>NC_092094.1:77506138-78178638 GCF_045679555.1 Salvelinus alpinus
AGAAGAAAGGAGGTGGGAGGGGAATGGCTGGTGTGGTCAAAGGCACTAAGGAACCTTTGCCTGGTGCTCGGGGGGAGGCCCCAACTAGAGAGAAAGGGCAGGTGGTCAGGATGGGAGATGGAGATGATGATGAGGAGGAAGGTGAGTCTGAGGAAGAGGACAATGAGGAGGCTTTCTTTTCAGACTCCTCCTCAATGGGTCCAGAGCTGACAGACAGACAGGCAGAGGGGTCAAAGTACACGGTGACGGGACTGTCAAGGTTCCTGAATTAGACTAAAGGGAAAATGGTTCATCTTGAAGCTTTTTTTGCGATCTGGGAAAGTGGGTCACAACAGTGCATAAGATACTGTTTTGATTAATCTTTTTTTTTCTGGCACTGGGGCTTTTTGAGCTTTGCTATTGGTCTCATTCTTTGCTGGTAAAAGATAATACAAAGAAAAAACCATGTGTTTTTTTGTATTGTTTTTGGACAATCATCTTTGAAATGAAAGAGAAAAGCCGTAATGTAGTATCCCAGCCCAGGCGCAACTTAGATTTTGGCCACTAGATGGCATCAGTGTATGTGCAGCGTTTTAGACTGATCCAATGAACCATTGCATTTCTGTTCAAAATATTGTCTCAAGACTGCCCAAATGCACCTAATTGGTTTATTAATAGCTTTTCAAGTTCATAACTGTGCACTCTCCTCAAACAATAGCATGATATTCTTCTGTAATAGCTACTGTAATTTGGACAGTGCAGTGAGATTATCAGGAATTTAAGATTTCTGCCAATATCAGATATGTCTATGTCCTGGGAAATGTTCTTGTTACTTACAACCTCATGCTAATTGCATTAGCCTACGTTAGCTCAACCGTCCCGTGGCGGACCCACCGATCCTGAGGAGATTATTAAAGATGTCCCTTAAGCAATTTGACCTTGTGGATGTTTGGAGAACTAGACATCCCAACACAAGACAGTATACATGGGTGAAGGTCTTTGGGGTTAGGGTGAGTGCAGCCAGACTAGATCAGCTTTACATGTCCAGGAATCAGAGCAATAGGCTGTTGGGCGCTACTATTCTCCCGGTGGGTTTTTCGCATCACCACATAACCATGGCTCGGCTGTCTATTTCACCAGGGCCTCGGCAGGCATCCTCTTTTTAAGTATAATGTAAAGCTTTTACAAGATAACACTTTTTGCTCAGGCTTCCAGACTGTTTGGGAAAGGTGGGGGCAGCGAATAAAGTATGAGTCTCTGAGTCAATGGTGGGATGTGGGGAAAGTCCAAATTCGGCTTTTCTGTCAACAGTATACAGCTCTCTCATCCTCAGGGGCTGGGAGAGTATTGGGGGAACTCAAGCGTAGTATCAGTGAAGTGGAGGTAGAGCTGGTGGGGCAAGGCAATATAGGCCTCCAGGCTAATTTAGCTGAATTACGTAGGGACCTGGGCAGTTTTTTCCAGGTTAAAGCAAAGGGAGCACTTGTAAGAGCTAGGTTCTCCATGCACAAGGAGATGGATGCTCCCAGCTCCTTCTTCTTTGGTTTGGAAAGACAGAGCGGTGATAGGGTATGCATTGTCTACGGCCTTCGGATGGGCGGGTAACCTCTGTGGTGGGGGAGATGCGGGAGCGAACTGTGGAGTTTTATACTGAGTTGTATAGGGCAGAACTGTGTGATCCTATGTTTGCTCAGGTTTTGTTTGCAGAACTCCCTAAGCTCTCTCTGGCACAGAGGGATGAAATGGACATTCCCCTGTTGTTCCATGAACTGACAGAGGCCGTAACCCAGATGTCCCCCAGGTGCACCCGGGGTCGATGGCCTCCCAGTGGAGTTTTATAAAACATTCTGGGTAATAATTGGACTGGACTTCTTTTGCGTGATGTGTGAATGCGTCGGGGTAGGAGAGTTGCCAATGAGCTGCCGTCGGGCGGCTCTGACTCTCCTGCTGAAGAAAGGTGTCTTGTGTGAACTTAAGAACTGGAGGACTGTGGCATCGCTCTGTTCGGATTACAAGATATTTGCCAAGGTCCTCACTAACAGACTGAAGTCCCACCTGGACTTTAAAATACACAAGGACCAGACATATTGTGTACAGGGACGCTCAATCACGGACAACTTAATTAGGGCCATGTTGGACTTGTCGAGAGTTTCTAATGTGAACTTTGGACTGGTTTCTTTAGACCAAGAGAAGGCTTTTGATAGAGTGGACCATGAGTACATGTAATATGATGTCTGTGTTTTGGTTTGGGGAAATTCTTTTGCCTTGTGTGAAGATGTTGTTTGCTGGGGCGTCATGTATGGTCAAGGTGGGAGGGGGGCTCAGTAAGCCAGTCTGGGTGAGGCGGGGCAGTAGACAAGGATGCCTTCTATCAGGGCAGTTATATACACTAGCCATTGAGTATTTTTTGGGCGTCCTACACAGGAGACTGCAGGGAGTGTGCTGTACAGTCATGGATGTGTTGACAGGCATAGCAGTGTCGGTGTATGCAGATGACATTTCTGTGATGGTCAGGGATGGGCAGGATATGCAGGCACTAGAGACTAGTCTGAAGGTGTACGAGGAAGCTTTGTCAGCTAAGTTGAACTGGGGTACGACAAAGCTCTGTTATGTGGGACATGGAGGGATAGGGCCCCCCTCTGCTTCCAGGGGGTTTGCATTGGGGTTGTGAAGGGCTTAACATTTTGGGGGTGTACCTGGGCTCGGAGAGGTGGATCAGGAAGAACTGGGAGGGGCTGTCACAGGCAGTGGTGTCAAGACTGGCCAGGTGGGGGTGGCTTTTGTCCCAAGTGTCATATACAGGGAGGGTGCTGATAATCAACAACCTGGCAACATCCTCTCTGTGGCATAAACTGGCTGTCCTCAAACCCTCCCCTGCTAGCAGACCTGATTTCTGGTTGGGCTATCACTGGCTGAGGGCGGCAGTGTTGTACATGTCTGTCCACGAAGGAGGACAAGGCCAAGTGGAACTGGAGAGCAGGGTGGCTGCATTCCGACTAAATGCGGCACAGAGACTGCTGTACCATACTGATGTCGGCTGAAAGGAACCAGCATGCGTACTGCTTAGGAGAGCTTGCAAATTAGGCTTGGACAGGCAGCTGTTCCTCTTGAGGCTGGAGAGGCTGAGTACATCAGGTCTCTCTGATTTTTACTCTGCAGTGCTAAGGGCCTGGCAGCTGCTAAGGCCCACATGAGAAGAGGGTGTGGAGCCTGGGCTGGTGTGGGTGTGGGATGAGCCTATCTTCCACAATCCAGCCATCATTTTGAGATCGGTTCAATCAGCCACCCTGCAGAAGCGACTGATGGCAGCGGGTTTACTAAGACTGGGTGACCTGCGGCTGCTGGGGGAGGAGGGGTGGAAAAACCCCTGAAGTTCTGGCACAACAAACAGGACTAACATCTCTTAGGCTACTGGAGAGATTCCTGGAGGAGGTCCAGGAGACACTGTCTGAGTCGGTAAGGGGGGTGTTTGAGTGGCCAAATGGGGAGGAGCCAAAAATGTTTACGCCATTGCAGGTGACGGCAGAGACTGGGCTCTGGCAAGGGGGTTTGGAGGACTTGTTGGACTTTAACATTCTGAGCCTGGGGGAAATTGAGGGGTGCATTAAGGTGAGGAACATTAGGAGCCTAACAGGAGTGAAGGAACATCAGTGGCAGGGGGTATGTGGGTTTTAGATGGAGGGGGCTCTACAAACTCTCAGTACCAAAGAGGTCCGGGGACCTCCAGGGGAGGGAGCTCTGGCCACTAATAGCTGGTTGGTACTGGTCGACCCGGGAGTCGGACAGGGGTGTCCTTTCTGTGTCATGAATGTGCATCATGTGTTTTTTTGCTGGGTGCGCCAGGTTAGTGCCATTAATGTCTCTGTTGGAATGTCTGTGAGAGAGGTTGGGGGTGGAGTTTATTGTTGGGATGTTTATAATGGGGTACAGGTATTCAAATAAGGAAAAGTCCAAATGTGTGTTGTTGAATTTTCTGTTTGCTCAGGCAAAGTTGGCTATTTGGCTAACAAGGAGGAACAGGGTCAAAGGTGGAGAGATAACAGACCCTTTACTATTATTTAATGGGATGGTCTCTGCGCATCTTAGGGTGGAATTCAACGTCTATAAAATGATAAAAAGTGTGGAGATGTTTCAGGAGGTATGGGTGTCGGGGAGGCCGTCTGTACAGCTGGGGAAGATGGGTTGGAAATACGGTTGTTAAAGTGGTGAGGTTTTGGTTATTGTGAGGTGTGGTGTTGTTTTGTATCGTGGGGTAGAGAGCGAGGTGAGTATGCAGCACGGGGGATATTTGTTTTTTAAAGGGGGTGGTGAGGTTTTAATGAAATGAGGATGTATCATTAAAGAAAGACAAAAGGTAAACAAGAAACTCTCTCTCTCTCCTGGAAGATGAATCAGTGAGCTGGGCTAGGCTGTCCTGATCAGACCGATTACCAGGAGAATATCAGCCCATATGTCTGGCCCCAACCACGGCCCTACCTCTGTTCCCCTCTCCTCCCTCTGTCTGTCCTGCCAGCCAGACACTCTTTCTCCCTCTCTCGATATATAGCTCTTCTAATAAACCTTGGCCAGAGACAGGGATAAATGGGAGGGGGAGATTGATAGGAAGAGAGAGAGGAAGATACATAGCACACATGATTTTCAAATATGGGTAGGGGTATATATAGATATTGAATACAATCATAGTTATGGTACACTCATTACCTATACTGTATATCCTATTGTGTACATATAAGGCTATTACTACGCATACTGCCTATTCTATTAGTTGTTATAATTTTAATTTGACTCTTTATTATTGCCTGTGTGCGTGCGTGCGTGCGTGCGTGCATGCTCAGAATAGTAAACCAACAAAAATTCAGAGAGGTGAGGATAATTTGCTGGTCCTATTACTATTTAAGGTTTAGGGGTTAGGGTTAGGGATAGAATTAGGGTTTAGGGTTAGGAGTTAGGATGAGGTTTAGGGTTAGGGGTTAAGGTTAGGGTTAGGGGTTAGGTTTTTGAATGGGAATCAAGTGTTGGTCC
Organism: Salvelinus alpinus; assembly: GCF_045679555.1. Taxonomy (NCBI): domain Eukaryota; kingdom Metazoa; phylum Chordata; class Actinopteri; order Salmoniformes; family Salmonidae; genus Salvelinus; species Salvelinus alpinus. The sequence continues at coordinate 77,511,140 of NC_092094.1, forward strand.
CCAAAAAGTCCTCACAAGTATAGTAATACATAGCTGTTAAACAGGCAAAGCGTCAATACAGGACTAAGATCAAATCCTATTATGACAGCTCTGACACTCGACGAATGTGGCAGGGCTTGCAAACTATCATGGATTACAAAGGGAAACCCAGCCACGAGCTGGACAGCCATGTAAGCCTACAAGATGAGCTAAATGTCTTCTATGCTCGCTTCGAGGCAAGCAACACTGAACCATGCATGAGAGCACCAACTGTTCCGGAAGACTGGGTGATCTAGCTCTCCGTAGCTGATGTGAGTAAGACCTTTAAACAGGTTAGCATTCGCAAGGCACGGGGCCATACGTAATACCAGGACACGTACTCAGAGCATGTGCTGAACAGCTGGCAAGTGTCTTCACTGACATTTTCAACCTATCCCTGACCTTAAAGCAGACCACCATAGTCCCTATGCCCAAGAACGCCGAGGTAACATGCATAAATGACTATCGCCCTGTATCACTCACATCTATCGCCATGAAATGCTTTGAAAGGTTGGTCATGGCTCACATCAACACCATCACCACAGAGACTACGGACCAATTCCAATTTGCATACTACCCCAATAGATCCAAATATAATGCAATCTCTATTGCACTCCACACTGCCCTCACCCAACTAGACCAAAGGAATACCTATGTAAGAATGCTGTTCATTGACTACAGCTCAGTATTCAACACCATAGTCCCCGCCAAGATCCTCACCAAGCTCAGGACACTGGGACTGGATCTTGGACTTCATGACGGGCTGCCCCCAGGTGGTGAGGGAAGACAACAGCACATCCGCCACACTGACCATCAACACAGGGGCCCCTCAGGGGTGCATGCTTAGTACTATGCTGTACTCGCTGTTCACCCAGTACTGCGTGGCCACGCATGACTCCAACACCATCATCAAGTTTGCTAACACGACTGTGGTAGGACTGATCACTGATGAGGCAGCCTATAGGGAGGAGGTCAGAGACAACAACCGTTCCCTCAACGTGATCATGACAAAGGAGCTGATCGTGGAGGACTACAGGAAACGGAGGGGCTAGTGGAGCGGGTCAAGAACTTTAAGTTCTACGGTGTCCACATCACTAAGGAATGAACATGGTCCAAAAAACACCCACACAGTTGTGAAGAGGGCAGCGCCTTCTCCCCTTCAGGAGGCTGAAAATAGCTTTAAAAAGTTATACAGGTGCACCATTGAGAGCATCTTGACTGGGTCTTGGTACGGCAACTGCAAGACACCTGACCGCAAGGCACTACAGAGGGTGGTGAGTATGGCCCAGTACATCACTGGGGCCGAGCTCCCTGCCATCCAGGACCTCTATACCAGGCGGTGTCAGAGGAAGGCCCAAAAATGGTCATAGACTCCAGCCACCCAAGCCATAGACTGGTATATCTGCTACCATACGGCAAGTGGTATCAGTGCATCAATTCTGGAACCAACAGGACACTGAACAGCTTCTACCCCTAAGCCATAAAACAGCTGAACAAGACAAATGGCTACCTGCTGCTGCTATTGTCTATTATCTATCCTGTTGCCTAGTCACTTTAACCCTACCTACAGTGCATTCGGAAAGTATTCAGACACCTTCACTTTTTTCACATTTTGGTACGTTACAACCTTTTTCTAAAATGGATTAAATTAAATGTTTTCCTAATCAATCTACACACAATATCCCATAGTGACAGAGTTTTAAAGATGTTTTAGCAAATTTATTAAAAACAAAAAAAGTATTAAGACCCTTTGTATGATACTCGAAATTGAGCTCAGGTGCATCCTGTTTCCATTGATCATCCTTGAGATGTTTCTACAACTTGATTGGAGTCTACCTGTGGTAAATTCAATTGATTCAACATGATTTGGAAAGGCACACACCTGTCCGTAGAGCTCAGAGACAGGATTGTGTCGAGGCACAGATCTGGGGAAGTGCACCAAAAAATGTCTGCAGAATTGAAGGTCCCAAAGAACACAGTGGGCTCCACCATTCTTAAATGGAAGAAGTTTGGAACCACCAAGACTCTTCCTAGAGCTGGCCGCCCGGCCAAACTGAGCAATCGGGAGAGAAGGGCCTTGGTCAGGAAGGTGACCAAGAACCCGATGGTCACACTGAAAGAGCTCCAGAGTTCCTCTGTGGAGATGGGAGAACCTTCCAGAAGGACAACCATCTCTGCAGCACTCCACCAATCAGGACTTTATAGTAGAGTGGCCAGATGGAAGCCACTCCTCAGTAAAAGGCACATGACAGCCCATTTGAAGTTTGTCAAAAGCCACCTAAAGACTCTCAGACCATGAAAACCAAGATTCTCTGGTCTGATTAAACCAAGATTGAACTCTTTGGCCTGAATGCCAAGCGTCACGTCTGGAGGAGACCTGGCACCATCCCTAAGGTGAAGCATGGTGGTGGCAGCATCATGCTGTGGAAATGTTTCAGTGGCAGGGACTGGGAGACTAGTCATGATCGAGGGAAAGATGAACGGGGCAAAATACGGAGATATCCTTGATGAAAACCTTCTCCAGAGCGCTGAGGACCTCTGACTGGGGCGAAGGTTCACCTTCCAACAGGACAATGACCCTAAGCACACAGCCAAGTCAACGTAGGAGTGGCTTCGGGACAAGTCTCTGAATGTCCTTGAGTGACCCAGTCAGAGCCGAACTTGAACACAATCGAACATCTCTGGAGAGATCTGAAAATAGCTGTGCAGCGATGCTCCCCATCGAACCTGACAGAGCTTGAGAGGATCTGCAGAGAAGAATGGGAGAAACTCCCCAAATACTGGTGTGTCAAGCTTGTATGGTCATACCCAAGAAGACTCGAGGCTGTGATCGCTGCCAAAGGTGCTTCAACAAAGTACTGAGTAAAGGGTCTGAATACTTATGTAAATATGATATTTCCAGTTTTCTAAAAACCTGTCTTTGCTTTGTCATTATGGGGTATTGTGTGTAGATTGATGAGGGGGAAAAACGATTTAATCAATTTAAGAATAAGGCTGTAACGTAACAAAATGTGGAAAAGGTTGAGGGGTCTGAATACTTTCCGAATGCACTGTGTACGTACATAGCTACCTCAATTATCTCTTACCCCTGCACATCGACTCTGTTCTGGTACTCCCTGTATATAGCCATGTTATTTAAAATATATATTATTCACTGTGTTTTTTATTGCTCCTGTCATTATTTATATTTTTGTTCTCTATCTCTAACTCTGCATTGTTGAAAAGCGACCCGTAAGCATTTCACTGTTAGTCTACATTTGTTGATTACAAAGCATGTGACAAATAAACTCTGATTTGAGTTATACAACTGGATAAGACGTATGATACTATACGTCATCTAATTCGTATGATATTGTACGACCGCTATTCCATTCATAATATAACCTAACGTAACGTAACATACTAAATGGAGTGTTTTTAAGTATAGAATATATTATATTAATATATTAATATTAATATATTATTAAGTATAGAATTATTATATATATTTATATTTAAGTATAGAATAATGCGAATTGCCTTGACACCAAATTGGCATTGGCATTACAGCATAACATAATGGCTGACGGACACTGGCCGTCTCTTAGTATGCTTGCTTACACATTACAGTAGTAACTTCCATTCTATGAATACATTGATAATTTGGGAGTCTATTCAATCTGTATCGCTGAAGTGTTACAGATTTTGCGCTAGAAATGTTAAGGTCATTCCCGTTTGAGCCGACATGTGCAGCGTTTACCGTGAATGCAGTCTCCGCTAACGTGGGAACATTGCCTTCAAATTTCAATCGCACTGTAACTCTGAATTTCTGCGATACGGATTGAATAGAGCCCTTAGTCTGTGAAACAAATGTCCCATGTTACTCTCTTTGCGGATCTTTTGCTGTTCCTCTTGTTTACTCCTGAGTTAAAATGCTCTAGCATCTACAGTTAGTGAGAGGGATGGCAGCAGGGCAACATCATATTCTGGTTGGGTAGAATCATTCACCCATCCTGTTTGAAAGGCGTGTTTGAGAGCAGTAAAGCCTGAGGACTAGTGGACACTCCCTATGGGCTCACAGCTGCAGTCAGGAGAGAGCTGGGTCTTTGCCAGGACCTCTGCTTTCTGCTTTCAAATGGAAATAACCAAGAGAGACAGCCAGGAGAGAGTAGATTGGTAATACATAGAGATACATGATAGAGTAGTGTGATAATACACAGAGATACAGGAGAGAGTAGAGTGGTAATACACAGAGATACACGAGACAGTAGAGTGATAATACACTGAGATACAGGAGAGAGTAGAGTGATAATACACTGAGATACATGAGACAGTAGAGTGATAATACACAGAGATACAGGAGAGAGTAGAGTGATAATACACTGAGATACAGGAGATAGTAGAGTGATAATACACTGAGATACAGGAGAGAGTAGAGTGATAATACACAGAGATACAGGAGAGAGTAGAGTGATAATACACAGAGATACATGAGACAGTAGAGTGATAATACACAGAGATACAGGAGAGAGTAGAGTGATAATACACTGAGATACAGGAGACAGTAGAGTGATAATACACTGAGATACAGGAGATAGTAGAGTGATAATACACTGAGATACAGGAGAGAGTAGAGTGATAATACACAGAGATACAGGAGAGAGTAGAGTGATAATACACAGAGATACATGAGACAGTAGAGTGATAATACACAGAGATACAGGAGAGAGTAGAGTGATAATACACAGAGATACATGAGACAGTAGAGTGATAATACACAGAGATACAGGAGAGAGTAGAGTGATAATACACTGAGATACAGGAGACAGTAGAGTGATAATACACAGAGATACAGGAGAGAGTAGAGTGGTAATACACAGAGATACAGGAGAGAGTAGAGTGATAATACACAGAGATACAGGAGACAGTAGAGTGATAATACACTGAGATACAGGAGAGAGTAGAGTGATAATACACAGAGATACAGGAGAGAGTAGAGTGGTAATACACAGAGATACAGGAGAGAGTAGAGTGATAATACACAGAGATACATGAGACAGTAGAGTGATACACCATAGGTTAGTACATGATAGGAGGAGTGTCTAAGTGTGCCTGTGTGTTTCTGAACAGAGCAGGGTACGGCAGATGTTGTTGTTGTCATTCCAAGAAAATGTCCAGACCATTGGGCGCTTTCAACTAAAGCATTAACGCATGTTATGTAGAAATCACCAACCGCAAACTGATCTGTCCTTTCAGTCAATAGTGGAGGCAGGAAACACAGTGTGTACATCAACAGAGCTGAATCTCTCCTCTCTATCGTCCAGTGATGCACCATGCCAAGGTTGTGTCCCTGTTGGAAGACATCAGAACTAGCCTCGCATATAATTCTCTTCTGAAAGAAACCACAGCCGGCTAAAACTTTACATAATAGAAAAGAACAGGAGTACTCGATCGACAATAGGTTTTCAGAAAGGAATGAGAACACCAACATCAGCCATTTGGTACACATTTGTGGCTAGCTATGATTGTTCTGCCAATCATTTATTTATTTTCTTTACCAAATTGTTAGATTTTTTTTTAAATTAGAAGGGTTCAGCCCACAGACAGGCAATAATGTTAAAGTACATATGTGAAGAAATGAAAAATAGTAGAGAAAAAAATTAAATAAGCATTATTTGTCCTGTCTGTCCCGTCTCCCTTCTCCCTCCCCCTTCTTAGTAAGTGCGACCAATCCCTATTCCCCCCACGCTCCGGTGAATTAATTTGTAGTGTATTAGTTGATGATTCACATTTCGAGAGGACATTGAGATATTGTTCCAGACTCTTTTCCAATCTGTATTCTGTTGGTAGTCTTTAAGATCTATATTCCATACAGTTACTATTTCTGCCAATCATGTGTAATATTTAATTTTGAAAAGGAGTATGGTGGTAGTGATGGTTCACCTAGGGGCATTTCAGCAGCAGTTGAGATCATAGCATCACTGCTCTTCATAATTCAAAGGTCCACCAAATGTCAGGAAAAAGATCCAGTATCTTGGCAACCACAGGCCAGTGGCGGGGTGCCGGACAGCAGAGGAGACAGACACTGTCATCCACACTAGGGATTTCTATTCCAAGCGCACACACGCATGAAAGCAAAAAACACGCCCATGCACACACACACACACTCAGATATCATCCACATTGGGGATTTCTATTCCAGACACCTCCCCATATGACTGTTTACATTGCTTGTGAGCTTTTTCTTTCATTATCTGTCCTTCTTACCCTTTCCTGTCTCTCCCCTCTTCTCTGTCTTTTTCTCTCCCTCTACCCTCTCAGTCAAAACAAACCCAAACACTGAGGGGAGGAAGACTAATTACAGAGAGAAACAGGACTTAGCAAGCCACCTCACAGGAAGGGGCAAGGAGTTTGATGTGCTGTAGAAAAAGCCCTACAGCAAGCAAACACACACACACACACACACACACACACACACACACACACACACACACACACACACACACACACACACACACACACACACACACACACACACACACACACACACACACACACACACACACACACACACACACACACACACACACAGTGAATTGGCTCTAGATTTGGCACAGGATAGTTTAATCTTGGCCTCTCCTCCACCCCCCAAGCCAGGGTCAGAGGTGGTGCCCGTGCCAGGGTATTGGGGGGGGGGGGGGGAGGGGGGGGTGAAGGGGTGCAGGAGGACTGGAGGCCACAGCAGCCAGACAGAGATAGATGTACTGCTGGCTGCAGCTGGCTCCCTCAGCATGGAACAGTGAGGGAGGGCTGGGGAGCCTAGATTATCCCTCACACACATAACAGAGCAAAACAGAACAGAATAGAGCGTAGGTAGCCTAGCAGTTAAGAGTGTTGGGCTAGTTACCGAAAGGTTGCTGGTTCAAATCCCTTATCTTACTAGGTGACAAATCTGTTGACGTGACCTTGAGCAAGGCACTTAAACCTAATTGCTCTGAGTAAGAGCGTCTGCTAAATGACTGAAATGTAAATGTAAGCAGAACAGAAGAGAGCTCCATAGGTGTGCTGTAGCTCAGATAATAAAGACATTGTGTTCAGAACATGTTTTTCATTTGATTTATTAGGATCCCCATTAGCCGACGCCAATGGCGACAGCTAGTCTTACTGGGGTCTGACACAGAACGAAAAATACATTATAAACTACAATTTTATAATTATAAATAAATTTACAATTTACATACATTTAAAAAAACATTAACATGTAGTGTGTGTGTGTGTGTGTGTGTGTGTGTGTGTGTGTGTGTGTGTGTGTGTGTGTGTGTGTGTGTGTGTGTGTGTGTGTGTGTGTGTGTGTGTGTGTGTGTGTGTGTGTGTGTGTGTGTGTGTGTGTGTGTGTGTGTGTGTGTGTGTATGCATCTATCAGTTACACATGAATGTGCTGAGGGACAAATCACAGCCAATGAATTAGTTCTGCTCACCCAGGAACCACAATAACAACAAACATGTAGGTGTACATAATCACATTATACAAAATACATGTAAACAGACTATTTCTTATTCCTGAAGGCCGCTGAAATGCTGGAGGGAAACGGTTACATATAAATGACATATACATTTTAATAGAGGACAGTTTTGTCTAACAACATTGAGTCATATTACTGAGAAGTTGAAGATTTCAATGTTTTTGTTTAATCCAGAAAGTCAGGATGATGGTGCTGGCGCTTCTGGATCAGAGAGGACATAGAGTTGTGCACACACTCTATCCCTGGGTTAGGGAGAGAGGCTTTAGCCATGTGAGTAGCCTACGTGTGAAACTGGCCTTTCAGCAGTCCTCTCTGACACTGGGATTAGGATTGGAACAATGTGTCTCCGGCGTGGGGAAGTGAAACCTGTCAGAATTAGAGAAGATTTAGCAGAATTTAAGATCAAAACCAAGAGCTTCGACTTCCTCTGTCAGAAGACTGTATCCATTACTGAACGTTCGGATCCCAGCGAGGAAAAGATGAGGTTTTATGGAGAAATAGAAAAAGGCTCAGTGGACTGTGACGTTCCATAGTCACTAGCTGAAGATTAAATCTATTTAGAAAGGAGATACCACTTTGTAACTCACACTATCCAGATGTGATTTTCACGTCCTACACTATTATAATTCTGCATGTATCTATTGACTACGTGTTCCAGTGTTTGAAACTGTACATGCACACATGTTACCAACAGTGGAGCAGTTGGCTTTCCTTCATGCCTGTGGTTGCAGACGGGGCAAACACGGGTGGATTACACATGCACACGTGTGCACGAGAACACGCAACCGCACACAGGCACACACGCGCAAAGCGGGCGGGTGTGTGGGTATATGCATGGGTATACACACAGAGATCTTGAAGGGCAGCCAAACCACACATCAAGCTGCAGTGGCAACTGGATCTGGAGAGTCAAGGGCTAACAACCCAGGACAAAGCTATTTATACAACCCACGGTGATGGAGTAAACACTTTATCTAGCTCTGCTCAGCCCCAGGCCCCAGCCCCATGCTCTGCTCACAGACCCATACAACGCATTACCCAGACAGGTCCCCGTAAACAATGGATTATCGCCCACCGTGTAATGATTTCACATACACGTCTCGGGCATTTATTATTTTCTTTCTCGCCAGCCAAGTGATGGCTATGGATTTAGGGCGAGCTCAACGTGTCAAAACTAGCAGGTTGCGATTGAGGGATTGGGAAACGAGAAAAAGAGGGAAAGCGACATGGTACTTACAGTTTATTAATTAAAGTTGCTGCATGGTTCAATACCTCTATGCCTGGCTGGCTGGCTGGTTGCATAGCATAGCACCTCTTATCAGCCCTGCTGGTGGCTGATCACTGAGATCTGGGGGCAGATTAAGGCACCCTGTGGGAATCATTGGGGCTATTTATTCTCTTTCACCTTGGTCTCATTTCACAGCTCTTTGGGGAATGTATTGGACTGTGTATCTCACTGAATAGTCATATTTGGTGGCATTATAGACTCAATCATTCCAGACGCAGTACATGATTTCCAGTTGAGTTACTTTAGTGGTTTATGTTCAGCAAGGAAACAACCCATCCAGCAACTTAGCAATTATCATATAGCCAACACTTAATAATCTGCATTATACAGTGTGTTGTTTTATAATGGTGATGTATTAAATAACATAATGGGTCATAAGAAACCAAGCATAAAGCATGCCACTGAGACATTCAATTTCCATCATAGAATGTCCCTCATTAGTATGCATGATGATTGGCAATGACACCAAACCCTAATGGCCCGGTGAGTTGTGGTTACCCCGGCTTGTTCCCCTACAGTCCTCCTTTCCCTCCACCCCCCTCATTTCTCCCAAAGTGTTATGTGTGTGTGTGTGTGCGTGTGTGTATATGCGTGTGTGTATGTTTGTGTGTGTGTGTATTTGTGTGTGTGCGTGTGTGTGTAGGTGCATACCAAGGCTTCCATTAGCCGGTAATAGCTGGCTTTTGGCCGATAAAATAAAATAGCCGATAGATGAAATTGGCACCGTCCAATGGTCCAAAATTGGCACCGTCCAAAGAAAAAACTCCATTGAAAAATAATGCTTTTCAGCGTATTCGTTGATGGAAATACCAGTTGATGGAAATACATTTGACTGGTCATGCTTATCGGTGTATAGGTTAATTTGCATTATTTAGTGTAATTAAATTGGCATGTGTGTAGGCCTACAGTGTATTCGTTATGTATGTTATTTATCACATGCATACAGCATACAGATACAGAGCCTTTGAGCTGCTGCTATGGCATCTCAAACAGCAAATGCATAGGCAACACCAGGCAGACTTCATCAGTGCGTCACACACCACTTTGCAATGAGCTGGAGGCAGTATGAAAACCTATACTTAATTGTTTGAAATCTGAACATTTTACTACATATTATGAGGCATGTCTTACCTTGCTTCAAAGTAACCTAGCCAAAATCAGACCATATCCATGGAGGCAATTATTCATATTAACTTTATGTCGTTGTCCAGTGGCCAAAGGCACTATCCTAGTCATACTAGCAACCCATGCTAGTTGGTGCATGTTCGATCTTCCCTCTTTCAAAAATGTCTCTGTCACATGAAACTGCTCGCATGTGTGGTGTGCTTTTGACAAAGGTGTTTTCCTGCTAATAGGTACGAGCATTTGCATGTAGCCTACTGCCTTGTATGCATTGCTGCGCTTCAAATGCGAATAAATAATAGATCATTGAAATGTTAAGCTAAACGGTCTGATCTGTTGCATCAGATTCATTGCTTTAAAATATATGTTTTTTCTGTTTTTGCCTAGGCCTACCGGATGTATACATTTGAGATCTATCGTCCCACAACTGTCCCAGAGTCTGTTTGGAACAGGCTGTTTATTTCTCGACACGCTGACCAATAGAACAGGTCAACTTTTCTACTATGAGGATAGTGCATTGACATAGGCTAGTGATTTTGCTGTTCATTACTCATCTTGTTGGCTGAGGAAAAGTACATGTGGACAGTTGTTCTCTTCAAAGTGTTCATCAGAATTCGGAAAGAAGGGCCGTACATAGTTGCATCCTAGACCTGCATGTTCTGTTAATAAGAATTACTATCATCTAAATGTGATTTCTGCCATTCTGAGCACTGTGGGTGGACGCCCTAATCAGGTGGGTCCGGTGTAATTTCTCAAATATCAGGTCAATTAAAATGTTGCCGGTGAAATGTCCAGCGCCACAATTTCCTAATACGAACCCTGGTGCATACGTGTGTTTATGTTTAATAAGCAGCCCCACCGTGGCGTGGCTGTGCTAGCAGAGCCACCGTGGGGCGTTTGGCGGTCTCCAGGGCCGTTTGAGACAGTCTCCAGCTCCAAATGCAGCTCCAGCCAGTACAGAGAATCGGCTCCACTCACCTTGAGCTCATTAACCTGCAGAGGCGCACGATGGATGTCCTCTCCTCTTCTCTCGCCACATTTTGGGAAGGTCGGAGTCGGGGAGAGAGGGAGAGAAATGCTCTGAACTGTATCAGCTCTGGAAGGACAATAAACAAAATCCTGACATCCCATCACCACCCACCAGTGGCCATAACAGCTCTCTACTGTGTTGCACTACATGTAATAACCTCTGTGTGGGTCCTTCAAGGACAACCGGTTGGTCTGTAACTCTGCATAGGGACCTTTCATTTCTAGGGTGTTTCTGATGTAAATTCACAGGACTGTATGCAGCAGTGCTATTAGGATGAAGCCGTTCCAAACCACGGCAAGGTGACTTGTAGCTGCTATTGTCAGATGGCCGTTGGTTTTGTTCAGCAAAGCGTGAAAGTGAGTTAAACGACCTGCTGAATTGTCCCAGTCGCCACGCTAAATGGAAACTGGAGGTAAAGCAAATACTGAAAGAAGAACGGGAGTAATACAGGTGTCACTTTCATGTATTCAGTGTTCCACAATTCAAGAATGACCGTACATAGAAAAATAGGACTTTGCCACATTTCGGTCAACAAAGAGTACAAAATATCCACAACACTGTTAGCTACACATGTTATAAGCAGAATATTAGAGCTTTGCACAGAATGGATGGGGTCATTTTTAGCCTTTCGGTGCTCTTGTTTGGGGCAGCAGGGTAGCCTAGTGGTTAGAGCGGTGGACTAGTAACCGAAAGGTTACAAGTTCAAATCCCCAGCTGACAAGGTACAAATCTGTCATTCTGCCCTTGAACAGGCAGTTAACCTCACTGTTCCTTGCCTGTCATTGAAAATATGAATTTGTTCTAAACTGACTTACCTAGTTCAATTAAATTGTCTATGTGGGCTTCCATGTGGTCTGTTTGTTTCTTTGTTTGCCTCTCTGCAGCTGAGCTAACAAGCTCCATTTTACCTCGGCTCTCTCTCCCAGCGTGGTCCAATTAAAGCGTCTGATCAGGTAGATCGGTTTAATGATGGTTGTGGTTGGTTCGGCCAGACGGGCGCTTCACTGGTCTGAGTCGACGGGTAGAGAGCGTGCTGTGAGGTGGTGTCTGCACAACGTTGGTGTTGTGGCTCACTGAATTACTCTACAGACGAGGTAAAGTAACCCTCCCAGCCCTCCATCCCTCTCAACAAGCAAGAGGAGGCAGGGGAGGCTGGTTATTTTTTGGAAATCCTTTATGTGGAGCAAATATCAAGCTGGATATCATCCCACATGTCTACCCACACACCTTCCAAAATGGTGTCTAATACAACTATCAAACTAAGCAAAGGAAACAATGCAAGGCAAGGTTGAACCCCCCCACCCCTCTCTCTGTCACTTTCTGTTACTGTCTATCATATAATGTCATGCAGTAACAAACACAGACAAAACGGAATCCAGTACACACAAACACATGCCTGCAGTACATTCACACATGTACACATAGAACATCTGTGACATGACCAACACAGCTGTTCAACCATTCTAATAAAATTGTTCATTGTCGATGTGGTCAAACACGCACACGCACGCACGCACACACACACACACGCACGCACACGCGCGCGCACGCACGCACGCACGCACGCACGCACGCACGCACACACACACACACACACACACACACACACACACACACACACACACACACACACACACACACACACACACACACACACACACCAAAATACACATTGGGCCCATCCCACAGGTGCATGTGTGTGTTGTCTGACCCCTGACTCTCAGTGGAGGCCAGCGCCTGCTGAGGAGAACTTTAAAGGACCCCTAGCTGGAGTCAGGCACACACAAGGGCAGCCAAAGTCAGGCCCACTCCCATCGAGGGACCCCAGCATTTGGCAGAGCTCCGGAACCTGGTCCGGTCTTCTCTCTCTCTCTATGTGTGTGCGTGCGTGTGCGCGCGCGCGCGTGTGTGTGTGCGTGCATGTGTGTGTGTGTGTGCATGCATTAGCGCAAGAGAGCGAGACAGGGAGAGACCGAGAGAAAAGGGCTGAAGATACAAAAAGCCCAACTCACAGACACATGATGCAACTCTCTCTTATCTTCTCTAAAATATCCGGTTTGTTTCAACAATGTAAATAAAACATCACATGTAACTAATATTCAGTTAATGTTAAAGCATAATTGTTATAGTGTAGTCAAATCATATTTCCTAATGGCAAAAAGCTCTGGCTTTGAAGTCTCTGTGCTTTGCTTTGTTATTGTAATTCACAGGTTCATCCATGTGAAAGTACATGACACAAAAGCCAATAGCCACCCAAGGCAGAAAAATAAGAAATTAAAGAAGAGGAGTTCTGAGGTCTATTCTATCTCTCCATCAGGCTTTGTAGATTGTTCTCGTCTGTGACCAATCGGTTTGATCTTCAGTACCGATGATGCTTGTTGTTCATTCCAACTGTAGCACACCAACACCAACTTAGATGTTGCCGCAAAAAACATGGTTCTCTCTACTGATCTCTTTTGCCATATGGTCTGTACGCTACATTTGGAGCTTTAAACAGGATGCTATGGAGGGCAAAGTTCAATTGCACTATCAAAGGCATTGATCCGTTTTTGTATGCCCGCTGGTATGCTGGCAATAGTAATGTAGTAAATCTGCATGTTCGTCAGGTCTTCAACCATCCCAAAATAACAAAAGGAAACCTGCAGATATGGGCTTTCCCAAAAGAACTGAATACATTTGTAAGGTTTCTGTGAATTTTGTTTTTGAATGCCTAAATCTGCATTTAAAGCAAGTGTGTGGGTACATGCTTATTCATACAAGGTTACAGTTAAGTGTGTGTTTGTCTCTGTAGAGTATATGTGTAGAACTATTAATGTGAAGGCTACAATGTACTTGTAAACAGCCGTCTCTCGTGAGTACTTCTGTACATAGGCCAACATACAGTATGTGTCTGTGTGTACGTACTGTATGCATGGTATACACTGAGTGTACAAAACCTTAAGAACACTCTCTCTTTCCATGACATAGACAGACCAGGTGAACCCAGGTCAAAGCTCTGATCCCTTATTGATGTCACCTGTTAAATCCACTTCAAATCAGTGCATATGAAGGGAAGGAGACAGGTTAAAGAAGGATTCTTAACCCTTGAGACAATTGGGACATAGATTGTGTATGTGTGCCATTCAGATGGTGAATGGGCAAAAATAAAACAGAAGTGCCTTTGAACAGGGTATGGTAGTAGGTGCCAGGCGCACCAGCTTGTGTCAAGATCTGCAACGTTGCTGGGTGTATCAAGAATGGTCCACCACCCAAAGGACATCCAGCCAACTTGACACAACTGTGGGAAGCATTGGAGTGAACATGGGCCAGCATCCCTGTGGAACGCTTTCCATGCCCCGAAGAATTGAGCCCGTTCTGAGGGCAAAAGGGGGGTGTTCCTAACGTGTGGTGTACTCAGTGTACGTGTTCCAGTTGGGCCTCTTATGGTCTTACAGTGGCTACAGCTGACCACCCCAAGCCACAGCTGGAATACACACCCCAGAATGCCAAACACACACAGACACATACGGGTTCATGCACACGTGCACATGAGCTTGGACAAACATACACACACAGAAACGTGCCTACTGTCTTGTGCCTTTCCGGTTTATTACATATGCATGAGTTGCAAGTCACAACACGGCTCGCGATCGGCGTAAAGCAAACAACTGTCGTTTGAACAGAGAGATGTGGGGAGATGTGAGTCAACAACCCTCTCTGAAGCCTGTTAGCTGCGCTCGTCCTATCTCACCCCTCTCCCCCATGGTGGGTGTTACGTAGGGGTAAGGGTGTAGGTAAATGACAGAGCTGGTTGGGCATGGCCTTTAATAGCGATGTCCTGCTGGCGCCTGCAGGAATACAGTCCCACTCTTTGCTACTACAACTGCAGTGGGAGAACAAGTAATATCTCTCTTTGTCTCTCTTTCTCTCTCTCTTACTCTCAGCCTTCTATTCCCTCTCTCCCATTCTCTGTCGTTTTCTCCCATTCTCTCTCTCATTGTCTGTCGTTTTCTCCCATTCTCTCTCCCATTCTCTGTCGTTTTCTCCCATTCTCTCTCCCATTCTCTGTCGTTTTCTCCCATTCTCTCTCTCATTCTCCGTCATCCTCTCCTTCTCTCTCCCATTCTCTGTCGTCCTCTCCTTCTCTCTCCCATTCTCTGTCGTCCTCTCCTTCTCTCTCCCATTCTCTGTTGTCCTCTCCTTCTCTCTCCCATTCTCTGTCGCCCTCTCCTTCTGTCTCTCATTCTCTGTGACAGTGGAAGGTTGTGACCTTGATCAGCCTCTGTCATTCTATATTGTGTTCTGCACTCTCTATTTACCGAATTGTATTCTCACCCATTCTGTGTTCCAGGCTTACTGTACGCACGCACCCACACACACGCTCAATGTCCTTCAAAGTGTGTGACTGTAACCCGTCTCCTCCCCTGGGCATATCCTGATTGATCATTCCACCCTCTGAGTAGAGCATAGCTCAGAGCAGGGCTGGCACTGAGAGATGTGCCCCATGCAGCTCTACGATACTATAACAACCTCCCCCGCTGGGACACTCATAGACTTACCATGGACCTCTTCAGCCATACAGCCAGTAAAAATCACTGACATTGTGTATTTACAATCTATAACTCTTTAAACAATAGGCCTACCTACACACCTGCCCTATTGCTGCGCCCCTATACGATGCAGATGTTTTCACTAATGTCACCCTAAACTCAAACTCTCCTATGCTTACGGAAATTATTGGCTACCGGTCCTACTTTAATCTACAGTAACTCTCTGAAAAATAAAAGTCCATCTGTATATGACCCATGACCCTATAAGGACCCCATGTCCCACGTCCAGAGGTGACCAGTAATATGCCTGAGACTCTTCTCATCGTCTGACCCAGCAGGTCTAAACCGTTCAGTTTTGTCCAGAGCCCAGCACCGCTTTTCCTCCTCCTCCTCAGCCTCCTCTTCCTCAGCCTCTCCCAGGCCTTTGTGAGGACCAGACACTTATCCCCATGGATTTAGATCAGATCTGCCTACAACTGCAATTAGAAAAGAGCATTTCCTCTCCTGATATTTTAAGATGGTTTTATGCTAGTCTAAGTGGGACCTTTTCAAGTCAACAGCAAATGTTCTTCAGGTGGTTGTAGTGTACTATTAAATTCCTGCAGAGAGAGAGCGAGGAAGAGCGAGAGAGAAAGAGAGAGAGAGAGCGAGAGCGAGAGAGAGCAGGGGGGATAAGAAAGAGAGAGGAGAGAGATGCGTGAGTGTTAATTTTGAGCAGGCAGAGCACAGCATAGCTATGGAGGAAGGGATTTCTGTGGTTAGAGCTTTAGAATCCCTACTAAACAGCCACACACAGCAGAAGGCCTGGCAGCATCTTAATCCCAGCACGCTCTCACAAATAAGCCAGCTACGCTTCAGAACAAGAGAGGGAGAGAGGGATGGAGAGATGGAGGGAAAAATAGAGTGAAGGAAAGAGGGAAGGAAGAAGGGAGACGCTAATTGAAGGGAGCTACAAAGCATGAGAAGGGAGAAATAGAACGAAGATAGAGGGAGACACGGAGAGAGTAAAGTATGGGAAGAGGATCAGAAAGAGAGACAGAATGAGGGAACGAGGGAGGGAGGGATAGAGTAAGAGAAATAGATAGGGGTGCTTTGAGGTTGTGATTCAGCTGTCTCCAATGGTGGGTCTCACTGGCGTTAATGAGGGTAGTCGCTCTAGGGAGAGAGTGTGTGTGTGTATGTGTGACTGTGTGTTTAGAGGGAGGCAGAAGGAGGTATGGGGTTTGATTGGCATTGCCAGTCTATCTCACAATTTAGCTCCAGAATATCCACACACACCCCTCTCTTCGTTTCTCTACCCACCAGAATGAACAGTGCCTCTGGGTTCTTATGTGGTGAGCTTCCATCTCTCCCACTCCCAAGTCTGGAGGTCACTAGCTTCCCCCGCTGGGTCCATAGAGAAACACTGGGCTGCTGTTATTCTCACCGTCCATTCCTGGCTCACGCCCCTGCTATACTCTCTCCTTGTCTGCCTCCCCTCCTCGCCCTTGCCTCCCCTCATTTCCCCTGCCTTTCCACTCCCCTGCCTCCCCTCCTCTCCCCTGCCTCCCCTCATTTCCCCTCTCTCCCCTCATCTCTCCTACCTCCCCTCTCTCCCCTCATCTCCCCTACCTCCTCTACCTCCCCTCTCTTCCCTACCTCCCCTCTCTCCTCTCATCTCCCTTACCTCCCCTCTCTCACCTCATCTCCCCTACCTCCCCTCTCTCTCCTCATCTCCCCTCTCTCCCCTCATCTTCCCTACCTCCCCCACCTCCCCTCATCTCCCCTATCTCCCCTCCCCTACCTCCCCTGCCTCCCCTACCTCCCCTCATCTCTCCTACTTCCTCTCATCTCCATTGATCTCCTCTCTCTCCCCTCATCTCTCCTACCTCCTCTCTCTCCACTCATCTCCCCTACCTCCCCTCTCTCCCCTCATCTCCCCTACATCCCTTCTCTCCCCTCATCTCCCCTTATCTCCCTTATCTCCCTTATCTCCCCTCTCTCCCCTCTCTCCCCTCATCTCCCCTCTTGCCCCTCATATCCCCTACCTCCCCTCTCTCCTCTCTCTCCCCTCATCTCCCCTCTCTCCCATCATCTCCCCTACCTCCCCTACCTCCCCTCATCTCCCCTCCTCTCCCCTGCCTCCTCTCCCCTACCACTCCTCTCTCCCCTCCTCTCCCCAGCACTTCCTCCTCCGCCTGCCTCGTCTCCCCTCTTCCACAGCCAGTCTTAGCATTGATTCAGAGGAGAGCGCCAGGGCAAACAATATGTGTCTCCTGACATTCATGGAAACCAGGGAGAATGTTGAAGCAAACTCAAAGGCAATTCATTCAGCATGGTCACGGTGCTGAAGTCTGGTGGTGATTTAAGTGCATCGCCACGCTTCTGTGGTCAGTAACAACATTGTTATCAGATAACCTATGATAAAGCTCTTATTGGCTTCCTATATGTCCTACTGGTAGAGGAGAGGAGAGGTATTGAATGGCAATGCGGTAGTCTGTGGAATATTCTGCACTGTAGGCGTGCACCTTCCACCCACAGCACCCTACACACACACACACACACACACACACACACACACACACACACACACACACACACACACACACACACACACACACACACACACACACACACACACACACACACACACACACACACACACACACACACACACACACACACACACACACACACACACACACACACACACACACAGACCACCACCACCATCTCCAAAATGTATTCAGTCAATAGAGACCCTTTGCCCTCCTAGGCTCTTCTAGGGATATAGCTGCCCTATACCTCCTCCCACACACAAATGCTCCCTCCCTCCCTCTCTCCCTCCATCTTTATCTCTCTTTCTGTCCTCAGCTTTAGCCAGCAGTCAGCCTCCCTTTCTACCAGCAGTTAATGCTACTCTGCTCCACTCCTCTGTGAGGTTATACTGCAGCCATTTGCTGTGCTTTAATCCCAGTATGCCATATGGGGATGGTATAGCAGGTTAATAATAGGAGATGAGGAGGCCTTCTGATGACAGTGTGCACTTCAAAATGTCTGGATGTTAGTACACAGTGGGATTAGTTCCTACAAAGAGATTCACCTCTAATTGTGATGAGTTCTAAATGTTCTGTTTATATATTGAGAAGTCTAGAAATATATGGTTCTTGTGAAAAGTAGAAAAGTTGTGACTGTTAATAGAACAGCTCTTTGAAAACACAAGCGGTTCAATAAATGAGTGATGCTATCTGAGGGTAAGGGTGAGGTTCAGGATCAGGGTCAGGGTCAGGGTCAGGGTGAGGTTCAGGGTGAGGTTAAGGATCAGGGTCAGGTTAAGGATCAGGGTGAGGTTAAGGATCAGGGTCAGGGTCAGGTTAAGGATCAGGGTCAGGTTAAGGGTCAGGGTGAGGTTAAGGATCAGGGTCAGGGTCAGGTTAAGGATCAGGGTCAGGTTAAGGGTCAGGGTCAGGGTCAGGTTCAGGGTTAGGATCAGGGTGAGGTTCAGGGTGAGGTTAAGGATCAGGGTCAGGGTCAGGGTCAGGTTCAGGGTGAGGTTCAGGGTGAGGTTAAGGATCAGGGTCAGGGTCAGGGTCAGGTTCAGGGTGAGGTTCAGGGTGAGGTTCAGGGTAAGAGTGAGGGTCAGGGTAAGAGTGAGGGTCAGGGTGAGGTTCAGGGTAAGGGTCAGGGTGAGGGTAAGAGTGAGGGTCAGGGTGAGGGTCAGGGTGAGGGTCAGGGTGAGGGTCAGGGTGAGATTCATGGTAAGGGTCAGGGTGAGGGTAAGAGTGAGGGTGAGGTTCAGGGTAAGGGTCAGGGTCAGGGTGAGGTTCAGGGTGAGGTTAAGAATCAGGGTCAGGGTGAGGGTGAGGTTCAGGGTCAGGGTCAGGGTCAGGGTGAGGTTCAGGGTGAGGTTAAGGATCAGGGTGAGGGTAAGAGTGAGGGTCAGGGTGAGGTTCAGGGTGAGGTTCAGGGTCAGGGTGAGGTTAAGGATCAGGGTCAGGGTGAGGGTGAGGTTCAGGGTCAGGGTGAGGGTCAGGGTCAGGGTGAGGTTCAGGGTCAGGGTGAGGTTCAGGGTGAGGTTAAGGATCAGGGTCAGGGTGAGGTTCAGGGTCAGGGTCAGGGTGAGGTTAAGGATCAGGGTGAGGTTCAGGGTCAGGGTCAGGGTGAGGTTCAGGGTCAGGGTCACAGTCAGGGTGAGGTTCAGGGTGAGGTTAAGGATCAGGGTCAGGTTAAGGATCAGGGTGAGGTTAAGGATCAGGGTCAGGGTCAGGTTAAGGATCAGGGTCAGGTTAAGGGTCAGGGTCAGGTTAAGGATCAGGGTCAGGGTCAGGTTAAGGATCAGGGTCAGGGTCAGGTTAAGGATCAGGGTCAGGTTAAGGGTCAGGGTCAGGTTAAGGATCAGGGTCAGGTTAAGGATCAGGGTCAGGTTAAGGGTCAGGGTCAGGTTAAGGATCAGGGTCAGGGTCAGGTTAAGGATCAGGGTGAGGGTGAAGTCTAGTAGAGATAATGTAACACCGCTAATGTATCTGCATGTAGATGTGTGGCTATGGTCCATCTACCCACACTGTCTGCCCGTCCGTCCGCTTGTTTATTTCAGGGATGAGTCCCATTTAGCTGGTGACTCACAATACCCCATCCAACTTCCTGAGGTAGAACATGCATTAGAGGAATTGGAGAAACACCAAGAAGGCCAAATTAGACATAGCCAAGTCTAGACAGACAGCCAGGCACTTCCTTGACAGGAGACTCACTGAGTAAACAAATGTCCTTGTTGATTTGTACTTAATTTACCTGATTAAATCCTCCATTATGGCTGTCATTCATTCAAGCAGATATCAAGAGGTCAGGTTAAATTACATTTGTTATGGCACTGTGTATACACTATCTATGTTTACACACCTACTGCCAAAGCATAGTCTGGTTTGTGATGAGGGATTCCACCAGCACAGAGGATCCATATGATAGGATTTGATACATGATACGATTCTATAGCCCATGATACAAAGATAAGATCATTTTCATGCTGATTGCCACACTCCCTCTATTTATTTAGACTGAATGCAAATTAGAGTGCTATTATCACAGAACATTATCACAGAACATTATCACAGAACATTATCACAGAACATTATCACAGAACATTTGGTGCCAACATGGAGGGCAGTTTCCCAGAATCTGTACTGTACCTCTATGGCTCTGACTGCCACTATCCCGGTAGCAGCACCCACCTGTAGCACGCGCTCCAGCAGATATATCTCTCTGGTCACCCCCAAAGCCAATTCCTCCTTTGGCCGCCTCTCCTTCCAGTTCTCTGCTGCCAATGACTGGAACGAACTGCAAAAATCTCTGAAACTGGAAACACATCTCCCTCACTAGCTTTAAGCACCAGCTGTCAGAGCAGCTCACAGATTACTGCACCTGTACATAGCCAATCTATAATTTAGCCCAAACAACTACCTCTTCCCCTACTGTATTTATTTATTTATTTATTTTGCTCCTTTGCACCCCATTATTTCTATTTCTACTTTGCACATTCTTCCACTGCAAATCTACCATTCCAGTGTTTTACTTGCTATATTGTATTTACTTCGCCACCATGGCCTTTTTTTGCCTTTACCTCCCTTATCTCACCTCATTTGCTCACATTGTATATAGACTTATTTTTCTACTGTATTATTGACTGTATGTTTGTTTTTCTCCATGTGTAACTCTGTGTTGTTGTATGTGTCGAACTGCTTTGCTTTATCTTGGCCAGGTCGCAATTGTAAACTTCTCAACTAGCCTACCTGGTTAAATAAAGGTGAAATAAAATAAAATGTAAAAATCCTTGGCCATGCTGGGTACAGTAGGGGGAGGAGAGCCATGGGGAGATGTCCCTGGTCCCAGTGTGTTGTTGCTCCTGATGACACTCAGCGTGACCCGGCCCGACCATCCATCACCGGAACGCGGCTAAATGGAGCGCAGAGCCTCGTCTCTGACCCCTTTCAATGAGCCGCGAGGCCGACGCTTCGATGATCCCTATAGGAGCGATTTGGATCCGACCGCCTCGGAACGCTAATGTCCCATAGCGGCATTAGCTTCTGGACACTACCCCACTCTACCACCCTTTACGCCCATGCCTCATTGCTCTACCTATTCCTCCTTTTCTCCTTCTTCCCCTCCATGGCACCGTGCCAGGGAGTGAGTCAGTGATGGCTGATGGACGGAGGGATGGATGTCAGAAGCCAGAGGAGGACAACTTTCGCCCATGATGGAGTCACAGAAGCCAGTGGAGGGAGAGTCCTCCACTGTGGCCAGTAGTACTGTAGTACTGTCTGTGATCTTTCTCTCTATCACTGAACAATGTCTGTGAGCTTTACTTGCAGTTTATTTTCCTTTACTTGCAATGTATTCACTAGTATTGACAATTCAAAAGTTTGGCTGAAAAAGTTAACATGGCTGAACAGGCTGGCAAACAGAATTGGTAGTAAAGCCTCCCCCTCCCAGGATTCTTAACATCTTCCTCCCTGTTTAGGCCTTCTTTCCATTATGTGGCGAGTGGCTGCTCCTGAGACGGTCGCTGTCCACTGCCATGTGGTGCTGAACGTCGGAATTCCGCTTATGTCATTGTCCGTTTTAGTGGTGCTGAATCGCCAGCTCGCCACTAATAGCAGGTTTGTTTTCTGTAGCATCAGTCGTTTTACTATTGTGACAAAATCACCCCAATGTAATACAATGTATGGTCTATATACACTGGATGTTGAAGACTGTGTGAATATTTGTCGTTTATGCTCATCAAGTTTAATCAGACAAAAAACGCCCACTCACAGCCTATTATAATATATGTTTACTGAGAAAACAACACGTACTTTCATACTAAACAAACTAAATTGACTTCTGGTTCTTTGTATTTAACTCTCTGGGTTTATGGAAATAATCAAAACTCCGCAAGAAATTCAAACAAACAAAAACAATTATTTGATGAACACACAATCAAGGTATTTCATCGCAGGCACCTGGATTTCTCATCAATAACACCCTGACGTACAGCAGTTAAGAATAACAAGAGTTGGTATATTGAGCCTGCAATTGAATTCTCTATTGTACTCCTCCTCCCGTGTAATCATGGGGTGTAATTACTGCCTATGATATGGCATTAGCCCCATACCACAAATGATGATTGCTAGGAGAAATCGTGATTAAAATATTTGAACCATTTCCAAGTGGGAGTGATTTTGTTACAGCACTTCTAACTAGTTATGCATCACTAGCTAGACATAGACTCTGAGAAGTTCTGTATTTGACAATGAGTGACCTACACAATACGGGATTAGAGGGCTCTTGATCAATCTACTGTACTGTGTGTACTACACAGGGGACAAATAGCCTCAGTTGAATATGGCAATCAGAATCACCAGGATGGCTGGAGTCCCAGCTACTGATTGCTCATCAGGAGAAACAAAGACTTCCTCTTCAGACTGTGGCAAAGTGAGGAATAACAGCCTCAATAACAGCCTCGTCTCCCACCGTGTGAAACAGTACAGTCCTAATTAAAAGCAGCATGAGGCTCCTAAAGTAGATTTCCACAACTAACGTATTTTCTTTCTTCAGAACTGATTCCTTTTCATTCTTCACTCTGAACAAGAAATGTTAGAGGTCTGCTTCTGATGAGAAAGAATGTTTTAACACCTATGTCAGGGGTTTCAAACATACGAGGGGGTCCAGGTCTGGCAGTACTGCTCTAGCAGGTCCAGGCTCTGCTGTAGGCCATGTGCTGTGGGTGACAGCAGGCATCGGTCATCTGCGAAGAGTAGGTATTTAACCTCTGAATTGAGGAGACTAACACCAGGGGCTGAGGATTTTTCTAGAATAATGGCCAATTCATTGATGTAAATATTGAAGAGTACAGAGCTCAGATTGCAACCCTGGCGAAGGCCCCACCCCTGGTTAAAGAATTATGTTATTTTCTTGCCAATTTTAATGCTGCAGGTATTGCCAGTATACGTTGATTTAATTATGTCATATGTTTTACCCCCTACACCACTTTCAATAACTTTGTAGAACAGTCCTGTATGCCAAATAGAATCAAATGTTTTTTGGAAGTCAATAAAGCAAGCGTATATTTGCTATTATTTTGGTGGACATGTTTATCTATCAGGTTGTGTAGGGTGTAAATATGATCAGTCGTGCGATGTTTTGGTTTAAATCCAATTTGGCTTTTACCAAGACATTGTGCTTATTAAGGAAGTTTAGAACTCTTACATTTATAATACTACAGAAAACCTTCCCCAGGTTACTGTTCACACAAATGCCTCTTGTTAGGGTCAAATTTGTCTCTGTTCTTAAAGATTGGGGTTAGGAGTCCTTGATTCCAGATGTCAGGGAAATAACCTACACTCAGGATCAAATGAAACAGTTTTAATATAGCCAATTGAAATTTTGCACAAGTGAATTTGAGCGTCTCATTTAGAATGCCATCAGGTTCGCAATAAGCGAGGGGGTCCAATCTGATGTGGTTTGAGTAAAAAAATCTTTTAAAAAGTAATAATCATTATCATCATCATTTCGATAAAACCAAATTGACATTGTGTAGGTATGATAATGGACCTACAATCAGACAGTTTCTTGACTGATGTCACGCCCTGACCGTAGAGAGCGTTTTATGTCTCTATTTTGGTTTGGTCAGGGTGGGCATTCTATGTTCTATGTTCTATGATTTTCTATTTCTATGTGTTTGGCCGGGTGTGGTTCTCAATCAGAGGCAGCTGTCTATCGTTGTCTCTGATTGAGAACCATACTTAGATAGCCTTTTCCCCCCCTGTGTTTTGTGGGTAATTATTTTCCGTGTGTGTTTGTGTGCACCTCGGTTGGTTCACGTTCTTTGCTGTTTACCTGTACGGATTTTTGGTTGTTTCGGTTTCACTTTCATTAAAAGATGTGGAACTACATGCACGCTGCGCCTTGGTCGATTTATGACAGGGAGTTTGAGGATAGTGAGCGTGACAACTGATTCCAGCTGCTAATAATCACCCAAATGAAAGCTTGACAGTCATTTTCAGAGCGGCCCTCCAGACCTCGTTAAAGACTGAATGTGGCCCGCGGGCCCAAAAAATATTTGGACACCCCTGACCTATGCTCACATTAATTCAATGCACCAACTTTACACAGATGGTTACGGGTTAACAACACATGGCTTACTGTAGCATTGCATGGATCCACTGTTGAGAGCAAACCAGCCTTTGTTTTGCATGTTCATACTGCAGACTCCCTCAGCATAGAGTTCCAGCTGAGGAAACATATGGAATTATGTATTCTCTCAATGCACGAGTAGACAGCACGCACACCACACACTCACATATACACACACACACACACACACACACACACACACACACACACACACACACACACACACACACACACACACACACACACACACACACACACACACACACACACACACACACACACACACACACACACACACACACACACACACACACACACACACACACACACACACACACACACACACACACACACACACACACACACACACACACACACACACACACACACACACACACACACAACACTCACACAGGTCTGAGCAGAACCCAACTGAATATTCACATTATATAAATACTGCAGAGAGAACACTGTCTGTCTGGTCATGCAGCGCTGCTTTGGTGTAGCTGCACCCATTTATTTAGTTATTTAACTTAATAGGCTTCATCATTGCTGGTTAGCATATTTTATGGATGAGTGGAAATACATACAAATGTCATGTCATTCATAAGATCTAGAGATGCCAATATACACACTCACACCACACACATCTGCAGAACAGAACAGAATGTGTGCAACGAGATACAAATAATGCATGCAGATGCACATAGTGAAACAAAGCCACACTGAGACAGGTGTGAGACCGCTCTTCATAGACTACCATGCTAGGTAGAGGATTCAGCAGTGGTTAGCCAACAGCCATTGAAACAGGTGCAAAGCTTTGCCTTACTTTGAACTCCATCTGATAAACTGGACTAAAGTACATACTGCTGTCATCCACCTGTATCTCGAAAACACAATGACCTGAGTAGCTCTGTACTGTCTGTCTGTCTGTCTTTCTGTCTGTCTGCCTGTTGTGTTGTGTTGTGTTGAGAGTGAGATGTGTTGTAGTGATGCTCTTCACAGTGCAGAGGGCAGATCAGATAGAACAGAGAGCGGCTGTACCCGTTAATAAGCCATTACAATCCAATTTAGTCCTCGTTAAAATACATCTAAAAACAAAACACATTAAGGTTCAGTCAGAAAGCAAAGAAATTATATATACCGTATGTCAACCTCTGATGTCAGAAAAAACCTTAACATGTACTGTAGAAACACACCCACACAAACAGAGATAAGATAAACACCTCATACTAATCACCGGGTGCACACACACACACACACACACACACACACACACACACACACACACACACACACACACACACACACACACACACACACACACACACACACACACACACACACACACACACACACACACACACACCACCACCACCACCACCACCACCCCTGACTCCCCCACCCCCTGTAAGAGATGGGTGTGAATCTCCTTGTTTTTCCCCTTGTTTAATTAAACCATGCAGTAAGTGTGAAATTAACTCTCTCCTACACTGTGGCTGACAGCTCTGAGTGGGAGGGAGAATCCGCCACCTTTGTTTGGGACGTAATTAGTGAGAGGGGAGGTTGAGAGAGCAGGGCAGAAGGGGGGGGCAACAAAAAAAGGGTGTGGGAGATAGAGAGAAGGGGGTGATTGGGAGTGAAAGAGAGAAGGGGGTGATGGGGAGAGAAAGAGAGATGGGGTGAAGGGGAGAGAAAGAGAGGGAGGCTGTTTGTCATTACCACCTGCAAAAAAAGCCCAGCCTCTCACAGCCTCGGGATAATTTGACGATCCACTGCCACTCCGTCTCCTGCAGAAAGAGGGAGAGAGAGAGGACAGGAGGGAGAGGAAGGGAAGAGAAGGGGAGCTGGCTGATAGATGGTACAATTTGGAGAGTGAGAGAGGCAAGGAGTCTTATGAGTTTAAGAATTGATGAAGATTAACGTCGGCCTGACTGGAGTAATAACGTGTGTGGGCTCATCCTGGTCCTTATGGGCAGTGTCTCTATGTTTCTGTCTGCTGCAACGTTCTGATGCACTGCTTCCCCTTGCAGACACACCCTGCCATCCAACACACCTAACTGACTACTGTAGGGGAGACTGAATAAGCAATCTACTGTACCCCAAAACACATCATAATGATATATTCATCTCAATGACCTCTGGGCCAGAACTGGAATAATCAATCCGACCTGATTCCAATGTGGATGGCTGAAAAGGAGGGAAAATTGTAAATGAATGTGATTTTCATTAAAAACGTTTAACCCATTAGTGTCTAAGCCCTGTCTATACCAGGGGAGGGGGAGGGGGGTTCTACTAAGGAATTGTATTAAGAAGGTCATACCAAGGATAATTCAGCTATTTGATTTACAATTGTAAGACCCCTTGAAGTATTCACTACATGGAACAACAGTCCCCACAGAAAACCAGAAGGAAGTTTGTTCTGAAGTGTCTGTCCTTTATCTGAGAGATATAAGAAAGATCAGGAAACATTTGTATATATATTTTTTACATGTATTTAACTCCTTATTTTTGGCACTAAACAAAGTCCATGTTTACTTCCATACATTTTTTCAACTGGTACCGGGAGAGTCCGGGAGAGTCTACCCTAGAGAAAAATATGTACGTGATCGTGAGAGTCCCGTTTTAACAGAGGGGTCATTGAGGTGTTTAGCCCAAACTGTTCAGACTCTACAGACAGAAGATGGCAGATCGGCTGTACTGACTTCAGATGAGTCCCAAGATGCTTGTGGAGAAAATAGTTGGAGAAGACCATCGTGTTCGTGAGAGTTTCCTCGTTCGGACGCTACAAACGATTTTGTGTGAAGACCAATTTTTGGGCCACCTCACAAACACCACTTTTCACGGCTGATGTCACCTTTCACGGCTGATGTAGAAGTGCGACATAGGCAGATGTGGTGGATTGAGACGAATCCAAAGATTTAAAAAAAATATATCTATAGCTTAAACTGACAGATTTTTATGGGGATGTTGTTATTATGCTAATTAGATTTCCGCGAGGGGGGTGTACATCGACCTTAGGTTAACAGGTATATCACCAGGTTCCAAAACTACGGGTGACACCAGCATGAGATTTGCTGAAAGATATGAGTCTTAGGAATCTCAATATAAATTAGATGAGAACTGTTTTTCAATTCAGCATTTGAATATCTCTCTACTCAACGTCATTAACCCTAACTTTGTCCTCATCTGCAAAACCATTTGTTTCTTACCTACTGCAGCATTTAACTACATGGATGCGTTATATTTCTAGGTATTTTACAATACAAATTCAAGTCATTCAGTCATCGTTCAATACCTCATTAGGGACTTAGTACAGCGCAGAGCCATCACTATGGACCTAAAGTATGTCACAAAAATCTCTTTGACTCTTTGAGGTTGTCCTCAGGTCTTCAAGGAGAGAATTCTTAGGTAACGGTTTGCTTTTATAATCTTAAAAAGGCAGCAGGTTCAAGTGATGTATTCAACTTAAGAGGAATGGAGTTTACTGTACATCCAATATACACTGAGTTTTCAAAACATTAGGAACACCTGCTCTCAAAACATTAGGAACACCTGCTCTTTCCATGACATAGACTGACCAGGTGAATCCAGGTGATAGCTATGATCCCTTATTGATGTCACCTCTTAAATCCACTTCAATCAGTGTAGACAAAGTGGAGGAGACAGTTTAAAGAACGATGTTTAAGCCTTGAGACAATTGAGACATGGACTGTGTATGTGTGCCATTCAGAGGGTGAATGGGCAAGACAAAATATTTAAGTGCCTTTGAACTGGATATGGTATCAGGTGCCAGGCACATCGGTTTGAGTGTGTCAAGAACTGCAATGCTGCTGGGTTTTTCATGCTCAACAGTTTCCCGTGTGTATCAAGAATGGTCCACCACCCAAAGGACGTCCAGCCAACTTGACACAACTGTGGGAAGCATTGGAGTCAACATGGGCCAGCATCCCTGTGGAACACTTTTGACACCTTGTAGTCTATGCCCCTGATGAATTGAGGCTGTTCTGTGGGCAAAAGGGGGTACACTCAATGTATTGTCTATAATGCTGCAGCACAGTTAAATGTTCCAGCTTACAAGGACACTCTGCTTCACATACTGAGGCATTGATGTGACCTTGAGTAGGGACATGGTCTTTTGTCAGGCTACAACTACAGTAGATACGTCCACAGCATATATAAGATATAACCAATAGAATTGTGCTCATACTACAGGCATAAACATGGGAAGGGCTGGAGAGAGAGAGGGGACATAAAGAGAGAGAGAGAGAGAGAGAGAGAGAGGGACAGAGAGAGAGAGAGAGAGAGAGAGAGGGGGGCAGAGAGTGAAAGACAAAAAGAGAAAGAGATAGATGTTGAGTGATGAATAATGATGAATGAGGAGAGGGTGTCTGAGAGATAATACCCTGCAATAAGGACCCTGTGGCCCAGTTTAAAAAAAATGATCTATTCGGATAGGATTAAATTCATAGAAATACAATGAATCGAACGAGAATCCCCGTACAATCAATTGATTCATCCAATCTATACATTCTATTTAATCCTATCCGATATGCGAAATCCAGATAGATAACTTTTGAAAAACTGGGCACAGAGGGCAATAACCTGTGGCAAGTAGGTTGTCCACTGTCTGTCTGTCTGGCCAGAGAGGTGCTGGATCCCTAAACCATTTCCTTGTCCACATCAACTGTCAAAAGTATCAACAACCAGTATTCATGATGTACAGCCTCCTGAAAAACATCCACAAACATCAAACAAAACTGAAAGTGAAACATTTAAAACAACAGCTTCGCTATTTTCTGATTGAGGCAGTAAAGACTCCCATGGTGATCATCTCACCACCACAAACGGTTGTCACATTTACAATCTTCATGGTGAAACCTTTTAATCCTGACATCCTGTAACCATATTTATCAGACGGGTCCGTCTATCTGTCCGTCAAAGAAGAGCGGTGAGCCCGCCCCCTCCATTAGAACCCATGTAACCCCTAGTGGCACAGGGGCAGACATTAAGCCTCTCTGGCTCCGGCTATTGATTGGCCCTTATGGTAATAGACATCTTTCTCGCTATCTCGTAATTGGCTAAGTGAAGTGATTGATCCTGAGATTGTTCCCTAAATTCATTTGCTGGGCTGGCTGAGACTGTGGCCACCAGTGAGCACATCACGTAGTCCCCACTGGAGTGGTGGGAGACACAGCCTGCTGTAATGGCCCTGTTATTTATTAGTCTAACTGGGAAGCAGGAGGAGGGGCTGCATTAGTGTTGAGGAAACGTTGAGGGAGTGTTGATTATGGGTTATTACCGCGGTCAAATGTGATCACACTTTACACAGAACACTCTAAGATTGTGTTTTCCTTCTAGGTGCAGCAGTCAATGACCTAAAGCGCTCTCTTTCACCTCATGGGTAGAATGTACTAATATTTTTAATAATTGAATAATTAATAAAGATGTTTAAATAAAACAGTTTCTATGTCAAATAGTTGTGTTATATTTCAGTCTTCTGTGATGTACGTATATAAAGTGTAATATTGGGATGCAAATTCAAAATTGAACACGTCTACTCTATATCTGACATGGTACAGGTGTCTTCTTTTTAAGCCCTTTTGTTTCAAAGTAAATTTGTTTAAGACTACCAAGAAACACTCTATGTGACTCTGATTTAGACCACTGCAGTAAAAGGTTAAAAACACAGAATGTGAACCAAGACAGCCAGCTTATCAAACTCTGCAAACTGAAGGCCAAGAAGACCGTCAGAAGCAATATAATGTACTGTCCATTCTGCTACAAATGCTGAATATTGATTAAAAAAAATCCCCAATACAGTCTCTGTAGTATTCACCGAATATCTATTTCTATTCATACAAATATTCACATCACACTCCTCCTCTCTCTCCCGTGTGTAGTAGAGGTTATAGCAGGCTGAAGGGTTGCAGGGTCTGTGAGAGAGAGTGTCTGTCCGGAAGGTTCTGCACAGCGCAGAGTGTTATCTCCCTCCCATATGTTTACCCCAGGGCCATTCCACTCCTTGTAATTGACTGTCTAGCATGGAGCCTGGGCCCAAGCCTCAGCCTGCACTGGAAGGAATACTTTAGTCCACTTGTTTCTCCTGTCTGTCACTCTGATAAAACAATTAAAACACTACCGCAGTGCCCCGCAGTGACGGCATAGCTGCAACCCAGCTCTAGAAAGAGGCCAGAGTTCCCGATTTGGAATTCCGAGTTGGATGACCGTTCAAAATATATTTTCCCAGTCAGAGCTAGTTTTTTTTTCAGAGTTCCCAGTTATCTTGAACTCATCTCTAAGTCTGAGATTCCCCAGTTCCGAGTTTACAGTTGTCTTGAACGCGGCAGAAGTCATGCTGGATTGACAGTATGGCCAATGTATTCAACCTTTTCTGGCCCATGGTGTTGTGTGTGAGTGTTAATTCTTTCAAGATTGGAAAAGATACCCCTAATCCCAGACTTGTACCACACACCCTCTCCACTGAATAGCAGGGGAAGCAAAATAGTGATTGCTTTGCAACACTTGCAATTAGCCACTGATTCCATCAAACCACTCATTGTTGAACTTGTTGTGTGGTGTTTATATCCAATGGCCGATCATTTATCTTCATATGACTTTTTGAAAAGGATTTGCCAGTAGATTGTCGATGCGATTCATGATGATGACTGCTTGTCAGCTTGCTAGGTAAGATTTTGAAAGTATGATGTTGACATGTTGACACCAGTCCAATCAAAGCTACGTTAGATATATTTTGTGTCATTTTATCTGTGGCCAATGACCTTGAGCCTTCTTGGATTGGCACTTCTAATGTAAATCTATGGCAGCACCCAAGGAGGCTTGAATTTTCAAGCTCTCCCTGTAGATTTGGCGGTGACGTAGTGTCCCCATGAGTGACAGAACACTGAGCCAATCATGGCACAGATAGAGAAGATTACCAACCCCTATGCTCTGTATTTCCCTCTGGCTGACCCTCCACCACAGAAAGCACTGAGCTGGGCTGAAACACCTGTATTTTTGAGCTGCTTTACTCAAGAATAGAAAAAGAGACCATGTTTGTATGCGGCTTTATTAACTCAATACATTTGTTTTTAAATGTTAAACTGATATGTGACATGTATTTATGCCAAAATAACATGCAACACAGGCAACAAAACAACAGATATATCAAATTGTATTTTATTTTTTATAATGTTTTTGCTAAACAGCTGAGGCTCAAAACAGATGGGGCTCTCATCATGGTTCTTACTTTGCCTGTAATTTGGCAGCCTCTGACTCTGAGTATCAGACTACCAAAGGTTGCATCCTTTCACAAAACTGCATGTCCAGCAGCTCACAGGCTGTCAATGATAGCTCGCAATTGAGAAATGATCAGTAGGCCTAAAATGACATCATTATATCTGTTAAATGACTGTTAGTTACAAAACGAACAGTCCTGGGTAGCCCCATATGCGAGCGAACCTTGGCCGCTTTGCGGTTACAATGTAGCCAAGCTGTGTACAGTAATGTACTGTATGTGCCTATGCACCAAATGGAAAAGCACAGGATCATTTGTATCCCAATAAAACAAACAGCTCTGCTTGGCTTGGTAAGTCATATCGACAAAATAAGCCATTTCTACCCTCGTTGAATCAAATACGTATGCTGTCTTTTACATTGGCATTTACTGTGTTTCAATATTAACAAAGTAAGCATTTACATTTGTCAGGAGTTATAATATGATGTAGAGGAAATGAAATATACAAGTTCATTTAAAAAATGTTTTAATGGTGACAGTGCTTCAAACAATGGAACCAATAAAAGCATGTTGGAGGAAAAGCAGAATGGTCAATTGGTGTGCTTGTTGAGAATACACTTTTTGTATTCATCTTTTGTTATTCCTCATACTTTTCATGATTATTCTGTTTCGTCACAATTTGTTGTCAGATACGTAGCCTACTCACTTTGGTTGTTGTTCAAAATGACAATAATTTATGGGAGCTGCAGGCTACGTATTTGTTCAAATGAAAAACACTTTTATTTTCTCTCATCTTGAAAAGGAAAGATTCTCAAGATAGAGTACAGTCGAATGATTTTTGTTCCAAATGTGTGGTTTTAAGAACCAAAACGCAATGACATGATGTATGTAGTGCTGTTCTTTGTTTCTATTTATCAAAGTAGGCCTACACAATAACAAAATATGCAGACTGTATATGAGTAGCTCACAATTATTGTTGTTGTCGTATGAAGTAGCCTTTATGAAAGAAATGGTAGGAGAGAGGGGTCATGTTCAAATATGACCCATATTACTGGAGTTACATGTTATTATTTATTATTATTTATTAATTATTATTTTATTATTATTTCTATTGCGTATTCGGAGCCGCATTTATCATATGTTTGCAATATTATTTTTATGTGAACATAATCAATGACCAAATTTAAAAGCAAAACTCCAATTTGCTTTTTCAAGTTGAGAGTTCTTGTTCAATTTCAGATAACACTGTCGTATTGAGAAAGAAAATTGTTCAAAGATAAATCAACGTTCACATTTGAAAATTGTACTACATTATTGTGGAAGGAGAATGATATTTGTGTGAGTCACAGAATTGGTAGGATTTCAGACCTGTCAATCAATCACTGTGGGTGGGATTTTCAGGGAAGGGGCGGGATGTTTGTCAGTCACAGGGTTGGTAGGGGTTCAGACCTGTCAATTAATAGAAGGAAGGGAGTAGATTAGTAATCTAGCCATTAAAACACTTTTTCAATGTAATTTATTGTGTCAAAACCTAAGAAAAATAGCTGTGTTCTGTTCATAAATATGGATTCCCCCTGTTAAGAAACAGCACCGCATTGCAGGAAATCTTACCCCCCCAGCGTTTGCACCCCCATTTTCAGACAAAGTCAGGTGCCCATGGGGGTGGGAGGAGGTGTGTGTGTGTGTGTGTGTGTGTGTGTGTGTGTGTGTGTGTGTGTGTGTGTGTGTGTGTGTGTGTGTGTGTGTGTGTGTGTGTGTGTGTGTGTGTGTGTGTGTGTGTGTGTGTGTGTGTGTGTGTGTTGACATTATTATGATTTTCCACTCAGCCTCAACGAACCATGAATCATGACTACTTCACATTATGTGGAACTGCCTCAGTAGCTTCCATTCAGATAAAACGTGTGTTTTTCAGGTGAACATATCTAGCCTCTATGTCTCTATGTTAAAGAAGAAGCTAGAAGTCACATCTCATGACAGCTAAATCCTATGTGTTACCGAGGCTCAGATTAAACCATTGGCCTTCTATGACACCTGATAGAGCAGATGAACAAACAACAATACAATGCTCTATGTCACAGCCATCCATATCAGTCCCATCAGGTAGCTAGTGTACACACGGAGCCTGAAGGATCAACAGTCCCATAGGAATCACTGCGGAGAGACAGACAGAGCAGGAATGATACCGTGCCTCCCAGTTAAAAAGGTTAATCCGTTTATCATTGTACATTCAGAACCATTCTATGAGTCAGTGTATGTTGCTATGGAATGCCATAGCCTTTGGGCTCGTCTTTCCCCATTGGCTTACAGAATTGTTATACTGTATAACATTGTCAAGGCCACAGGATGTTCAACTGTCATTATAAATGAATGCATAGATTGAGGGTTCTCTGTTGTTCTCGGGTTGTCATATGCGATCAAAAGATAATGGAATGAATATCCCATAATGATCCATGTCTTGCTATGATCTTGTATGTCTTGTTATAAAGGCTCCTATGCTGCATTCCAGTAAAGCATCCATTTGGGCCTGGGCTTGGTTCACCGAGCAGGGTGAGGTTAAATAGCAGGAGTAGCAGGGAGATGCAGTGAGAACGTCCTCCAGCACATACAGTGAGTCTCCAGGGAGGAAAAATCACATGCATCACCACAAATGCATGCCAGTATGACTACTATGGGGTGTGTGGTCAGGGTCAAGGGTTGGAGGGTGACCCATTACCACAGCAAGCAGCCCAGACTTGGCCCAATTATAGTGAGAGAACCACCATGCACAGGTCAACGAGGGTATGATAGCTGTGGCCATCTCCACACTGGATGTTATGTGTGTAGCTCATTAGAGTGGTGCTCTATCATTACTACTCATTCCCCTATAGAGGGGTCTCACATCATATCATCCATCCCGGCAGAACATCATTGCAGTGTGTGTGTGTGTGTGGGGGAGGGGGGTAGAGGGAGCTGTTGCTGTTCCCAGTCCATGATAAAAGCTGCAAATGGACACCACCGTCGCTGGAGAAGCAGGGGTCATTTTAGATTGCCTAATGGATGGGAATATCCATAACAGTATGGGGGATACCATTTCCCATTATGTCCAGGGCCTACTATTAATGTCTCCTATCATTTTCATATGGTGGGAGATGAGGAAACTTATTCTGAGTTAAAGGTGGATGAGATTGCCAATATTGAAGATGCACTTCTGAAAATACTTGTTCTTCAAAGAAAGGTTGAATTCACTTACTATGAGAGGTGGGGGACCACTCAATTGCCAGGTAAAGCGTACAGTCATTGACATAGAGATAAATTCACACATCTTTTATGACTGCGTACACTAATCAAATAGGAGGGCATACCTCTTTGAAAGCTAATTTACGAGAGTCCTTCTGTTCCAAGTCCAGCTTTTAATAAGAAGAGTTAGGAGGGATAAATAACTATGGGCGTTCCCTAAATCATCAGCCATTAGCAAGTTAGTATGCAGTGTTAACGAGGCACTGTCTATAGGAGCTTTATATCTGTTTATAGGTCCCTGTGAATCTTAAAGAGGCCCTTAGAAAGTGGAGTCAATCGATAGCTTTTCCTTACCAGTTGTTTACATTCAGCCTTAAATCATCCAACATCTCAGTCAAGTAAAACTTCTTCTCAAACCTACACAAAACGATATGGACGCCTGAATAAAAACATTGCTCCAAGTTGTGAAATAGTGGCCATTTTTATGGGGATATGAGGAAATGTCACAGACACAATTAATGACTCTCGTCTGGCTGCCATTTCCACAGGTGTTAAGGATTGGGTAGCCTATCCACAGCTGGTGAGATCCTGTTGTCCCGCTTGTTTAAAAGTCATTACCACCGTGTGTCTGCCTGACCAGTCTGGTGACTCATCTCCATACTTTTTCCAGCTCAGTGTGGACCCTGGTTATAGTTATTACTGTGTCTGCAGCTAGATGTATTGTGAATGAGCCCTAGTCTGACCACTGTCTTGGAGATTAATGTAGATAGACATGTCACAAGGTAGACTATTGTAGGTGCTTCTGTGGATCACATACGCTGTTCTTCAGGGGAGGAGGGGAGAGCATACTGTAAGTCTGTGTGTCTTATCTCCTCAGCACCAAGCTGCTTTAACCAGACTAGATTTTCAGAGTGCTGTGAACAAAATATTCACCCAGAGATTGACAGGGTGGAGGGCTTTTTCCTCCCTTTCTTATCCAAAAGGCTGAGTGAGCGAGAGGGGCTGAGGAGCGAGGCTGAGCGAGGGAGGCTGAGCGAGCAAAGGAGTGTAGACAGAGCGAAGATATAGGGACAGAGCAGACGGCGTGTGCAGTAAGCCATGAGAAACACCCCAATCTCCATCCATCCTCTAATTACCATGGTGCTTGCAAGGCGATGCAATTTGCATAGGAGACGACTAACATTAGAACACCATCATATCCACATTCAGCTCCACGGTTAGAGCAGTAAAAAGAAGAGATTGAATATATAGGTTACTTTCTAAATGTAATCCGTTACAGTTGTGCAATCCAAAATTATAATCAGCAACGTAATTTTGGATTACCCAAACTCAGTAACGTAGTCTGATTACTTTCAGTTACTTTTGGATTTATTTCACATTATTAGGCATTAGAAGAGGACAAAGGGATCCATCTAATGCATTTGGTGTGTCATCATATTGGTCTCTGACTTGTGGTCAGACTCGCTCTGGTGGAACAAACTTACACTTCAATGCTGAATTGAATATCATTGAGAAAACAGAAAGGTCTCATAATGTATCTTTCTAATGTTACATACTTTCTGAAATTAAAAGTAATCCAAGAAGTAATACAGTTTTCAAAAGTATTTGTAATCTGATTACAATATTTTAGCTGGTAACGTAGATTGCAGCTACATGTAAAAAAAAATCTGATCATACTTATAAATGATTACATTTAATCAATAACTCCCCGACCCTCGTCATGACATATTCTCAGTGATGCCTGCTCAACAGCAGTGGTTTACTAAATCAAGACAAATGTTCATGTTGTTGACATGTTACTGCCTGAAACAATGCCTTCCCCCTGAGCAGAGCATTTAAAATGACCCCCCCAGCCCCTTTTGCCATTCCAATTCTCAGTCAATTTCTGATTTGAATAATCATTCAACTAAGCTGTCAGTCACAAACCCTCCTTATTTGGGGAAAGCCGAGATATTGTTAGATCACAAACTAGATTGACCCAACTTCCCTTATTTACCATTTAAATATCCCCATAAACTCTGCATGCTTGAGACCAGGAACACTACGCATATGTGCAGTCCATATTCAGCAGTCTAAATAAATCTGCATCTCATATTAGTACGTCTATCAAATCCTGTGCTGTACGGTGGGCTGAGCCTCAGTCATAAGGTCATTCTGTCCTCTGAACCTTGTATGAAAAGCCAGTCTTTGGCACAGTGAACATCATGCGGCACAGAAACCTCAACAGAAATGTGCCCAGATCCACACAGTGTACAAAGACACACAGACATACAGGCTCCTGTTGAAATAGCTCCAGTATACCTATCATTTAAGCCTGCAAATCTGACTGAATACAATACCTAACAGGCACTACCTATTCTTCACATCCACATGCTTTCCAGATAACCCAACTCCTCATACCTAGCCTATCACCAGAACTGATACTTCAGCGTTGGTCCAGAAGTTCTGTGGGCTTGCTGTGGCTGGCTGGTATGATGGTGGACTTGCTGTGGCCGTTCATCATAGCCAGGGATATGGCAGACAGCCTGTCAGGCCAGTGACACGTGTGTGCCAGTCGTGGCCCCTACGGGGTGGGTGTCTCTGGGTAGGGTCAGACTGAGCAGATTGGGTCCTAGTCCATCCATCAATGTCCAACACACTTGGACTGAACTGCACAATATGGAGCTCTCTGTAGGCTGGGATTGGGTTGGAATGATTGTAGCCTGGGAGAATGTTATCTGGAAGTTCAAAAAGCTACCAAAAGAAAGTAAGCCAACAAAATACACAGCATTTACTACTGACTGTAACCAAAAAAACACAAGCCATGGCACGGTCAAACTCACAAACACCCCCCGAAAAAATGTATTAGTGTATTCTCCACACAATAACACCCCCAGGTCTCCCATACATACTAGGTATGCCTGTCAGGTCTCTGCTGTTCCTAGAGCTTTCATGTACTTTTCAAAGTTTCAGGTATCACCTAGGGCAACCGTGCCTTTGCCCAGGGCAATGGCATTGCTCTGTGCCACCGCACACCTCATAAACAAAGACACACACACATACTGTACACACACACGGAGAGACACACACACACACACACACGTACATGCTCTTCGATTGTCTCAGCGCCTCACTGTCATTAACACTCATTGAGGATCGGTTTATTGAAGGCAGCGGTATTGAGGCATCCTCTGTGTTATTCATAGGAGCCCTCTTCTTGAAATGCAGCAGGCAGCTGAAGCTGGATGGGGCTGGGGACAGCTTCCTATATAGGTCACTTCCTCCTTCTCCCTCTCGCTCACTCTCTCTCTCCACCCGCATGGCAGGAAAGTGAAAGTGGAGGAGGAAGGGAAGGAGATGGAGGGAGAGAGGGATGGAGGAAGAAAGGGAGGGAGGGAGGGAGGGGAAGGCTTATTTTATCAGGTGCACACATGCAGATATACACACATTCACAAACACACACACACATACTGTACAGTCACACGCCACAGCAGATAAAGCAGCATACACTACAGAGTAGATTTTTGCAGTCATGATTGGAGAGAGAGAGAGAGAGAGAGAGAGAGAGAGAGAGAGAGAGAGAGAGAGAGAGAGAGAGAGAGAGAGAGAGAGAGAGAGAGAGAGAGAGAGAGAGAGAGAGAGAGAGAGAGAGAGAGAGGTCTGGATGTACTGTATTAATAGATACAAAATAATCATGTGAGACAGAGTTTTTACATGCATACACATAACCCTTATTCAACAGATACTTATTGAATATGCATTTACACAATTTTGATAATGCCTTCAATCAAATATTCATAACATATAATTAGGGTTAAATATGCATGATGGTAGAAACAATGGAAATCAAGAGCAAACCCAAGCACCGGGGGTAAGTACACAATGTATGAAAAGGTCATGTAAACATTCCCTGGAGTGAAAATATAAATATGAAGGAACTAAGACTACTAAGAATACTACTGCAGAATAATGATGATGTTCATGACAAGGATGATGATGATGAAGGTGATACTGAGCTCTCCAACTGTTTTGTATTGTCTTGCATTTATCTGCTAAGGACTGACTGTTACAATGGTAATAATGTTTCCTCTCAAAGTCTCTTCCTGTTCTTTCAACCAATGAGAGTCATTCCTTAGTACTTTCTCTGTCAATCCTGGGTTTTCTATTGGAGGGTTAAGTTCTAGGCTTCCTCTTGTGAAAATAACTACACAAATTGAACTACATTGAGACAAGTTGTATTGACTTTAAAAGCTTTCGAAGGCCGGTGAATAAATCGTATGTCCTTCTCTATCATTCAGACCACAGAAATGCTCAGGACTGACTGAGCAATCACAAAACAGCATGGAAAGAAAAGTGTGTGTGTGTGTGTGTGTGTGTGTCTGTGTGTGTGTGTGTGTGTGTGTGTATGTTATCCAACCTTGTTTCCCAACGGCCTCCTGTCTAGAGGCGAATGCCACAGTGAAGGCCCCTCTGTATGACCTGGGTCATACAGTCCTCACCTAACGTCTTGTCAATGACCCACATCTCAGGCGTGTGTGTGTTTGTCTGCCGCTCGGCTGGGTGGGCGGAGGAGACAGATCTGGGTCAGGGAGTTCCCATGAGCCTGTCTGAGACAAGTGTTCTATTCAATCACACATCTGACATGGACGAGAGAGAACACTGTGGACACACACACACACACACACACACACACACACACACACACACACACACACACACACACACACACACACACACACACACACACACACACACACACACACACACACACACACACACACACACACACACACACACACACACCTACAGTATACAGTGCCTTCAGAAAGTATTCAGTCCCCTTCACTTTTTCCACATTTTGTTACGTTACAGCCTCATTCTAAAATTGATTAAATAAAAAATGTTCCTCAGCAATCTACACAAAATACCAAAAAATGACAAAGCGAAAACAGGTTAAGACACTTTTGCAAATGTATTAAAATAAAAAAACAGAAATACCTTATTTACATAAGTATTCAGACCCTTTGCTATGAGACTCGAAAATGAGCTCATTTCCATTGATCATTCTTGAGATGTTTCTACAACTTGATTGGAGTCCACCTGTGGTAAACTAATTTGATTGGACATGATCTGGAAAGGCATACACAGTTGAGAGTGCATGTCAGAGCAAAAACCAAGCCATGAGGTCGAGGGAATTGTCCGTAGAGCTCCGAGACAGGATTGTGTCGAGGCACAGATCTGGTCACTCTGACAGAGCTCTAGAGTTCCTCTGTGGAGATGGGAGAACTTTCCAGAAGGACAAACATATCTGCAGCACTGCACCAATCAGGCCTTCATGGTAGAGTGGCCAGACGGTAGCCACTCCTCAGTAAAAGACACGTGACAGCCTGCTTGGAGTTTTCCAAAAGACAACTAAAGGACTCTCAGACCATGAGAAACAAGATTCTCTGGTCTGATGAAACCAAGATTTAACTCTTTGGCCTGAATGTCAAGCATCACGTCTGGAGGAAACCTGGCACCATCCCTACAGTGAAGCATGGTGGTGGCAGCATTATGCTGTGGGGATGTTTTTCAGGGGCAGGGACTGGGAGACTAGTCAGGATCGAGGCAAAAATGAACAGAGCAAAGTACAGAGAGATCCTTGATGTAAACCTGCTCCAGAGCGCTCAGGACCTCAGACTCGGGCGAAGTTTCATCTTCCAACAGGACAATGACCCAAAGCACACAGCCAAGACAACGCAGGAGTAGATTCGTGCTCTGAATGTCCTTGAGTGGCCCAGCCAGAGCCCGGACTTGAACCCGATTGAGCATCTCTTGAGAGACCTGAAAATAGCTGTGCAGCTACGCTCCCCATCTCAACTGACAGAGCTTGCGAGGATCTGCAGAAAGGAATGGGAGAAACTCCCCAAATACAGGTGTGCCAAGCTTGTAGCGTCAAGAAGACTTGAGGCTATAATCGCTTTCAAAGGTGCTTCAACAAAGTACTGAGTAAAGGGTCTGAATAATGATGTAATTTTAGCATGTAATTCTTGGTGGGGCAACCGAAGTTAGTTTGCAGGAGCCCGGCCAGCCACAAGTTGTCACTAGAGCAGGATGAGACAAGGACATCCCGACCGGCCAAACCCTCCCCTAACTTGGACGACCCTGGGCTAATTGTGTGCTGCATCATGGGTCTCCCGGTCACAGCTGGTTGTGACACAGCCTGGGATCGAACCAGGGGCAGCAGTGGCGCCTTAGTACTCATTGTTGAATTTGTGATTTCCAACTTGTTGTGTAATGTTTATGTCCAATGGCCGATGAGCACTGATACGTTTTATCTATATCTTGTCTGCATATGACAAGGATTGAAAAGGATTTGCCAGTAGATTGCCGACTTTATGCATGACGATGACTGCTTGTCTAGCTTGCTAGCTAAGATTTTGAAAGTATGATGTTGACATGATCAGTCCAATCAAAGCTACGGTAGATATAACATGATTTGACGTCATATTATCTGTGGCCAATGATCTTGAGCCTTCTTGGATGGCCACTTCTAATGTAACTCTATGGCAGCACCCAAGGGGCTTGAATATTCGAGCTCTACCCGTAGGTTTTACGGTGACGTAGTGTCCCCATGAGTGACAGAACACTGAGCCAATCACGGCGCAACAAGAAAACATTACCAACCCCTATGCTCCATATTTTTCGCTGGCTGCCCCATCACCACAGAAAGCACTGAGCTGGGCTGAAACATCTGCATTTTGGAACTGCCTTACTCAAAGAAAGCAAAAAAGAGAACATTTTTGTATGCAGCTTTATTAAAACTCAATGATTTTTTTACATTGTTTGCAAACTGTAATGTGACATGTATTAATGCCCAAATATGTATATATATTTTTTAGCTAAACGGAATGATGCGTCACCCATGGGTAAATGTGATATTTCCGTTTTGGGGGAGGGGGGGGGGGGGGGTTGCAAAAATTGATAAAAAACAGTTTTCGCTGTGTCATTATGGAGTACTGTGTGTAGATAGAAGGGGAAAAAACAATTTAATCAATTTTAGAATAAGGCTGTAACATAACAAAATGTGGAAAAAGTCATTACAAAAGTCATCAAATTTGCTGTGATGACTCAAATCCATCCTTTAATTTCTCCCCCTACAGTAATGGACACAGTATAATACACTTCAATTACAATCAAATATTGTATTTCTTACACAATGACAAATGGCAACCAGAGTTGAAAACAACAGTTTCGAAATAACTTTGATGACCAAAGTTTTGAAAATCTATTTACTAATTCAACCCTTATTGATTGAAATGCTCAAATATCTGGGAGGCGTTTGGGGAGGAACTAAATTGGTTTTAATGGATTTCATGGTGTGACAGTTCCTAGCCAGACTGTGTGACTGTGTGATTGACACACAAGTTGTGAGTGGCTGTAACCTCTGCCTCTGTCATGTTCTTAAGCTGTGCTCCATTGATCGAACATATTCAAGCTGCCACATCACATTGCCATAAGACTAGTGATGAACTCAGCATAAACTCTAATCATATCAAACAGCCCTCTATGAAATTCCACCCTCATAGGACCTATACCCATTCAATAGAAGCTATTGTTTACTCCGTGACAGACTGTTTCATTTACGTTATCAGCACAAATATAGGTTGCTACTGTAGGCTTTATTCAGAATAGGAATGAGTCACAAATAATATGTATTCATGTACCTTAAAATCAGCACTGTACAACGAACATTGCAAATGTCAAATAGTATAGTACAGTTTCTACACACACACAAAGCAA
Organism: Salvelinus alpinus; assembly: GCF_045679555.1. Classification (NCBI taxonomy): domain Eukaryota; kingdom Metazoa; phylum Chordata; class Actinopteri; order Salmoniformes; family Salmonidae; genus Salvelinus; species Salvelinus alpinus. The sequence goes on from NC_092094.1 coordinate 77,553,987, forward strand.
CCACAACATACCCACACTCCTCTCCAGTGTGGGCAACCTCATGACTCCAACGTTCCTCATCAAGCATGGCCACTCCATCTCCATGGAGACACAGAGGGCATGTGTGCGGAAGTTTGGTACTGGACGTGAGAGATGAACGCAATTACAGCTTTTGAGAAGCAATTATATGTGCCATGTTGTGGCAAAGCCCCATAAATAACAGCACATCCACTGGTGCTTGTTCTGTGACGGAGGAATAATAAGGTTGAGAAAAGCTGTTGACTGTGTGGAAGGTTGCACGCTCCACGTGGCCTGCTGTGATGTCCAGGACCATTTTGCTCTGTTGTTCCATAAGAAAGAGGGTCAATCTGTTTGACAAAGGCTTAATGATATCAAACATGAGGACTATTTCTATGGGTTTGACACTGAGCTACAATACGGAAGCATGGAGATATAAAAAATAAAACAAGTCTGCTAAGAAGAATATGTTGGGCCTTTTGTCTGGTTTTTGTAAGACATACAGAAAATCGTATAAATGTAAATCTGCCAGCACTGGTGCTTGACTGCGTGAACCCCCCAAGTCCCTATATCCACGAGAGACCGGTGAGGGGTGGGGGGCACATTTAAATCAGAGTTCAGAAATGGTACAAGAAGACAAAGGGATAAATAATAATTTCCTAAATATAGACTGTGCCTGTGATTTCAGTGAGTGCTTGATAGTCTCGTTCGCCCCAGCTAAAGCACTTGATCTGCTGAGAAGGATGCTAAATAAGCAGCTTATGACACAAGCGCTAGCTAGCTTCCCCGGTCTATGGGGTGTTTGTCAGCGTAAGTAGTTATGCGAGTTAAACATCAAAGCACTCGGACCACGTTTCAATGTGGCAACACCACTTCCACCACCATCTAGCTAAAAGCCTAGGAAATTCCTTTAGTGTACGCAATGCCGGGACACAGAGACAGCATAGATGCATGCATGTATGAATATGGTTTGTCCTGTATTTTTCCTGCATGATTGATGGATCAGAGACTTACAATAACAAGAACACGCATATAAACATGTGAACGTTCGATGTGATGCTGCCTGCAGGCAAGCCAGGCTCCGGCATTCAGTAAGACCTCCCTGAGGATAGACCTTCCCTGGGGTTTTCCCATTAATGTCAGGCATAATTCCCTCCACAACATTCCCAACACATATCCAACCACCTCCCAACCCGCAGGACAACCTCTCGCAGGTGCCACAATGGTCTCAGTATATGCCAGCTGTTCACTCCTTTCGCAACATTCCCAACCTTTTCCAAATGCTCAGACAACCTACCATGGGTCCTTCCAATGTCCCTCTGATGTTTCCGGGGAAAGTGTCAGTTTTTCTCTCCATCCTTCTTGGATCGCCTGTCTGGTGTTTGCGCATTGTTTTTTTCCTCAAGGGATTGTGATCATTTTCTGAATGCAAATGAGGGTGCCTCTTGAAGGTAATAATCACCTGGGTTGCTCTCTTGCTCCGAACACATGAATAAGTAATTAAATGAAATCTAATTTCATTTACTTCATTTACAGAGCAGCTGAATCCAATTCCGCCTGCGTCCTCGGAGGAGGGCACCCGTATGACCCTCAGGTTTTTTAGGACTATTTAAAACATCACACAGAAATTAATATTTATTTCACCTTTATTTAACTTGGCAAGTCAGTTAAGAACAAATTCTTACTTTCAATGACGGCCTAGGAACAGTGGGTTAACTGCCTTGTTCAGGGGCAGAACGACAGATTTTTACCTTGTCAGCTCGGGATTCAATCTTACAACCTTTGGTTACCAGTCCAACGCTCTAACCACTAGGCTACCTGCATATGTGAAGAAATGTAGGGCATTTTGAATTCATGCCAAGATAACAAAGGAGAAATCGAGGCGATGGAGCTGAAAGCAGGAAACATAGTGAGGCATGACTCCATGGGGGGGTTTTAGACAAGCAGCTGCCATTCTGCATAATATTTAGATTGCATAGGAAACACAATAAAGGCTCAGGCTTTACTTGAATTGTTCTTCCTCTACTCGGTATGTCTCTTGCTATTCACTAACAGCCACGCTAGGATTTAAGATCAGTACATATTTTAACTTGAACCAACTTTCAAATATACAGTGTAGACTGACACATCTCAATTACATGTAAACTGGGGACACAGTAAGAAATGTATCTTGATTCATCCAGGTTATTTTCAAGAGATACTTGACCCTTTTAACCAACAACAAACCTCAGGGGTAAGTACAGTAACATAACAAAAGTGTGTAATTGACTATTTGCTGTTCTCAATAAAACACTGAAGACAACTCCTTTTAAAACCTTTTGTAAATCTCTTCCTTGCCCATCCAGTGGATACAGTCTCTGCAAGTCACCTGTGATATCAACCATGACGCCATCTTGGATTGGAGATCCAGGTTCTTGACTTGAAGATGCTCGTCACCACCGCTGACAGGTACACTACACTAGGGGTCGTGTGACTGTGTGACACAGACGATAGTTGGCAGTCGTGCCGGGCAAAACAGTTGAACTCTGGGAGCTCGACGTGAGAACAAGACCTTTCCCTCGGCTGTTTCCCCAGATATTTAAAGCACAGTCAACAGCCAAAAAACACCCTCACCGCTCCTGATTCACACTGGAATCACATGTTGTTTTTACAGTAGAGCAGAGCTGGGGCCAGGGCTGGGAAGTAATGTGGTGTAGCCTGTGGATATCAAAACAGTGGTACAGAGCACAGCAGCAGAGTATTTCAGTCATCTGCATTGTCAGCAGTCCTCTTCTGTCTCCAGAGGTGAACATTGTATTCTGAATATCAATGCATCATGCTTAGTTTAATCTGCTAATATAAAATAAAATCAAATTGTATTTGTCACATGCGCCGAATACAACTGTTGTAGACCTTACAGTGAAATGCTTACTTACAAGCTTTTAACCAACTATGCAGTTAAGAAAAATAAGAGTTAAGAAAAGATTTAATAAATAAACTGAAGTAAAAAAAAGAATAGAGTAATAATAAAATAAAACAACGAGGGTATATACAGGGGGCACCGGTACGAGTCAATGTGTGGAGGTACAGGTTAGTCGAGGTAATTGAGGTAATATTACATGTAGGTAGTGGTAAAGTGACTATGCATAGATAATAAACAGCGAATTATTCTAATATTGATCTGTCATCCAACTATCAATGCCTATCCAACCATCTTGCCATCCATGTTTTACCCATATATATCTGTGTCTTTCTGTCCCTAGCATGCAGCCTTCCACACAGTCAACAGCATACACGGAGACCATACACACACACACACACACACACACACACACACACACACACACACACACACACACACACACACACACACACACACACACACACACACACACACACACACACACACACGTCCTAAAGGAATACAACGAAGATGCCACATGGCTGCAAGCTTGTCACACCACCAGCATCTTCGTCAAAAGAGGGAACAGAGGGATGTGGTGTGTGTGTCTCTGGGACATGGCGTGTGTGCGTTTCTAATTGGGTGACGACTGACAAGCATCACAATCTCAAATTAAAGACAGGATAGAGGGACAGGTTTGGGGAAGATTATGTTTTCAGCTTCTAAACCACATTAGACCCACGCCCCAATCCCCTTTTCAATAATTCACTGAGCTATAATGAGGGTTGTGGATGTGAGCTGCCTTCCAGAGGAGGAGAAGGGTGATAGTCTGCATTCAAGCCCTGGGCGCCAACCTGGGCATGGTTAATGAAGACCCACAGCCTCTCAGGGTTCTCCTGGCACCATGGAGCTCTGCCTGGAGAAGGAGCCCTGAGCAGAGTCAAGCTGCAATTAAAAAGGCTGTCAGTGGATCTAAAGAAGGCTACCACTGTCACTACAGACCAACGTCAACACACACTGTACAGGAAGACAGGGACGGAGGAGACGGAGGGTATGGGAGGAGAACAGAGGGTATGATATATGAGGAAGAGGAAAAAGGGTACTAGTGAGGAGGGAGGTGTAGGAAGAGAAGAAAAGATCAGGAGAGGGTTTGGGGGAAAGGGGTGATTTTCCGAGCTACCTCTTGGCTTCAACCTGTCATCTAGGAACCATAGTGCCCTGGATACACCTCCTGTCAATCCCCAGGGTAAGGCTGCCATTGAGGCATGCAAGGAACCCCCAGTCTCTGACTAGACTACCTATGGGCTCCCAGTCTCTGACTAGGCTACCTATGGGCTCCCAGTCTCTGACTAGGCTACCTATGGGCTCCCAGTCTCTGACTAGGCTACCTATGGGCTCCCAGTCTCTGACTAGACTACCTATGGGCTCCCAGTCTCTGACTAGGCTACCTATGGGCTTCCAGTCTCTGACTAGGCTACCTATGGGCTTCCAGTCTCTGACTAGACTACCTATGGGCTCCCAGTCAAATAAGAGAAAAGCCTTCAGAAGATCCCCAAAAGCTCAGTAAAGTAACTGTTCACCAAAAATAATAAACAAAATCCAGTTGACATAAATAGTATTTAATTGATAATATACAGAATAGATATACAGCAGTTTTTCTTTGTATTTTCTCTGTCCTAGCAAACATACAGTCAGATGCATCATTAAGGGGAATGTGTAGCGTAATCAGTTATTTTGTAGAAAGGGTGAGGGAGAGAAAAATAAAATGAGAGAGAGAGAGAGAGACAGAGAGAGAGAGGGATGGAGAGTGAGAAAAAAGAGAGAGAGATTGTGTGCAGGGTCTGCCGAGTGTGGCTCCCCTGACGGCTGTCGGACAAGGTCGGCTCCCCTCCTCATCGCTCCTCCTTCCTCGCCCTCTTCTCCGTCACTCTGTGATGAGTCCAGTCGTCGGTCCAGTGTGTGGTCTGTCTAGAGCAGGATATGGTATTTGAGTGCGCGGGGGACCCTGTTGATGACCAGTCTGCCATCGTAGCTGAGAGAGGCAAAGAGCCATGGGTCTGCTGAGGACCACTCTACTGCGTACACACTGTCCTCATGCTCCTCATAGGTAGAGATGATACTGTCCTGCAGGGGCTCCTTGCTCCTAGAACACACACATGTACACACCGATTCACACACACAAATTCATGCACACGCGTGCGATCACACACACAGTGTGAAAAGGGAGTTGAATAGGGAGAGTTTTTATTTTTGAGACAGTAGATCAGCTTTAATACTGCAGACAGATAGTCGTTTCCATCAACGTAATTGTCTGCATCATTTCCAATCCCCCATATACAGCGCATTCGGAAAGTTTTCAGACCCATTCACTTTTGCCACATTTTGTTAAATTACAGCCTTATTCAAAATAGATTAAATATAATTTGTTTTCATCATCCCACACACAATACCCCATAATGACAAAGCGAAAAGAAAAAAAAGATTTTATTTTGCAAACTGAGCTCAGGTGCATCCTGTTTCCATTGATCATCCTTGAGATGTTTCTACAACTTGAATGGAGTCCACCTGTGGTCAATTCAATTGATTGGACATGATTTGGAAAGAACACACCTGTCTATATAAGGTCCCACAGTTGACAGTGCATGTCAGAGCAAAAACCAAACACAGGCTTGTGTCGAGGCACAGATCTGGGGAAGGGTACCAAAAAATGTCTGCAGCATTGAAGGTCCCCAAGAACACAGTGGCCTCCATCATTCTTAAATGGAAGAAGTTTGAAACCACCAAGACTCTTTCTAGAGCTGGCCGCCCAGCCAAACTGAGCAATCGGGGGAGAAGGGCCTTGATCGGGGAGGTGACAAAGAACCCAATGGCCACTCTGACAAAGCTCCAGAGTTCCTCTGTGGAGATGGGAGAACCTTCCAAAAGGACAACCATCTCTGCAGCACTCCACCAATCAGGCATTTATGGTAGAGTGGCCAGACAGAAGCCACTCCTCAGTAAAAGGCACATGTCAGCCAGCTTGGCGTTTGCCAAAAAGCACCTAAAGAACTCTCAGACCATGAGAAACAAGATTCTCTGGTCTGATGAAACCAAGAAAGAACTCTTAAGCCTGAATGCCAAGCGTCACGTCTGGAGGAAACCTGGCACCATCCATGGAGGTGGCAGCATCATGCTGTGGGGATGGTTTTTAGCAGCAGGGACTGGGAAACTAGTCAGGATCGAGGGAAAGATGAATGGAGCAAAGTACAGAGAGATCCTTGATGAAAACCTGCTGCAGAGTGCTCAGGACCTCAGACTGGGGTGAAGTTTCACCTTCCAACAGGGCAACGACCCTAACCACACAGACAAGACAACGCAGGAGTAGCTTCGGGACAAGTCTCTGAATGTCCTTGAGCGGCTCAGCCAGAGCCTGGACTTGAACCTGATCGAACATCCCTGGAAAGACCTGAAAATAGCTGTGCAGTGACGCTCCGCATTCAACCTGACAGAGCTTGAGAGCATCTGCAGAGAAGAATGGGAGAAACTCCCCAAATACAGGTGTGCCAAGCTTGTAGTGTCATACTCAATTCCTCGCAGGGAACAGCCTTCTCAGAACAAGAATAGACTGACGAATTTCAGTAGAAAGGTCTTTTTTTCTGGACATTTTGAGCCTGTAATCGAACCCACAAATGGTGATGCTCCAGATACTCAACTAGTCTAAAGAAGGCCAATTGTATTGCTTCTTTAAACAGGACAACAGTTTTCAGCTATGCTAACATAATTGCAAAAGGGTTTTCTAATGATCAATTAGCCTTTTAAAATGACAAACTTGGATTAGCTAACACAACATGCCGTTGGAACACAGGAGTGATGGTTGCTGATTCCATTAAAAATCAGCCGTTTCCAGCTACAATAGTCATTTACAACATTAACAATGTCTACACTGTATTTCTGATCAATTTGATGTTATTTTAATGGACAAAAAATGTGCTCTTCTTTCAAAAACAAGGACATTTCTAAGTGACCCTAAACTTTTGAACGGTAGTGTATTTTTATATATTTTCTTTTATAATTTTCCCCTAACCCTACCACCCCTCCCCTAAACTAATGTACAACAACACTTAGGCTTCACCCAGCGTATACACACAGTTGAAGTCGGAAGTTTACATACACCTTAGCCAAATACATTCAAACTCAGTTTTTCACAATTACTGACATTGAATCCTAGTAAAAATTCCCTGTCTTCGGTCTGTTAGGATCACCATTTTATTTTAAGAATGTGAAATGTCAGAATAATAGTGGAGAGAATTATTTCTTTCAGCTTTTATTTATTTCATCACATTCCTAGTGGGTCAGAAGTTTACATACACTCAATTAGTATTTGGTAGCATTGCCTTTAAATTGTTTAACTTGAGTCAAACGTTTCAGGTAGCCTCCTCAAGCTTCCCACACTAAGTTGGGTGAATTTAGGCCATTTTCTCCTGACAGAGCTGGTGTAACTGAGTCAGGTTTGTAGGCCTCCTTAATCGCACACACTTTTTCAGTTCTGCCCACAAATTTTCTATAGGATTGAGGTCAGGGCTTTGTGATGGCCACTCCAATACCTTGAATTTGTTGTCCTTAAGCCATTTTGCCACAACTTTGGAAGTATGCTTGGGGTCATTGTCCATTTGGAAGACCTATTTGCGACCAAGCACCCCCACAACATTATGCTGCCACCCCGTGCTTCACGGTTGGGATGGTGTTCTTCAGCTTGCAAGCCTCACCCTTTTTCCTCCAAGCATAACGATGGTCATTATGGCCAAACAGTTCTAATTTTGTTTCATCAGACCAGAGGACATTTCTCCAAAAAGTATGTTCTTTGTCCCCATGTGCAGTTGCAAAATGTAGTCTGGCTTTTTTTGTGGCAGTTTTGGAGCAGTGGCTTCTTTATTGCTGAGCGGCCATTCAGGTTATGTCGATATAGGACTCGTTTTACTGTGGATATAGATACTTTTGTACCTGTTTCCTCCAGAATCTTCACAAGGTCCTTTGCTGTTGTTCTGGGATTGATTTGCACTTTTCGCACCAAAGTACGTTCATCACTAGGAGACAGAGCGCGTCTCCTTTCTGAACGGTATGATGGCTGCATGGTCCAATGGTGTTTATACTTGCGTACTATTGTTTGTACAGATGAACGTGTTACCTTCAGGCGTTTGGAAATTGCTCCCAAGGATGAACCAGACTTGTGGAGGTCTACAATTGATTTTCTGAAGTCTTGGCTGATTTATTTTGATTTTCCCATGATGTCAAGCGAAGAGGCACTGAGTTTGAAGGTAGGCCTTGAAATACATCCACAGGTACACATCGAACTGACTCAAAGTATGTCAATTAGCCTATCAGAAGCTTCTAAAGCCATGACATAATTTTCTGGAATTTTCCAAGCTGTTTAAAGGCAGTCAACTTAGTGTATGTAAACTTCTGACCCACTGGAATTGTGATACAGTGAAATAATCTGTCTGTAAACAATTGTTGGAAAAATGACTCCGGTCATGCACAAAGTAGATGTCCTGACCGACTTGCCAAAACTATAGTTTGTTAACAAGAAATTTTTGGAGTGGTTGAAAAACAAGTTTTAATGACTCCAACCTAAGTGTATGTAAATGTCTGACTTCAACTGTAGTATACACATTTTACGGACTCAGTATATTTGATATTAGTTATCTTGTTGTTTTTAGTCCACCCTTCAGCTACACTAAACCCCTTCCCTTCTATCTCTGGACACCATCCAATTTTGATTTCTATTTGGACAAGGCTACCGACACAAACACACACACACACACACACACACACACACACACACACACACACACACACACACACACACACACACACACACACACACACACACACACAAAAGGTCTAGTTACATTACTCATAACCTCCACTCATAGTCTCTATGTTTCTGTTCAAGGCCTGGTTGTGACAACACCAGGTACAGTACTCCTCTACCCTGGCTTCCTTTACACACAATAGGCTATTTATTGCACTCTCAGAAAAAAGGGTATGGTTTGGCTACAGTATTGTTCCCTGGGGTAGAAAAGATCTAAATACACAATGTACCTTCAGAGGTGGACATAAGGATCTCACATGATACTGTTCGGTACCTTTCAGGGTACATGTGTGGATAGTATAATGGTACATTATTTTTGTACTCAATATTTTAAATATGAAGGTACAATCATTGGAGGTGTGGCTTAGTGGGGGTGTGGCTTTCAGTTAGTTATTTTTGGCCACCTGGGAGTGGAAGTGTTGGACCAGTTTAAGTGGTCTATGGCAGTGTTAATTAAAGTGTGAGGATGTACGCTGCCAGGTCTGGAGTCTTTATAAAGGCTTGCATAAGAGTATATGACAATAAAGAGCTGTAATTAATACTGCAGCGAGCTTAATGCAACAATGGGGAACCTAGTCAAGAGGTTGGCGTAATGGTTAAGGTGTTTGACAGTCGCTGGACCCTGGTTCCAGTCCCGGTCAGGGCTACTGAAATTGCTACATTGGTGTCAGAAGTGAGATGGCGAAGAGGTGTGTACAAGTGAGGGACTTTATATTGAGAAAAGGAAAATATTTTGCCACTTAAAAGGAACAAACGGTGGTACCCTAAAAAGGTAAACACTTGTGGCTCTTAAGGTACAAACTGCAAGAGGACAATGATGCACTTCTAACAAATGGTACAATGGACATAACTACTACAGTGACCAGCGTTTGTACCCCTTTAAGTACAATTTGGTCACTTTTTTTCTGAGAGAGTGCATGCTATTCACAACGTGTAGTGACAGTTATTTGGCACAGAAATGGAACCATCACAAAATAGGGCATGGCACAAATTGGTGAAGTTCAAGACCAGAGAACTAGGATCAGAGCACGAACTCTAGATTGCATTGATAAAATAATCATAATGATTAGTAACTGTTGCATTGAAAATCCGATGAAAGATTATGACAGTGGACAGTTATGGTTGAGATTGGTCCAGTATGGCTATAAGGGGGGACAGACCTGGACAAATATGTCAGAAAGTGGACAGTGTTGACAGTCATGACTAAGTGGACAGATATGGCATAGAGGTTATGACTTAGTGTCCATACTTCTCGTCCTGGTGGTTGTCCTCTCCGTCGCTGAGGTCATCGTCATCCACCAGGTGACCGAAGGGCTCGGAGGAGATGGACACCATGTTGGACAGAATCACCCTGCTGTCACTGCTGCCGGTCAGCACCAGCTGATCATGAGAGTGGTTGTAGCGAACGCTCCACACCCTGGGTGGTGGGCACACACACACACACACACAAAGAGAATCAGTGAATGGGTGTTTTTAATCCATCTATATATCCTCTCTTTCCTTTTGTCTCCTCAGTCCATGTACGTGTGTGGTAATTGAGATGGATCTGGGCTTTGTTTCCCTGCTGCTTAGTTTGTACTGCCGTGAGGTGTTGTGTAATTATGGTTAGCTAATAAAGGTAATCATTCTGTAAACTCCTAAGCCGTCTCTCTCCTGCACTCTCTTTTCCTTCTTTCACTTGCTGTCCTTCCCTCCCAATCACTATATCCTCTCTCTCTATCTCTGTCTCTCTCTCTCAAAGCCTAGGGCAGAGCTCAGTGGTGGAGCTCCTCAGAGAGGGATTGAAGGATAACTGGGCTGTTGACATAAAATCTGGCTCAGCGCACCCTTTCCCTGCGTTCGGCTAATCTTCTTCCCTCCTGAAAAATAGTTCCTAATACCCAGAGCCCCGAGGACCTCGGAGCTCTGCTCAGAAATCACACACTGTAGCATACTATCAGAATGGGATCACATCTACACTGGATACATTTGGCCAGTCTACTGTATGTATGTATGTATGTATGTATGTATGTGTGCATGTGTGTGTGTGGTTTGGGGGAGTGAGAGGGGTTGTATGGTGAATGTGTGTTTGTGTGTGTGTGTACAGTAATGCAATGTACTTAATCTCAGAATGTATGTTAGTAGCAGCAACAAACTTCTCCACAGTCATTATCTATTCAGCTCACACCACAGAGAGAAAGAGACAGAGCGTGTCTCTACACACACACACACACACACACACACACACACACACACACACACACACACACACACACACACACACACACACACACACACACACACACACACACACACACACACACACAGGTCTGAATACTGCAGTGCACTGTGTTCAGCTACTTACATAGCCCTGAGCACTGCAGCTCATCACAGAATAGCTACAGTAACCCACACCTGAACACGGCAGTGCAATGTACTTAACCATCACCGAATGTATGTTTGTAGCAGCAACAAACTTCTCTTCATACAGTGACACACACATTGTGACAGGGTCAGTATAAAATAAGCTAAAAGCACACATATATCAACGGAATATGACTGTTTTGCAAACTGATGCTAATTGGTAGGAATGTTGTTCATGTTCTCAAATCAAATCAAATTTGATTTGTCACATACACGTGGTTAGCAGATGTTAATGCGAGAGTAGCGAAATGCTTGTGCTTCTAGTTCCAACCTAACAATTTCACAAAACTACCTTATACACACAAGTGTAAAGGAATGAATAAGAATATGTACATAAAAATATATGAATGAGTGATGGCCGAACTGCAAGGTAAGATGCAGTAGATGGTATAGAGTACAGTATATACATATGAGATGAGTAATGTAGGGTATGTAAACATTATATAAAGTGGCATTGTTTAAAGTGGCTAGTGATACATTTATTACATCCATTTTTCCATTATAAAAGTGGCTAGAGTTGAGTCAGTATGTTGGCAGCAGCCACTCAATGTTAGTGATGGCTGTTTAACAGTCTGATGGCCTTGAGATAGAAGCTGTTTTTCAGTCTCTCGGTCCCCGATTTGATGCACCTGTACTGACCTCGCCTTCTGGATGATAGCGGGGTGAACAGGCAGTGGCTCGGGTGGTTGTTGTCCTTGATGATCTTTTTGGCCTTCCTGTGACATCGGGTGGTGTAGGTGTCCTGGAGGGCAGGTAGTTTGCCCCCGGTGAAGCGTTGTGCAGACCTCACTACCCTCTGGAGAGCCTTACGGTTATGGGCAGAGCAGTTGCCGTACCAGGCGGTGATACAGCCCGACAGGATGATCTCGATTGTGCATCTGTAAAAGTTTGTGAGTGTTTTTGGTGACAAGCCGAATTTCTTCAGCCTCCTGAGGTTGAAGAAGCTATATGTGGATATGTGGTTTCCAGTTTACATAGAGTCGAATGAAGTTCTTTCAGGGCCGTCGATGTGTCTAGTTGGGGGGGAATATACACGACTGTGATTATGATCGAAGAGAATTCTCTTGGTAGATAATGCGGTCGGTATTTGATTGTGAGGAATTCTAAGTCAGGTGAACAAAATGACTTGAGTTCCTGTATGTTGTTATGATCACACCACGTCTCGTTAATCATAAGGCATACTACCCCGCCCTTCTTCTTACCAGAGAGATGCTTGTTTCTGTCGGCGCGATGCGTGAAGAAACCAGGTGGCGGTACCGACTCCGATAGCGTGTCCCGAGTGAGCCATGTTTCCGTGAAACAAAGAACGTTACAATCTCTGATGTCTCTCTGGAAGGCAACCCTTGCTCGGATTTCGTCTACCTTGTTGTCAAGAGACTGGAAATTGGCGCGTAGTATGCTCGGGAGCGGTGCGCGATGTGCCCGTCTACTGAGCCTGACCAGAAGACCGCTCCGTCTGCCCCTTCACCGTTGTTTTGGGTCACCGGCTGGGATCCGATCCATTGTCCTGGGTGGTGGGTCAAACAGAGGATCCGCTTTGGTCGTAATGTTGGTGAGTTGACGTTGCTTATATCCAATAGTTCCTCCCGACTGCATGTAATAAAACCTAAGATTTCCTGGGGTAACAATGTAAGAAATAACACATAAAAAAACAAAACACTGCATAGTTTCCTAGGAACGCGAAGCGAGGCGGCGCCGGAAGTATAGCTGTTCTGTTGGTTGTGCAAAGATGGTTTGAGGCTATAAGTACAATGGTACCGTTGAAGTCGGAAGTTTACATACACTTAGGTTGGAGTCATTAAAACTCGTTTTTCAACCACTCCACAAATTTCTTGTTAACAAACTAGTTTTGGTAAGTCGGTTGGGATCTACTTTGTGCATGACCGGAGTCATTTTTCCAACAATTGTTTACAGACAGATTATTTCACAGTATCACAATTCCAGTGGGTCAGAAGTTTACATACACTAAGTTGACTGTGCCTTTAAACAGCTTGGAAAATTCCAGAAAATTATGTCATGGCTTTAGAAGCTTCTGATTGACATAATTTGAGTCAATTGGAGGTGTACCTGTGGATGTATTTCAAGGCCTACCTTCAAACTCAGTGCCTCTTTGCTTGACATCATGGGAAAATCAAAATAAATCAGCCAAGACCTCAGAAAAAAAATTGTAGACCTCCACAAGTCTGGTTCATCCTTGGGAGCAATTTCCAAACTCCTGAAGGTACCACGATCATCTGTACAAACAATAGTACGCAAGTATAAACACCATGGGACCACGCAGCCGTCATACAGCTCAGGAAGGAGACGCGTTCTGTATCCTAGAGATGAACGTATTCTGGTGCGAAAAGTGCAAATCAATCCCACAACAACAGCAAAGGACCCTGTGAAGATGCTGGAGGAAACAGGTACAAAAGTATCTTTATCCACAGTAAAACGAGTCCTATATCGACATAACATGAAAGTCCGCTCAGCAAGGAAGAAGCCACTGCTCCAAAACCGCCATAAAAAAAGCCAGACTACGGTTTGCAACTGCACATGGGGACAAAGATCGTACTTTTTGGGGAAATGTCCTCTGGTCTGATGAAACAAAAATAGAACTGTTTGGCCATAATGACCATCATTATGTTTGGAGGAAAAAGGGGGAGGCTTGCAAGCTGAAGAACACCATCCCAACCGTGAAGCACGGGGTGGCAGCATAATGTTGTGGGGGTGCTTTGCTGTAGGAGAGACTTATGTGGATATATTGAAGCAACATCTCAAGACATCAGTCAGGAAGTTAAAGCTTGGTTGCAAATGGGTCTTCCAAATGGACAATGACCCCAAGTATACTTCCAAAGTTGTGGCAAAATGGCTTAAGGACAACAAAGTCAAGGTATTGGAGTGGCCATCACAAAGCCCTGACCTCAATCCCATAGAACATTTGTGGGCAGAACTGAAAAAGCGTGTGCGAGCAAGGAGACCTACAAACCTGACTCAGTTACACCAGCTCTGTCAGGAGTAATGGGACAAAATTCACCCAACTTATTGTGGGAAGCTTGTGGAAGGCTACCTGAAACATTTGACCCAAATTAAACAATTTAAAGGCAATGCTACCAAATACTAATTGAGTGTATGTAAACTTCTGACCCACTGGGAATGTGATGAAAGAAATAAAAGCTGAAAGAAATAATTCTCTCCACTATTATTCTGACATTTCACATTCTTAAAAGAAAGTGGTGATCCTAACTGACCTAAGACAGGGAATTTTTACTATTTTATTAAATGTTATTTTATTTTATTAAATGTCAGGAATTGTGAAAAACTGAGTTTAAATGTATTTGGCTAAGGTGTATGTAAACTTCCGACTTCAACTGTATATCTGATATGTGTGTGTGTGTGTGTGTGTGTTTGTGCGTGCATGTCCTGTGTGTGTGTACAGTGTGACAGGTGCCCACCAGTGAGAGTGCTCCTCCAGGCTCTTGACTGGCTCGTTGATGTTTCTCACGTCCCAAAATTTGACCTTGCAGTCGTCCCCACAGCTGGCCAGGTAGTACTGTTTGTTGGGATTGAAGTCAAGGTCTCGAACCAGCTGCCCATGAGCATTCTCTATACAGTAGATCTGACTGGAAAAGAGAGTGAATGGGATGAGGGGGGAGGAGAGAGGGAATGAGAGAGAGAGAGAGAGAGAAAAGAGGGTGAGGAGAAGGGTGAGAAAAAGAGGGGAATGATGTGAGAGAGAGAAAGAGAGAGTGAACGCCACAGCAACCCTGATGACATAAATCATGGAGAGAAGCCTGTAGTGGTACTATACACTAGGTGAAGGCCAGACCGTATTTCCTGTCCTATAAAAGCCTGACGTGTAATAAAGCCAGGAGTCACAACCACACACAGCCTTGGCTTCCTGATCCTGCTCGTCCCGGCTGGGGAGAGGTCAGTGTTAAGGCACGAGGAAAGAAATGAGAGAGCAAAGAAGAGAGGAGAGACTTTTCCGCTTCAGATTATGTTCATGTTGTAAACCTACTCTCTTCTCTACTCCTCCACAGGACCCTGTATCCTTCCTCTCATCTCCTCTTCTGTCCTCTCCTCCCCTTCCCCAGTCCTTCCTACCTCTCATCCGCTTTTCCCCCACTCCACCCCTCCGATCATCTTTCCTCCCTCTCCTGCTGTGATGACTGAAGAGGAACCAGGGCGGTCTATTGAACAGCGTTAGACCCAGTGTTCTCTGCTCCCCTCTCTCCTCCACCAGACACCATCTACCCTGCTGATCTCATTATACAAATAACATGCTAATTAAAAATCTCATTAAAAAGGGAGGGAAAAGAAAATATCCTGAGGGATCCAATGAGATCAGGATGACGGTTTGTATGGCTCTATGACTATATGGTTTGTAAGGTTCTGCCACTGGACCTCAGCAAACTGGATGAGACCAGACTGGGACTTCACAGAGGGCCCAGACACTGGCAGCAGCTCCTTCCTCTAACCAAACAAAATTACAACACTCTTTAATCTTGTGACTTTAAAATGACTTGAGTGTGTGGAGTCACTTTGCTGTCGAGTGCACAATCTGCTCACCATTGACTGCCTCGGCATGACCTCTGGCCAGGGGTTTGACAGTGTGTGTGTGTGCTGTGTCGTAAACTCTGTCCTCCATGGAATAGGACGCGCGGGGGAAATGGAGCAGGAAATTGGGTTAGTTTCGGTGCTTCCAGAATGCTTCTGAGCACCCCACTTCACTCCCTCCACTCGGCAAATATGAAATGGGGATCCTGAGCAAAGCCTGGCTGGAACCCTCCTCACAAAGTATTAAGGATTATATGCCTTCCTAGCCTAAGCCTGCGGACACAGTGAAACCAAATCGAAACTCATCCTCCTTTACGTCAGTGAGGGCCAGAACAATCTACCCCACACACACACACACACACACACACACACACACACACACACACACACACACACACACACACACACACACACACACACACACACACACACACACACACACACACACACACACACACAGTTAAGGGGTTACCATTAATTTGACAGTAATTTACAGGCAGCTCTGTGGCAAGTAAAATTCTGTATTTAATATTAGTACACAGGGGCAAAACTTTCACTGGGGACGGGGCGGGGGTCATGTCACCCCCACATTCTTAAACTGCATTTTTGTCACCCCCGGTTTTATCATTGCCCTGTGATACAAAAAAAAGCGTCATCGGTGTGTGTAAGGACCATGCGGACGCCTCAGAGCAGAGCGGTCAGGTAGGCTGTCTGGCTGTGTCAGCCAGCTAGATTTAGAACCGCCCGGACACCACCACAGAGCGTTTGGACAGGCTGTGAGAAGGCAATGCTTCTGAAAGGCTGGCTTAGAACTGGCAAGGGACAGTTGAACAGATGCAGCTGCTGACGATGTGGATGTGTTGCACTCTTTCTCTGAGTTGTAAAAGCAAGCAGTGCAGATACTGGCTACCCTTTTTTTTTTTTTTTTGGGGGGGTGGATCAGCTTAATATTGCGGAAAGAATGTTGTTTCCAATGTAATTGTCTGCATCATTTCCAATCCCCCATATTTTTTGGGGTAAATATATATATCCATTCACGTATGCATACATATACACATATATACATACACATACCTACATAGACATACATACTTTTTTTTAAAGAGTATACCTTTATTATTATTACCTGCAAACCCTACCACCGATCCCCCAATTGGAGTAAACTGATAAACATTTCTGTTTTTACCTTCAATTTATACATCTTATACACATTTACAGACACAGTCTACTTTATAATAGTTCTCTCTTGTTTGTTCTTAGTCCTTCCTCTATTTCTGTTGTCCATCCAGTTTGATTTCCACTTGTAACTGTGCTATTTCACAATAGCTCCGCACCTATACACATTTCACAGATCCCGTATGCCCTACATTGTTTATCTTGTTATTAGTCCCACCCTTCAGCTCCACTCAACCTTTCCCATCTATCTTCCAACATCATCCATTTCGGATTTTTATTTGCCATATATTTTTCAGCTGTGCTGTGATGCTTCACAAAAGATTTGAATCTTCCTATTCTCATAGCTTCCACGGATTGTAAATTAAAAATAAACATTTTTGCTAAAATAATTATTATATTATTGATTGATTGACTATGGCTTTTCAAATCCCCCAGTATTGCTATCTGTAGCGTTAGTTCTACGCAAATGTTGCAATTCTTCAACCATTCCTGGACCTGTGACCAAAAACGAGCTACATGCGGACAATACCAAAATAAATGGTCTAATGACTCTGCCTCCTCACAGCAGAATCTACAGAGCTGAGAAGATTGTATCCCCCATATATATAACATTCTATTAGTTGCAAGAATTTTGTACAATAATTTAAATTGAAAAATTCGAAGTTTTGAATCCGGCGTTGTTTTGCGTATCAATTCATAAACCATGTGCCATGGAATGGGTACATCGAAAATCTCTTCCCAACTATTTTGCAATTTATATGGCACAGCTGTAAGTTTTTTGGTCCTTAAATGAAATTGGTATATGTTTTTATTTATCACACTTTTCTTTAACCATTTATGTTCTTTAATATAAGGCCGACATACAAGTTCCTTACTTTTATCCCCTTCCACCTGCCTCTTCCATTTTTGTGGTAATGCTGCAATTAATTGGTTGTAATTTTGGGTAGAGCAGACATTTCCATATG
The DNA here is from genome assembly GCF_045679555.1 of Salvelinus alpinus. Classification (NCBI taxonomy): domain Eukaryota; kingdom Metazoa; phylum Chordata; class Actinopteri; order Salmoniformes; family Salmonidae; genus Salvelinus; species Salvelinus alpinus. Next base: position 77,571,799 of record NC_092094.1, read on the forward strand.
TCTGTGTTAGCTGCATGTGTGACATTACTCCACCAGTCCTATTTATGATATCATTCACAAAAATTATACCTTTTTTAAACATTTCTTCGATAAATACAGTTTTTTTATCAATTACTATATTTGAATTTAACCACAAGATTTGTTGTACTATTTGTTCCGTCCTTTCAGGTGGATTAAACTGAAATTGCAACCAACTTTCTAAGGCTTGTTTAAAAAATAAAGATATTTTGGAGATTATTTCCTTTTCAAGCAACCGAAAGTGAGCAGGTGTAATCTGAATAAAGGGAAAAAGGCCCTTCTTGAACATAGGATGAGACATTCGTACCAATCTACTAGAGAACCAGTTTGGATTTAAGTATAACTTTTGTATGACTGATGCCTTTAGTGAGAGGTCTAATGCTTTAATATTTAATAATTTCTGCCCTCCGAATTCATATTCGTTATATAAATAGGCCCTTTTAATTTTATCTGGCTTGCCGTTCCAAATAAAATTGAATATTTTTTGTTCATATAATTTAAAAAGCAGGTCACTAGGTGTAGGCAAAACCATAAGCAAATAGGTAAACTGTGATATGATTAAAGAGTTAATCAGGGTGATTTTCCCACAAATAGACAGGTATTTTCCTTTCCATGGTAGCAAGATCTTATCTATTTTTGCTAACTTTCTATAAAGATTTATTGGAGTGAGATCATTTCTTTCTTTTGGGATTTGTATACCGAGTATGTCCACATCACCGTCAGACCATTTAATTGGTAAACTACATGGCAATGTAAAATGTGTATTTTTTAGTGATCCAATACGTAATATGGTACATTTATCATAATTTGGTTTTAATCCAGAGAGGATAGCAAATGTATCTAGATCCTCTAAGAGGCCGTGGAGAGATTCTAGTTGTGGTTTTAAAAGAAAACATGAATCATCAGCGTACAATGACACCTTAGTTTTTAGGCCCTGGATTTCTAATCCCTTAATATTAATGTTTGATCTAATTTTAACAGCTAACATTTCGATGGCAATAATAAATAGATATGCCGATAGTGGACAACCTTGTTTTACTCCTCTAGATAGTTTAAAACTTTCTGAGATGTAGCCATTATTTACTATTTTACACCTAGGGTTACTATACATAATTTTTACCCATTTTATAAGAGATTCCCCAAAATTGAAATATTCTAGGCATTTATATATAAACTCCAGTCGTACTTTATCAAAAGCCTTTTCAAAATCAGCTATGAAAACCAGGCCTGGTGTCCCCGATATTTCATAGTGTTCTATTGTTTCCAGTACTTGCCTTATATTATCTCCAATGTATCGTCCATGTAAAAAACCTGTCTGATTAGGATGAATAATATCTGACAAAACTTTTTTTATTCTATGCGCCAAGCATTTTGCTAGGATTTTTGCATCACAACACTGAAGTGTAAGAGGTCTCCAATTTTTTAAATGGACTGGATCTTTATATATACCACTTGGGTCCTGTTTCAGTAATAATGATATCACACCTTCTTGTTGCGTGTCTGATAATCTATCATTTATATAGGAATGGTTAAAACAAGCTAATAGTGGTCCTTTGAGTATATAAAAAAAATGTTTGTATACTTCCACTGGTATGCCATCCAGTCCTGGAGTTTTCCCATCCTTAAAGGCCCCAATTGCATCAAGTAGTTCCTCCTCTGTAATTAGGCCTTCACATGAGTCTTTCTGTACAGATGTTAATTTTACATTATTATTAGGGAAAAAATCCATACAATTAGTTTCAGTTAGTGGAGATGGAGGAGCCTGAAACGAAAATATATTCTTAAAGTACTTTACTTCCTCTTTCAAAATATCATTTGGTGAATCATGCGTGACTCCATCATTTGTAACAAGTTTTAATACGTTTTTTTTGGTAGCATTTCTATATTGAAGATTGAAAAAGAATTTGGTGCATTTTTCCCCATATTCCATCCAGTTAGCTTTATTTTTGTAATATATTACACTGGATCTTTCTTGAATAAGTTCCTCCATTTCTTTTTGTTTTTCCTCTAACTTATTCTGTGCCTCTACGGTACCGTTTTTATTGTTATCTAACTGTACTGTTAGTCCTTCAATTTCCTTTGTTAATATGGACTCTTTTGATCGAAATTGCTTTTGTTTTATAGATGAGTACTGAATTGCATGGCCTCTAAAGGCACACTTAAAAGTGTCCCATACAATATGGGGATCTGCTGTACCTATGTTATGTCTAAAAAAGTCAGTTATAAATTCTTCTGTCCTAGTTCTAAACAATTTATCATCTAGTAGGCTTTGATTAAATTTCCAATATCCTCGCCCACGTGGAAATTCTGTAAGAGTAATATATATGCCAATTATGTGATGGTCCGACCGCATTCTGTCCCCTATCAAACACTTTTTAACTTTTGGTGCCAGAGAGAATGATATAAGAAAGTAGTCAAGGCGACTAGCTTGATTAAGCCTCCGCCATGTATATCTCACTAGGTCAGGGTATTTAAGTCTCCATATATCCACTAATTCCAATATATCCATGACATTCCTGATTTCCTTAAGTGCCTGAGGGTGATAGTTTGTAGTGTGATTTCCTTTCCGGTCCATAGAGGTATTTAAGACCGTATTAAAATCTCCCACTATAATAATAGAGTCTAGTGTTGCTTGTAGAGTTGATACATTCTTATATATATTGTCAAAGAAGCTTGGATCATCATTATTCGGACCGTATAGGTTAATAAGCCATATATGTTTATTGTCCAATAACATATTTAAAATGATCCATCTACCTTGAGGATCTGTTTGGACAAGTTGCACATTTGGATCAAAGTTATTATTAATTAAAACCATCACCCCTTTTGAATTTCTTTGCCCATGGGAGAAATATATTTCGCCCCCCCAGTTCTTTTTCCACAAAACTTCATCTAAAACTGTTGAATGGGTTTCCTGTAAACAGTAGATATTATAATCCTTCTCTTTTAGCCAGGTAAATACTAATCGTCTTTTCTTATTATCTGCTAAGCCATTACAATTGTAACTGGCTATACTTATTTCACCACTTACCATAATGAGACACACCTTTCAAAATATATATTTATCAAAATATATGTTTGTAAACGTCCTATTAAAAAGTAACATAATGATTGAGTGTCTATATAGTTGTACCATGACATTTGCATCTCCACTAAGCAAACCTCCAATTGGTCCCCACTATTCCACCCGCCAAAAGCCCCCATCTCGAGTTGGGTTGTCATCCCAATGCCCGGCAGACCACCCCCGACCCCCCGCATCGCACAGCCCCGGACCGACTGGGATCCATCCTTCGAAAAGTGCACACAGCACCATCCACCGAACCGAAGCAGATCCATTGCCAAATGCATTTCCATCGCCCTCACCTCGATTTTTATTACATATTGCTGTGAATCATCCTCTATAGTCCCTAACATCTTTTACTTCTTCCTTCGCAACAGTTGTGGGATACACACATACACCCACACACATTCAGCCCTTACCCCCACACAACCATAAGCTCACCCTCTCAACAATTGCACCATCCCAGAGCCCAACTCAAGATGGGTCATGATTTACAAATGTACTTGCAGTTGCAGCTGCATGAGAAGGCCTGCAAGACCGCGCAAAAAATGAGCATAAATGTAGAGATTTATTTACCATTGTCACATCCTAGATGATGGAGGTCAAATGTACACCTTCTTCCTGAAACACCCACAATACGGTCATCCATTTTGACCATGTTCCCAAGCCTCTCCATGCAGTCCGATTGGTTTCGTGCCACCAGGGCCACAATAATATACCCCCTCTCTGAATGTCCGAGTGTGACCCCCTCCCCATGGGTTACTGCAGCTAGTGTTGCCAGCACTGCCACTGCCTGGGTGGGGGCACCCCACCGGAATCCCCACCGGCTAGGTACAAGGTCATCAAGGTTCTCATTAGCAGCTTTGAGAATTTCCTTGTTTATTATGCTCTCCCTTTAGGGGGCTTTGGCTTTGCAGGACCAACCCTGCCAAGCAGGCTCAGAATCTTGAGGGGGCAGTGCTGCTCTTGGTCCCTGACCTCATTTTGGCTGCATACAGACCGCATACAGCATGCACATAAAACAGTTAGGGACTTCTCCTTAGTATCTGGGCTATTCATGTGGGTGTCTAGGGTATAGGGCCATGGACCGTACCATTAAAATAGGATAATAAATAATTAGATATAATTTATTTTAAAAATGTAGTTCCCCATGATAGGACAATAAATACATAAGACGTGTAATTCATTATAAAAGTATATCCATCATCTGAACAACATTGAAAGCCCTCTCATACCCGGCCCACAGCAATACACTGGCTCTGGGATATGCAACTATTTCATTACTCACTCACTCAACTTTTCAAACATAACAAATAAAAATAAACACACACCACACCATCCACACATACTGTGCCTTCTGTTTACTTAGTTTTTATCTTCACTATATAGAAATAGTGCTTGTGTTCAATTAGTTATATGTGAAGATTTATAGAAAAGCTATATTTTGTATTGTATTGTTACAATCAGTAACCAGGCTTGAATTGTGTTTATTTTCCTCATCTATGAGAACTTTGTAATTTTTAAAATAACCATGGAGTAATCTTTGTGTCTCTGAACAACTGGTTATCAATATATAGTTTATCAACGACGAGAGCTACTCGTTTCGCTTTTAATCTATTTTCTTTGAAAATTGGATACAGAACTTTGCGCCGTTCTGCAATTTCTTTCGGAAACTGATCATTCATGCCAATTTTGGTCCCAGCAAGTCTTTTACCCAGGCTTTTAACCATTATTTTATCTGGCTACCCTTTAGTTGACTGATATTAGCTAATGTTTCATCCCCTCTCAACTGAGTCAAATGAATTTAGCCAGTTCAGCTCTAGCCATCTGTCAGATGGCGATATGAGGTGGCTATTATTATAGCACTATCTAATAGCTGTTGTGTGTATGGAAATGTTGTTCTGTAACCTTTGTTTTGTCCCGTTTCAACAGTAAATTAATTTGGCTAGCTTTCGCCAGTTGATGTACCCGCGTGCAAGAGCTTGCCAAAATTATTATTTTTGCCTCAATCACACTAGACCTGCATCAAACCAGACGAAACCAGCAGCCAAACGATTGAAGACCGATATTCTGATGTTTTTTCAGTGCAATGTGAGATTTATTATTCAGTATAGCAATGTAACGTTATTGATCTGTCAGTTTCCCTAGCTAATTCCCTACTTTTCACACTGATATAGTAATAAACAGCTCTACAGGCTTCACTGTCAAGCTGCACAGTCAGTTCACAACACTATGCTCATCATGTCTTAGCAGGATCAGATGGTGACAGGTGTCCCTGCAGGGTCAGACAGCCAGGGAAGACCAGTCTACGGAGCTCAGGTGAATTTTGCAGTATATTATAACAATATCAATGAATGGACAAAAAGTTCAATTTTGAGTTGATCGGGTAGGTCTACAGTAGCTACATGACAGAAGCTTAAGTTTAAAGCCACAGTCTGGGATCTGGGAATAATTTCAATTATTGAACCATTGATTCAATGCTTGAATAATATTCATGTGTACACCAAGGTAATTCTTTGTCATGCCTGCCTCATCTTAGCAGGATCAGATGGTGACAGGGGTCTGTACATAAGTGCCAATGAGAGTGATTATGGTAGACATGTTGGTCCTCAATGGCTAGTGGTAAAATACATACAATTAACAATTATGGAATAGGCAGGGCAAGCATATTAAAACTGCAGAAGATGATTTTGTACAGTTGTATGCTTGACCTACCTTTTCCATTGTAGCTACCCTACCCATTCACTATAACTTGTACTTGCAAAATATCAACTAAATACAACCATTGAACCATTATATTATCAAAGAATAGAATCAATGTATAAATGCCCCACAAGCATAGCACAACTGTCTTACACTATCATAACCCCAAATATTATTAATTTAGACCATATTTAAAACTATCATGTGTGTGAAATGGACTGTCAGTCTTGCATCTAGAATGCAGTCTATGCTTTTGAGATGGGTTATAATTTTAAGTACTTTATATTGGGGGGTTGTGGGCTTCACTGTTATGGCACACAGACAGTACACCCGACAGTAATCATTTGTCATGCCTCATCTTAGGATGGTGACCAGATGATGACAGGGGTCCCAGCAGGGTCAGGCAGCCAGGGAAGACAAGTCTCTTACGGGGCAGAGGTGAATATAATAATATGATTAGTATCATTGAATTAAACTACTCTCCTTTCAGTAGTTTCAAATAATAAAACATACAGTATCATGAGAGTAGCTGACGGATGGGTTTAAAAGCTCATGTTCTATAATAGCTACGACAAAAAAAACGATATATAATGTATACCATATCTGTACCATCTATCCAGATGTAATTTATATAAAATAATGTAACTATATTCTTTCTATGTAACACCTGTAAAAAAAAAATTGAAATGCCATGTACAGTTCCTTCAGAAAGTATTCAATCATACCCCTTGACATATTCCACATTTTGTTGTGTTACAACCTAAATTAAAAATGGATGAAATGTATTTTTTGATCTACACACAATACCCCATAATGACAAAGTGAAAACAGTTAGCAAATGTATTGAAAATGAACTACAAAAAGTTGAGACAGTAGACACTCCAGGGGAGGTGGAGACAGTAGACTCTCCAGGGGAGGTTGAGACAGTAGACTCTCCAGGGGAGGTTGAGACAGTAGACACTCCAGGGGAGGTTGAGACAGTAGACTCTCCAGGGGAGGATGAGACAGTAGACTCTCCAGGGGAGGTTGAGACAGTAGACTCTCCAGGGGAGGTTGAGACAGTAGACTCTCCAGGGGAGGTTGAGACAGTAGACTCTCCAGGGGAGGTTGAGACAGTAGACTCTCCAGGGGAGGTTGAGACAGTAGACTCTCCAGGGGAGGTTGAGACAGTAGACTCTCCAGGGGAGGTTGAGACAGTAGACTCTCCAGGGGAGGTTGAGACAGTAGACTCTCCAGGGGAGGTTGAGACAGTAGACTCTCCAGGGGAGGTTGAGACAGTAGACTCTCCAGGGGAGGTTGAGACAGTAGACTCTCCAGGGGAGGTTGAGACAGTAGACTCTCCAGGGGAGGTTGAGACAGTAGACTCTCCAGGGGAGGTTGAGACAGTAGACTCTCCAGGGGAGGTTGAGACAGTAGACTCTCCAGGGGAGGTTGAAGAAATAGAACCCATAGGAGAGGCTGAGGAAGTAGACCCCAATGTCCACGTCACACCATATCAGCCAAACCCAAAACTAGTGGTAGACCAGAAGCTGTCAAACAAGACACTTCGGTTTCTGGATAGGTGGTACAAATAATTCCAGTGGCTCCTCTATGTTCCCACTGTGAAAGGAGTGTTGTGCTTTAATTGCACAAAAGCTATTAAAAGCCAGAAATCACCTCTTGCAAAAAATGCAGATCCTGCATTTGTGGACTCTGGATTCCTAAACTTATCCGGTGCCTTATTCCAGTTTTCTTCACGTGCATGCAGCCATGCACACAAGGTTGCCGTTACCACTCGCTGTCACCAATCAAAGCCAGTGGATACCCAACTTCACACAGTAAGAGCTGGAGAGCTAAACAAAGCAAGGTCTTGCTTTAGGAAAGTAGCAGGTTCTGTCCATCTTCTAGCACGTCAGGGATCAGTTCTCAGGGGCCATGAAGCTACCGAAGATAATCTGTACCAGTTACTGAAAGTTAGAGCTGAAGATGTTCCAGTACTCACTACATGGCTGAAACTCAGTCAGGATCATAGAAGCTCACAAATCCAAAACAAAATCCTGAGCATATTGGCCAACAGCATTGTGAGAGACATCACAAAGAGAATCCACCATCTACCACTGCTCCAGTACTCCATAATTATTGATGGTACACAAGATGTCGGGGGAATAGAACAAGAGTCATTCTGTTTCCGTTACGTGGTTCACGATCTAGTGCCTCTTGAGGACTTTGTAGGTTTTTATGAAGTCTCCCTTGCAACTGAAGAGAACCTGGCAGAAGTTGCCACAGATGTGCTACTCCACCTGAATTTGCCTCTTTCAGGTCAAACGTATGATGGTGCAGCGAACATGTCAGGGAAAATCAAAGGAGCACAGGCTAGGCTGAGAGCAGTGCAGCCACTGGCTCTGTATGTGCATTGTGGCTCTCACAGTGTCAATCTAGTCACCCAGGCTGCCTGCTTATCTTCCGCTGTGACGTGATGGCCTGAAGTGGCTCCACAAGCTGGGCTGCCTGCACAACCAGTCAGGCAAATACAAAACAACATTTAAGGAAATAGCGACATCTGAGTGTGGGTCATTCACAAGCCTAATGCCCTTGTGTCCAACAAGGTGGACTGTTAGGACTCCAGCACTGAGCTCTTTGCTAGGTCAGTACGAGTCTGTGCTGTTCAGCCTGGAGGAAATGAGCACATCTGATTCATCAGACACAGAAACAACAGCAAGGGGATTGCTGAGAGATTTGAGAAGGGGACCACAGTCCTAGGACTCCTTGTAGCAGCTGAGTTAATGGAAGAGTTGGAGTGCCTCATTCGCACCTTACAAATGTGAATAGAGACATTTGCTGGGATGCTCGCTGCAGTGGACTGTGTTAAGACCACCCTGAAGGCAAAGAGATCAGAGGGCCAATTTCAACAGATCTACAGCCGAGGAACAGAGTTGATTGCCAAGATCAAAATCCAGCCCATTTAGATGCCCCACATCTGTAATCCAAAGCGCTTCACTGGAAATGCTGCTTCATACTCACTCACATCCCCAGAGGATTTCTACAGGGCTGAGCTCTTCAATGTGCTTGACACAGTTGATGTGCAGCTAACAGAGAGGTTCAAACAGGGTGGCCTGGAAAGTCAGACTAAACTGGAGGAAGTTCTTCTCTCTGGGGAGATGGATGCTGCAGTGGTGGACCAGTATCCAGAGTTGAACAGGAGATCACTTGAGGTGCAGCTGGCCATGTTCAAGATGCAATACCAGTACAAAACAAGTACAGAAGCTGCATCTGTTCTCAGGAATCAGATGCCTGAGGTCCACCGGTCTCCTTTGACCAGGTAGAAGCCCTCATTCGCATACTAATGTTTCTCCCTGCATCCTCTGCTGAAGTCGAGAGGAGTTTCAGTGGTCTAAGAAGGCAGTCTGTCACATTCATCAGGACAGAGTGGATGAAATAGACATGGAAAAAGTCCGCCAGCTGTTTGGCTTGGGAAATGACCACAGGAAACATGTTTGGAGCTTTTTATTAGGTTGAAAAGACAGAAGTAAGAACAGATAGGATGAATTAAGAAACATTTTAAATAAATGAAACAGGGTTAATGGAGGAAGGAAAATAGATAGATGGCGTGTTGGCTATGGCTATTTGTGTTGATTTTGAAAGTTGATATAGACAATGTCTTGATAACGACAATCAAGTTAAGTCTTTGTACTTTTTTTAGTTGTTCATTTGTTAGGCTATTAGTTATAGTTGCAACACAACGTTAATGGTAACTCTAGCTGAATTAGAAAATAAAGAAGTACAGAAGAAATTACAGAGGATGAAGGAAGAAAGGATGGATGCATAAAGAAATATGGATGAAGGAAGAAAGGATGGATGAAGGAAGAAAGGATGGATGCATAAAGAAATATGAATGAAGGAAGAAAGGATGGATGAAGGAAGAAAGGATGGATGCATAAAGAAATATGGATGAAGGAAGAAAGGATGGATGCATGAAGAAATATGGATGAAGGAAGAAAGGATGGATGAAGGAAGAAAGGATGGATGCATAAAGAAATATGGATGAAGGAAGAAAGGATGGATGCATAAAGAAATATGGACGAAGGAAGTATTTATAAAGGAATAGGATAAAGGAAGGAAACAGGGTTAATGGAGGAAGGACAATATATATGGTGTGTTGGCTATGGCTATGTGTGCTGATTTAGAAATGTTATATATAGGATCTTAATAAAAGACAATCAAAAGTTATCTTTGTACTTTTTGTCTTTGTGCTGGTTAAGTGTTATTTTTATTTGGGGAGGCGGGGTTCAAGGTGAGGAGGAGGATTATGTAATATACTGTTTGAAGATAGGGTTTCAGATGTTTTTGGAAGATGGGCAAGGGCTCTGCTGTCCTAGCTTCAGGAGGAAGCTGATTCCACCATTGGGGTGCCAGGACAGAGAAGGACTGAGTGGGAGCTATCCTCCCTTAGGGGTGGGAGGGCCAAGAGACCTGAGGTGGAAGAACGGAATGTTCGGGTTGGGGTGTAGGGTTTGAGCATAGCCTGAAGGTAGGGAGGGGCAGTTCCTCTTGCTGTTCCATAGGTAAGCACCATGGTCTTGCAGTAGATGCAAGCTTCGATTGGAAGCCAGCGGAGTGTGCGAAGGAGCAGGGTGACATGAAAGAACTTGGGAAGGTTGAAAACCAGGTGGGCTGCTGCGTTCTGGATAGTTGCAGGGGTTTTATGGCACAAGCAGGGAGCCCAGCCAACAGCTAATTGCAGTAGTCCAGACGGGAGAGGACAAGTGCCTGGATTAGGACCTGAGCCATTTCCTGTGTGAAGTACTAGAGTCGTACTCTACTGATGTTGTAGAGCATGAACCTGCAGGAGAGGGTCACTGCTTTGATGTTTGCTGAGAATGACAGGGCGTTGTCCAGGATCACGCCATGGTTCTTTGCACTCTGGGAGGGCGAAACTGTGGAGTTGTCAACGGTGATGGAGAGGTCTTTGAGCGGGCAGGCCTTCCCCGGGAGGAAGAGCAGTTCCGTCTTGTTCCGTCACTTCTAATAGTACACCTACTGTAATATATATACAGTATCAAAGCAAGTACTTTGTAATGACACACATTACAATACTGTACAATTGACTATATTATACAGTAAAAAAAGTAAATGCTACCGTAATCGGAATGAATGACTGGATGAATAAATTAAATGCATTGAGGGCAGGGGTTTGTATTTCACAATTACAAGGGATCGGTGCAAACAGGTTGACTGCTAGGTAAAGTGTTTACACATTTATTTCACTTGCACTTAGAGGCCTTACAGTGGACATGACAGCATTTTAGCAACATAAAAATCTTATTAAAATCTGTTCATATACACCCCCAGGAAGAATATTACGTATACTAAGGAATTTGGGAAGATTCTATAGCAATATATTATTGGAAAGCAGCCGTGTGTTTGGACAATTAATAGACACGGCAGGAAATAAAATCGAATAAAAACATCTGTCTCGTCCAGGACCAGAGTCTATGCAGACCGGGTGCGTCATAGCCACTCAGAGCTATATTAGGCCTTTATTTGCATCACAGGCCTGCCATCATTCACTTTGAACAGGCCTGTGTGTTTACAGGCAGTTGCAACAGTGCAACTTTAGATCATTAGAAAGCATTCTCCAAAAACCAGAAAATACACCTGAATGGATTTCTGCAAATATGTCAATACCACTTGGGAGTACTCTTACATTTGGGAACTTTACAGTCCTATTGATCAAACAACCATGAAAAGGTAGGCTCTCTCTCAACAACAAAAAGATCAACAACTAATGCTAGCCAGAGAAAAATGAGCTCAAAACTAACGAAAGAACATTAGATAAACCCTCTCAAACTTTTTCAGCTAGTTGGCCGTCAAAATTGCACAGATAAACAATGAGATTTATGTTACCTAGAGTGTTCGAGACTAACTATTACTTTCTTTGCCTACGTCTACTGACACGGGTAATATTCAGTAGGTGTTGCACGTTCGTAAATGAATAAGTTATTCTGCGCTCTGGCACACTCAGATGAGAGTACTCTGAAATTGGAATAAATAGCCAGAGTGAATTTGCGAACGCAAGAGAAATGCTACAGTGCATTCGGAAAGTATTCAGACCCCTTCACTTTTTTCACGTTTTGTTACATTACAGCCTTAATCTAAAATTGATTGGGAGACTAGTCAGGAGAGAGAAAGATGAATGAAGCAAAGTACAGAGATATCCTTGATGAAAACCTGCTCCAGAGTGCTCAGGACATCAGACTGGGGGCGAAGGTTCACCTTTCAACAGGACAACGACGTTAAGCACACGGCCAAGACAATGCAGGAGTAGCTTCGGGACAAGTCTCTGTCCTTGAGTGGCCCAGCCAGAACCCGATCGAACATCTCCAGAGAGAGCTAGCTTGCTAATGTTAGGCTCTGCTTTTCTTTCACTCTGCAGTCCCAAACCATCTCAATTGGGTTGAGGTCAGGTGATTGTGGAGGCCAGGTCATCTGATACAGCACTCCATCACGCTCTGTCTTGGTCAAATAGCCCTTACACAGCCTGGAGGTGTGTTTTGGATCATTGTCCTTTTGAAAAACAAATGATAGTCCCACTAAGCCCAAACCAGATGGGATCGCGTATCACTGTAGTAGCCATGCTGGTTAAGTGTGCCTTGAATTCTAAATAAATCACAGACAGTGTCACCAGCAAAGCACCCCCACACCATCACACCTCCTCCTCCATGCTTCACGGTGGGAACCACACATGCGGAGATCATCTGTTCACCTACTCTGCGTCTCACAAAAACACGGCGGTTGGAACCAAAAATCTAAAATTTGGACTCATCAGACCAAAGGACAGATTTCCACCGGTCTAATGTCCATTGATTGTGTTTCTTGGCCCACGCAAGTTTCTTCTTCTTATTGGTGTCCTTTAGTAGTGGTTTCTTTGTAGCAATTCCACCATGAAGGCCTGATTCACGTAGTCTCCTCTGAACAGTTGATGTTGAGATGTATATGTTACTTGAACTCCGTGAAGCCTTTATTTGGCCTGCAATTTCTGAGGCTGGTAACTCTAATGAACTTATCCTCTGCAGCAGAGGTAACTCTGGGTCTTCCTTTCCTGTGGCGGTCCTCATGAGAGCCAGTTTCATCATAGCACTTGATGGTTTTTGCGAAGGCACTTGAAGAAACTTTCAAAGTTCTTGACATTTTCCGCATTGACTGACCTTCATGTCTTAAAGTAATGACGGACGGTTTCTATTTGCTTATTTGAACTGTTCTTGCCATAATATGGACTTGCTCTTTTACCAAATAGGGCTATCTTCTGTATACCACCGCTACCTTCTCACAACACAACTGATTGGCACAAATGCATTAAGAAGGAATAAAATTCCACAAATTAACTTAACAAGGCACACCTTTTAATTGAAATGCATTCCAGGTGACTACCTCATGAAGCTGGTTGAGAGAATGCCAAGAGTGTGCAAAGCTGTCATCAAGACAAAGGGTGGCTACTTTGAAGAATATCAAATATCAAATATATTTTGATTTGTTAAACACTTTTTTGGTTACTACATGATTCCATATGTGTTGTTTTATAGTTTTCATGTCTTCACTATTATTCTACAATGTAGAAAGTAGTAAAAACTTTTGACCTGTATTGTAAATAGATACACTAGCCTATTAGCCATGTTATGGCTGACTTGTGATCATTGCCCTTGCTAGTTTGATTGTATTGACATTCCCAGCCTTAGTTACATTTGTCAGCTGCTGTCCAAAATATTGAGCCATTGAAACTGAAACAGTGCATCCCGAATGGAGGAAGCAAACAATGTACCAGGACAGCTGTGATTTACAAACTGATTGCAATATTTTTTGGACTATCAACTAATAAATTGGTGAATTATATTAATCATGCATTGAACTGCATCCATCTATTCTGCCAACAATGCCTTAGTGTATGTCATGGAATGTTGAGGCAAATAGAAGCTATTTTTCAAACCTCTCATAAAGTTGGTTTTGTAGCCTAGTGGTTAGAGCGTTTGGCCAGTAACCGAAAGGTTGCTGGATCGAATCCCCGAGCTGACAAGGTAAAAGTCTGTCGTTCTGCCCCTGAACAAGGCAGTTAACCCAATGTTAGGCCGTCATTGAAAATAAGAATTTGTTCTTAACTGACTTGCCAAGTTAAACAAAGGTTAAATAAATTAAATAAATAAAAATAAACTGGGAGTTGTTTCATATCTGCAAATACTTCAAACCGGCAGTGCCTACAGGGCAAAACAGATCAAAAGGACTTGGCAAAATGCTCAACCATTTAAGACTAGCTGCTAATTCAATCTGTCCCCTATACATGTTAAATTGATGTGGCACTATTACCACATAAGAGTTAAAGCTATCTCACTCACGGGTTCAACAAATATAGCCTCTTACAAGGCACGCCTCAAAATATGTTAAATAGCCAGACACAACAATACCATGCACTCACTAGTGGTCAAAAGGTTTATGGCGCTCCAAAGATACGATACTGTATTCTGTGGGGTAGAATTACAGTTCGAAATACAGCAATTTTCCCACAACGCACCATAACATAGTATGCTGCAGTAAAACATTTCAACGTTTTTTTTATTGATGCTAATACCTCAAATTACCGTATAAATTACAGTTTTCCATTACAGTACACAAACACACCACCCCTTCTAACCTCAGTCTGGGTGATAAATCGCTATGCTAAGGGGATAGACTGGATATCTCACACTATCACTACAGGTCTCTGTTTCTATGACAACTGCAGTAGGGGAGAAAAAAAAAAGAAGAAAGAGAAATAATTGAATTGCTTATCAAAATTAAAGCCCAGCTTTGTGAGTGGTTGGGAAGGAAGGAGTGACAGCCCAGGCATAAAAGTAAGGGATCATCACATCAATAGTGTGCGTTGATTGAGATATATCTTCATGGACATTAATATAAAGCAATGCTTGAGGCTTAAAAGTCTCAGAGCAACAAAGTTTTTACTCATGTTACTCTGTTAATATAGGACAAATAGTGAGAAAGAGAGCTTTGCCAATTCTAAATAAGCCCATAGACTATTTAGTAGAGAGGTAGATTATTTCCCATAGCATCCAAGCATGGCTGAGGAGCTCCAGTAATATTGTGAACGTTGCACCATCCTAGCCTTCCTGGGGGCAGCATCAGATGAAAAGGTCATGGATGATTGATTTGACAGACAAAGTTCAGGAGGTTAATGTCAAATAGGCTTAACAAACGCGCCACTCACAGTCGACAACACCTTTGATAAATTGTTAATATTCAACTGCCAAGGACTGAAGGAAATACGGTAGGCTATATCATACGAAAAAGGGCAAATCAGTTTGTTTTAGATGTGAGCAGTACCAGTGCGCTGTAGTGTCTATATTTCTGTCTGGGTGAGAAGGCTGTCCTGTCCTGTCCTGTCCTGTCCTGTCCTGTCCTGTTTCCCACTGTTATCTGACGCCAGTGTGACCGTTTCAGTCCCTGCTGTGAGTCTCCTCTCAACCCACAGTGTGATGGAGCAAATAGCACGAGCAATCACACTACTGCTAGTCTCTACTCTACCTCCACTCCAACACACGCCTGGATACTGCAGATAAAACGCTTCAATCAAAACGTTTCAGCTTTAAAGACCAAGTAGAGGATAGTGTGGTTGGTAAACAAGTTATACACAACAATATTAAACTGAATGTAAAATATACTATACACACTCACTAAGGCATGCAGAGACACACAGTGCTGTATGCTACTGTACTGTACAGGGAGCGTGAGGGGCCAGTTTGACTGCAGCACTGCACTGCGTTTCTGTATGCATCCTGCGGTGCTTGCTGAGGAGGCAGGCCCGGCAGCTATCGCACATCTGCCCTTTCACTGCGGATTGTGGGTCCAAATTAGGAATGTGACGGTCATGGAGTTATGGATGACGGTTATTGACCGCGGTCACTGTAATAACCGTTTGAATAGCAAATAGGGTTTAGGAGTGATGAACTGAGAGAACATCCCAAGTGACAGCCCCAGCCAGCAACAGAGCAGAACACACACACACACACACACACACACACACACACACACACACACACACACACACACACACACACACACACACACACACACACACACACACACACACACACACACACACACACACACACACACACACACACACACACACACAACGTGCCTGTGTAACTACATCTCCTGTGTCTCCTGTGTATACTGTGTCTTTAAGGCTGCTGGAGGGAGCAGTAGACCCAGCAAACCAGGAACATTCCACAAACATTAGCTACGTTTCCAATTAAGTTAACATTAGGATGATAACATCCCATCAAATCTATTTATCAACAATGTTTTAGATGAAATATCTTGTAATGTTCTCCTAACATTCAAAAATGTTGTGCAACAACCACAACAGAACATTCCCCAAAAGTGTGTATGGTTGTATAAAACATTTGCCTGATGTTGCAAGAACGTTCCTACAACACATCTGTTCTTTAAAAGGTGTTTCATTAGGTTATGGGAACAGTCTGGTGGAAACTTCACAAAAGATATGCTCCCAAAACACCAAAACTGTCCAGTTGTGCAGATGATTAAACTGCGCCTCTTCAACCTCAGGAGGCTGAAGAAATTCGGCTTGGCCCCTAAAACCCTTACAAACTTTTACAGATGCACAATAGAGAGCATCCTGTCGGGCTGTATCACCGTCTGGTACGGCAACTGCACCACCCACAACCGCAGGGCTCTCCAGAGGGTGGTGTGGTCTTCCCAACGCATCACCGGGGGTAAACTACCTGCCCTCCAGGACACCTACAGCACCCGATGTCACAGGAAGGCCAAAAAGATTATCAAGGACATCAATGACCCGAGCCACGGCCTGTTCACCCCGCTATCATCCAGAAGGCGAAGTCAAGAAAAACAGCTTCTATCTCAAGGCCATCAGACTGATAAATAGCCATCACTAGCCGGCTTCCACCCGGTTACGCAACCCTGGACCTTAGATGCTGCTATATATATATATATATATATATATATATATACTGCTATATATCCCTATATACTGTACTTGGAATCACTGGCCACTTTAATAATGAACACTAGTCACTAATGTTTAAATAATGTTTACATACTGCTTTACTCATCTCATATGTATATACTGTATTCTATTCTACTGTATTTTAGTCAATGCCACTCCGACATTACTCAATCTAATATTTATATATTTCTTAATTCCATTCTTTTACTTTTAGAGTTGTGTGCATTGTTGTGAAACGTTTTAGATACTACTGCACTGTCAGATACTACTGCACTGTCGGAGCTAGGAACACAAGCATTTTGCTACACCAGCAATAACATCTGCTAAATATGTGTATGTGACCAATACGATTTGATTTGATTCTACAATGTTTATTTTAGGGTGCAAAAAACATTCACCTGACGTTACAAGAACGTTCCAAGAACACATTTTGTCTGATCTTTAAAAGGTTTCATTGTGTTGTGGTAACATTGTGGGGACATGACAAGAGATGTGTTCTCAAAATGCAGAAACTGTCCAGTTGTGCTGACATGCAGATGTTTGTATCAGGGTGCACCAAACATTTATTTGATATTGCAAGAATGTTGACAAAATAGCCTGTGAGTCCTTTAAAAAGGTTCCCAGAACATTTCATTAGGTTGTGGGAACAGTGTGGGAACATCACAAGAGATAAGTTCCCAAAACACACTAGATATGCTCAGCTGTGATGACGTTCATACAATGTTTAAGTTAGGTTACACAGGACATGCCTTTCATGCTGTTAGATAGAAAGAAGTCAGTTTCTATGACGTTCATAGCGTATTTGTTTTGGTTTTAACATAATACTCCATTGATGTTCACGCAATATACATGTATATGCTGCATACTTCTGGGGCCCATATTTATAAGATACCGAAGACTATGAGTGCTGGTCTAGGATAACTTTTTCTTTTCAGATCATGAAAAATAAGACCATACCAAGCGTCTTTTATTTTTTACAGTTGCTCTAAATTCCGCAATTCTGAAGGAAATGGACGAAATAAAGACAACTTCGCTTTTAGTAGAGTATATCTTAGCTTCAACTTCAGTTTTGAAATACGGTTTCAGAATAGGTGGGATTGAACCTGCAATGTCTGGAACTGCAGCCAGATAATTAACCCTCTGCGTGGCCTTGTATATTGTGTCCTCAGTTAAATATGGTCAATCAGGACACAGAACTCAATTTCTAAGTCATTAAAATGTTCCCATCCTCTTCAAACGCTGTGCACTTTTATGATTTTCTTTCTTCATCATGTGATTTTAGTTGGATATAGTTTTTTTTATTATTACCATTTCTCAATTTCAAGATCACATTTCATAAGACTTTCAACACGTGATGAAGAAAGAAAATCATAAAATACAGTGTTACAAGTACACAGCATATGAAGAGGATGGGAACATTTTAATAACTGTTCTGTGTCCCGATTAACCATATTTGACAACAACAAAAAATAACACACGGCCACAGCTATCCCCTGATGGCACAGAGGGTTAATGATCTGGCTAGGGAACCAAACACTGCAAGTTCAAACCCCACATGTGCAGCCTGTCAACATACAAAGTGTAAAAAACATGGTTGTATTCGTATGTTCAAATGTCCTGTGAATGAAATTGAAATGCCATGTCTCTCTATATCACCTACAATAAAGTCCTCAAATGCGAATTGCCATTACTGTACACCTGGAGAGAAATGTATTCCAATCTGCTTTAAGGAACTACAAATTTGCACACTGAGAATGTTGTGGCAATATTAGGTAAAACTTAAATTTAACATGTTCTTGAAATGTTCTGAGGACCTCAAAGACAAGGTAAAATGACGTCATTCTTACAACATTAAGAGAATGTCCTGTTTAACCTAACTTAAACCTAACAATGTTCCCACCAGAATGTTTCCATAACCTAATGAAACATTCCGGGAACACTTAAAGAATTGATTAAATATGTTCTGGGAACATTCTTTTTGCACCCTAAAAGTACGATAGCAGAATCATCCGGATAACTTTTTGTGTTTACGTGCTACGCGCTTCTGCACTCGGCGGTCTCGTTCTGCGAGCTTGTGTGGCCTACCACTTCGCGGCGGAGCTGTTGTTTCTCCTAGACGTTTCCACTTCACAAAAACAGCACTTACAGTTGACCAGGGCAGCTCTAGCAGGGCAGAAGTTTGACGAACTGACTTGTTGGTAAGGTGGCATCCTATGACGGTGCCATGTTGAAAGTCACTGAGCTCTTCAGTAAGGCCATTCTACTGCCAATGTTTCTATGGAGATTGCATGGCTGTGTGCTCGATTTTATACACCTGTCAGCAACGGCTGTGGCTGAAATAGCCGAATCCACTAATTGGAAGGGGTTTCCACATACTTTTGTATATATAGTGTATATTTTGTGATGTCCCCACAATGTTTGCACCAGACTGTTCCCACAACCCAATGAAACATTCTGGGAACCTTTAAAAAATATATGAAATGTGTTCTGAGAACCTTCTTGTAACATCAGGTGAATGTTTTATACAATCATTCTATAATCATTACCACGACTGGACAGTTTTTGTGTCATGAGAATAATTTCTGCAACCTAACGAATGTTCTGGGAACTTTCACAGAACCAATTTTGGTTTGCTGGGGAGAGTGTTCTCCTCTAGAGTCCCTTAGTGGGGCAGAGCGGGCAGGCCGGTTTGGGCTGGCACACAGTGTGACGAGCCAGAGAAGACACCAACTGAGGAGCCACTGGACCGTGTTCACAGACTGCCATCACACAGCTGCCGCACCAACTGGACACTAACACACACACAGTCTCACAAACGCTGTAATACACACACCCACGCACACACACGCACGCACCTAGCTCAAATCCAACACACTCTGCCTGCTCACAGACTCTGCTCACGCGCACACACTAAGTAGCTACTCACACAGACACTGACTCAGCCCTGTGTCCTTGGCTTCCTAAAGGCCCCTGTGTACCCTCAAAGCCCCTGACAGGTGAATCACACTACTTTTAAGAAGGTATACTGGTTAGGAATAAGAACTAGCTGGAATGTGACTAAAAAGAAGGAATGAAATGCGGGATAATGAGGATAATACTACAGTACTGCAATGGTTTTCACATTTGCATGAAATACATCGTTTATTTTCTTGGCTATTATCATGTCTCTCCTGTATTTTTCTAATATTTTCTCTCCATCCCTCTATACTTTCTCTCCCTCATTCTTGTTCCACCTCTCTCTCTCTCTAGCACTCTGTCTTTATGGGAACGGTCGAGAGAGAGGTGATTATTATTCCTTTAGCAGTGCCCACACACAGCCTGACCTCAACTCAATATCTCTCTCCCTCTATATCTCTCTCTCCGTCTCCTCCTCTCTCTCTCTCTCTCTCTCTCTCTCTCTCTCTCTTTCCCCACCGCACTTGCCACAGCCTCACACCTCAGGGCTGAGCCGGCAGGCAGTACAGGTTGTCTACTGTAAAGACACGCTGTTCATCAGTTGTTATACAGGTAATTGCTCAAATAAAGTAAACACCTACATAGTGTCTTAGTAGGGCGTTTGGGCCACCACGAGCCAGAACAACTTCGATGCACCTTGGCATGAATTCTGCAAGTGTCTGGAACTCTATTGGAAGGATGCGACACCATTCTTCCACGAGAAATTTCACAATTTGGTGTTTTGATGGTGGTGGAAACTGAATTGCTTAATTAACTAAGGAACCACACCTGTGTGGAAGCACCTGCTTTCTATATACTTTGTACCCCTCATTTACTTAAGTGTTTCCTTTATTGGGGAAGTTACCTGGTAAGGACCACATTTAATACTAGAACCCTTTCGTTTCTAATACTAATGACTACAAATTAGAGTTACTATACGAAATAGTTCAGTACTACTGGACTATAAAGAAGTACTTTTGTAGAACATAGTGGCTGAATAATATATGGTTAGTATATTTTTATTTATTTATTTTTATTCATTTCACCTTTATTTAACCAGGTAGGCTAGTTGAGAACAAGTTCTCATTTGCAACTGCGACCTGGCCAAGATAAAGCAAAGCAGTTCGACACATACAACCACACAGTGTTACACATGGAATAAGCAAACATACAGTCAACAATACAGTAGAAGAAAGAAAACCAAAAGTCAATAAACAGTGAGTGCAAATGAGGTAGGATAAGGGAATTAAGGCAATAAATAGGCCATGGTGGTGAAGTAATTACAATATAGCAATTAAAAACTGGAATGGTAGATGTGCAGAAGATGAATGTGCAAGTAGAGATACTGGGGTGCAAAGGAGCAAGATAAATAAATAAATACAGTATGGGGATGGGGTAGTTGGATGGGCTGTTTACAGATTGGCTATGTACAGGTGCAGTGATCTGTGAGCTGCTCAAACAGCTGGTGCTTAAAGCTAGGTGAGGGAGATATGAGTCTCCAGCTTCAGTGATTTTTGCAGTTCGTTCCAGTCATTGGCAGCAGAGAACTGAAAGGAAAGGCGGCCAAAGGATGAACTGGCTTTGGGGAAGACCAGTGAGATATACCTGCTGGAGCGCGTGCTACGAGTGGGTGCTGCTATGGTGACCAGTGAGCTGAGATAAGGCGGGGCTTTACCTAGCAGAGACTTGTAGATGGCCTGGAGCCAGTGGGTTTGGGGACGAGAGTGAAGCGAGGGCCAGCCAACGAGAGCGTACAGGTCGCAGTGGTGGGTAGTATATGGGGCTTTGGTGACCAAACGGATGGCACTGTGATAGACTGCATCCAATTTGTTGAGTAGAGTTTTGGAGGCTATTTTATAAATGCCATCGCCGAAGTAGAGGATCGGTAGGATGGTCAGTTTTACGAGGGTATGTTTGGCAGCATGAGTGAAGGATGCTTTGTTGCAAAATAGGAAGCCAATTCTAGATTTAATTTTGGATTGGAGATGCTTAATGTGAGTCTGGAAGGAGAGTTTACAGTCTAACCAGACACCTAGATATTTGTAGCTATCCACATATTTTAAGTCAGAGCCGTCCAGAGTAGTGATGCTGGACGGGCGGGCAGGTGTGGGCAGTGATTGGTTGAAGAACATGCATTTACTTTTACTTGCATTTAAGAGCAGTTGGAGGCCACGGAAGGAGAGTATTGAAGCTCGTCTGGAGGTTAGTTAACACAGTGTCCAACAAAGGGCCAGAAGTATATAGAATGGTGTCATCTGCGTAGAGGTGGATCAGAGAATCACCAGCAGCAAGAGCGACATCATTGATGTATACAGAGAAAAGAGTCGGCCCGAAAATTGAACCCTGTGGCACCCCCATAGAGACTGCCAGAGGTCCGGACAACAGGCCCTCCGATTTGACACACTGAACTCTATCAGAGAAGTAGTTGGTAAACCAGGCGAGGCAATAATTTGAGAAACCAAGGCTGTTGAGTCTGCCAATAAGAATGTGGTGATTGACAGAGTCGAAAGCCTTGGCCAGGTCGATGAATATGGCTGCACAGTAATGTCTCTTATCGATGGCGGTTATGATATAATTTAGGACCTTGAGCGTGGCTGAGGTGCACCCATGACCAGCTCTGAAACCAGATTGCATAGCGGAGAAGGTACGGTGAGATTCGAAATGATCGGTAATCTGTTTGTTAACGTGGCTTTCGAAGACCTTAAAAAGGCAGGGTAGGATAGATATAGGTCTGTAGCAGTTTGGGTCTAGAGTGTCTCCCCCTTTGAAAAGGGGGATGACCGCTGCAGCTTTCTAATCTTTGGGAATCTCAGACAATACGAAAGAGAGGTTGAACAGGCTAGTGATAGGGGTTGCAACAATTTCGGGAGATCATTTTAGAAAGAGAGGGTCCAGATTGTCTAGCCCGGCTGATTTGTAAGGGTCCAGCTATTTGGATTTGGGTGAAGGAGAAATTGGAGAGGCTTGGGCAAGTAGCTGTGGGGAGTGCAGAGCTGTTGCCGGGGTAGGGGTAGCCAGGTGGAAAGCATGGCCAGCCGTAGAAAAATGTTTATTGAAATTCTCAATTATAGTGGATTATTCGGTGGTGACAGTGTTTCCTAGCCTCAGTGCAGTGGGCAGCTATTCTCCATTGACTTCACAGTGTCCCAAAACTTTTTTGAGTTTGTGCTACAGGATGCAAATTTCTGCTTGAAAAAGTTAGCCTTAGCTTTCCTAACTGCCTGTGTATATTGGTTCCTAACATCCCTGAAAAGTTGCATATAACGGGGGCTATTCAATGCTAATGCAGAACGCCACAGGATGTTTTTGTACTGGTCAAGGGCAGTCAGGTCTGGAGATAACCTTGGGTTATATCTGTTCCTGGATCTACAATTTTTGAAAGGGGCATGCATATTTAAGATGGTGAGGAAGGCACTTTTAAAGAATGACCAGAATGACCTCTTCTGACGGGATGAGGTCTATATCCTTCCAGGATACCCGGGCCAGGTGGATTAGAAAGGCCTGCTCGCTGAAGTGTTTTATGGAGCGTTTGACAGTGATGAGGGGTGGTCGTTTGACCACGGACCGATTACGGATGCAGGCAATGAGGCAGTGATCGCTGAGATCTTGGTTGAAAACAGTAGAGGTATATTTGGAGGGCAAGTTGGTTAGGATGATATCTGTGAGGGTGCCCATGTGTACAGATTTGGGGTTGTACCTGGTGGGTTCATTGATAATTTGTGTGAGATTGAGGGCATCAAGCTTAAGCATGTCCCAGTTTAGGTCACCTAGCATCACGAGCTCTGAAGATAGATGGGGGGTAATCAGTTTACATATGGTGTCCAGGGCACAGCTGGGGGCAGAGGGTGGCCTATAGCAAGCGGCAACGGTGAGAGACTTGTTTCTGGAAAGGTGGATTTTTAAAAGTAGAAGCTCGAATTGTTTGGGTACACACCTGATTAGTAAGACAGAACTCTGCAGGCTATCTCTGCAGTAGATTGCAACTCCGCCCCCCTCCGCCCCCCTTTGGCAGTTCTATCTTGTCGTAAAATGTTATAGTTAGGGATGGAAATTTCTGGGTTTTGGTAGTCTTCCTGAGCCAGGATTCAGACATGACTAGGACATCCAGGTTGGCAGAGTGTGCAAGGGCAGTGAATAAAACAAACATAGGGAGGAGGCTTCTAATGTTAACATGCATGAAACCAAGGCTTTTACGGTTACAGAAGTCAACAAATGAGAGCGCCTGGGGAATAGGAGTGGAGCTAGGCACTGCAGGGCCTGGGTTAACCTCCACATCACCAGAGGAACAGAGGAGGAGTAGGATAAGGGTACGGCTAAAGGCTAAAAGAACTGGTCGCCTAGTACGTTCAGAACAGAGAGTTAAAGGAACAGATTTCTGGGCGCGGTAGAATAGATTCAAGGTATAATGTACAGACAAGGGTATGGTAGGATGCGAATACAGTGGGGGTAAACCTGTGCATAGAGTGACGATGAAAGAGATATTGTCTCTAGGAATATCATTTAAACCAGGTGATGTCACTGACTGTATTGGAGGTGGAATTAAAGTGTTCACTAAGGCATATTGAGCAGGGCTAGAGGCTCTACAGTGAAATAAGGCAATAAATACTAACCAAAACAGCAATGGACAAAGCATATTGACGTTAGGGAGAGGCATGCGTAGCCGAGTAATCATGGGAGTCCAGTGAGTGGCTTCAGGCAGCTAGAGGGCCGGGGCTAGCAGAAGGGCCTTAGAAGGACGTCGCGACGGAATAAAGTCTGTTGTGGCCCCTTCGTGCTGAATATGTCGGCAGACGGATCAGCAGGGCTCCGTGTGGTAAACCAAGCCAATTGGCAAAATAGGTATAGTGGCCGAAGAATTTGTCCGATGGGCCTCTTAAGCTAACAGTCCGGTGTGCTCTAGACAGCTAACGATAGCGTGCCGCAGCTAGCAATGCCGCAGAGCATTGCTATTTCAATGCTCTGCAGATTTCGTCGGTAGTCCAGTCGTGAAGGATCGGCGGGGTTCTGTGCCCTGTACTGGCAGTAGAAGGGGGTCCGGGCCAGTTGGCAAAAAGGGTATTATAGCCCAGGAGTGGCTGTTGACCTTCTTCTGCTAGTCGGGAAATGGGCCTAGCATGGGCTAGCTCCAGGCTAATTGGTGCTAGCTTCGGGACAGGGACGTGACGTTAAACCAGGAATAGTCACTCGGATTGCAGCTAGCTAGCTGTGATGATCCAGGTGAAAAGGTTCAGAGCTTGCGGTAGGAATCTGGGGATATGGAGAGAAAATAGGTCCGGTATGCTCTGTTTTGAATCGCGTTGTACAAACTGGCGAGAGCTTTCCGAGCTAAAGGTTAGCTGATGACCGCTAGCAGTGGTTAGCTGACTAATAGCTAGTTAGCTGGCTAGCTTCTATTGGGGAATACCGGTTCGGAGATGGATAAGAATACTTTAGAAGTGACAGATCCACACCACATTGGGTGAGGCGGGTTGCAGGAGAATATTTTGAAGTTGAGGTTTAGAAAAGTATAAGATATGCAAAGAAAAAAAGATATAAAAAGATATATACATGGGACATATACAAGACGAAGAACAAAGACGTCTGACTGCTACGCCATCTTGGAACCAGTATATGGTTAACATATGGTTAGTATATGGTTAATACATGTTAATATATGGTTAACATATGGTTAGTATATGGTTAACATAACATATGGTTAGTATATGGTTAATATATGGTTAGTTTATGGTTAATACTATATGGTTAGTATATGGTTAACATATGGTTAGTATATGGTTAATACATGGTTAACATATGGTTAGTATATGGTTAACATATGGTTAGTATATGGTTAACATATGGTTAGTATATGGTTAATACTATATGGTTAGTATGTCAGTCTTACCTCATGGTGCGGAGGTCCCAGCCTCTGATGGCTGTGTCGTTGGCTGTGGCCAGCTGGGTACAGTTGTGGTGCGGACTCCACTTCCCAGAGGTGAACTTCAGTTGACCTTTACCCTCTAGGGTGGCACTGCTGGAGATCTGGAGGGGCAGGGGTTAATGAGCAATACACCTGTCAATCATGGGGTATGGCGAGGGAGGCTAAGATAAGGGTAAGAGTTAATGCATTGACGCACCTGTATGGACAGGCCTTCCCTAGTGTGAAGCTGACCTCACCCTCCCTCAGACAGCAAAGTCAATGACAGGTTCAATGACTCCTGAAGGACCGTGTTGCCATTGTGAATATCTATATACTGTTACTCATGGATCACCAGTTTGACCAGTAAGGACCCTCTGAGTCTGTACTGACATAATCAACAGAGATACAATCATTTCATACTTCTGCAACTCTAAAATCCAACCTGATAACATTACTTAGATAATTACTCTCTATCTCGTCTCTCCACACACACACACACACACACACACACACACACACACACACACACACACACACACACACACACACACACACACACACACACACACACACACACACACACACACACACACACACACACACACACACACACACACACATAGTTTCATTATATCGAGGAGAGAGGGAGGAGAAGATAAGGGTGAGTGGGAGAAGGGAAGTGAAGGAGGGGACGAGATAGGGTAGGGGATAGGAGAGAAAGAGAGGGCGGCTGTCTTCCAGTATAATCTCTCCTGTCTAGCGCGTGGCACAGCCACAGCCTCATGCCCTGCCTAGCTCCCAGCTTTGTTAGCGCTAAACACATTAGCAGGCCTAATGACCTAGCATATAAAACACAGAAGGACAGCTACCTTTAGCAATCGCTGTCCAATAAAACAACGCTATCTGCCAAACAGTCACGCATTTAGGGAGAGCGTGAATTGTGTGTGAGTGAACGGCCACGGTGGACAAGGTGTGTGAACGTACCGTGAGCCGGAGAAGATGTTCTGACTCAGTAGCAGCAGTGTTTCTAATTGATCGCACGCACGCACGCACGCACGCACACACACACACACACACACACACAGCTTTAATCTACCGTACACTCGAGACAGACAAATCCATGGTGCAGCTGGACAGACAGACAGGCCTGTGATGAACACATCAGCCTGAGAGCCTCTGATAGAGGGAGGGGATGTGGGTAAGGAAGGAGGGAGGGGGGGCTGTAAAGGGATAGAGTGGAGAAGATTAGCATTCTCAACAGCGCTGGAAGAAACTGTCTAGGCTGGCAGGCTCCCTCCCTCTATCCTAGTTCTCTCACTTCATCTCTCGCCATCTACTTCTCTCTCATTCTCTCACCCTCTCTTTTTCCTCTGACCCTGCTCTACTCTTCTCTCTCTCTCTCTCTCACCCCTGTGCCCTCGCTCCATTTTTAATGGCTGCCATGCCCAGGGCAGGCTGTGTCACTCAATAGCTCCCTGCTCTGCTGCTCTGCAGCCCAGCCTGACATCAATGTCACTACACGAGGGGACGACGACACACAGAGTGCCTTCCTCTGGGGACGCCGCCACACACATAGAGCAGGAGAGAATGTGTGTGTGTGAGTGTTCATCTGTGTCCCTCTGTGAGTGTGCATGTATGATTGCAATCTCTGGACAAGGCGATTCTTCACAGGTTTACATTATGACACACACATCCACACGCGCACACACACCAATATAAAGTCCTTGGTTGTGTCCTGTTGGGCCTGTGGCCTGGCTGGCCCTGTGCAGATCTCTGTATGAGCACATTAATTACTAATGACTTAGGCCCATTATTCATGAAGCACCTCCCTGCTAAAGTATGCCCAGGCAGCTAGCTACTAATGGAACATTAACTGACCAGCCTACACACTACAGAGTACACACACACACACACACACACACACACACACACACACACACACACACACACACACACACACACACACACACACACACACACACACACACACACACACACACACACACACACACACACACACACACACACACACACACACACACACACACACACACACTCTTCATCTCCACTATAGAACTATGGACGTTTTAATTGCAGAGGCAGTGGAGTGGAGAATCAGAGGAACAAAACAGTAAATAACAAGGAGGAGACAGGGACGCCTCCTCCTCACCTCACTGCATTAGTGGGGATGGAACAGCACTGTCAGAGGAGAGAGTTTCTACTAAACAGTATGGCCACAAACTAGTCCTGACTAGACCAACTGGGTGACAACAATTAGCACTTCGGCCATTCAACTTTCAAATGGGTAAAGTTCAACATACAAAACATGCTCTTTCCATGACATAGACTGACCAGGTGAAGCCAGGTGAAAGCTATGATCCCTCACCTGTTAGATCCACTTCAATCAGTGTAGATGAAGGGTAGGAGACAGGTCAGAGAAGGATTGAGACAACTGAGGCTGCGGTCCAAACACTTAAACAGACCCTCAGGCCTCAAATGATGCCCTCAGGCCTCAAATGAAGTGGACACTTCTGATGACGTATCATGACGTCTGACGAGTATACACTTGCATGGCGAGGGGCGAGGAAGGAAAGAATGATTTTTAAATGGACCGCCCTTGGCTGGAAATTTGTCACTCGTTTATCCCGCGATGATTGTGTTTTCAGCTACTGGTAGCTTGTGGGCGCTTTATATGCGTTACACAGGCAATTATGATGCATGTCTACTTATATTAAATAGATAATTACTAATAGACACCTACTGTATGATAGCTAGCAAATGAATTAGCTAACTGACGTTAGCCTGCCTAGCTGGAACTTCTGAACAAGGAAAACGTTTTATTTCTACAATTTCCAGAAGATAACCAAACAAAAACATATTTACGAGACGTGTTTGTGCCGTCATGTGCATTAGTAGCACAATTTCTAACTTATTTGCATTCGTTTTTACCTACACTTGTATGTTGACTTCTCCATTGATGTTGTTTTTAAGTTTTCACAGACTTTTCTTAACGGATGTACAATCGTCGCGAATTGAATTATGGGGAGTTTCAGGCCCTGAAGTGAACATAATTGTACACTCGCAAACTCGACTAAAAACGTTGGCTGAGGGGCTTACGTTACAAACTTCCCTTGCTTGGCTAGTCTTTTTGGACCGCCCTCCAAGATGGTGACGGGGATTCCCCCAAGGGCAAAAGGCGAGAGTGAGTGGGCGAGGGTGTGTCTTTTATAAGCTTGAACCGCAGAGACATGGATTGTGTATGTGTGCCATTCAGACGCTGAACGGGCAAGAGTATGGTAGTAGGTGGGGGGGGGGGGGTGTACCTCAATATTAGGTAGGTGTTCCTAATGTGTGGTGTACTCAATGTATATCTAGCTTGCATGGGGGTCGTTAAAACATGGAACAGTTTACTTGACACGAGTTAACTATTTTAGGTGGATCACAGCAGAAGAGAATTGGGGCACCAGTGAACCAGCTCTGAAAGTCCACAAGAACACCCACAGGAGCCACTGCTCTGGACACTAAAGCTAGCCCAGATACAGTGTGTTGGTGAGGCAAGCAGAGTACACCCCTAGACAGTTCTTATAACACCGTTGTTGGGAAGGGAGGGAAAGATAAGACCGGTCTGATCTCGTGGTTATCAAATAATGAGCATGGGGTATGGGGAGACGTATGGTGGTGTGTGTGTGTGTGTCTCACCGTGGCCTGGGTAGAGCTCTCCGTCAAGTCCCAGAGCAGAGCGTGGTTATCAGCCAGAGAGATCACACGCTTCCCATCTCCCATGGGCTCCCACAGGACACTGCAGCAGAGAGAGAGAGACAGCGAGATCGAGAGAAAGAGAAAGAGAGTGAGAGAGAGAGAGAGAGAGCGAGGGGAGAGAGTTAGTTCACAGGACACACACACACACACACACGCGCATCAGTGCGAGAAAAAAAAGGTAAACGCTCTTCTACACAACCACAGTACAATGCGCACACACATCCAATGGCGGCAGTTTATTACCAAAGTTTATTACCACGGTATGTAGTCAAATGAGCACTATGTAGTATTTACTGCGTGTGACACATACACAACATACACAGTGCATGATAAGAGCTGCCTGTGCTATAGACTGATGTCATTAGTTCTAGTGGTGATAAATGAGACTGGCCCATCTCCTCTGAGTCATTCATCAGTGTGGAGCAACACAACATGAAGCCTCCACTGTGCTGTGTGTGGGGGAGAGATAAAGGGATGGAAGGAGGAGGAGGGAGGGACAAAGTTACAGTCTTCCTCAGGATTTTCATCCAACTCAGTCATTTGCATATCTTGTGAGGGGAGAGCGGGACAGGGGGATAGAGAGGAAGAAAGGGAACAGAGGAGTTTATGGAAGTTGTAAATCCAGGGACGATGGGGGACAGTTTTTACTGCCCTCCCAAGGTGCTAGGAGTCACACACACACACACACACACACACACACACACACACACACACACACACACACACACACACACACACACACACACACACACACACACACACACACACACACACACACACACACACACACACACACACACACAATGTCAGTGTAGGAGGCAGCACTGTCTGTCCTTCTCTTACCTGTCTCTCTCTCTCTTTCTCTCTCGTTGTCTGTCATTCATTTATTCCATAAAAACAGCTACAATCTGAAGTCAATATATTCACCACCCCCAGATGTATAAAAGTAGCCCTCCCAATAGTATTAATTAATTCATAAAAGAGAGAGAGAGATCCTCTTCCCCTTTATGGCAACAGCCAGCCGCTCTTATTAAAGAAAATAAGTTATGTGCATTTGACCTTGAGCTCTGCGGCGGCTTGGCATCCTGGTAGGGACTGAATATGTAAATACATGGAGGACTGCCAGGGAGGGGAGCTTTACAGGCCCATATATCTCAGACAGTCCTGGGCGAGACACCCGCCTCCGTCCTTCTCATCAAACTGTTTCTCCGTCTGCTTTGTATTCAGATGAGTTTAATTCAATAGCAACATATGCACACGCTCATGGTATTGGGGGGAAATCAGATTGGGCTGCTTTGGGGAATAGAGACAAAACAGATAAATCCGGTTGGCTTGGCTACAGAGTTACAGTGAGGGATCAGCTCAATAGAGCTATACAGGGTCTTTGGAAAGTATTCAGACCCCTTGACTTTTCCCACATTTTGTTAGGTTACAGCCTTATTCTAAAATTGATTAAATCGTTTTTTTCCTTCATCTACACACAATACCCCATAATTAAGCAAAAACAGTTTGGGGGGGGGGGGGTTCTCCCATTCTTCTCTGCAGATGCTCTCAAGCTCTGTCAGGTTAGATGGGGAGCGTCGCTGCACAACTATTTTCAGGTCTCTCCAGAGATGTTCGATCGGGTTCAAGTCCAGGCTCTGGCTTGGCAACAAGGACATTCAGAGGCTTGTCCAGAAGCCACTCCTGCATTGTCTTGGCTGTGTGCTTAGGGTCGTTGTCCTGTAGGAAGGTGAACCTTCGCCACAGTCTGATGTCCTGAGCGCTTTGGAGCATGTTTTCATCAAGGATCTCGCTGTAATTTGTTCCATTCATCTTTGCCTCGGTCCTGACTATTCTCCCAGTCCCTGCCCCTGAAAAATATCCCCACAGCATGATGCTGCCACCACAATACTTCACCGTAGGGATGGTGTCAGGTTTCCTCTAGACGTGACGCTTGGCATTCAGGCCAGCTCTAGAAAGAGGCTTGGTGGTTACAAACTTCTTCCATTTAAGAATGATGGAGGCCACTATGTTCTTGGGGACCTTCAATGCTGCATAAATGTTTGGGTACCCTTCCCCAGATCTATGCCTGGACACAATCTTGTCTCGGAGCTCTACAGACAATTCCTTCGACCTCATGGCTTGGTTTTAGCTCTGACATGCACTGTCAACTGTGGGACCTTATATAGGTGTGTGCCTTTCCAAGTCATGTCTAATCAATTGAATTTACCACCGGTGGACTCAAAATCAAGTTGTAGAAATCTCTCAAGGATGATCAATGGAAACAGGATGCACCTGAGCTGACTTTCAAGTCTCATAGCAAAGGGTCTGAATACTTATGTAAATAAGGTATCTGATTTTTGTTTTCAATACATTTGCTTAAATTTCAAAAAACCTGTTCTCCCTTTGTCATTATGGGGTATTGTGTAGATTGCTGAGGAAATTGTTTTATTTAATCAATTATAGAATGAGGATGTAACGTAAAAAAAAAAGTGGAAAAAGTCAAGGGGTCTGAATACTTTCTGAAGGCACTGTAGGTCCAAGGCAAGGCCTGGGAAAGACACAGTGGATGAGAGAGAGAGAAAAGAGAAGGGTGTGAGAGAGAGATAGAAAAGGGAGGGAGACAGAGATGGGAACAGAGATAGTAGAAGAGGGAGAGAGATTGAAGAGAGAAAGGGAGACAGGAACTAAGAAGGACAAAATATGGGCAATTTAAAAAAGTGTGTCTGTTTAGGCGCATGCGTGTGTAGAGACAGGATTAATCAGCCAAGCAGAGTTTATGTGTCCAATTGAAGGTGTGTTAGAATACTGGTCTCCACGGCCCCTAACATTACTGACAGTATTGACTGGCTTGCATATGACTGTGTGGCTGCCTGAGATCCCATTGGGCTAACATTGATTGACTAACAGTCCCTTTGAGTGCAAATCATACTCTGTGATCACCAGGAACCCCCCCCCCCCCCAACACACATACAGGCATACACACACCCCTGTATACAAAGGCTACACACACATGCTCACAGACACACACACTTACCCCCCTCCCGTCACACCCTCCAGTGAAAAAATAAAACAGTGTGCCTGTTGAGCTTCTTGATTCCTCATGGTGCCCAGCCAAGCCATGATTAGTCCTAATCGCTCAATGGGAATTGATTCCTGAGCCTGGTGCTGCTCCAAATCGAAATGAGGCGCTTGGCTCCCCAAAGCAAGGGGAGAGAAATGTAACCATGCCAGAGTACTACGGTTTGTGGGTCTACTTCTTCATTCCAGCCACGCTCCACAACACGACACTAGCCCAAATGTTAGTCCAGCAAGGCTGAGGAGGGACTGAGGTACAGCCATAAAAGGCATAAAGGAAGTACATACATACATACATACAGGAAGGAAGGTAATAAGTGATCTGAACCCACTCAGACTCTCATACAGTACATTAAAAACAGCTTCCTGTGCTCCTTCTGAGTCTATTTCTCCTCGAAATAGACTACATTAGACAGTATATCCTCACCGCTGAGAGCCCTGTTGATAATATACAGTATGTACATACAGACACTCTCATGTACTCCTTCTCTCACACACTTAGACAAGCACAGTCGCACACATACAAACACACCCTCTGCTGGTTGCTGTGCTCCTGCCAGCGTAGTCAGAGACGGCGGGGGTTGCAGCCTGAAAGAGATGGACGAGGTGGGCACCAAACCAAAGCCATCCATCTCTCAGAGCCAATACAACAAAGCGAAGGCTGCGAGACTCACAGAACACACACACAGACACACTATCATGCCCTTGAGAGTGTTGCAGCTCTGGAGGTGTCAGAATGGCAGACAGCAGAACCATCAATCTCCACCACAGAGCCCCACCTCACTCACCCAATTGAAGGCTATTGCACACACACACATGCACAATTGCAGCCTCTAAAATATATATTTTTAAATAGTGCTCAGGGAAGTTTCTTAAAATGGAAATGGGGAATTTAA
Source organism: Salvelinus alpinus (assembly GCF_045679555.1). Taxonomy (NCBI): domain Eukaryota; kingdom Metazoa; phylum Chordata; class Actinopteri; order Salmoniformes; family Salmonidae; genus Salvelinus; species Salvelinus alpinus. The sequence continues at coordinate 77,605,140 of NC_092094.1, forward strand.
TTTGGAATGCCAAAATGCAATCTTCCTTCCAAAGGGATGAGGCAGCTACTGAAGTCTAAAAAGGGATGAGGCAGCTACTGAAGTCTAAAAAGGGATGAGGCAGCTACTGAAGTCTAAAAAGGGATGAGGCAGCTACTGAAGTCTAAAAAGGGACGAGGCAGCTACTGAAGTCTAAAAAGGGACGAGGCAGCTACTGAAGTCTAAAAAGGGACGAGGCAGCTACTGAAGTCTAAAAAGGGACGAGGCAGCTACTGAAGTCTAAAAAGGGACGAGGCAGCTACTGAAGTCTAAAAAGGGACGAGGCAGCTACTGAAGTCTAAAAAGGGACGAGGCAGCTACTGAAGTTTAAAAAGGGACGAGTATTGATGTTATTTTCCTGCACCATAAATGGATGGTGAATGTAGTGTATACAGCTAAGTATAAGACAAAGGCCTGAGCAGTGGCTGAGCCCTGGGATATGTAGGTCACTCAACACTTCACAACATAGTATTGTAAAGTATAGACCAGGATACACTTCAGTAGTACATGAGAGAGAGAGAGACGGGGCAAGTGACAGAGGGAGATAACAACGAGATGAGGGAGAATGAGAGATAGAAAGATTTAAAGATAGAGGAAGATAAGCGGGTATAGGGGTATAAATGGTGAGAGGCAGGACCATAGATTTAGAAAGACAAAATACACAGAGATAGAGTCTAATGGAGAAGGGGAGAGAGACAGAGGGGGAGAAGGAGAGAAGATGAGATAGAGGAACAGAGAACGAGGGGGAAAAGAACACAAAGGAGAAAAGAGCAGAGAAAAGTATCGAAACAGGGGGTCGTGGAAACCCTATAGTTTCAGGGTTGAATTGATATGACTGTTGTGTTGTATACAGTATTGTAGCTGTAGGCGACAGTCTGAGAGCGGCCTACCTGGAGGCGTTGCCATGGGCACTGTTGTCAAGGTGACAGAGGAGTTCCAGGTTCTGGGGGTTGTGGGAGTTGTGGGGGTCGTCTGGGGACTCGTGGCTCCCTGACTCCCACTCTGGGGGCATCCTCCATACAGCCCCACACGTCACTACGCGACTCTCACTGGCTGCAGTGGACAGGAGACAAAGTCAGTGTTAGACACCTGAGGTAGGTGGGGACTCACTCATGATATGGATATGAGAATGAAAACCAGAATGTGCAGAGGGACCAGGTCCGTGGGACCGCATCAGGGACCAGGTTATGAAGGTTCAAAAAACCTGGTGCAGCTAGATCCCTGTAGGTGCTTTCATTCAAATACATTTCCTTAGTGTCCTGTGATATACGCAAGGAACCATCAACCTGTGCGTTCTATGGAAAATAATCCATGACGTGGAAGGTGTGTTGCACGACGCGCTAGCGGAGTGGCACTAACCTTCCACGGAGTTTCATTATTTTCCAGAGAACACAGAGCCCAGAGTTAATTATCACACAAGCCATGGGGTATAATGTAACGGATATACCACTAGAAATGTGCCGCTAGAAATGTGTTCAATATCCACTGAAGTAGCTCGCAAGTGTACTATATTGAACAAAAATATAAAAACGCAACATGTAAAGTGTTGGTCCCATGTTTCATGAGCTGAAATAAAAGATCCCAGAAATGTTCCATATGCACATAAAGCTTAATTTGTTTCCATCCCTGTTAGTCTGCAATTCTCCTTTGCCTAGATAATCCATCCAACTGACAGCTGCTTAAACAGCATGATCATAACACGGGTGCACCTTGTGCTGGGGACAACAAAAGACAACTCTAAAATGTGCAGTTTTGTCACACAACACAATGCCACAGATGTCTCAAGTTTTGAGGGAATATGCAATTGACATGCTGACTGCAGGAGTGTCCACCAGAGCTGTTGCAAGATAATGGAATGTTCATTTTTCTACCATAAGCCTCCTCCAACTTCGTTTTAGAGAATTTGTCATTATGTCCAACCGGCCTCACAACCGCACACCACGTGTAACCACGCCAGCCCAGGACCTCCACATCCGGCTTCTTCATCTGCAGGATTGTCTGAGATCAGCTACCCGGACAGCTGATGAAACTGAGGAGTATTTTGGTCTGAAATAAAGCACTTTTGTGGTGAAAAACTAATTCTGAATGCCTGGGCCTGGTGACTCCCAAGTGGGTGAGCCTATGCCCTCCCAGGCCCACCCGTGGCTGCACCGCCTGCCCAGTCATGTGAAATCCATAGATTAGGGCCTAATTAATTTTTTTCAATTGACTGGTTCCCTTATATGAACTGTAGCTCAGTAAAACCGTTGAAATTGTTGCATGTTGCGTTTATATTTTTGTTCAGTATAGATAGCTACAATAGTTGCCTTGGTAAACAACCAAACAGACTTGCTAGCTTAGCTAACCAAGCCATCAGTCCTTCCATTCTATTATGAAAATCGAATTCAACAACGCCAATAATGTTTTCAATTCAACTTTTGCTTCCAAAAGCTGTTCAAACATAGAACATATAAAAATGAATTTCATAGCCATTGAATAATACCGTGCATTACACAACGAGTGGGTCTAATCCTGAACGCTGATTGGTAAAAAACGCATTCCAGCCAGTGTCTATTTCACAAGTTACCACTGGCTAAATCCATTGTCTCATCAGCTCAGCCAGGCAATTTATATACTAGATCTACACTGTAAAAAGCATCTAGACATGATCTCCCATTTGCTTTAGACTAGCATTTAGTTTTCAACAGTGGAGATTTGTAATAACCTTGTGGTCTGTCTCTCCGACATTTTCAACATTCTTTCAATATTGCGATACGATATCCAGCTGTCCCATAGTAATGAAGGTGTCGAAATCAGCCAGTCGAAATCATGAATCAGCATCATTTTAATGGATCTATACAAAGAAATGTGAATATAAAACACAGAAATACAGATAGTTTGCTGTCATTCCAGCTTCAGTTTGAAGTCATTATGTTAGCTGTGTAGTTGGCCATCTCTTCTGAACAGTGGCCTGGCAAGAGGGCAAATGTTCTATGCCAGGCAAAATTCCACATCATTAGATCGTTATGGATGTATCCCACCCAAAATCACTAGAAAATGCAAATGCAGCTACTTTGCTGTTATTCTGGCTGCACTGTTTGCCGTGACTGTGTTAGCCACAGTTGGCTAGTTACCAAGCAAAGGATAAGAACGTTGCCAGCCATCATGGCAACGGAACATTTAGAATGAACGACTGGGTCGCGTCCATAGATTTTCAACAAAAAGACTTAACTGGGTCGCATCTCTGGCAACCGAACCGATAGAACGCATGACGGCCAGAATATATTGGTAACCCGTTGTATAAAAGTGATAATGCCTTCGAAGCCGGTGTTTGGAGGATATATTAGCATGGTTTGCCGGACCGAGACACTGGCTTCTCGGGCGATATCACTTAAATATTGCACGCTCTAGTATGCCCTTCAAGCAAATTAGAAACGAGTATTCAACAATGCCACGGTATAAATGACTCTCTCACTTGACTCACTCTAACGCTCTAACTACTCACTATTATTTTCAAGCTTCAAGTTTTAATGTCACGTGCACAAGTAGAGTGAAATGCATTTCTTGCAAGCTCAAAACCCAACAATGCAGTAATCAATATCAATGTAGTACTACAAATAACATAAGGTAGAACAAAAACTGAAGCTGCCAGTTGTGGACTTGTGAGGTGTCTGTTTCTCAAAGTAGGCACTCTAATGTACTTGTCCTCTTGCTCAGTTGTGCACTGGGGCCTCCCACACCTCTTTCTATTCTGGTTAGAGCCAGTTTGCGATGTTCTGTGAAGGGAGTAGTACATAGCATTGTACGAGATCTTCAGTTTCCTGGCAATTTCTCGCATGGAACAGCCTTAATTTCTCAGAACAAGAATAGACTGTCGAGTTTCATAAGAAAGTCCTTTGTTTCTGGCCATTTCGAGCCTGTAATCGAACCCACAAATGCTGATGCTCCAGATATTCAACTAATCTAAAGAAGGCCAGTTTTATGGCTTCATAAATCAGTTTTCAGCTGTGCTAACATAATTGCAAAAGGGTTTTCTAATGATCAATTAACCTTTTTAAATTATAAACTTGGATTAGCTAAAACAATGTGCCATTGGAACACAGGAGTGACAGTTGCTGATAATGGCCCTCTGTATGCCTATGTAGATATTCCATTTGAAAAAATCTGCCATTTCCAGCTACAAAAGTAATTTCCAACATTAAAAATGTCTACACTGTATTTCTGATCAATTTGATGTTATTTTAATTGACAAAAATGTTAGAATGTTATTGTTTTTGAAAGAAAAGCTAAGTGACCCCAAACCTTTGAACGGTAGTGTATATATACAGTACTAGTAAAAAGTTTGGACACACCTACTCATTCAAGGGTTTTTCTTTATTTTTACTATTTTCTACCTTGTAGAATTATAGTGAAGACATCAAAACTATGGAATAACACATATGGAATCATGTAGTAACCAAATCAAAATATATTTTAGATTGTTCAAAGTAGCCACCCTTTGCCTTGATGACAGCTTTGCACACTCGTTGTATTCTCCCAACCAGCTTAACCTGGAATGCTTTTCCAACAGTCTTGAAGGAGTTCCCCACATATGCAGCACTGATGCAGCACTCCATCACTCTCCTTCTTGGTCAAATAGCCCTTACACAACTTGGAGGTGTGTTAGGTCATTGTCCTGTTGAAAAACAAATGATAGTGCCACTAAGCCCAAACCAGATGGGATTGCATATAGCTGCAGAATGCTGTGGTAGCCATGCTTGTTCCATAGTTTTGATGTCTTCACTATAATTCTACAAGGTAGAAAATAGTAAAAATAAAGAAAAACCCTTGAATGAGTAGGTGTGTCCAAACTTTTACTAGTACTGTATATATACACTACCGTTCAAAAGTTTGGGGTCACTTAGAATGTTATTGTGTTAAGTAAGTGTGTCTTGAATTAAAAATATAAAATAAAATAAAAATCACTGACAGTGTCACCAGCAAAGCACCATCACACCTCCTTCTCCATGCTTCACAGTGGGAACCACACGCGGAGATCATCCATTCACCCACTCTGCGTCTCAAATTTGGACTCATCAGACAGACCAAAGGACAGATTTCCACCTGTCTAATGTCTATTGCTCGTGTTTCTTGGCCCAAGAAAGTCTCTTCTTCTTATTGGTGTCCTTTAGTAGTGATTTATTGGCAGGAATTCCACCATGAAGGCCTGATTCACGCAGTCTCCTCTGAACAGTTGATGTTGAGATGTGTCTTACCTGAACTCTGAAGCATTCATTTATTCAATTTCTGAGGCTGGTAACTCTAATGAACTTATCCTCTGCAGCAGAGGTAACTCTGGGTCTTCCTTTCCTGTGGCAGTCCTCATGAGGGCCAGTTTCATAATAACACTTGATGGTTTTTGCAACTGCACTTGAAGTAGCTTTTTCCGGATTGACTGACCTTCATGTCTTAAAGTAATGACGGACTGTCGTTTCCCTTTGCTTATTTGAGCTGTTCTTGCCATAATATGGACTTGGTATTTACCAAATAGGGCTATATTCTGTATATCAACCCTACCTTGTTACAACACAAATGATTGGCTCAAACGCATTAAGAAGGAAAGAAATTCCACAAATTGACTTCAAACAAGGCACACCTGTTAGTCGAAATGCATTCCAGGTGACTACCTCATGAAGCTGGTTGAGAGAATGCCAAGAGTGTGCAAAGCTGTCATCAAGGTAAAGGTTGGCTACTTTGAAGAATCTCACATATAAAATATATCTCGATTTGTTGCTACATGATTCCACATGTGTTATTTCATAGTTCGATGTCTTCACTATCATACTACAATGTAGAAAATAGTAAAAATAAAGAAAAACATTGGAATGAGTAGGTGTGTTCAAACTTTTGACTGGTACTGTATATATTTGAGCCCATCTCAGTGAACTAATCCATTGCGGAAGCCTAGACAAAAAGCCAATGTATGCTTGATTCAAAAATATGGTAGGAGGCCTCATATTCAGGGTGTGAAGCAATTGCGGAGCCTCCAGAGGCATGCAGAGGCCAAATCGAGCATATCCATGCCCCTCCTGAATTGGTTGACGGTAGGTGGGGGCGGTACATCCTATATAAACACAAACTCAAAATCACTTTCTTGACAACAGCTCTGCACTGCTCCTCGAAGAGCAATAAGTAGGAATGCCCTGACTTCTGCTGAGGCCACCACCACCACGGACCACCACTAATGACGTGTGGAGCTTCTCAAAGTAATGTTTTCTTCACCTCAAAACAGCAAGTAAACAGTCTGTTTTTACATACAATGAAGAATTACAATAGTTTACAATATTTCGATAATCACAGCGTGTAAGGGAAAAATGTTATGCTCTGATCCAGTGGAAACTTCATAAAGTAGGCTTCTATTCAGTGCTTGATTTGGACTGAAATAGGTTCCGGTACTAATTTTGGGTGCTGGCTGGTACGGTTTAAACCCGCAAAACACCAGTCTCAACGTCAATAGCGAAGAGGCGACCACGGGATGCTGGCCTTCTAGGCAGAGTTCCCCTGTCCAGTGTCAGTGTTATTTTGCCCATCTTAATCTTTTCTTTTTATTGGCCAGTCTGAGATATGGCTTTTTCTTTGCAACTCTGCCTAGAATGCCAGCATCCCAGAGTCGCCTCTTCACTGTTGACGATGAGACTGGTATTTTGCAGCACCCGAAGTCACAGGAAGACCAAAAAGATCAAGGACAACAACCACCCGAGCCACTGCCTGTTCACCCCGCTATCATCCAGAAGACGAGGTCAGTACAGGTGCATGAAAGCTGGGACCGAGAGACTGAAAAACAGCTTCTATCTCAATGCCATCAGACTGTCAAACAGCCATCACTAACATTGAGTGGCTGCTGCCAACATACAGACTCAAATCTCTTACCACTTTATTACATTTAATAAGAGGATTTAATAAAGGTATCACTAGTCACATTAAATAACACCACTTTAATAATGTCTACATATCCTACATTACTCATCTCATATGTATATACTGTATTCTATACCATCTACTGCATCTTGCCTATGCCGCACGGCCATCGCTCATCCATATATTTATATGTACATATAAATATACTTATTCATCCCTTTACATGTGTGTATAAGGTAGTCATTGTGAATTTGTTAGCTTACTTGTTAGATATTACTGCACTGTCGGAACTAGAAGCACAAGGATTTCACTACACTCGCATTAACATCTGCTAACCATGTGTATGTGACCAATAAAATTTGATTTGATTTGTTGGGAACGGGCTCGTAAGTAAGTATTTCACGGTAAAGTGAAATTAAATTGGATTTGATTTTAATTTGTCTCCTAGTGTCTTCTGGAAAGCAGATAACCAGGTTTTCCTTTAGGATTTTCCCTGTGCTTAGCTCTACTGACAAGCATACCCATAACATGATGCAGCCACCACAATGCTTGAAAAGGAGGATCTGAGGGCCCAGTAATTATTTTCAGCCTCCTTAGGGGGAAGAGGCATTGTCGTGCCCTCTTCACGACTGTGTTGGTGTGTTTGGTCTAGGTCTGTCCCAGACTAAAAAAAAATCTTGGCCGACCAAAAGTTGTCTGTTCTTTCGGCCAATCGATTGCTGAACATTTATAAATGTGTATTTTTCCCATATATAGACACCCTATGTGTTTTAAGAAAATCAACTATGTGCAGTATTGTTTTAGTGCCTTATTGCAAACAGGATGCATGTTTTCGAATATTTTTATTCTGTACGGGCTTCCGTCTTCCACTCTGTCATTTACGTTAGGATTGTGGTGTAACTACAATGTTGTTGATACATCCTCAGTTTTCTCCTATCACAACAATTAGTAAACCGTGTAACTGTTTCAAAGTCACCATTGGCCTCATGGTGGAATCCCTGAGCTGTTTCCTTCCTCTCCAGCAACTGAGTTAGGAAGTACGCCTGTATCTTTGCAGTAACTGTGTGTATTGATACATCATCCAAAGCATAATTGATAACTTCTCCACAGTGTATTCGGCTCCATGGTGTCTTAATGTAACCGTAATTACAACACCACTTCGGTCGCTAGCTGTATGGTGTTTCCTCGACACATTGGTGCGGCTGGTTTCCGGGTTAAGCGAGCAGTGTGTCAAGAAGCAATGCGGCTTGGCGGGGTCGTGTTTCGGAGTACGCATGGCTCTCGACCTTCACCTCTCCTGAGACCGCACGGGAGTTGCAGTGATTTCAGCTCATGAAACATGGGACCAACACTTCACATGTTGCGTTTATATTTTTGTTCAGTATACATTGCCAATTCTTTGGATATATCCATTATAATGATCCTGATTAATTAATTTGCCTGGCTCAGAGAAGCTATTAGTCTCGTCATGTTCACACGCAGGGCAGATTACGTTTATGAACGCCTGGCTGGGCTGCGGGACAGTGGAAGCGCATTTATACTTGCAATAGAATTTTGCGGGAATTATTGTGAATAACTCCCTGCTATCAACCAATCAGCATCCAGGACTCAAACAACCCGTTTTATAATTGACTTTATACCATGGCATGGCATTGTTGAATACTCGTTTCTGATTGGCTTGTATGGCATTGTAGAGTGTAAATTATTTCCTTATAATGCAAGTTATAATTCAATGGCTATGAAATTCATTCTTACATGTTCTATGCTTGAGCTGCTTTTGAAAGCAAAAGTTGAATTGAAAGCATTATCGGCAATAGCAAGCTGATGGTTTGGTTAGCTAAGCTGTGAGCTAAACTAGAAAGTCTGTGTTTGGTTATCAAGTAAACTTGCTAGCTGCCTCCCGAGTGGCGCAGTGGTCTTAGCAGAGACCCTGCTTCGAGTCTGGGTTGTGTTTCGGAGGACGCACAGCTCTCGACCGTCGCCTCTCCCGAGTCCGTACGGGAGTTGCAGCGATGGGACAATTTGATACCACGAAATTGGGGAGAAAAGGGAAAAAAATAAAAAATAAAAATAATAATTGCTAGCTACTTTTATTTTTTACCTTTATTTAACCAGCTAGGCTAGTTGAGAACAAGTTCTCATTTACAACTGCGACAACACAGAGTTACACATGGAATAACATGGAATAAACAAGCCAATAACACAATAAACAAGTCAATAACACAGTAGAAAAGAAAAAAATCGATATACAGTGTGTGCAAAAGGCATGAGGAGGTAGGCAATAAATAGGCCATAGTAGCGAAGAATTACAATTTTAGCAGATTAACACTGGAGTGATCAATGAGCAGATGATGATGTGCAAGTAGAGATACTGGTGTGCAAAAGAGCAGAAAAGTAAATAAAAACAGTATGGGGATGAGGTAGGTAGATTGGGTGGGCTATTTACAGATGGACTATGTACAGCTGCAGCGATCGGTTAGCTGCTCAGATAGCTGATGTTTAAAGTTGGTGAGGGAAATATAAGTCCCCAGCTTCAGCGATTTTTGCAATTCGTTCCAGTCACTGGCAGCAGAGAACTGGAAGGAAAGGCAAATTAGGTGTTGGCTTTGGGGATGAGCAGTGAGATATACCTGCTGGAACGTGTGCTACGGGTGGTTGTTGTTATCGTGACCAGTGAGGTGAGATAAGGCGGAGCTTTACCTAGCATAGACTTGTAGATGACCTGGAGCCAGTAAGGTCTGGCGACGAATATGTAGCGAGGGCCAGCTGAATAGAGCATACAGGTCGCAGTGGTATAAGGTGATTTGGTAACAAAACGGATGGCGCTGTGATAGACTGCATCCAGTTTGCTGAGTAGAGTATTGGAAGCTATTTTGTAGATGACATCGCCGAAGTCGAGGATCGGTAGGATAGTCAGTTTTACTAGGGTAAGTTTGGCGGCGTGAGTGAAGAAGGCTTTGTTGCGAAATAGAAAGCCGAGTCTAGATTTGATTTTGGATTGGAGATGTTTAATATGAGTCTGGAAGGAGAGTTTACAGTCTAGCCAGACACCTAGGTATTTATAGTTGTCCACTTATTCTAGGTCAGAACCGTCCAGGGTGGTGATGCTAGTCGGGCGGGCGGGGGTGGGCAGCGAACGGTTGAAAAGCATGCATTTGGTTTTACTAGCGTTTAAGAGCAGTTGGAGGCCACGGAAGAAGTGTTGTATGGCATTGAAGCTCGTTTGGAGGTTAGTTAGCACAGTGACCAAGGAAGGGCCAGAAGTATACAGAATGGTGTCGTCTGCGTAGAGGTGGATCAGGGAATCACCCGCAGCAAGAGCGACATCATTGATATATACAGAGAAAAGAGTCGGCCCAAGAATTGAACCCTGTGGTACCCCCATAGAGACTGCCAGAGGTCCGGACAACAGGCCCTCCGATTTGACACACTGAACTCTATCTGAGAAGTAGTTGGTGAACCAGGCGAAGCAGTCATTAGAGAAACCAAGGCTGTTGAGTCTGCCGATAAGAATACGGTGATTGACAAAGTCGAAAGCCTTGGCCAGGTCTATGAAGACGGCTGCACAGTACTGTCTTTTATCGATGGCGGTTATGATATCATTTAGTACCTTGAGGGTGGCTGAGGTGCACATGTGACCGGCTCGGAAACCGGATTGCACAGCGGAGAAGGTACGGTGGGATTCAAAATGGTCAGTGATCTGTTTATTAACTTGGCTTTCGAAGACTTTAGAGAGGCAGGGCAGGATAGATATAGGTCTATAGCAGTTTGGGTCTAGAGTGTCACCCCCTTTGAAGAGGGGGATGACCGCAGCAGCTTTCCAATCTTTAGGGATCTCGGACGATACGAGGCATGGCCAGCCGTAGAGAAATGCTTATTGAAACTTTCGATTATCATGGATTTATCGGTGGTGACCATGTTACCTAGCCTCAGTGCAGTGGGCAGCTGGGAGGAGATGCTCTTGTTCTCCATGGACTTTACAGTGTCCCAAAACTTTAGTTAGAGCTACAGGATGCAAATTTCTGCTTGAAAAAGCTAGCCATTGCTTTCCTGACTGACTGCGTGTATTGGTTCCTGACTTCCCTGAACAGTTGCATATCGCGGGGACTATTCGATGCTATTGCAGTCCGCCACAGGATGTTTTTGTGCTGGTCAAGGGCAGTTAGGTCTGGAGTGAACCACGGGCTATATCTGTTCTTAGTTCTGCATTTTTTGAAAGGGGCATGCTTATCTAAGATGGTGAGGAAATTACTTTTAAAGAACGACCAGGCATCCTCGACTGACGGGATGAGGTTAATATCCTTCCATGATATCCGGGCCAGGTGGATTAGAAAGGCCTGCTTGCAGAAGTGTTTTAGGGAGCGGTCTCAACCTTTAAGTCTTTACTGAAGACTCATCTCTTCAGTAGGTCATATGATTGAGTGTAGTCTGGCCCAGGAGTGTGAAGGTGAACGGAAAGGCTCTGGAGCAACGAACCGCCCTTGCTTTCTCTGCCTGGCTGGTTCCCCTCTCTCCACTGGCCTCTAACCCTATTACAGGGGCTGAGTCACTGGCTTACTGGTGCTCTTCCATGCCGTCCCTGGGAGGGGTGCGTCACTTGAGTGGGTTGAGTCGCTGACGTGATCTTCCTGTTTGGGTTGGGTTGGCGCCCCCCCCTTGGGTTGTGCTGTGGCGGAGATCTTTGTGGGCTATACTCGGCCTTGTCTCAGGATAGTAAGTTGGTGGTTGAAGATATCCCTCTAGTGGTGTGGGGGCTGTGCTTTGGCAAAGTGGGTGGGGCTATATCCTGCCTGTTTGGCCCTGACCGGGGGTATCATCGGATGGGGCCACAGTGTCTCCTGACCCCTCCTGTCTCAGCCACCAGTATATATGCTGCAGTAGTTTATGTGTCGGGGGGCTAGAGTCAGTCTGTTATATCTGGAGTACTTCTCCTGTCTTATCTGGTGTCCTGTGTGAATTTAAGTATGCTCTCTCTAATTCTCTCTTTCTTTCTTTCTTTCTTTCTCTCTCTCTCTCGGAGGACCTGAGCCCTAGGACCATGCCTCAGGACTACCTGGCATGATGACTCCTTGCTGTCCCCAGTCCACCTGGCCGTGCTGCTGCTCCAGTTTCAACTGTTCTGCCTGCGGCTATGGAACCCTGACCTGTTCACCAGACGTGCTACCTGTCCCAGACCTGCTGTTTTCAACTCTCTAGAGACAGCAGGAGCGGTAGAGATACTCTCAATGATCGGCTATGAAAAGCCAACTGACATTTACTCCTGAGGTTCTGACTTGTTGCACCCTTGACAACTACTGTTATTATTATTATTATTATTATTATTTGACCATGCTGGTCATTTATGAACATTTGAACATCTTGGCCATGTTCTGTTATAATCTCCACCCGGCACAGCCGGAAGAGAACTGGCCACCCCTCATAGCCTGGTTCCTCTCTAGGTTTCTTCCTAGGTTTTGGCCTTTCTAGGGAGTTTTTCCTAACCACCGTGCTTCTACACTTGCATTGCTTGCTGTTTGGAGTTTTAGGCTGGGTTTCTGTACAGCACTTTGAGAAATCAGCTGATGTAAGAAGGGCTATATAAATACATTTGATTTGATTTTGATTTGACAGTGATGAGGGGTGGTCGTTTGACCGCGGACCCATAGCGGATACAGGCAATGAGGCAGTGATCGCTGAGATCCTGTTTGAAAACAGCAGAGGTGTATTTGGAGGGCAAGTTGGTCAGGATAATGTCTATGAGGGTGCCCATGTTTATGGATTTAGGGTTGTACCTGGTGGGTTCCTTGATGATTTGTGTGAGATTGAGGGCATCTAGCTTAGATTGTAGGACTGCCGGGGTGTTAAGCATATCCCAGTTTAGGTCACCTTACAGAACGAACTCTGAAGCTAGATGGGGGGCGATCAATTCACATATGGTGTCCAGGGCACAGCTGGGAGCGGAGGGGGGTTGATAACAGTCGGCAACAGTGAGAGACTTATTTCTGGAGAGATTAATTTTTAAAATTAGAAGTTCTAACTGTTTGGGCATAGACCTGGAAAGTATGACAGAACTTTGCAGACTATCTCTGCAGTAGATTGCAACTCCTCCCCCTTTGGCAGTTCCATCTTGACGGAAAATGTTGTAGTTGGGTATGGAAATCTCAGAATTTTTGGTGGCCTTCCTAAGCCAGGATTCAGACACGGCAAGGACATCAGGGTTGGCGGAGTGTGCTAAAGCAGTGAGTAAAACAAACTTAGGGAGGAAGCTTTTGATGTTAACATGCATGAAACCAAGGCTTTTTCGATCATAGAAGTCAACAAATGAGGGTGCCTGGGGACACGCAGGGCCTGGGTTTACCTCCACATCACCCGAGGAACAGACGAGGAGTAGGATGAGGGTACGGCTAAAGGCTATCAAAACTGGTCGTCTAGAGCGTTGGGGACAAAGAATAAAAGGAGCAGATTTCTGGGCATGGCAGAATAAATTCAGGGCATAAAGTGCAGACAGGGATATGGTGGGGTGCGGGTACAGCGGAGGTAAGCCCAGGCACTGAGTGATGATAAGAGAGGTTGCATCTCTGGACATAATGGTTATAATGGGTGAGGTCACCGCATGTGTGGGAGGTGGGACAAAGGAGGTATCAGAGGTATGATGAGTGGAACTAGGGGCTCCATTGTAAACTAAAACAATGATAACTAACCTAAACAACAGTATACAAGGCATATTGACATTTGAGCAGTGGTGGGCCGTCAGGGCCTGCAAGGCCTTCTCTGCTGGCCTAAACATCATCAGAATATAATTTTTTTTTTAAATATATTTTCCCACAAATATGTATTAAATTATTCCCCAGAGTAAGAGTTATACTCTTCATTTCATAGCTTTCCTCTTGGTTGCACTGCTTCCAGCCCCAGGTTGAGATTTGGAGGGCTGGTCTTTATGTTAGATCTTTTATCCAATCATATTCAGCCATCATGTGTTGCCAGGGGTCTAAAATCTGCTCTTAGGCCTTCAGAATCAACAGTGCAGGCGCTTGTAGCTTAAAGTGAATGGAAATTAAAATTTTGTGTCAACCAATCAGCTTTAGAGTTGGCTATTGTACGCCTGCTGGCTGGCTCCAGTGTTACACAGGAGCCAGCTAGCAGGCGTAGGGCGTCCACGTCTTTTGATTGGATTACCAATATTGAGAGGCAGGTCCTATGGGCAGGTCTATGCAGATCTAGGAAACTGAATTTGATAAACGAATTAATTCGCGTACTACCTAAACTGTTTTTTGAACCCACAATGGCGGAAGGAGGAGAAGATATCGATTTGGTCGAGGATATAATTATAACGCCATTCTCAAGACGAACTTTTCAAGAAAAGTTAGACATTGTAAGGAGAGGTCGCCCGACGCCACAAAGCCTGTCACAGGCGGGAAAGGGGTTCGTTCGTTCGCCACTTTCAAAGTTTCAACTATGAGCGCTGTCAATGGCTCACAGGCTCCGAGAAGCACTGCAAACTGTACTGCTGGGAATGCCTATTATTTGCAAGTGATCGATTTGGTGTTTGGAGCCACACTGGCTTTGCAAACTTGAGTTGTCTAACCAAGGCAGCAACGAGACACCAAAGTACGGCTGGGCACTTACAAGCAATGGTGCTTTTGAAAACGTTTGGGGACACCAGAGTGGAGCTACAGCTCTCACTCGTCCTGCGTTATGTAACGGACACGGGAGTCAAGGAGCGATTTATCCGGTTTGAAGATGTGACAAGCGGCAAGCGAGCTGATGACATTGCCGCTCTTATTTTCCGTTTCTTGGAGGAAAATGAATGTAGTCTGGATAAAGTTGTGGCACAGTGTTTTGATGGCGCAGCAGTCATGGCATCTGGACTCAATGGGGTGCAGGCTAAAGTTAAGGAGAGGGCACCGATGGCCTTATTCATTCACTGCTATGCACATCGACTAAATTTAGTACTGACTCAAGGAGCCTCAAAGCTTAAAGAATGCAAGGTCTTCTTTGCCAACCTCAATGGCCTTGCAGCATTTTTCTCACGATCCCCTAAGCGCACGCAACTGTCTAATAATCAGTCTTTGGTGAGTAGGCATACAATGCATGTTATTTTTTATTAAATGTGTATGTATGTTTCGCATTTTATTTCGTTAATATTAAATAGCCTATATATTAACAAAATAAAATGGCAAATAGCCTATGTTGCAAATTATTTGTTTTCTTTTATTTTCAGTGAATAGTTATGTGTCTTTATCATCACGGTGAAACTGCTTTGGGTGCGACAATGCGCTGTTTAGTGAACACACTGTATTTATTTTTTGGGGGACTTAAAGCTCAAAGTTTGTGGACCAGAAATGGATAGAAGAAGAATATTAATATAACTCTGTTGCACTCGACTATGTTCTTGCCTATTAGTTGAACTGTACTGTATTGTACTCTTCCCCTGCAATTCTCTGAAAAAAATGTCAATTTCAAGGTGACGCAACGCCTGGTTATACTGCGTTTCTGTCTAAATGTATAGTGTCTAGAGCCATGGCATCTAAATGATGGTAATAACAGGTGGATTAATTCGGGTGGGACTGTGTAGGACCTCACTGAAGGCCCAGGCGCCAGGCCCACGGCACGCTACTGCATTTGAGAGAGGCATAAAGCTAGGCATAAAGCAATCGCAGGTGTTGATTGGGAGAGCTAGCTAAGACAACAACGGGTAAGACAACAACAGCTAATCAGCTAAGACAACAACAACAGGTAAAATGGCAATGAATGTGCAGAGAGGGTCAGTTAACTACACACAGAGCCTGAGTTCGCGGCTGGGGCCGACAGATAAACAAAAATAAACAGAATGGAGTACCATGATTAATGGACAGTCCAGCAGGCATCAGCTATGTAGCCAAGTGATTATAGGGTCCAGGGGACAGCAATAGATGGAACAGGGAAGCCGCGGAGTAGTCGCTGCTACACTAGCACGCGGACGACACAGCGTTTAAAGTTAGCTGGCCGGGGCTAGTAGAAGCGTCTGCTCCGACGTCCAACAGAGGCCGGTTGAAGGCACAGCGAATGGTGTATTCGTCGGCAGACTAGTTGTGGTGGTGCGGCGGGGCGCTGTGTCGACAAAGGATCCAAGCCAGATGGCGAAAGAGGTATTATAGTTGTAGTAATTTAGTTTGCTAGCCGGGAGATGCGCCTGGCTCACGGCTAACTGGTGCTAGCTTTGGGGTAGGGGCGTTAGCGACTATAGCCACTCGGTAGCACCGGTGATCCGGTGCCAAGGTCCAGAGCTTACGGCAAGGATCCGGTGGAGTAGTGGATTCTAGCCGTGTTTGGGTGGAGTCCGGGTGAACAACTGAGTAGGCCGGGAGGTGGGCCTGGCCTGGCTCAGGGCTAGCTTCGGTACTGGGTCACTCGGTGGCAGCTAGCTAGCTGTGAAGATCAGGAGTAATGGTCCAGGGTTTATGGCAGGAATCCGGCGTTGTAGTGAAGAAACAGTCCGATACTGGTAGGCTGGCAAGTATTATCCAGGCAAAAAAAGGTCTGGTATCTGTGCAGAAGGTAAAGGCCGCTAGCAGTGGCTAACAATGACTAAATAGCTTGTAGCTAATTAGTTGGTTAGCTACTGATGGCTAGCTTCTGATGGCTAGGTGGTTCTGGCTATAAGGTCCAAAAAAAATAGCGGTCCCGTATCACATTGGGTGAGGCAGGTTACCGGAAGGTATAATCGATTTAAAATGGATGTTAAACACATTTCGACCAGAAATATGTTAAATTATAAACCAGGTGGTTCGAGCCCTGAATGCTGATTGGCTGAAAGCCGTGGTATATAAGACCGTGTACCACAGGTATGACCAAACATGTATTTTCAGTGTTCTAATTACGTTGGTAATAGCAATAGGGAACCTCAGGGGTTTGTGTTATATGGCCAATATACCACAGCTAATGGCTGTATCCAGGCACTCCGTGTTGCGTCGTGCTTAAGAACAGCCCTTAGCTGTGGTACATTGGCCATATACCACACTCCATGCTTTAATGCTTAATTATAGCCCTGGTATAAGTGGGATAATCAACTCGGGGCTAGTGCGTCGTAGAACCTTCCACGTCATACATTATTTTCCAGAGAACGCATAGCCCCTTGTTGATTATCTCTTGTATAATAGTGAGTTGTTAGAGCAGGAGCTAGTCAAGTGACAGAAATAATATTCATAAATATACATTTTGTGTGTGACATGCATGTGTCTGTCTACAGTGGGGTGGTCTGGTCTCTGTGCTCTAACGGGAGCTGTCATCGTGTGAGCTGAAGCATGTAGAGCCCAGCTGACAAGAGAGACAGAGACAGAGCGAGAGATGGAAAGAGAGAGAGTGAGGGAGAAAGAGAGAGAGGGAGAAAGAGAGAATAAGAAAGAGAGACAGAGAGATTGTGGCCCTCTCTCCCTCTGGTGTCTGCTGCCCCTAGAGGCCTACCCTGGCCTCCACACCTCCCTGTTCTCGCAGTCTCTCACTCTTTCATCACTGTCTACCACTGCACCCTATGCCACGTTCACACCCCAACCACACCACCTTCACAAGAGACAGCCTATCTTCTCAGATCAGATAGTGGATAGAAATGAATTTGCCTCAGCAGCAGCAGTGACATAGTAGGTAAAATGGGGGCATATGATCTTCACTCCTCCACTGCGCTTCTCTTTGACTGGGGCTGCACCATTAGATTGGATGTAATGGCAATTACATTTCTCTTTTGAACTGCACACTGACATATCGTGTATCACAGCCTTGTTTTCAATGCCTCTCTCCCTGTCTCTCTCTTCAAAACGGCAGTACATCCAGAGGTGATTCAGATTGTCACCAAGGCCAAAGGCGTTCATCTAATGAACTCAGAAATTTAATTACATTTTTTTTCTTCTCTCTCTCGTCCAAATATTCGTGTTCCTTTAGATTTTTAATTGCCTCGTGGCAACTGTTGGCAGAAGGAGTGTGAGGGAAATGTGACATGTTACTTTAGCATAATTGCTAGCGTGAAATTGTTGGGAGCATGGTGTGGAGTCTGGCCTTGTATGTCATGTGTGTGTGTGTCCTATCTAGGCCATGGACAGGGGTGGACATGGCTGGCTAACAGGGTTCTTACTGTCTTGCCTAGATGGCTACCTTAAATAACATCCTTTCAGGTCAAGACCAAATTCAGTAGCTATACCTTATGGGGCCCTTAGTTTTTCCTGAACACATGACTTCACTAGCAAAAACTCTGGCCCCTAGTTGTGAGAGAGACTAGTGACATAAAGACAGGAAAAAAGACTGAAAAAATAAGAGAGAGAGAGATAGAAAGGCAGACAGACGAAGAGAAAGAAAAAGAGAAGGAGAGATAAGAGAGAGGCAGACAAACGGAGAGAAAGACAAGGAGAAGGAGAGATAGAAAGGCAGACGAACAGAGAGAAAGACAAGGAGAAGGAGAGAGAGAGAGAGAGGCAGACAGACGAAGAGAAAGACAAGGAGAAGGAGAGAGAGAGAGAGGCAGACAGACGGAGAGAAAGACAAGGAGAAGGAGAGATAGAGAGAGAGGCAGACAGACGGAGAGAAAGAGGAGGATAAGGAGAGATAGAGAGAGAGGCAGACAGACGGAGAGAAAGACAAGGAGAAGGAGAGATAGAAAGGCAGACGAACAGAGAGAAAGACAAGAAGGAGAGAGAGAGAGAGAGTCAGACAGATGGAGAGAAAGAAAAGGAGAACAAGAGATAGAGAGAGAGGCAGACGAACAGAGAGAAAGACAAGAAGGAGAGATAGAGAGTCAGACAGATGGAGAGAAAGAAAAGGAGAGAGAGAGGGGCAGGAAGAGAGAAAGGGACTAGATACAACGGGAGTGTGTGAGTGAGAGAAGAAAGGGACTAGATACAACGGGAGTGTGTGAGTGTGTTAGTGAGAGAAGAAAGGGACTAGATACAACGGGAGTGTGTGAGTGAGAGAAGAAAGGGACTAGATACAACGGGAGTGTGTGAGTGTGTTCGTGAGAGAAGAAAGGGACTAGATACAACGGGAGTGTGTGAGTGAGAGAAGAAAGGGACTAGATACAACGGGAGTGTGTGAGTGAGAGAAGAAAGGGACTAGATGCAACTGGAGTGTGTGAGTGTGTTCGTGAGAGAAGAAAGGGACTAGATACAACGGGAGTGTGTGAGTGAGAGAAGAAAGGGACTAGATGCAACTGGAGTATGTGAGTGTGTTAGTGAGAGAAGAAAGGGACTAGATACAACGGGAGAGTGTGAGTGTGTTAGTGAGAGAAGAAAGGGACTAGATACAACGGGAGTGTGTGAGTGTGTTAGTGAGAGAAGAAAGGGACTAGATACAACGGGAGAGTGTGAGTGTGTTAGTGAGAGAAGGGACTAGATACAACGGGAGAGTGTGAGTGTGTTAGTGAGAGAAGGGACTAGATACAACGGGAGTGTGTGAGTGAGAGAAGAAAGGGACTAGATACAACGGGAGTGTGTGAGTGTGTTAGTGAGAGAAGAAAGGGACTAGATGCAACGGGAGTGTGTGAGTGTGTTAGTGAGAGAAGAAAGGGACTAGATACAACGGGAGTGTGTTAGTGAGAGAAGAAAGGGACTAGATACAACGGGAGAGTGTGAGTGTGTTAGTCAGAGAAGAAAGGGACTAGATACAACGGGAGTGTGTGAGTGAGAGAAGAAAAGGACTAGATACAACGGGAGTGTGTGAGTGTGTTAGTGAGAGAAGAAAGGGACTAGATACAACGGGAGTGTGTGAGTGTGTGAGTGAGAGAAGAAAGGGACTAGATACAACGGGAGTGTGAGTGTGTGAGTGAGAGAGAGAAGAAAGGGACTAGATGCAACGGGAGAGTGTGAGTGAGAGAAGAAAGGGACTAGATACAACGGGAGAGTGGGAGTGAGAGAAGAAAGGGACTAGATACAACGGGAGAGTGTGAGTGAGAGAAGAAAGGGACTAGATGCAACGGGAGTGTGTTAGTGAGATAAGAAAGGGACTAGATACAACGGGAGAGTGTGAGTGTGTTAGTGAGAGAAGAAAGGGACGATACAACGGGAGTGTGTGAGTGTGTTAGTGAGAGAAGAAAGGGACTAGATGCAACGGGAGAGTGTGAGTGAGAGAAGAAAGGGACTAGATGCAACGGGAGTGTGTGAGTGAGAGAAGAAAGGGACTAGATACAACGGGAGTGTGAGTGTGTGAGTGAGAGAGAGAAGAAAAGGACTAGACGCAACGGGAGAGTGTGAGTGAGAGAAGAAAGGGACTAGATACAACGGGAGAGTGTGAGTGTGTTAGTGAGAGAAGAAAGGGACTAGATGCAACGGGAGAGTGCGAGTGAGAGAAGAAAGGGACTAGATACAACGGGAGAGTGTGAGTGTGTTAGTGAGAGAAGAAAGGGACTAGATACAACGGGAGTGTGTGAGTGAGAGAAGAAAGGGACTAGATACAACGGGTGTGTGTGAGTGTGTTAGTGAGAGATGAAAAAGGGACTAGATACAACAGGAGTGTGTGAGTGAGAGAAGAAAGGGACTAGATACAACGGGAGTGTGTGAGTGTGTTAGTGAGAGAAGAAAGGGACTAGATACAACGGGAGTGTGTGAGTGAGAGAAGAAAGGGACTAGATACAACGGGAGTGTGTGAGTGAGAGAAGAAAAGGACTAGATACAACGGGAGTGTGTGAGTGTGTTAGTGAGAGAAGAAAGGGACTAGATACAACGGGAGTGTGTGAGTGTGTGAGTGAGAGAAGAAAGGGACTAGATACAACGGGAGTGTGAGTGTGTGAGTGAGAGAAGAAAGGGACTAGATGCAACGGGAGAGTGTGAGTGAGAGAAGAAAGGGACTAGATACAACGGGAGTGTGTGAGTGTGTTAGTGAGAGAAGAAAGGGACTAGATGCAACGGGAGAGTGTGAGTGTGTTAGTGAGAGAAGAAAGGGACGATACAACGGGAGTGTGTGAGTGTGTTAGTGAGAGAAGAAAGGGACTAGATGCAACGGGAGAGTGTGAGTGAGAGAAGAAAGGGACTAGATGCAACGGGAGAGTGTGAGTGAGTGAGTGAGAGAAGAAAGGGACTAGATACAACGGGAGAGTGTGAGTGTGTTAGTGAGAGAAGGGACTAGATACAACGGGAGTGTGTGAGTGAGAGAAGAAAGGGACTAGATACAACGGGAGTGTGTGAGTGTGTTAGTGAGAGAAGAAAGGGACTAGATGCAACGGGAGTGTGTGAGTGTGTTAGTGAGAGAAGAAAGGGACTAGATACAACGGGAGTGTGTTAGTGAGAGAAGAAAGGGACTAGATACAACGGGAGAGTGTGAGTGTGTGAGTGAGAGAAGAAAGGGACTAGATGCAACGGGAGAGTGTGAGTGAGAGAAGAAAAGGACTAGATACAACGGGAGTGTGTGAGTGTGTTAGTGAGAGAAGAAAGGGACTAGATACAACGGGAGTGTGTGAGTGTGTGAGTGAGAGAAGAAAGGGACTAGATGCAACGGGAGAGTGTGAGTGAGAGAAGAAAGGGACTAGATACAACGGGAGAGTGGGAGTGAGAGAAGAAAGGGACTAGATACAACGGGAGAGTGTGAGTGAGAGAAGAAAGGGACTAGATGCAACGGGAGTGTGTTAGTGAGATAAGAAAGGGACTAGATACAACGGGAGAGTGTGAGTGTGTTAGTGAGAGAAGAAAGGGACGATACAACGGGAGTGTGTGAGTGTGTTAGTGAGAGAAGAAAGAGACTAGATGCAACGGGAGAGTGTGAGTGAGAGAAGGAAGGGACTAGATGCAACGGGAGTGTGTGAGTGAGAGAAGAAAGGGACTAGATACAACGGGAGTGTGAGTGTGTGAGTGAGAGAGAGAAGAAAAGGACTAGACGCAACGGGAGAGTGTGAGAAGAAAGGGACTAGATACAACGGGAGAGTGTGAGTGTGTTAGTGAGAGAAGAAAGGGACGATACAACGGGAGTGTGTGAGTGTGTTAGTGAGAGAAGAAAGAGACTAGATGCAACGGGAGAGTGTGAGTGAGAGAAGGAAGGGACTAGATGCAACGGGAGTGTGTGAGTGAGAGAAGAAAGGGACTAGATACAACGGGAGTGTGAGTGTGTGAGTGAGAGAGAGAAGAAAAGGACTAGACGCAACGGGAGAGTGTGAGTGAGAGAAGAAAGGGACTAGATACAACGGGAGAGTGTGAGTGTGTTAGTGAGAGAAGAAAGGGACTAGATGCAACGGGAGAGTGCGAGTGAGAGAAGAAAGGGACTAGATACAACGGGAGAGTGTGAGTGTGTTAGTGAGAGAAGAAAGGGACGATACAACGGGAGTGTGTGAGTGTGTTAGTGAGAGAAGAAAGGGACTAGATGCAACGGGAGAGTGTGAGTGAGAGAAGAAAGGGACTAGATGCAACGGGAGAGTGTGAGTGAGTGAGTGAGTGAGAGAAGAAAGGGACTAGATACAACGGGAGTGTGAGTGTGTGAGTGAGAGAGAGAAGAAAAGGACTAGACGCAACGGGAGAGTGTGAGTGAGAGAAGAAAGGGACTAGATACAACGGGAGAGTGTGAGTGTGTTAGTGAGAGAAGAAAGGGACTAGATGCAACGGGAGAGTGCGAGTGAGAGAAGAAAGGGACTAGATACAACGGGAGAGTGTGAGTGTGTTAGTGAGAGAAGAAAGGGACTAGATACAACGGGAGAGTGTGAGTGTGTTAGTGAGAGAAGAAAGGGACTAGATACAACGGGAGTGTGTGAGTGAGAGAAGAAAGGGACTAGATACAACGGGTGTGTGTGAGTGTGTTAGTGAGAGATGAAAAGGGACTAGATACAACGGGAGTGTGTGAGTGAGAGAAGAAAGGGACTAGATACAACGGGAGTGTGTGAGTGTGTTAGTGAGAGAAGAAAGGGACTAGATAAAACGGGAGTGTGTGAGTGAGAGAAGAAAGGGACTAGATACAACGGGAGTGTGTGAGTGAGAGAAGAAAAGGACTAGATACAACGGGAGTGTGTGAGTGTGTTAGTGAGAGAAGAAAGGGACTAGATACAACGGGAGTGTGTGAGTGTGTGAGTGAGAGAAGAAAGGGACTAGATACAACGGGAGTGTGAGTGTGTGAGTGAGAGAAGAAAGGGACTAGATGCAACGGGAGAGTGTGAGTGAGAGAAGAAAGGGACTAGATACAACGGGAGTGTGTGAGTGTGTTAGTGAGAGAAGAAAGGGACTACATGCAACGGGAGAGTGGGAGTGAGAGAAGAAAGGGACTAGATACAACGGGAGAGTGTGAGTGAGAGAAGAAAGGGACTAGATGCAACGGGAGTGTGTTAGTGAGATAAGAAAGGGACTAGATACAACGGGAGAGTGTGAGTGTGTTAGTGAGAGAAGAAAGGGACGATACAACGGGAGTGTGTGAGTGTGTTAATGAGAGAAGAAAGGGACTAGATGCAACGGGAGAGTGTGAGTGAGAGAAGAAAGGGACTAGATGCAACGGGAGAGTGTGAGTGAGTGAGTGAGAGAAGAAAGGGACTAGATACAACGGGAGTGTGAGTGTGTGAGTGAGAGAGAGAAGAAAAGGACTAGACGCAACGGGAGAGTGTGAGTGAGAGAAGAAAGGGACTAGATACAACGGGAGAGTGTGAGTGTGTTAGTGAGAGAAGAAAGGGACTAGATGCAACGGGAGAGTGCGAGTGAGAGAAGAAAGGGACTAGATACAACGGGAGAGTGTGAGTGTGTTAGTGAGAGAAGAAAGGGACTAGATACAACGGGAGTGTGTGAGTGAGAGAAGAAAGGGACTAGATACAACGGGTGTGTGTGAGTGTGTTAGTGAGAGAAGAAAGGGACTAGATACAACGGGAGTGTGTGAGTGAGAGAAGAAAGGGACTAGATACAACGGGAGAGTGTGAGTGTGTTAGTGAGAGAAGAAAGGGACTAGATGCAACGGGAGAGTGCGAGTGAGAGAAGAAAGGGACTAGATACAACGGGAGAGTGTGAGTGTGTTAGTGAGAGAAGAAAGGGACTAGATGCAACGGGAGAGTGCGAGTGAGAGAAGAAAGGGACTAGATACAACGGGAGAGTGTGAGTGTGTTAGTGAGAGAAGAAAGGGACTAGATACAACGGGAGTGTGTGAGTGAGAGAAGAAAGGGACTAGATACAACGGGTGTGTGTGAGTGTGTTAGTGAGATAAGAAAGGGACTAGATACAACGGGAGAGTGTGAGTGTGTGAGTGAGAGAGAGAAGAAAAGGACTAGACGCAACGGGAGAGTGTGAGTGAGAGAAGAAAGGGACTAGATACAACGGGAGAGTGTGAGTGTGTTAGTGAGAGAAGAAAGGGACTAGATACAACGGGAGTGTGTGAGTGAGAGAAGAAAGGGACTAGATACAACGGGAGTGTGTGAGTGAGAGAAGAAAAGGACTAGACGCAACGGGAGAGTGTGAGTGAGAGAAGAAAGGGACTAGATACAACGGGTGTGTGTGAGTGTGTTAGTGAGAGAAGAAAGGGACTAGATACAACGGGAGTGTGTGAGTGAGAGAAGAAAGGGACTAGATACAACGGGAGTGTGTGAGTGAGAGAAGAAAGGGACTAGATACAACGGGAGTGTGTGAGTGAGAGAAGAAAGGGACTAGATACAACGGGAGTGTGTGAGTGAGAGAAGAAAGGGACTAGATGCAACGGGAGAGTGTGAGTGAGTGAGTGAGTGAGTGAGAGAAGAAAGGGACTAGATACAACGGGAGTGTGTGAGTGAGAGAAGAAAGGGACTAGATGCAACGGGAGAGTGTGAGTGAGAGAAGAAAGGGACTAGATGCAACGGGAGAGTGTGAGTGAGAGAAGAAAGGGACTAGATACAACGGGAGAGTGTGAGTGTGTTAGTGAGAGAAGAAAGGGACTAAATACAACGGGAGTGTGTGAGTGTGTTAGTGAGAGAGGAAAGGGACTAGATACAACGGGAGTGTGTTAGTGAGAGAGGAAAGGGACTAGATACAACGGGAGAGTGTGAGTGAGAGAAGAAAGGGACTAGATACAACGGGAGTGTGAGTGTGTGAGTGAGAGAAGAAAGGGACTAGATGCAACGGGAGAGTGTGAGTGAGAGAAGAAAGGGACTAGATACAACGGGAGTGTGTGAGTGTGTTAGTGAGAGAAGAAAGGGACTAGATGCAACGGGAGAGTGGGAGTGAGAGAAGAAAGGGACTAGATACAACGGGAGAGTGTGAGTGAGAGAAGAAAGGGACTAGATGCAACGGGAGTGTGTTAGTGAGATAAGAAAGGGACTAGATACAACGGGAGAGTGTGAGTGTGTTAGTGAGAGAAGAAAGGGACGATACAACGGGAGTGTGTGAGTGTGTTAGTGAGAGAAGAAAGGGACTAGATGCAACGGGAGAGTGTGAGTGAGAGAAGAAAGGGACTAGATGCAACGGGAGAGTGTGAGTGAGTGAGTGAGAGAAGAAAGGGACTAGATACAACGGGAGTGTGAGTGTGTGAGTGAGAGAGAGAAGAAAAGGACTAGACGCAACGGGAGAGTGTGAGTGAGAGAAGAAAGGGACTAGATACAACGGGAGAGTGTGAGTGTGTTAGTGAGAGAAGAAAGGGACTAGATGCAACGGGAGAGTGCGAGTGAGAGAAGAAAGGGACTAGATACAACGGGAGAGTGTGAGTGTGTTAGTGAGAGAAGAAAGGGACTAGATACAACGGGAGTGTGTGAGTGAGAGAAGAAAGGGACTAGATACAACGGGTGTGTGTGAGTGTGTTAGTGAGAGAAGAAAGGGACTAGATACAACGGGAGTGTGTGAGTGAGAGAAGAAAGGGACTAGATACAACGGGAGAGTGTGAGTGTGTTAGTGAGAGAAGAAAGGGACTAGATGCAACGGGAGAGTGCGAGTGAGAGAAGAAAGGGACTAGATACAACGGGAGAGTGTGAGTGTGTTAGTGAGAGAAGAAAGGGACTAGATGCAACGGGAGAGTGCGAGTGAGAGAAGAAAGGGACTAGATACAACGGGAGAGTGTGAGTGTGTTAGTGAGAGAAGAAAGGGACTAGATACAACGGGAGTGTGTGAGTGAGAGAAGAAAGGGACTAGATACAATGGGTGTGTGTGAGTGTGTTAGTGAGATAAGAAAGGGACTAGATACAACGGGAGAGTGTGAGTGTGTTAGTGAGAGAAGAAAGGGACGATACAACGGGAGTGTGTGAGTGTGTTAGTGAGAGAAGAAAGGGACTAGATGCAACGGGAGAGTGTGAGTGAGAGAAGAAAGGGACTAGATGCAACGGGAGAGTGTGAGTGAGTGAGTGAGTGAGAGAAGAAAGGGACTAGATACAACGGGAGTGTGAGTGTGTGAGTGAGAGAGAGAAGAAAAGGACTAGACGCAACGGGAGAGTGTGAGTGAGAGAAGAAAGGGACTAGATACAACGGGAGAGTGTGAGTGTGTTAGTGAGAGAAGAAAGGGACTAGATGCAACGGGAGAGTGCGAGTGAGAGAAGAAAGGGACTAGATACAACGGGAGTGTGAGTGTGTTAGTGAGAGAAGAAAGGGACTAGATACAACGGGAGTGTGTGAGTGAGAGAAGAAAGGGACTAGATACAACGGGTGTGTGTGAGTGTGTTAGTGAGAGAAGAAAGGGACTAGATACAACGGGAGTGTGTGAGTGAGAGAAGAAAGGGACTAGATACAACGGGAGTGTGAGTGTGTGAGTGAGAGAAGAAAGGGACTAGATGCAACGGGAGAGTGTGAGTGAGAGAAGAAAGGGACTAGATACAACGGGAGTGTGTGAGTGTGTTAGTGAGAGAAGAAAGGGACTAGATGCAACGGGAGAGTGTGAGTGAGAGAAGAAAGGGACTAGATGCAACGGGAGTGTGTTAGTGAGATAAGAAAGGGACTAGATACAACGGGAGAGTGTGAGTGTGTTAGTGAGAGAAGAAAGGGACGATACAACGGGAGTGTGTGAGTGTGTTAGTGAGAGAAGAAAGGGACTAGATGCAACGGGAGAGTGTGAGTGAGAGAAGAAAGGGACTAGATGCAACGGGAGAGTGTGAGTGAGTGAGTGAGAGAAGAAAGGGACTAGATACAACGGGAGTGTGAGTGTGTGAGTGAGAGAGAAGAAAAGGACTAGACGCAACGGGAGAGTGTGAGTGAGAGAAGAAAGGGACTAGATACAACGGGAGAGTGTGAGTGTGTTAGTGAGAGAAGAAAGGGACTAGATGCACCGGGAGAGTGCGAGTGAGAGAAGAAAGGGACTAGATACAACGGGAGAGTGTGAGTGTGTTAGTGAGAGAAGAAAGGGACTAGATACAACGGGAGTGTGTGAGTGAGAGAAGAAAGGGACTAGATACAACGGGTGTGTGTGAGTGTGTTAGTGAGAGAAGAAAGGGACTAGATACAACGGGAGTGTGTGAGTGAGAGAAGAAAGGGACTAGATACAACGGGAGAGTGTGAGTGTGTTAGTGAGAGAAGAAAGGGACTAGATGCAACGGGAGAGTGCGAGTGAGAGAAGAAAGGGACTAGATACAACGGGAGAGTGTGAGTGTGTTAGTGAGAGAAGAAAGGGACTAGATGCAACGGGAGAGTGCGAGTGAGAGAAGAAAGGGACTAGATACAACGGGAGAGTGTGAGTGTGTTAGTGAGAGAAGAAAGGGACTAGATACAACGGGAGTGTGTGAGTGAGAGAAGAAAGGGACTAGATACAACGGGTGTGTGTGAGTGTGTTAGTGAGATAAGAAAGGGACTAGATACAACGGGAGAGTGTGAGTGTGTTAGTGAGAGAAGAAAGGGACGATACAACGGGAGTGTGTGAGTGTGTTAGTGAGAGAAGAAAGGGACTAGATGCAACGGGAGAGTGTGAGTGAGAGAAGAAAGGGACCAGATGCAACGGGAGAGTGTGAGTGAGTGAGTGAGAGAAGAAAGGGACTAGATACAACGGGAGTGTGAGTGTGTGAGTGAGAGAGAGAAGAAAAGGACTAGACGCAACGGGAGAGTGTGAGTGAGAGAAGAAAGGGACTAGATACAACGGGAGAGTGTGAGTGTGTTAGTGAGAGAAGAAAGGGACTAGATGCAACGGGAGAGTGCGAGTGAGAGAAGAAAGGGACTAGATACAACGGGAGAGTGTGAGTGTGTTAGTGAGAGAAGAAAGGGACTAGATACAACGGGAGTGTGTGAGTGAGAGAAGAAAGGGACTAGATACAACGGGTGTGTGTGAGTGTGTTAGTGAGAGAAGAAAGGGACTAGATACAACGGGAGTGTGTGAGTGAGAGAAGAAAGGGACTAGATACAACGGGAGTGTGTGAGTGAGAGAAGAAAGGGACTAGATGCAACGGGAGAGTGTGAGTGAGTGAGTGAGTGAGAGAAGAAAGGGACTAGATACAACGGGAGTGTGTGAGTGAGAGAAGAAAGGGACTAGATGCAACGGGAGAGTGTGAGTGAGAGAAGAAAGGGACTAGATACAACGGGAGAGTGTGAGTGAGAGAAGAAAGGGACTAGATACGACGGGAGTGTGTGAGTGACAGAAGAAAGGGACTAGATGCAACGGGAGTGTGTGAGTGAGAGAAGAAAGGGACTAGATACAACGGGAGTGTGTGAGTGTGTTAGTGAGAGAGGAAAGGGACTAGATACAACGGGAGAGTGTGAGTGAGAGAAGAAAGGGACTAGATACAACGGGAGAGTGTGAGTGAGAGAAGAAAGGGACTAGATACGACGGGAGTGTGTGAGTGAGAGAAGAAAGGGACTAGATGCAACGGGAGTGTGTGAGTGAGAGAAGAAAGGGACTAGATGCAACGGGAGTGTGTGAGTGAGAGAAGAAAGGGACTAGATGCAACGGGAGTGTGTGAGTGAGAGAAGAAAGGGACTAGATGCAACGGGAGTGTGTGAGTGAGAGAAGAAAGGGACTAGATGCAACGGGAGTGTGTGAGTGAGAGAAGAAAGGGACTAGATGCAACGGGAGTGTGTGAGTGAGAGAAGAAAGGGACTAGATGCAACGGGAGTGTGTGAGTGAGAGAAGAAAGGGACTAGATGCAACGGGAGTGTGTGAGTGAGAGAAGAAAGGGACTAGATGCAACGGGAGTGTGTGAGTGAGAGAAGAAAGGGACTAGATGCAACGGGAGTGTGTGAGTGAGAGAAGAAAGGGACTAGATGCAACGGGAGTGTGTGAGTGAGAGAAGAAAGGGACTAGATGCAACGGGAGTGTGTGAGTGAGAGAAGAAAGGGACTAGATGCAACGGGGGTGTGTGAGTGAGAGAAGAAAGGGACTAGATGCAACGGGGGTGTGTGAGTGAGAGAAGAAAGGGACTAGATGCAACGGGGGTGTGTGAGTGAGAGAAGAAAGGGACTAGATGCAACGGGGGTGTGTGAGTGAGAGAAGAAAGGGACTAGATGCAACGGGAGAGTGTGAGTGAGAGAAGAAAGGGACTAGATGCAACGGGAGTGTGTGAGTGAGAGAAGAAAGGGACTAGATGCAACGGGAGTGTGTGAGTGAGGGAAGAAAGGGACTAGACGCAACGGGAGTGTGTGAGTGTGTTAGTGAGAGAAGAAAGGGACTAGACGCAACGGGAGTGTGTGAGTGAGAGAAGAAAGGGACTAGATGCAACGGGAGTGTGTGAGTGAGAGAAGAAAGGGACTAGATGCAACGGGAGTGTGTGAGTGAGAGAAGAAAGGGACTAGATGCAACGGGAGTGTGTGAGTGAGAGAAGAAAGGGACTAGATGCAACGGGAGTGTGTGAGTGAGAGAAGAAAGGGACTAGATGCAACGGGAGTGTGTGAGTGAGAGAAGAAAGGGACTAGATGCAACGGGAGTGTGTGAGTGAGAGAAGAAAGGGACTAGATGCAACGGGAGTGTGTGAGTGAGAGAAGAAAGGGACTAGATGCAACGGGAGTGTGTGAGTGAGAGAAGAAAGGGACTAGATGCAACGGGAGTGTGTGAGTGAGAGAAGAAAGGGACTAGATGCAACGGGAGTGTGTGAGTGAGAGAAGAAAGGGACTAGATGCAACGGGAGTGTGTGAGTGAGAGAAGAAAGGGACTAGATGCAACGGGAGTGTGTGAGTGAGAGAAGAAAGGGACTAGATGCAACGGGAGTGTGTGAGTGAGAGAAGAAAGGGACTAGATGCAACGGGAGTGTGTGAGTGAGAGAAGAAAGGGACTAGATGCAACGGGAGTGTGTGAGTGAGAGAAGAAAGGGACTAGATGCAACGGGAGTGTGTGAGTGAGAGAAGAAAGGGACTAGATGCAACGGGAGTGTGTGAGTGAGAGAAGAAAGGGACTAGATGCAACGGGGGTGTGTGAGTGAGAGAAGAAAGGGACTAGATGCAACGGGAGAGTGTGAGTGAGAGAAGAAAGGGACTAGATGCAACGGGAGTGTGTGAGTGAGAGAAGAAAGGGACTAGATGCAACGGGAGTGTGTGAGTGAGAGAAGAAAGGGACTAGATGCAACGGGAGTGTGTGAGTGAGAGAAGAAAGGGACTAGATGCAACGGGAGTGTGTGAGTGAGAGAAGAAAGGGACTAGACGCAACGGGAGTGTGTGAGTGAGAGAAGAAAGGGACTAGACGCAACGGGAGTGTGTGAGTGAGAGAAGAAAGGGACTAGACGCAACGGGAGTGTGTGAGTGAGAGAAGAAAGGGACTAGACGCAACGGGAGTGTGTGAGTGAGAGAAGAAAGGGACTAGACGCAACGGGAGTGTGTGAGTGTGTTAGTGAGAGAAGAAAGGGACTAGATGCAACGGGAGTGTGTGAGTGTGTTAGTGAGAGAAGAAAGGGACTAGATGCAACGGGAGTGTGTTAGTGAGAGAAGAAAGGGACTAGATACAACGGGAGTGTGTGAGTGTGTGAGTGAGAGAAGAAAGGGACTAGATGCAACGGGAGTGTGTGAGTGAGAGAAGAAAGGGACTAGATGCAACGGGAGAGTGTGAGTGAGAGAAGAAAGGGACTAGATACAACGGGAGTGTGTGAGTGTGTGAGTGAGAGAAGAAAGGGACTAGATGCAACGGGAGTGTGTGAGTGAGAGAAGAAAGGGACTAGATGCAACGGGAGTGTGTGAGTGAGAGAAGAAAGGGACTAGATGCAACGGGAGTGTGTGAGTGAGAGAAGAAAGGGACTAGATGCAACGGGAGTGTGTGAGTGAGAGAAGAAAGGGACTAGATGCAACGGGAGTGTGTGAGTGAGAGAAGAAAGGGACTAGATGCAACGGGAGTGTGTGAGTGAGAGAAGAAAGGGACTAGATGCAACGGGAGTGTGTGAGTGAGAGAAGAAAGGGACTAGATGCAACGGGAGTGTGTGAGTGAGAGAAGAAAGGGACTAGATGCAACGGGAGTGTGTGAGTGAGAGAAGAAAGGGACTAGATGCAACGGGAGTGTGTGAGTGAGAGAAGAAAGGGACTAGATGCAACGGGAGTGTGTGAGTGAGAGAAGAAAGGGACTAGATGCAACGGGAGTGTGTGAGTGAGAGAAGAAAGGGACTAGATGCAACGGGAGTGTGTGAGTGAGAGAAGAAAGGGACTAGATGCAACGGGGGTGTGTGAGTGAGAGAAGAAAGGGACTAGATGCAACGGGAGAGTGTGAGTGAGAGAAGAAAGGGACTAGATGCAACGGGAGTGTGTGAGTGAGAGAAGAAAGGGACTAGATGCAACGGGAGTGTGTGAGTGAGAGAAGAAAGGGACTAGATGCAACGGGAGTGTGTGAGTGAGAGAAGAAAGGGACTAGATGCAACGGGAGTGTGTGAGTGAGAGAAGAAAGGGACTAGACGCAACGGGAGTGTGTGAGTGAGAGAAGAAAGGGACTAGACGCAACGGGAGTGTGTGAGTGAGAGAAGAAAGGGACTAGACGCAACGGGAGTGTGTGAGTGAGAGAAGAAAGGGACTAGACGCAACGGGAGTGTGTGAGTGAGAGAAGAAAGGGACTAGACGCAACGGGAGTGTGTGAGTGTGTTAGTGAGAGAAGAAAGGGACTAGATGCAACGGGAGTGTGTGAGTGTGTTAGTGAGAGAAGAAAGGGACTAGATGCAACGGGAGTGTGTTAGTGAGAGAAGAAAGGGACTAGATACAACGGGAGTGTGTGAGTGTGTGAGTGAGAGAAGAAAGGGACTAGATGCAACGGGAGTGTGTGAGTGAGAGAAGAAAGGGACTAGATGCAACGGGAGAGTGTGAGTGAGAGAAGAAAGGGACTAGATACAACGGGAGTGTGTGAGTGTGTGAGTGAGAGAAGAAAGGGACTAGATGCAACGGGAGTGTGTGAGTGAGAGAAGAAAGGGACTAGATGCAACGGGAGTGTGTGAGTGAGAGAAGAAAGGGACTAGATGCAACGGGAGTGTGTGAGTGAGAGAAGAAAGGGACTAGATGCAACGGGAGTGTGTGAGTGAGAGAAGAAAGGGACTAGATGCAACGGGAGTGTGTGAGTGAGAGAAGAAAGGGACTAGATGCAACGGGAGTGTGTGAGTGAGAAAAGAAAGGGACAAAATGCAACGGGAGTGTGTGAGTGAGAGAAGAAAGGGACTAGATGCAACGGGAGTGTGTGAGTGAAAGAAGAAAGGGACTAGATGCAACGGGAGTGTGTGAGTGAGAGAAGAAAGGGACTAGATGCAACGGGAGTGTGTGAGTGAGAGAAGAAAGGGACTAGATGCAACGGGAGTGTGTGAGTGAGAGAAGAAAGGGACTAGATGCAACGGGAGTGTGTGAGTGAGAGAAGAAAGGGACTAGATGCAACGGGAGTGTGTGAGTGAGAGAAGAAAGGGACTAGATGCAACGGGAGTGTGTGAGTGAGAGAAGAAAGGGACTAGATGCAACGGGAGTGTGTGAGTGAGAGAAGAAAGGGACTAGATGCAACGGGAGTGTGTGAGTGAGAGAAGAAAGGGACTAGATGCAACGGGAGTGTGTGAGTGAGAGAAGAAAGGGACTAGATGCAACGGGAGTGTGTGAGTGAGAGAAGAAAGGGACTAGATGCAACGGGAGTGTGTGAGTGAGAGAAGAAAGGGACTAGATGCAACGGGAGTGTGTGAGTGAGAGAAGAAAGGGACTAGATGCAACGGGAGTGTGTGAGTGAGAGAAGAAAGGGACTAGATGCAACGGGAGTGTGTGAGTGAGAGAAGAAAGGGACTAGATGCAACGGGAGTGTGTGAGTGAGAGAAGAAAGGGACTAGATGCAACGGGAGTGTGTGAGTGAGAGAAGAAAGGGACTAGATGCAACGGGAGTGTGTGAGTGAGAGAAGAAAGGGACTAGATGCAACGGGAGTGTGTGAGTGAGAGAAGAAAGGGACTAGATGCAACGGGAGTGTGTGAGTGAGAGAAGAAAGGGACTAGATGCAACGGGAGTGTGTGAGTGAGAGAAGAAAGGGACTAGATGCAACGGGAGTGTGTGAGTGAGAGAAGAAAGGGACTAGATGCAACGGGAGAGTGTGAGTGAGAGAAGAAAGGGACTAGATGCAACGGGAGAGTGTGAGTGAGAGAAGAAAGGGACTAGATGCAACGGGAGTGTGTGAGTGAGAGAAGAAAGGGACTAGATGCAACGGGAGTGTGTGAGTGAGAGAAGAAAGGGACTAGATGCAACGGGAGTGTGTGAGTGAGAGAAGAAAGGGACTAGATGCAACGGGAGTGTGTGAGTGAGTGAGAGAAAGGGACTAGATGCAACGGGAGTGTGTGAGTGAGAGAAGAAAGGGACTAGATGCAACGGGAGTGTGTGAGTGAGAGAAGAAAGGGACTAGACACAACGGGAGTGTGTGAGTGTGTTAGTGAGAGAAGAAAGGGACTAGATGCAACGGGAGTGTGTGAGTGAGAGAAGAAAGGGACTAGATGCAACGGGAGAGTGTGAGTGAGAGAAGAAAGGGACTAGATACAATGGGAGTGTGTGAGTGAGAGAAGAAAGGGACTAGATATAACGGGAGTGTGTGAGTGAGAGAAGAAAGGGACTAGATGCAACGGGAGTGTGTTAGTGAGAGAAGAAAGGGACTAGATGCAACGGGAGAGTGTGAGTGTGTTAGTGAGAGAAGAAAGGGACTAGATGCAACGGGAGTGTGTGAGTGAGAGAAGAAAGGGACTAGATGCAACGGGAGTGTGTGAGTGAGAGAAGAAAGGGACTAGATACAACGGGAGTGCGGAAGCCTCACTTTTGTTGTAGCAGGTCGACAGCACGGCTTTATCTGCAGGACTGGCGCTGATGTGCCATATCTCCCCTGCCTGGTGCAGCAGGACGCTCTTACTAATGATGTTATTCTCATCATCAAAGTCAATGATGTGGATCTGTGGGAAGGAGAGAGGAGGAGAGAGAAAGAGAGGTGGGAAGGGGAGGGGAGAGGGAGAGCGAGAGAGAGAAACAGAGAGAGGTCGACAGCACGGAAACAGAGAGAGAACGAGAGCAGTGAGGAAGAGGTTGGAATGAGCTCCTCTTCCGTCATCTCTCACCAGTCACCCTAACCCTCAACAATTCAAAGCACCCCTCACTTCTCACAGAAAAAATTCCACTTTAATATGACAGTAAATGCAATCTTAAATGCAAACATCACTTCAGTTTTCTTAACTTCACACACCCACTGTGTTTTTTTTTGTATTGATTTCCCCTTCAAAGCAGCGATTAAACACCCCTTCAAAACTTGGGTTGGATTCATAGGAGTTACAGAGAGATTCACATGTCTAATAAAGATCCGACAGACGAAAATCGATCAAATCTAGCTCACCACACTTCACAGCATATGGAGGGGTCACTCTCTGTGAAATCAGTAAAACATGACTGCAGTAGTGATGGTCATGTGACATCCTTTTGCTCCAAGGTAGGCCTTTTAGTGTGACAGGCTACAAGGAGAGTTTAAAGCATTGAAACTCAGATATGGTGGATATTGGACAATGGTTGACAGGTGTTGTGAAGCCAAATCTTCCTGTTTAATTGATTCCAGATTGTCAAACAGCCATGAAGTTACACCATATATACAAAAGTATGTGAACACCCCTTCAAATTAGTGGATTTGGCTATTTCAGCCACACCTATTGCTGACAGGTGTATAAATTTGAGCACACCGCCATGCAATCTCCATAGACAAACATTAGCAGTAGATTGAAAGTCACTGAGCTCTTCAGTAAGGCCAATGTGGCACCATCATAGGATGCCGCCTTTCCAACAAGTCAGTTCATCAAATTTCTGCCCTGCTAGAGCTGACTTGATTAACTGTAAGTGCTGTTATTGTTGCTTCTAGACGTTTCCACTTCACAACGGCTTAGCCGCAAAGTGGTAGGCCACACAAGCTCATAGAACGGGACCACCGATGGCTGAAGTGCGTAAAAATTGGCTGAGTTCCAAACTGCCTCTGGAAGCAAATCATCTGGAGCTTCATGAAATGGGTTTCCATGGCCGAGCACCCGCACAAGTCTAAGATCACCATGCGCAATGCCAAGCGTCGGCTGGAGTGGTGTAAAGCTCACTGCCATTGGACCCTGGAGTGTTGGAAACGCGTTCTCTGGACTGATGAATCACGCTTCACCATCTGGCAGTCCAACGGACTAATCTGGGTTTGGCGGATGCCAGGAGAACGCTACCTGCCACACCGCATAGTACCAACTATAAAGTTTGGTGGAGGAGGAATAATGGTCTGGGGCTGTTCTTCATGGTTCGGGCTAGGCAACTTAGTTCCAGTGAAGGGAAATCTTAACGCTACAACATACAATGACATTCTAGACAATGACATTCTGTACTTCTAACTTTGTGGCAACAGTTTGGGGAAGGCCTTTACCTGCATCAGCATGACAATGCCCCCGTGAACAAAGCGAGGTCCATACAGAAATGGTTTGTCGAGATCGGTGTGGAAGAACTTGACTGGCCTGCAGAGCCCTGACCTCAACCCCATCGAACACCTTTAGGCTGAATTGGAACGCCAACTGCGAGCCAGTCCTAATCGTCCAACATCAGTGCCCGACCTCACTAATGCTCGTGGATGAATGGAAGCAAGTCCCTGCAGCAATGTTCCAACATCTAGTGGAAAGCCTTCCCAGAAGAGTGGAGGCTCTTATAGCAGCAAAGGGGGGACCAACTCCATATTAATGCCCATGATTATGGAATGAGATGTTCGATGAGCAGGTGTCCACATAGTTTTGGTCATGTAGTGCATCTTGGCATCCTCTTAAAGGTCAGCAGAACACAACGTTAGCCTCACAATTGAAAACGTTGGCCCAATTTACGCAAGCAAGCAGTGTGCAGGAAGTTGGGACCTCTTGATTTGACTTAAGCATATTTGAATTTACCATTCTGGAAATCTTTGATTTACGGACTTTG
Organism: Salvelinus alpinus; assembly: GCF_045679555.1. Classification (NCBI taxonomy): domain Eukaryota; kingdom Metazoa; phylum Chordata; class Actinopteri; order Salmoniformes; family Salmonidae; genus Salvelinus; species Salvelinus alpinus. The sequence continues at coordinate 77,641,164 of NC_092094.1, forward strand.
ATTTACGGATGTTGGATCTTAACTTGATCACTCTTTTGTCGCAGAGAATGTTCCTGCTGCATCAAGAATTTCAAATGAGCCTTGAGAGTCCCTAAAAAAGAGCAGTTGTCTTTCTCTCCATGCGGGGGCAGTCGAGTCATTGGGATCAGGGTTTGCTATCAAAATAATTTTCTCTCTCGCTCACTCAAACACTATAGACCTTGGTCTTATAACCGCGACATTAAACATGGCTCTGAAATGCAGCCATACGCATCAACAACCATCATTTTATACAGCTTAACAACACAAGATAGATTTTGGTCTCCCCTGGGCCATGACATAGAAGTGTCAAGTGTATGGGTAAGGTCAAAATGACCTTCAATCGTGGCCTGCGGTAGTCTAGCGGTTCGGGCTGCTGCCTTCAATGCAGCCGAGCACATACAGTACAAGCCTACCGTGTCAGCAATGGTTGCAATTGAGATCAGCTGTGCGGGTGAATTTAGCACGTATTGATGGTTTAACGAGACATCTGGCGATAATATAGTGCCATCGATGGTTTCAATAGGCCCCTTGTTATTTGATAATATTCCAATTGGCTACATTCTGCAGGCTACCTGTTAGCCTATCGATTGTCAATTAATGAAAGGTGTGAAAAGCCATAATAGGCTACTGTGTTTCCCTGGCTGAGTTTATCAGCTGATTTGGGCCATCAGTTGATTGGCAGATGTAGGCCTACTGTAGAACGAAAACATTTCCTTCAGTGTGGATGTCGTTCACATTTTATAGATAGGCTATGCATAATTTGTCAGTATATACTCACAAATATAAATGCAATATGTCAAGTGTTTTATTTCATGAGCTGAAATAAAAGATCAACGAAATTTTCCATATGCACATTTTTTGCACACATTTGTTTATACCCGTGAGTGAGAATTTCTCCTTTGCCAAGATAATCCATCCACCTGACAGGTGTGGCATATCAAGATGCTGATTAAACAGCATGATCATTGCATAGGTGCACCTTGTGCTGGAGACAAAAGGCCACTCTCAAATGTGAAGTTTTGTCACATAACACAATGCCACACGTCTCAAGTTGAGGGAGCGTGCAAATGGCATGCTGACTCCAGGAATGTCCACCAGAGCTGTTGTCAGATCATTTAAAGTTAATTTCTCTACCACAAGCTGCTTCCAACCTCGTTTTAGAGAATTTGGCAGTACGTCCAACTGGCCTCATAACCGCAGACCATGTGTACATGTATGGCGTTGTGCGGGCGAGCGGTTTGCTGTCAACGTTGTGAACAGAGTGTCCCATGGTGGCGGTGGGGTTATGGTATGGGCAGACATAAGCCATGGACAACGAAGACAATGGCATTTTATCAATGGCAATTTGAATGCACAGAGATACCGTCATGAGATCCTGAGGCCCATTGTCGTGCCATTCATCCGCCGTCATCACCTCATGTTTCATCATGATAATGCACGGCCCCATGTCACAAGGATTTGTACACAATTCCTGTAAGCTGAAAATGTTTCAGTTCTTCCATGGCCTGCATACTCACCAGACATTGTCACCCATTGAGCATGTTTGTGATGCTCTTGATCAACGTCCACGACAGCACGTTCCAGTTCCCACCAAGATCCAGCAACTTAGCACAGCCATGGAAGAGGAGTGGGTCAACATTCCACAATCAACAGCCTGATCAACTCTATGCGAACGAGATGTGTCGGGGTGCATGAGGCAAATGGTGGTCACACCAGATGTGGACTGGTTTTCTGATCCAAGCCCCACATCTTTTAAATAAGGTATCTGTAACCAACAGATGCATATCTGTATTTCCAGTCATGTGAAATCCATAGATTAGGACCTAATTAATTAATTTCAATTGATTGATATCCATATATGAACTGTAACTCTGTAAAATCTTTGAAATTGTTGCATGTTGCGTTTAAATTTTTCTTCAGCATAGTTGTGGTCTTCGGTGTGGATCCAAAGACTATTTAGATTGAGCTGAGACATTCTCTTTGATGTGTAAATTATCAGACTATAAATGCAATTAAACTTTTGGACCTAAGTAGGCTCAGGCTGGTTACTATATAGCCCAGCACTGGGCACGAACTCGTGAGGCTTGTAGCCGGAGCGTCCTGCTTAGACCACTGCGCTACGGCAGTTCACAGCACTCTAGAAAGCACTAACAATACTAATGATAGATAGGTGCATCATTTTTTAAATTATTTTGTTTTAAGCCTTTCCCAAACCATAGTTCTAACCTTAACCACTCTGAATTATTGACTAAACTGTTAACCTTAGAGTCGTTTCTGTTTTAACCCTGTAACCACGCAGAATTAATGCAGCAATAGACATTCATCTATGAGTCAAAAGGCAGTTGGCTGGATTCAAACTCATGCCGATTCTGGCATAGGGCCTATGTGTGCCGGGGTCAGTGGTGTAAACACTGGGCCATGCGGTCACTGAGGAAACTAATAATTTATCCTGCCAATTGCTTGCCTTCAACATATAAAAAAAATACATGTAGTCCCTACAAATACAGTGCATTCAGAAAGTGTTCATACACCTATTCTTACCCCCATTCTGTTGTGTTACAGACTGAATTCAAAATGCATTAAATCATGTTTTTTTCTCACCCATCTACAGACAACACCCCATAATGAAAGTGAAAACTTGTTTTTAGAGATGTTTGCAAATTTATTGAAATACAGAAATATCTAATTTACATAAGTAATCAAACCCCTAAATCAATACTTTGAAGAAGCACCTTTGGCTGCAAATACTTGCCCATTATTCTTGAAAAAAGTTCTTCAAGCTCTGTCAAGTTGATAGTTGAACATTGTTAGAAAGCAATTTTCAAATCTTGCCACAGATTTCTAAGCCTATTTAAGTCAAGACTGTAACTAGGCCACTCGGAAACATTCAATGTCGTCTTGGTAAGCAACTCCAGTGTTGATTTGGTAAGCAACTCCAGTGTTGATTTGGCCTTGTCCTGCTGAAAGGTGAACTCATCTCCCAGTGTCTGTGGAAAGCAGACTGAACCAGGTTTTCCTCTAGGATTTTGACTGTGCTTATAGCCATATTCCGTTTCATTTTAGCAATAAAAGAAAACTCCCCAGTTCTTGCCGATGACAAATATGAAGAGTGTTACTCTGTGATGTGTTGGATTTGCCCCAAACATAACACTTTGCATTCAGGACAAAAAGTTAACTTCTTTGCAGTATTCCTTAAGTGCCTTGTTGCAAACAGGATGCATGTTTTGGAACATCGGTACAGGTTTCCTTCTTTTCACTCTGTCATTTAGGTTAATATTGTGGAGTAACTATATAATGTTGTTGATACATCCTCAGTTCTCATAGCACAGCCATTAAACTCTTAACTGTTTTAAAGTCACCATTGGCCTCATGGTAAAATCCCTGAGCAGTTTCCTTCCTCTCGAACAACTGAGGTAGGAAGGACGCCTGAAACTTTGTAATGACTGGGTGTATTAATACATCTTCCAAAGTGTAATTAATAACTTCACCATGCTCAAAGGGATATTCAGTGTCTGCTTTTTATTTTATTTTTACACATCTGCCAATCGGTGCCCTTATTTTCGAGGCATTGAAAAACCTCCCTGGTTGAATCTGTGCTTGAAATTCACTGCTCAATTGAGGGACCTTACAGATAATTGTATGTGTGGGTTACAGAGATGGGGTAGTCATTAAAAAAATTATTTTAACCACTATTATTGAAAACAGAATGAGTCCACGCAACTTATTATGCGATTTGTTAAGCACTTACTTAGGCTTGCCATAACAAAGGGGTTGAATACATATTGCCTCAAGACATTTCAGCTTTACATTTTGTATTAATTTCTAAAATGTTCTATAAACAAAATTCCACTTTGACATTATGGGGTATTGTGTGTAGATCAGTGACACAAAATCTCAATTTAATACATTTTTAATTCAGCCTGTAACACAACAAAATGTGGAAAAGGTAAACGGGTGTGAATCCTTTCTAAAGGTACTCTATGTCCATTTATTATAATCCACATAAGAATTCACACGAGACGAACTGTAACCTGCACGTAGCCTACATAAGGTACAATGTACATTATATACAAACACCGCTTCAAGCTGCCCACTGGCGGCGATTCTATTTTCAATATTCAAATTCTCCTGTTGCAGGATTATTTTCCTCCTGCAGCGAAAGGAGTCAAATTACGATCTGACATCTGTAGGTTGTAAAGCAGTGACAATCATCTGGTTTGATGTGGTTATTAACACACATCATTCTAATAAGGCTGAGTCTCACTTCACCGTGGGAACCATTCATCTAGTGGCACCGGACAATAACTCCAGGAACTCCTCTCCCCTGTTCATTTTTTACAGGCAGGGAGGAGAAGAGCAGAGCATTGGAAGAGCAGCATACAGCATCCTTTAGCCGCCGCAAAGCCATATAGGCTGCCATTAACCTTGGGCTGGAACCCATTGAGCCAAAATTATTTAAAAAGTTATAATTTTATGGAAGGGAACCATACAAATCAATTCTGGTGCTGGTGGGACAGGGTAATTGGAAGGAGGGCCGGTAACAGGGCCCCTGAATGAACCCAGGTCTGGAGGAGAATTCCCATGGGTAATTTATTATGTGTTATTCTCCAGCTGGAGCATGTGGAGTGACTCATCCCTCCATCCCTCTCTCAGAGGGATAAAAACGAGCTGGCCGCTGGCCTCCACTTTTGGGCCTCTTAGTTAAAGCTCTTTAGTGGTGCAGATGACAGTAAGTGGGGCAGAGGTGGTACGGCAAATATGCTTTATCTTTTTAGTACCCTTTAATGCCACACACATTGGAGGATGCCTAACAATGTGCCAGTCATATTGCCCTGCCCTCTCAGGGCTGAAGTGGCACTTGAGGTGAGAGGAGAGGGTAAAATAGATATCTGGGCCCCACATTATAGAGACAATGAAAGGATAAAAAGCCAGGAGGCTTATTGACATGTCCAAAGGTACTTTATAAGTGCCTCTGAAGCCAGAGCCAATCAGGTGGGGTCTTTATGTGATCAATTCTTGAGGATGGGACTGAAGTCATCTTCAAGGAAGAACAATTTCTGGAACATCCAATAATTGTACGTGAAATAGCATTTCAATAATGATTGGCTGAAATTATTGCTGTCTTTGTTATAACTGTAGTGTATTCTGAAATGCTGGTACAAAACACCCCCTTTTTTCCTCAACATCACCTGTCAGTGCTTGGTGCAGGCATCACAGCAGTACGATCATTATGAGTATTTGCCTCTCAAAAACATGGTGTGGGTGAGTCAAACATAAGTACCGTCTGTCTGTCCAACCACAGGGATATGTTCAAAGTGGGCTCCAGCTACATCTTAACACCCATAGACTTGTAAACAACAGCCAATCCCAGAATCGAAAAAAAAGCATTGGCAATTTTTCTCACCAAAGGATGCCAAAAACATTTCAACACAGACATCAGTCTCTCCTCTCTCCCTCTCTAAAATCACTAATTATCTCACCCTCATTTATGGCCAACTGTTTCTGTCGGTTGTCTATCTGCACGATGACCTAGAAAAGACCACACACACACACTAAATTGGAGTCAGCCCAATACCCAGTGACAGGCGCCAAGGCTAAGCCTGTCCTCACAGCAATACCTGGTCCACACAGGCCTATACGGCTAGCATGATCCCAGGCTTGTTTGCTAGGGCTACAACTCTCAAAGTTACTCAGCTGCTGGACAAGGCTTGAGGTAACCAACTTTACTGAAAGTACTGTACCACTAAACCCAGTTGGGTAGGTTACTTTATAAATGTAATATGTTACAGTTTCTAGTTACCTGTCCAAAATTGTAATCAGTAACAAAATTTGTGGATTACCGAAACTCAGTAACGTAATCTGATTAATTTCCGTTTACCTTCCCCTTAAGAGGCATTAGAAGAGGACAAAAAGCTATTTGGTGTACCATCATAGTCATCACTGACTTGTGATCAGACTCGTTCAGGCAACTTAAACTTGCACCTTTTTCAATGCAAGTGAGTGACATTGAGAAAACCAAAAGGTGTTATTTTTCCCCGCAAACATCCTTTCTGAATTTAAAAGTAATAATTTTGTTTTTCAAAAGTATCCAATTACAATATTTGTTGCAGGTAACGTATTTATAATCAGATTACATGTAATCAGTTACTCCCCAATCCTGAATAAGTTCAAATAAGCAGAACATGGCATGGACAGTCATAGCACAGGCAATGAGACATTGCATTACAACCCAGTCTTGCTGAAACCCAGGAGGAACTAGTTGTGAGATATCACTGAGTCCCAAGCCCTGCAACAACACGTGGGCCAATCCTGGGTGGAATCACTGAGGTACAGTATATAATTAGGGTGAAAGTGGAATACCCCATTGGGAATACTAGAGGCCTTAAGGTGCTGGGATGGGCAGCCACAGGACTAGATCAGAGAACGGAATAAGTCCACTCTAGGTTTTTCCATAAAAAATAGATAGGGAGAAAGACATTTTTGTACAACTTTAGATTGCATGCCAAACTGGCGCCCACATTTGAAGAACATACACATTATTTTGTACAACACCCTTCTTAGATGCTCTTTGAATGTAGAATTAATGTTAGGTCCAATGTTCCCTCTAAGCTGCGCAGAGAAGCACAAGATAGAACTTCACTCAACTTTCCCCGTTAATTAACACTATCAACGTTTCCCTTTACTGTGGGAATTGTGATCGAATCAACGCAATATTAGCCACTTTCAATGTAACACTGAAGCAAAACAAACTATGCAAGACTTAGTATGCAAAACTAACTATGCAAGAGATTTTCTTGTACGCAGAGCGTATTGGAGTAGAATTGAATTGCATTGACAGGCACGACTCAGGCCCATACTCTACACAGACCGGTGAGCCATAACCAATCAGAGCTGCAGTAGGCCTACATACAAATAGCCATTGCCATATATGGATCTGTGCCATTCACTTTGAACTGTTTACAGCATGAGCAGTCACGAGTAGATTAGCTTGTTTTGAGATCAAAGCGAGAGCTGAATGTAGCCACATGTGCACATTTGTTCATATTCTTTGTGAGTTAGTGAGTTATTAGCCCAGTTATAGCTTATTTCTGGTCAACAATGGGGGAGTGGTTGCTCCCTACAAGAGCACAAAATGTGCACAATTCTAGCCATCTTTGAAAAGTGAGTCAGGTAAAGAGCTTTTTTTATGTCTTAAAAGGACAGTGCTGTATTTTGAGACTGTCTTGAATAACCCAATAGGCAGAGGGTAGCATAATTTGACTCATTTTCTGATATGTTGTATAGGAATAATAATGCATTTTATTTTGAAGTGTTTTTTTGCATCAAACAACACAACATTTTCAGTCACCTCCTTGTCTGAAGAACAAGTGGATAAACAGGTTCATGTCAAGCCCTGCATATTTCTTTTCTTCTCAAAAGTCTCATGGAATGTTGGCCTACATTGAACACCACACATTTTGCTGCTACTGTAGGCTGAATGATAGAACAGCAATGTCCATGTTAAAATGTTATGGGATGCATTTTTCTCCATTGTTGCTGATGGTAGGCCACACAGTAGCCTACTTGGCCACTGTTAAAACGGTAACTTAAAGCGGGTACAGCCTCAGTGTTTACAGTAAACATGCGCCGGAAGTTGCACAGAAATTTCACAATGTTCAAGTTTGCGCTCAGCAGACCTGAAATTTGCTCAGTGCTGGAAAAGAAATGGAGTGAACATTGGTTAGGGCCATACATTTCCATGTAAAAGACCCCATGTGAAGTTATAGGAGCATGTCGAATCTGGTGTCAAATGAAAGCTAAGAGTCTATATTTTGTAGAAATTAAAGGATATATATTTTTCAACCATTTTCTATCCTAAATATTAGGAATAAGCAAAGGCATTGATTTCTGATCAAACAGATGGAAAAAGAGGTCTTAGAAAACATCTACCAGAAAAAGTCTTAAAAAGGTATGAGAAATACAGTACATCAAAGCACAATGTGGAAGTAAAGAGCCCTGCCAACTAATATCAACATTTACAGTGGGGAGAACAAGTATTTGATACACTGCCGATTTTTCAGGTTTTCCTACTTACAAAGCATGTAGAGGTCTGTAATTTTTATCATAGGTACACTTCAACTGTGAGAGACGGAATCTAAAACAAAAATCCAGAAAATCACATTGTATGATTTTTAAATAATTAATTTGCATTTTATTGCATGACATAAGTATTTGATCACCTACCAACCAGTAAGAATTCCGGCTCTCACAGACCTGTTAGTTTTTCTTTATGAAGCCCTCCTGTTCTCCACTCATTACCTGTATTAACTGCACCTGTTTGAACTCGTTACCTGTATAAAAGACACCTGTCCACACACTCAATCAAACAGACTCCAACCTCTCCACAATGGCCAAGACCAGAGAGCTGTGTAAGGACATCAGGGATAAAATTGTAGACCTGCACAAGGCTGGGATGGGCTACAGGACAATAGGCAAGCAGCTTGGGGAGAAGGCAACAACTGTTGGCGCAATTATTAGAAAATGGAAGAAGTTGAAGATGACGGTCAATCACCCTCGGTCTGGGGCTCCATGCAAGATCTCACCTCGTGGGGCATCAATGATCATGAGGAAGGTGAGGGATCAGCCCAGAACTACCCGGCAGGACCTGGTCAATGACCTGAAGAGAGCTGGGACCACAGTCTCAAAGAAAACCATTAGTAACACACTACGCCGTCATGGATTAAAATCCTGCAGTGTACACAAGGTCCCCCTGCTCAAGCCAGCGCATGTCCAGGCCCGTCTGAAGTTTGCCAATGACCATCTGGATGATCCAGAGGAGGAATGGGAGAAGGTCATGTGGTCTGATGAGACAAAAATAGAGCTTTTTGGTCTAAACTCCACTCGCCGTGTTTGGAAGAAGAAGAAGGATGAGTACAACCCCAAGAACACCATCCCAACCGTGAAGCATGGAGGTGGAAACATCATTCTTTGGGGATGCTTTTCTGCAAAGGGTACAGGACGACTGCACCGTTTTGAGGGGAGGATGGATGGGGCCATGTATCGCGAGATCTTGGCCAACAACCTCCTTCCCTCAGTAAGAGCATTGAAGATGGGTCGTGGCTGGGTCTTCCAGCATGACAACGACACGAAGCACACAGCCATGGCAACCAAGGAGTGGCTCCGTAAGAAGCATCTCAAGGTCCTGGAGTGGCCTAGCCAGTCTCCAGACCTGAACCCAATAGAAAATCTTTGGAGGGAGCTGAAAGTCCGTATTGCCCAGCGACAGCCCCGAAACCTGAAGGATCTGGAGAAGATCTGTAGGGAGGAGTGGGCCAAAATCCCTGCTGCAGTGTGTGCAAACCTAGTCAAGAACTACAGGAAACGTATGATCTCTGTAATTGCAAACAAAGGTTTCTGTACCAAATATTAAGTTCTGCTTTTCTGATGTATCAAATACTTATGTCATGCAATAAAATGCAAATTAATTACTTAAAAATCATACAATGTGATTTTCTGGATTTTTGTTTTAGATTCCGTCTCTCATAGTTGAAGTGTACCTATGATAAAAATTACAGACCTCTACATGCTTTGTAAGTAGGAAAACCTGCAAAATCGGCAGTGTATCAAATACTTGTTCTCCCCACTGTATATATAGTTTTGGAGAAATGATTTGCCTTTTGTAAGTTTAAGAAACATTGAATTTCCATTACCAAAAACACACATATCTTTAAGATATTTTCTAATTTCTCTCCCCCATGAGGAGAGGATAATGAAAGTTCACAGGAGTAAGAAGTAAAAGGTAGCCCTACACATTTTTTTTACTGATATCCATTTGGTTTATGATTTATTAAGTTATTGCACCTTGAAATTCTGTTACCAAATTGGTAGCAGAATTTCCGAAAAATCTGTAACAGAATTACTGCAATTGAATTGGCTGCAATGGTAAATCATAGTAGTCACAAACTACAGTTGGGTCACCTGCTACATTTCTCCCTTCCACTGGCATACTGTAATATTCAACTCATAACTGTTTTCTTTCTCTTTTGTGAGAGAAAGAAAGCTCAGTTGGTAGAGCATAGCGTTTGCAATGTCAGGGTTGTGGGTTTGATTCCCGCGGGGGAACAGTACGAAAAAAGCATAAATGTACGCACTCGCTACTGTAAGTGACTCTGGATAAGATTGTCTGCTAAATTACGTAAATGTAAAATGAAAACAGTCTGGACAGCCCTTCCCTCTCTCTCTCTCCAGTTAGTATACCTCTCCTAGCTCTTACTGACACAATGAGCCCCCTCTTTTTACATGTTCTATCCTAAATATTAGGAATATGTAAAGGCTTTGATTTCTGATCAAACAGATGGAAAAATAGGTCTTAGAAAACATCTACCAGAAAAAGTCTTAAAAGGTATGAGAAAGCAAAGGCTTTGATTTCTGAGAGACTCCTTTCCTTAATAACCAGCGTCCTTACCCACTGAGTACCAACCAAAGTTGAAAAGTAGTAGAAATTTGGTCAGTCTGCCTTGGCTTTAATTTTAATGTCCACAGACATTGTTTTTAATTTTTGGTACAGTCTGGAACGGCCAGTACACAGTTGAGCACACTAGAGTTGAATACACTAATGTATTGTACTGTACTGAACTCTACTGTACTGTGTTGCGCTGTACTCTACTGAGCTCTACTGTGCTGTACTTTGATGTCCAAACTTGTGAGACATAGACATCTATGGTTCGGTCTGGACCAACCAAATTTAGTCTTGTTTGCCAGTGTGTAGATTAATACCCAAATATGCAAAGGATGATATTGCATATTTATACCTTTGTGTACCTATTTAGGATAAATCACCATGAAGAGAATGACATTCATATCCACAATTATGCATTTCTGTGTAGTACACAGTTCCTTTACCGCAATTCTGTTACCGGGTGTAAATACACGTCACTTACTGTAGTTCAATAACTAAAATCTATTATTTCAAACTCAAGGTGTTATGTCATAGTTGACACCCAATTCTTTTCGGCAGACATATTTTAAACTTCATTTGGAGCAGATGTTTAACAGTTTTTGGAAAAACTGGTCACAACAAACTGAGGTAAATTTGACTGAAAATCCATGACCAAATTTTGCGTTTGCACAGATCTTCCAGTAAATGTGTTTTTGCAATCATTTCCGTATAAATTCTTACACGTAGACCTTGTGCATGGAGTTGTATGGTTTGTTGAACTTTGTTTTTTGTTTGGCATACATTTTAATTAAGGTGAAAAAACATTACCACGGAATTGCCCATATACAGCTGTGTAGTAGGTTGACTCACCTGATTGTCAAATTTGAGGGACTGGGTGCCCACAAGGAATCGAATGGCATCTGATTCAGCTGTCTGGGAAGTAAGTGCACGAGCCTGGAAAGGCAAAACAACAAGATAGATACAATTGACACATTGTAAAACGAATGATATAATTACAAAGCAACAATGTTGACATACATTGAATACAGCTCAGCTGTCACTGGGGTTAAATTCTTAGCTAGGGGGTTGTCTGACATAGCAATAACGTTATCAAGCAAATGCATGGAACTGACTGTACCTGAAATTCGAGGCCGTATATGACAGGTGCATCGTCCTCCATTTCCCACGTCTGATGCAAGCTTATGATTATTGATAGAATGCGTAGCGTTTAATTTGAGGTTTCACAAATAAGCTGCTTGTACTGGTTATCCATCACCTCACTGGACGTTATTATAGTTCCGCAAACGTAGAAATGAATACTTACGTACCGTATAGTAAATGCCCGTAAATATGTTTGGAAAAAGCTGATATGTATGTTTTAAAATGCGTAAAATCTTAAAGAATACCCATTTGACAGTTGCGTATGAAATTGCAACCCTCTAGGACACCGTACATTTCACTTCCTGGAAAACAAACGCATGCGCACTATTGCCGTAACTGTCATCGTTCTTAAGCAAAGGTAATGTAAAGCTCCCTTTTTTGTTAACATTTATTCGTTTACAGCTTGACAGGAGATTCTGATGCATCGCTACATGTGATTTCTGTAAACAAGTGTTTGGTGTTAATAATTTTATGAAACTAAATAATGTCCCGTTTCGCCATTTAAAGCACTGTTATTAACTTAGCGTAACCAGCTATTTAAATAGCTGGCTAGCTAGCCAAGCAGTTAGCCTATAGTCATCACGCAACAACCTTCTACTATAGCCCAGTATAAGAAATACCAAATGCATTACCTATACTTTAACGCACATACTTACAAATCCATGTTATTTTTTCTGTGGATCTACTTTATTTCCCCGTGCTATGCTATTCCTCAGGGCAAAGAATCATGGACAACAACGAGACTCCTGCCCAGAGGCCAGTCACCCTTGACATCCAAGGGACAGTGGAGGTTAAACCCAGCCTGAGTGAAGCCCCTATCTCTCCAGAGCCATCCCTCCTTCCCTCCTCTGATGTCCATTTCCAGGAGGAGAGCATCGACCTGGGGGGCGAGTCCTTCATCACTCCCGAGGAGGACAGCCACAGCACGCCCTCAGAGAGCCTGATGGACAAGCTCAATGACCAGATGATGGAGAGTGTCATGATCTCTGACTCCCCCAACAACAGTGAGGAGGACGACGTGGTTCCCATGGACAACCTGCTGGAGCAGTTTGAGGAGAGGGAGGAGGAGCCAGCAGCAGCAGTGGTTAAAGAAACCTTAGTGGAGGAAGAGAAGGAGGAGGTGGGGGAGAAAGTGGATGATCTGATTGGACAAGACACTACTGAGATCAAGATAGAGGCTGTGATGATGCAGACAAGTCCAGTAGCCTCTAGTCCTGAGGAACCATTGGAGAATGTGAAACAGAAGCTAACCACTGTTGACCAGGACGTTATCACTGTCTCTGTCTCTGCTGTAACCCCAGAGGACAGCACCCCCAGCTCAGGCAGCCCCAAGCCTGAGGCAGCAGCCCTGGAAGCCAGCAGCAAAGAGACCACATCCAAGGATGAATCCATCCCTGTGTGCACCATCTTCAGCCAGGGCAGCCAGCCAAAAGCCCAGGCCCTGGTGCCGGATGGCTTCCAGCCTACCCTCATTAAATCTCCCAGCTTCAGTAGTGGCACCGGGGGGAGCACAGAGATTACCCCCAGTCAACTGGCTCCCCTGGTCTGCCAGCCCAGCCCCAGCCTCAGCAAGTTCTTCTCTGACAGTGGCCATGTCAACCCAGCTACTGACTTCTTTGACTCCTTCACTACCTCCTCCTTCATCTCTATCAGCAACCCCAACGCAGAGTCCCCAAAGTCAGCCGCCCCACCCGAACGCCAGCTCTCTGCTTCCTCTGGGTCCTCTCTGTCCACCTCTGGGCTTACGGAGTCCGGCATCCCCACCCCTAGCTCCTTCATTGGGCCTACCCAGACTGAAGCCACCCCCAGGCCTCTTCAACAGGCTCCAGTAGAGCCAGCCCCGGCCACAGCCCCTCCTCAGCCCTTCACCCAGCTGCAGGCAGTGTTCTCGGGGGGAGATGACCCGTTTGCCACGGCACTGAACATGAGTGAGGCTGATAAGAGGTACGATGCCTGGCTGCCTTCTGAGGAGACCAGGAAGGTGCTGATCTCCATGGCAACGCAGCAGTACAGCCAGGTGTTTGTGGAGAGGGAGAGACTGGCCATGCCCGGACTCAAGTTTGACAACCTGCAAGTGGGTTAGCTTGCCATTTGCCCATAGAGCTGGGGTTCCATACATGTTGATATCTAGTCATTTTCTCCTGGCCCTAACTGATTGTGACCACTGACCAGTTATGTGTGTGTGTTTCAGGGTGATGCTGTGAAGGACCTGATGGTGCGTTTAATGGGGGAGCAGGCAGCTATGAAGAGACAGGTCCTTACAGCCAACTCTGTAGAACAGTCCTTCCTGGGCCTCAAACAACTCATTGTGAGTCACTGTGCGTGCATGTTAATGTGTTTGTGTGAACAGGTATTTTATACATCTATATGTAACAGCCTTGTTGGAAACGACTTTCATGGCAGCTTGGTTTACCCATACTTTAAAAAAATTATAATAAATCGCCTTTGCATTCCCCTCCATTTGAAAGAACTAGGATGCACAGAAAACGCTTGCACTTCCACTTATTCAGTGAGTGAAGACCGCGTAAATTGCTGTTTGCATGTAGCAGATACGCTTGAGACATTCTATGATGACTACCTAGAGTATGCCTCACCTCCCTCATTGAATGGTTGTTAATTGCACAGCCCCATAAAATTGCCTACAATTTCTCTGGTTCACCTGTCTCCCCTATCCCTCCATAAAGCATGTAAATTAGTCTGCATAGTGACCTCTCCTCCTCCATGACCCCATTCTCCTCTTTCCTCCCCTCCCCCCGTCTTAACAAATGCCCCTGACCTGCACTTGGTATTTAAAGCGTATGCACTGTAGCAGAGGGAGAGAGAGGGAGAGAGGGAGAGAGGGAGAGGGAGAGAGAGAGACAGAGGGAGAGAGAGAGAGGGAGAGAGAGAGAGGGAGATCGGGAGATCGATCCTCCAGGCTTTGAGTTCTCTCTCCTGCTGTGCTGATGTCTAATGCATGGGAGCTGTTTGCATATTTCAAAGCCTTCTGCTCACATGCACACCTGGCACTGGGCTGCGGTCCACCAGGAATACACACACACACACAGAGATATTGTGAGTGAGGCAGGTCTGTTGAAATGTCAATGGGTTTTGCTCCTCCACTGTGGCCCTCACAGCTCCACCCGGCCCAGCCTATCAACCTGACACTGATCAATAGTTATGATTGATTGCACCGAATTTGAGACAGTTGGGTGGTCTGTTTCTCCATTCACTTGGTGTATGTTGGCATGGTGTGTGTTAATGGCCTACTTTTGCATGTTTTTTGGGAGGGAAGGGTTCTATATTATGCCCTATATGTATAATTATATACATATTTTACAATTGTATAACATTGAGATCCTTGAAAATAACAATTAAGTGCTTGAAAAAGTCCTTGAATTTGTCTATGAGCCCTGCTTAATAAAGGATATATGGTCCGAGGGCTATGTTGTTATGGGCCAATTTTCATATATACACTTTCACACATTCGGAGCTGCGTGAAAATCTTTATTTTTGTTTGAAACCATTTTGAAATGTTTATCCCAATGTCACGCATTGGCCCCATTTGTTTATAGAAAGACTCATTTATAGATTATGGTAATCCCTCTTAACATAATTTACTGAATTCCCATGTTCACTTTGAAGATGGTAGAATAACTGTCCACATTTCCTTTTCCTCAGCCAACAGGATGAGTAATGAACAGCAAAATCACTAACCTATGTTAATTTACCATCCCCCATAGTAGAAAAGTTGACCTATTCTATTGGTCAGTTTGTCGTTCCGTGCGAGGAAAGAAATAGACTACTCCAAACCGACTCTGCTACAGTTGCAGGACGATAGAGCACAAATTCATACGACCAGTACATAAATGCAACAGATCAGAATGTTTACCTTAAAATGTTGATCAAATATTATTTCTTCACATTATAAGCGCAGCGATGTGCACACGGCAGTAGGCTACACACAAATACCCGTTCCATAATGCAATAAGCGGGAAAATGACAGATGAGAATATCCGTTAGAAATGTTGAACAATTGGAGATCTAAAGATGCAATAACTAGCGTGCCTACCGTTGCCTATGCACTTGAATGGGAAGTGTGCTTCAAATTCCAGTTGAGAAATAAAAATAGCTCTTTTTAATCGTGGCCATCAAAACAGTTTTTAACACGCAATTGCATTTAGAATTGTGCAATGATTTGGCTTAAAAGCACATGTTCACTCCAGCAGCAACAGGAGCTTCAGCAGCAGCTCTTGTGCTGTCTGACAGATTTCCCGCTCTGTATCTATATGCTCTGAACGTGTGATAAATAAGAATCATAACAGCGAACAAAAATACACACTCACCAATGTAATTCCACAAAATTATGCAATGAATCTATAGATGACAAGCATGACCGGTCAAATGTATTTACGTCGACTGGTATTTCCATCAATGAATAGGCTAAAAAGCATCTTGTAATGGGATTTTTTTTTTCTTCTCCCAGACAATTGGCCTGCACCAATTCTATTTATTGGCTATTAGAAACCCTGGTGTGTGTGTGTGTGTGTGTGAGTGCGCGCGCTCGCTCGCTCACACAGAGCTATGTTTACCTTGGGATTGTAGTGACTAATTAGATGTGCCCTATGGCTGTATAGAGATGTGTGTGAGTCTTCCCTCTGGCATGTGTGTGTCTTTTGTCAGTGTGTGTGTGTGTGTACTCCCTCCTGATTCTGGGGGCTGCTGGGAGCTGGCAGTGACTCATGCTGCAGTGCCAGAGTACGACTGCACCCACTGCCACCACACTCCCTCTGAGAGAACACACAAACGCTGGCTATCACAGATGGAGGGAGGAGCACAGAGATTATGGAAGGGAAGAACAGAGGAGAGGGAGAGGAAGGACGAGAGAGAAGAGATGGGAAGAGAGCTATTAGGCTGGGAAAGAAGAGAGATGAGGGGAGGGGAAGCGAGGGATAAAAAGGAGGATTCAGCCTCTGTGGAGAAGAGCGAGGCTTTGAGAACAGATGCTGCGTTCTCTCTCTCTCTCTCCCCATCCCCCACTGATACAAACAGACAGTGGTGATATACATCACTGAGAGAACATTATTCATAGGCGAGCTCAGATAATAATATTATTAACACCACCTGAACATACAGTAACTGAGTCCAAATATCATAGCTCCACACTTTTTGACTTGAAATAGAACTGACCCAAACCCAGTAGAATGTTGGTGTTGTAGAGGGAGAGCCAGATCCTCTTTCTCACTGCTTGGTTAACTGTCCTCTATCCCTCAGGATGTCTCTCTCTCCCTCCCATCCCTCTCTCTACCCTTCCTTTGAGAGCTAGTGACCCGTCTGTCCTCTCCCCTGAGTCGGCCCGTCAGCATTTCCCCTCTTGCTCAGCAGGGCTCAGGGACTTTATTTTTCTCTCTCTCTCTCTCTCTCTCTTCCCTCCCTCTCATCCCTTCCTCATTTCCTCTGAGGCTTGTGTTGTGACCCGTCTCTTGTCTCTTGTGGCCAATGTCAGCTGGCCAATGCCGCCTCTTGCTCAGCATTACCCATGGCCTCTCTCCTTCCCTCCCTCTGGTGACCTGTTCCCCCCCCCCCCCTCTCTCTCCCCATAGTGATATTGGCCTAGGGCTTATATTTCTCTCATCTCTCTCCCTCCGGTGACCTGTCTCCTCTCTCTCCCTGTGGCTGGTCAGCATCCCCGCTCTCTCAGCAGGGCCCTGGGCTGGTTAATCTGTCACTCTGATTAACCACCTCTCTCCTTCCTTCTCTCCATCCCTCTCTTCCTCTGGGGCTGATGACCTCCCTCTCTCCCTAGTGTGCTGGTGTCTGGGCCTGGGGCCAGGCCCGTCTGTGCCGGGGCCATATGTCCAGTGGAGGAAGGGGGCCGGGGGAGGTATGATTAGCATCATCCCCACCTTCCTCCCACCTTGGCTGGGTCAGCCTTGGCCTTGATGCTCCCTCCCCTCTGTAACCACAATGACCTGCATTATACAGTAGCTACCTGGAGGTGTGCAGCAGAGTTGTCATTACCTCAACCCATTACAACATTGAGACCTGGACTAGCTGTGTCAGCTGTTTGTCCTATGCAATAGCAGTCAGTGCTCTTCAGCGCTGGTCCTGGGCATAAGCACAGAGCGTGGCAATGTAGCTACAGCTAGGTACTGAGTTTTGTAAAGGGAGAAGGAGGCCTCTAAATCCGTCTGTGGACAACGTCATCAAACACGGTCACCCAAAGGAACGCTGTTCAGAACTCTCCCAGAGACAGCCATTACAGGGTTATACAGAGTTGCTATGCAATCCCTACTAAGCTAGTTACTTCACAATTCCTTCATATCAGTCATGTGATCTATACCATTGTCCCAGGGCTATAGATGTCTGGATCCCTTCAAAAGGAAACGACTGTGGTCTTTAGAACAGTCAGCCAGTCAGTCCATCCTCTTGGCCTGGAGGCAAAGCCCTGGACTGGCACTCAGGGCCACTGATACAAGGCCGACAGCCCTTCACCAAACCATCAAAGACAAGTTAGCCACTACCAAGGCCTTAGAGATGCTAGTGTGTTTTGCATACTACCTTTCTTTTGTCTCTCCCCTCTGTATTCATTCAAAATGCTGGGGCTAAATTGAAGTGGCACAGGAGCTTAGTTTGTTAGGCAGAACAGGGCGAGTAGCCTTTCTACTGTGTTTGGCTGGAGGCTGGCGTCTCACGAGAACCCTGGCAGTGGGTGTGCAGTGAGCTTCGCTTCAGGGAGTTTTTACTTCACCAAAGGAAAATCTCTAAAACTTGTGATCTTCAACACAATTTAAGAATCCTCACCCCTTTTAAACCCATGACGCTGCTAATAGCAAACACAGCCTCGTGTTTGTTTGTGTGTGTTTTCTATGAGTAGGGAATCCAGTGGTATTCTATTGAAGTAGTAGGCTGTAGTGAAGTCTCTCTGTTCTTCTCCTATGGGGTGGGGATGGAGCTCCCTGGCGGGGGCCCAAGGCCTGGTTGGTTTTACTGGCTCTGGAGTCTCTCGCTGTTGCCCCGTCAGAACTGTGGCTAGTCAAGCAGATACTAGCTGGCTTGTAATCCTCTTGGTTCTCTCTCCCCCAGCTGTGTGCATGCGTGAGTGCACGCCACACGTCTGTAGTACTCACAAGGGCTTCTGTTGAACTTTTTCTATTTTTTTTTTTTTAATCAGGTGAATAAAAAGGGATGAGCTGAAAGGAAGCTCATACCCCTGCCTCCCCGGTGGCTGTGCGCGAACACTATGCATGCAAACTGTGGCTAATTCACTTCCTTCCCCAGTGTGAGAGACAGGAGTTTTAATTTAGGCCTGCACTGTGGCCCTGCTCAGTACACATTTTGTGTTCATCCGCATTTCCTCATTAAATATCACTCAATATAATCAGCAACTTCTCTGTCTTAATGCATCCTCATTTGATTTAGGAGGATCCGATTGGCTCTTATTGCAGAGTAATATGAGCGGAGGTAAATTATACTGAAAAAATATATTAACACATTATGTAAAGTGTTGGTCCCATGTGTCATGGGCTGAAATAAAAGATCCCAGAAATGTTCCATATACACAAAAACATTTTTTGGGGTCAAATTTGTTTACATCCCTGTTAGCGAGCATATCTGCATTCCCAGTCATGTGAAATCCATAGATTAGAGCCTAATGCATTTATTTCAATGAACTGGTTTCCTTCTATGAACTGTAACTCAGTAAAAATCTTTGAAATTGTTGCATGTTGCATATTTATATTTTTGTTCAGCGTATTAGTCATGCCATATCCATCTACTGTTCTCTCTCTCACCTCTTCTAATAGACTTTTCTCACACCTGGGATTATTGATGCTGTTGGGTGTTTGGGTATGCATGGGTGTGGGATGGCACTAACTAACATCGGTCTTGGTTGGTCATTCCATGTCATTTCAGCAAGCCATGACACCCACCATCTCAGATTGCTCTGAAATCATTTCTGTCGTTAGAAACAGAAGATTACCATTCCTGCAACATTATTTTTGTTGGGAAATAATTTGATTTTGATCATTAGAAGTTAAGCTAATTGATTGCACCCAAATTAGCCATTTTAATGTGTAGGATTCATATAATATCCAATGAATATAGTACCTCACATGTGATTTGGACCTAACTTTTTGTTCTAACAATGAGATTGTAAAAAGCCACCCATAGATCCCACACCAAACCCACCCCCCACCCCAACAACGAGTATCAGTTGTAGGAATGCTAATATTTTGTTTCTAACAGAATACATTTAGGAACAATCTAGATGGTGGGTGTCGATCCTCTTTCTTGTTCTTTTTGAGATGGAACGACCCCTTGTTGAAAACCCTTACTGTCCCTCTCCTGAACATTAACTCAAAGCCATCTAATACGTGAAACAAGTACCTACCTGCCCTCAACTCTGCCTACCCCACGTGCAGGGAACAGAGGTGGGGAATGGGACCCCATTGTTTACAGGCTCCTCTGTTAGCACTTCTGGAGCTTTCCAGTTGCATCACCAACAGTTCCCTCTGTGAAGTTGTGTGTGTGCCTGTATTGGGTGTGAAATAACGTGTGAATTGCAGGCGATCCCTGTATTCTGCTGGTCATTATCAGTCTCTTACTGGGACTATGGAAAAGTTGTGACTATACTAAACCGGCACCCCTTTCGGAGACCACCCACCGACCCAACAGGTGGCGCTCTTTTTCAAGCCTACTTGTGACTTGGTCGTGCATGCGTGTCCAGTATAGGGTCGTGCGAGGGCATGCGTGTCCAGTATAGGGTCGTGCGAGGGCATGCGTGTCCAGTATAGGGTCGTGCGAGGGCATGCGTGTCCAGTATAGGGTCGTGCGAGGGCATGCGTGTCCAGTATAGGGTCGTGCGAGGGCATGCGTGTCCAGTATAGGGTCGTGCGAGGGCATGCGTGTCCAGTATAGGGTCGTGCGAGGGCATGCGTGTCCAGTATAGGGTCGTGCGAGGGCATGCGTGTACAATATAGGGTTGTAAAACTCAGGTAACTTTCCCCAAACTCCCTGGGGACTGCCGTGGGTTCTGTCTCAGTGGCTGCAGCTGCTTTTGGCCATCTCCATGTCTCTCGTTTTCAGCTTCATTTCACCCCCTAATGAAGATTTAGAGGCACCAGGGACACTGGCATGGGGGAGAGGGAGTGTGTGTGTGTGTGTGGAAGAGTGAGAGGGGGGAGAAAGGATGTATTTCATTGTCCCAGTGAAATTGTCATCACTAATTAACACAGCCACAAAGTCAAAATTGGCTACAAAAATGTAGGCATAAGGTTCAGTGTTGCTAAGGTTAGGTTTAAAATACAATTTTAAGTAGAGAAATTGTAGAAATGGGTGGTGTTTAGCCATAATTATGACTTTGTGGCTGTGTTTAACTAATGACAACCCAGTGAAATCTCCCATGATGGAACCCCACCTGTGCTCCAGTATAGGAAGAAAGCTGTCTGTTGTGACTGGGCTCTCCCTCCTCTATTCACTCAACAGATCTAGCTTGCATTCCTCTCCTCTCTCTGTTCTTCTATTCTCCTTTCACCCTCCCCCCTTCTGTTTAATGTGTAATCCTCTGCTGCCTAATTAGCTGGCTGGCTGTGATGAATGGCCGTGCAGTGAAAACCCAATCTCTGGGCTGACCTTGTCATCCTTACTGATTGGGAGGCTCGACTCCACACACCCTCTTATGCCCCTCCGTCCCCTGTCTTTGGCTGCCCTGGCTCCTTACCACTAATACCACCAGTCATAAACTCACTTGACAATGCTATGGTTGGCATCTCTGGTTGGTTAATTTTAGCGGTCACCGTGTCCTGTGTGTGTGTGTGTGTGTGTGTGCGCGCCTGTCCTCTCACCTTGTCTGTTGGTTTTGTTGTAACGGCTCCTCTGTCCCTGTAGAGCACGAAGAACTGGCGTGCTGCGGTGGACCTGACAGGCAGACTGCTGACAGCTCATGGTCAGGGCTACGGTAAGGCTGGCCAGCCCTCCAGCCACAACACTGACTCACTACAGGTACCTGTGTGTCTGTCTGTAAATGTTTCTGTTTGTCTTTGGCAATACAAGTGCAATACTGGTGCACATGCCTGTATGTGTGAGAGTGGTTTATGTGTGTAAGTCTCGTATCTGATCATGTATCTGATCATGTATGTAGCTAAGTGTCGGTACAGTGTGTCTGGGGAATAGAGGTAAGACTAACATGCGTGTGTGTGTGTGTGTGGTAGAGGAGAGGATGGGGGTTAAAGCCAGGAGCTGCCTGCATGAATTAGACTCAGGATGACAAGAGTGGGCTGACACACACACTCACAGAGAGGGTGGGGGGGACAGGCTAGGATGACAAGAGTGGGCTGACACACACACACTCACAGAGAGGGTGGGGGGGACAGGCTAGGATGACAAGAGTGTGTGTTGTTGCAGCTGTGGTTTGTTCGCCTGGCCCTGCTCACCAAGCTGAGCCTGTTCCAGAACGCTGAGATGGAACTGGAGCCGTTTGGAAACCTGGACCAACCTGACCTCTACTATGAATACTATCCTACCGTATACCCTGGGAGGAGAGGTACACACCATCTATACTTAAAATACTAACCAAACGCTCTGACACCCCCCTGATCAAACCATAGAAATCCCCAGCCCTGCTAACAACCAAAGACAACACTTTATTTCAGTGCCACTGTTGTTTTTCCCTTTTAACTCTGCATGAGCAGCTCTCTGATGTAGTGCCATTGCTTTAGTCTCTACAGCCCTAGGGTTTACTATAGTAGAGGCAATCGCTGTAGAGTCATGGCCGCGGACACACAGACAGCGAGAGAACCGAGGTGAACGCTTGAAGCGACACCACACAGCAGTCCAAGGGGAGAGCAGATTGAATTTCCATTCCTCAATATTAAATGCTTTGTGCTGCCCTAGGTGGCTACAGATACTGGCAACAGTTTCCTGCCTGGCATCAAAGATTGACATCTGAAGGTCTGCTGCCCCCATCCAATATCTATTATCCATGATCTAACTCTTAGAAGGAACATTAGTGAGCGCCAAGCATATCCTCTCAAACAACCATCAGGATATACTGTTTAAAAAAACAGAGTCGGTTATTCATTTGTTTACAAAGTGAGAGGAAAAAGTTTAATGTTTTTTTTAAAGGCAACTTGAATAGTTTTATTTTCTATCTGCAACAAGTCATAGTTTCACTAAACGATGGGATGTACTTTCATTTAGTTCACTCTTTCTACCCGAAGCCGACAAGTCCGATGTTTCTTTAGGTCATCAGGGTGAAACGAGTTTAACCCCTGACCCTTAGTACTCCAGAACATGGCTGTTGTCTCTGTGACGTCACTGTAAAGCTGTAGATAGGAGTCGTGGGTGTTTTCATGGGTGCTGCTGATTACCAGAGAATCTCTACACAGACAGCGACAGACAGACCGAGACGGTGCTTCCTCTGTAGCTATCAAAGAGCCAGAGATCAAAGGCTCAAAGCTCAGGCACATGTCTCACTGCTCACCTCTAGGTAGAGCCTTCGTTCCTCAGGAGAGAGGGGTGAGAGGAAGAGAGCTGGAGGAAGAGAGTGTTGGATAAAGGGAGAGGAGGCTTCCTGCTTTGCAACACACGTTTCTCAACGCCATCTGTACGTTTCATCTGTGGGAGTTTGTGAATGACATATGTGTGAAGATTCTCTCTCTCGCTCTTTCAGGCTCCATGGTTCCGTTCTCGATGCGGGTGCTGCATGCAGAGCTGCCTCAGTACCTGGGGAAACCACAGGAGTCTCTGGACAGACTACACAGCATGAGGACCGTCTGTCAGACCGTGAGTTCACACACACACCAACTTTCTCTCGTGTCCTCCCTCGCTTTTGTTTTCTTCCAATAAAGTCAGTGATGGGTTGAAAAATAATGACTACCTTGTTTACAACGCTGTCTCTCCTGATAGATCCTGGATAACCTTGAGCAGGGCTTGGCTGAGGACGGCAGCATGATCAACCTCACCCAGGAGAACAGACAAGGTGCGGTACAGAACAGTGTCTAGTCCCCACCTGTCCCACACTGAGAGAGTGGCGTAAACCCACACTCGATACCCAGTGTTATTCAACCTCCGCCATCCTCTTCCCAGTGAAGCCACTATTTTGCTGTCAGACCTTTGTTTTATATTAAAGGAACTTATTAAATGGGCATAGACCATTGAGACAGTTGGTTTTGAGTCGTGAGAAAGCAATCAATACATAAGACATGGCCAACTTTTCAATAATTGGTTCATCGTACTGTTCAGATGCAGAGGGATCTGGTTAGTTGCACCTCACTACTTTGTCAGTCTCTCTCTCTGCTTCTCTTCCTACGCACTCAATAACAAAGACTAGCACATCTCAATAGACCCCCACTGAGTGATGGCCTCAGTCAGCAAGAACACACACACACAGGTTCACTACACACACACACAATGATAGGCCTGTGCACACAATCCAGTCCATACACATTCACGCATATGAACACACACATCCTGCTGCAGATGAGCACAAACAAGCCCACTGACAGCCTACACAATCAGCCTGAGGATAGAAAGAGGGAGTGTGTGGGAGAGGGAGTTGCAGCGTCTTCCCTTCCTTCTCAGACAAACGATGGTGATGGGAATACTAGTGTGATGAGGGGAGGGGGTAGTTGGATAGAGAGATGGGAGAGAAAGGGAAGGAGGTGCTGAATTTGCTCTCCCATGCTTCTGTTGTGTGTTATATTCAACTCTGTTTTTGTACAGTGAAATATTGATTCAATGAATGGTCCCACAATGCTAAAATTGCCCAGGTACATAAATCAACAGGTCTGAAATGAAACCAGTGTGTCCTTTGTTGCAGCATCTCTTCAGCTGTGGAAGTCTCGTCTGAGTCGGGTCATGTACGCCATGGCTAACTGTCTGCTCATGATGAAGGTATGTGTTCCGTGTGGGGTGGGGGAGGGACTATAACGGCAGCACTGAGCTACCAGAGTCCCCTGTGGGTGTATGCGCACACACACACCAACTGTAACACACACATTCATTGACGTACTTGCCCAGACACATATTCACACACATGCCCGTCCATGGCTGTCAGGAAGCTAGCGGAGGAATGGATAACTAGCAAGCCACATGTACACACACAATGGCTAATAAAGGCTTATTGGGTTTAAGCAGCATTGTTTTGGTGCATAGTGAGTACATGTGTTAGGAGAGGTCTTGTCAGGTGTGTGTGTTTTATTATATAAGGAGAGATGCCGTTTGTCTGGTTCAGTCCTCTTCATTCTGCCTTCCCCTCAGTCCAGCCCTGTCTAGAGACCCATGCTGACAGTGGAACAGACAGGCGGACGCTAGCCTGAGCATATCCTGCACCAAGACACTGTCTGTCCTGCCCGTTCAAAACATCTACTTCAATATCATCACTCAGAGTCTAGACCAAATGAGGGAACGGTGAAACACAAAGCTATCCTGTAACAGAACCACCATTCTGGATGATATGACTATCATGGATTGGAGTTGTAATGTAATTGGCAGATGCAGAGTAACACACAGTGTTCACCTGACACCCATAATACATTTGACAAGTTCCTTCGATGAAGACGGCATTCATCATGTTTAATGGCCAGGGTTATTCAACTTACTCTACGAGGTCCGGAGCCTCCTGCTTTTCCTTTCTACCTGATAATTAATTGCACCCACCTGGTGTCCCAAGTCTAAATCATTCCCTGATTAGAGGGGAACAATGAAAAAATGCAGTGGAACTGGCATCGAGGTTCGGAGTTGAGTTTGAGGGCTCTATACTTTACTAGAGAATGCTTTCTAACAATGTTGCTTGTTCTTTCCTAGTGACAGTTGTGTGTAAAATGTTGTTTGTGTTGGTCTGTAGATGTATGATGGCAGACCACAGGCTTCCCAGTAATATCCCATAGGATCACCCTGATTGGATTCTTTGTTAGTGGGAGATGGAGAAATAGAGGGGCAGAGAGAAAGTGGGGAGTCGTTCTGTACATAGGACCATAGAAAGAGACACAGCGCCATCTGCTGGTGGTAGCATGAATGTAAACACACACACTGCACCAACTCACTGACCCTCTCCCATCCCCAGATACATAGCAGCCATGCTCAGCAGTTCAGTCAGCATGTGAGCGATGTGATGTGTGGTAGAGAACAGCCATGGCTGGGGCACGGTGTGACCAGGGACACCTCGCCCTACTAATGGTCAATACACTTGATTAATTCTCACTCCGTCTGTCTCCCTCTCTCTTTATCTAGGACTATGTTCTGGCTGTAGAGACATATCACTCCATCATCCAGTACGAGCCTCAGCAGAAAGTACAGCTGCTGAGTGGGATAGGACGCATATTCCTGCAGGTGAACACACACACACACACACCTTTTCTCTTTCAATTTCAACTAGTTTTTCCACAACATAATGCGTTTTGGTTTGAATTGTTATTTTTGACCAGATTGGAGACATTAAAACAGCCGAGAAGTATTTCCTAGATGTGGAGAAAGCCTCTCTGGAGAAGGGAAGTGGAACTACAGACACATGTGTTTTGATGAACAGGTACGAATCAGTGTGGGTCATAAATGAAACTATTTCCTGATTCATTTATCTGTACTTCTGTCAGACTTCCCTTACAGTTGTAGGGTTTGAGTAGGCACAGGGGTCACTTTGTGATGCTTTGCTAGGAGACAAAATGGTGCCATTCACACTATGTTGATTCACATTAGCTGTTAATTCCTGTCAGTTGGCCGACTGGCACATCTTCACACAGAATCACTGAAGTGACATTGTAATGTGATAGGTCTCTGTAGTAACCCAGCTGACCTGTGTGTGTGTGTTGTGTGGTTCAGGGCCTTCATCTACCTCAGTCAGAACAACTACTCAGAGGCACATTCCTCGTTCGCAGAGGTCCTAAAGATCGACCCCAAAAACCCTGTGGTAGGTGATCACGCAATCTACAACAATTTATGACAACTATACGTGATTAAGACTTAACACATTTTATAGGATACATCGGAGGTTTTACTTTACTAGAAGACTGTAAATAAATGCACTGTAGTTTGAGGCAGATCTCACCCCTCGACTACATGATATTTCCCCTCAAGCAAGAAAACAGCCTCCCTCTCTCCCCCTAAGGCAACATTATCTTCTCCCTAGACAAATAACGCCTTTCTTCCCTCTCTCCTCTGTGCAGAGCTCTTCTCCTTTCTTCCTCAGGCAAATTACTCTCTCCTCTCCTTCTCTGTAGATGAATAATAATTATTTCCCCACTCTCCTCAAGCCTTTGTCCCCTCTCCTCTCTTTACACACATGCCAAAAGTGCCCTCTTTCCTCTCCCTGCAGGCAAAAAAACTCCTTTCTCTCCCCTGTCGACATACCCATATGAAAATATACTATAGTATACGATGCTCTAAATACTGTAGTATTACTATATTTATTCACTGTAGTGTTTTTGCAGAAGTACACTAGTATTCATTGTAGTGTTAATGTACATGACTGTAGTAAAGTTTACTGTAGTATTTACTATTTGTTTTATCTTTGACATAAAAGTGGGGTGCTTTCTCCTTGAGGAAACCTACTGGGCAAATACTAAGAGCAAATGTTGCATAACATGTATAGTACCGGTCAAAGGTTTGGATACAACTCATGCAAGTGTTTTTCTTTATTTTCTACATTGTAGAATAGTGAAGACAAAATTATGAAATGACACATATGGAATCATGTAGTAACCAAAAATGTGATGGGATGGCATATCGCTGCAGAAGGCTGTGGTAGCCATGCTGGTTAAGTGTGCCTTGAATTCTAAATAAATCACTGACAGTGTCACCAGCAAAGCTCCATCACACCACCTCCTCCATGCTTCACGGTGGGAACCACACGCGGTGATCATCCGTTCACCTACTCTGCATCTCGCAGACACGGCAGTTGGAACCAAAAATCTAAAATTTGGACTCAAGACCAAAGAACAGATTTCCACCGGTCTAATGTCCATCGATTGTGTTTCTTGGCCCAAGCAAGTCTCTTCTTATTATTGGTGTCCTTTTAGTAGTGGTTTCTTTGCAGCAATTCGACCATAATGGCCTGATTCACGCAGTCTCCTCTGAACAGTTGATTATTGAGATGGGTCTTACTTGAACTCTGAAGCATTTATTTGGGCTGTAATTTCTGAGGCTGGTAACTCTAATGAACTTCTCCTCTGCAGCAGAGGTAACTCTGGGTCTTCCTTCCCTGTGGCGGTCCTCATGAGAGCCGGTTTCTGCATCTGCACTTGAAACTTTAAAAGTTCTTGACATTTTCCAGATCGACTGACCTTCATGTCTTAAAGTAATGATGCACTGTAATTTCTTTTTGCTTATTTGAGCTGTTCTTGCCATAATATGGACTTGGTCTTTTACCAAATAGGGCTATCTTCTGTATACCACCGCTACCTTGACACAACACAACCACCGATTGTCTCAAATGCATTAAGAAGGAAAGAAATTCCACAAATTAACAAGGCACACCTCTTAATTTAAATGCATTCCAGGTGACTACCTCGTGAAGCTGGTTGATAGAATGCAAAGCTTTCATCAAGGCAAAGGGTGGCTACTTTGAAGAATCTCAAAATATTTTGATTTGTTTAACACTTTTTTGGTTACTACATAGTTTGTTTTCACTATTATTCTACAATGTAGAGAATTGTAAAAATAGAGAAAAACCCTGGAATGAGTAGGAGTCCAAACTTTTGACTGGTACTGTAGGTAGGACTCGAGTCTGAACTGATAGTTCAGAGCTTCTGCAAGATATGATCTATACTTGGATTAGGATTCTCACTCCTCGGTGGCACAAATTGGGATATGGGGAATGGGTGGAGCATACGGGGGGGAAAAAGGGGGAAAAAAGTTGTATAGACGGATTGGTTGTTCAGCAACAAAAATTATGCGTGTGCAACTATGGGCCAAAACAGACGGGGTTGGCTTAGATTGTTGACAACATGTAAACTATATTTCATCTCCAATGTTTATTGAAAACAAATAAATTTGCACAATGAGCACTTGTCGCTCAAATATATTGTTACAGTTGTTGGTTGGCTAGCGAATTTGCCATATTAGCATTGACTTGAAATCAGTCAAAACAAGACATGGTATCAAGAACAAGATGAAACGAGTCACTTAAGATTCCCTACATGGCAGTTTCTTGTCATTGTTGGTAGCTGTCTGGCAATCCAGAATCACAACTACTCACGGACTTCTGCCCCATTTTGAAGCGTGTACATCGGTAACATGACATTGTCAACTAACCCATCTATTTACTACAGTGTTTTTTGCAGATAATACTGTAGTATTACATAGTATTCTCCAGTATACTACAACATGCTATAGTAAACACTACACCATGTAGTATATAATTCTCCAGTATACTACAACATTCTAAAGTAAGCACTACATTATCAAACTATACTAGTGTGAAGTATAGTATTCTACAGTATACTACAAAATTCTATAGTAAGTACTACACATGAGAGGGATACTATAGTGTGCAGTATACTGTATTATACAGTATTACAAAATTATATAGTAAGTACTACACATGATCAAGGGATACTACAGTAGTAGAGTAATACCACTGCTTTCCCTTCACTTCTGAGGCCTTTCTGGCCTCTCTTCTTCTCCCTGCAGGCCAATAACCTCTCTCTCCTCTCCCCTACAGGCGAATAACAATGCAGCAGTGTGCCTGTTGTACCTGGGCCGTCTGAAGGAGTCGCTGAGACAGCTGGAGGGCCTGGTGCAACAGGACCCGGCCCTGTACCTCCACGAGAGCGTCCTTTTCAACCTGACCACCATGTACGAGCTGGAGTCGTCCCGCTCCACCCAGAAGAAACAGGCCCTGCTGGAGTCAGTGGCCTGCCGAGAGGGAGACAGCTTCAACACACAGTGCCTCAAACTGGTGTAGCGGGAACCAGGGAGGTATGGGACCCTTGTGGGTCACAAGATTAGAGCAAAACATTTGCAAGAATAGGGGGCCCATCAGGAGTGTGGCCTAGGCTTGAGTGTCATTACACTCCACTAAACAACATGGGCATTACCCTGCCTGAACTCTAGAGCAGGCACACACAACTGTTCTCACAGCGCAGGCAAATTCACTCCCCATATTATACTAGTAGTGATGGAAATGATTGTGTAACTCACAAGTGAATGCTGATAGGATATCTATGTGAATACATACAGTACAATGTTTTTAGACAAAGCGGACATTTTGCATTCCTGTGTAATTAAGACCTGAGTAAATCATGTTATTTTGTCCTGTAAAATCAACCACAATTCTGTAACTTTTTGAATTTGAGGGGCAATGAATGACTTGGCTCAGGATCCACCCCTCTCCACAAAAGAAATGTAAAATAGATATGGAATAATTCAACTGTACATATTATTATTCGTAGGGAAAATATATTAATGGAAAGTTATTGAATTATCCTAATGATCTCTTAAGTATAACTGTTTGTTTACATGCTGTGGTGTTTACCTGATTTTGTTGAAGTGTACTGTATTGCTCTGGATGTGAGAAAAGGAATCTTGTTTATCCAAATAAACTGAACTTGGTGTAGACCTTTTACAATGGTTATTGATTGAGACCAGACTTGTGACGATCAATTACTTTAGAAGAATGAAAAGTTAGACAACTAAATGATTGAAGAGTGATTTAATGTGATAGCTTACTGGCATTTTAGCTCACTGTAGGTAACAAACAGCTTACTAGACTTGATTCTCACTGATGTAGTGTTACAAAAATAGAATGCGACCTTGAGTGGTGCAATACAATATAAGGACAAAATCATAGAAAGTGGTGTGTTAATTAGTATAATTGCGTACAATATAGGCACTGCATGGGTTTAAATACCTGATAATACAAAAGCCTTTGTCATGAGTCTTTGATTATCCAACTCCACTAAATTGGTTCCTAGAAGATTGGTTGGTCATAGAAATTGTGTAATTCTATGGACACTGCATCCATTCAGTACCACCTGTTGCTCGTCTTAAGCGCATTGGAGAGCGCTCACATACTTCTGGCGAATATCAAACTCATCTGCTGGACGATTGTAGGCTTTCCATACAGGCTCCCCCACGAACAGTCTCATGGCTTGAGTGTAGTTCTGTAAAATGCATGACGAAAAACAATCAACATTTTATTTGAAATTTAAAAATCTTACTTTTGACTTGGACATGCAGTATGGCTCTAGACCTAGACATTCTCATAGGTCAACTGCGTGCATATCCTATCCTAACCACATGACCCGATGGAAGACATTGAGGGAGTTTGATTAAGCTGAGCCGCGGTGCACCGGTCTACAATGCCTTCAGAAAGTATACACACCCCTCAACTTTTTCCAGAGATTGTCACTGGCCTACACGCAATACCCCACAATGTAAATTCCATTGTTTCTAGAATGTACAAGTTATTTAAACAAAAAGCTTGAGTAAGTATTCAACCCCTTTTATGGCAAGCCTAAATAAAGTTCAGCAGTAAAAATGTGCATAAGTCAGAAGTTGCATGGACTCACTGTGCAATAGTGTTTAACATGATTTTTCAATGACTACCTCATCTCTGTACCCCACACATACAATTATCTGTAAGGTCCCTCAGTCGAGCAGTGAATTACAAACAGATTCAACCACAAGATCAGGGAGGTGTTCCAATGCCTCGCAAAGGGCACCTATTGGTAGATGGGTAAAAATAAATAAGCAGACATTAAATATCCCTTTGAGCATGGTGAAGTTATTATACTTTGGATGGTGTGCTTTCCGGGAGACAAACTCATCTTTCAGCAGGACAATAACCTAAGGCCAAATCAACACTGGAGTTGCTTACCAAGATGACATTGAATTTTCCTGCTACAGTTTTGACTTAAATAGGCTTGGAAATCTATGGCAAGACTTGAAAATGGATGTCTAGCAAGGATCAACAACCAACTTGGCAGAGCTTGAATAATTTTTTAAAGAACGTACAAATATTGTACAATCCAGGTGTGCAAAGCTCTTAGACTTACCCATAAAGACTCACAGCTGTAATTGTTGCCAAAGGTGATTCTAACATTTATTGAATACTTATGTAAATAAGATATTTCTGTATTTTATTTAAGAAATGTGCAAATATTTCTTAAAACATGTTTTCAATTTGTCATTATGGGGTATTATGTGTAGATGGGTGAAAAAAATAAAGAATTAATCCATTTGGAATTCAAGCAGTAACAAAAACATAAGTCAAGGGGGTATGAATGCTTTCTGAAGGCACTGTATGGCCAGTGATATCAACAGGAAAAAGCAGTGAGGGAGCCACCCATCCCATGAGAGTGAATGTCATTCCAGTGCACTGCACTGCTTGCTATGAATTCTATCTGATGGTGTTTGCATGTTTAGGTAAAAAGACAAATAATGTCCTGTTTGGAACACTGGGCAGATTCGATTATGCTGAGTACCGGTCTGTGGCCCGTGACGTGAAAAAGCAAAAGCGGTGAGGGACGAGGGCCCTTCACAATTGGAACAGTAATCTGCACCGCTCGGTCATGTTGTCAACAAGGCAGCATGGTGCTTCATTCAGAAACATACATATTTTTTTCCATCAAATATAGGTTCAAGTTTTCATTAGGAGGGTAGATATAGCATTTTTATCAAAAGCAATCACTTCTGCATGTGAAAACACAGATTCCTACTCATTACTCCACGTACTTAACCTACGTCACTTAACCATCAGCCACGAGCGGGGCACCTGGCTCACGCCTGGGAGGAAGCCTGGTTCCAAAACTAATGCAATCGCTTTTCGCCTTCTACCAGGGCAACCCGGGCCAGATAATCAAATCCCCTCCATGTTGGACAGTTTTACTGTAGGTGTTGTAAACAGCCAAATAGAGCCATACGGTCTCAGTCAGAGTGAATCTGTGGTAGATGCCTGCAGGCAGAGTGATTAGGTCTCCCTTGGTCATGGCGATGCGGATCCAGCGGTCCTCTCTGTCCCTCACGTCAAAGTAGGCCCTGCCATCTAGGATGTAGCGGATCTCATCATCCAGGTGGAGGTGCTCCTCAAAAAACATCTTCAGCTTGGGACAAGAGTAGACAAATGGCAGGACACTTTTATTAATGTGCTTTTATAAAGTGTATCATTATAACAAGTCTAATATTGGGATACAGAATAACAAGTGAAAGAATTGTAATCTGACTCTGAGCACCCTCAAATGTGTTCTTGTCACTGTACGCAGGTATTACCTTGTCTTCGTAGTTAGGTAGTTTGTCCTTGTCGATAGTGATGATGTCGGAGTAGGAGTAGCCTCTGTCTTTACGGATCTTTTCCAGCGCAGGGTCTGTTTCATAAATATCAGCATCTAACTGGAAGACAAGGACAGTACAGAATCAACCAGTCTGTCTCTAGTCTCATACAATGTTATGAAATTCAAAACTTTTATTTTATGAATTCCAATTTTTTTGTGGCTAACATTAGCTAGGCTACGAGTTGGGTTAAATGGTTAAGGTTAGATTACATGCTAAGTAGTTGCAAATGAGCTAAAACGCTAAGGCTGTCGTTGATGAGATTCGAACACGCAACCTTTGGATTGCTAGATGTTCGCGTTATAAGCCTACCCATCCACCTTACTTTCATTTTGGCCTAAGTAACCCGTTTTATGTAACTATACCAAACGTAAAATATACTAATTTGAACGTCCCGGAATAACGTTTACTATGTTACGTCTATGAGACCAGGCTGGCGACTCAGACGCTACTGTTACGCAATTCAATTTAACCAGCATTCAGACGTGTATGACACTAACGTTAACGAAGTAGATAACGTAACCAGCTTAACGTTGACAACTTTTTCTTGATAGCTGAAGTTACCACGTTGTTATCCCGCCTTGCTCGCTAGTTAGCTAACTAACGTTACCTTCCAAGAGAAAACCCCAATATTTTCTAACTCCTTCAAAGACACAGGTTCGTTTGGGTTTAGTTTATGTGGCATCCTATGATCTTCGTCAGAATCGTCCATGAACCAGGCCTCAATCGACGCCATGGTATAGCACTGAATAAATGTTAAAACAAAGATTATTATTCTTGTTCTTCTATGATGTAATGGCGGTCCGCAAAGGTTAAAGTTGCATTCTGCCACCTACTGTGCTGGAGTGTGTGTGGTCAATGACGGTTTACAACATTAGCTCCACATAAATCCTGCTACCTAACTCAGTACTTCTGAGAAAATAAAAATAAATACCCCTACTAGCTTCTAATAGATCCCATCCCTAAAGAGAAATGTGTAGGTAGCTAAGTAAGAACATGCACGTGATAAAAACACAAACGATGACGTCGCTTTGGAATGGTAATGAGGATTCAAAATAAAAGTCCGCATTTCAACTCATTGCAATGTCAATAACTAATTCAACATATGTTTCAGTAGTCTGTTAGAGCAGTGATTGAGGAAGAACATCCTGAGTTGAACCAGCAACCCTTGACTTTGTTGTCAAAGATCCTACTTTCAACTACCTCATCAGAACATTGGAACAAAAGTGGGAGCACTTGTATTGTCTATCCCACTGAATATCCCATTACAAATAAATCAGTAGTAGGCTACCATAAGAGGATGAATTCACTTAAAGGTCCAATGCAGCCGTTTTTTTATCTCAATATCAAATTATTTCTGGGTAACAATGAAGTGCCTTATTGTGATTGTTTTCAATTAAAATGGTAAAAAAGAAACAAAAATAGCTTCTTTGCAAAGAGCAATTTCTCAAGCAAGAATGTTGTCAGGACTGTCTGGGAGGGGTCAGAGTGTGGAGAGGAAAACTGAAAACAAGCTGTTATTGGCAGAGAGGTTTGGGACTCTCTTTCTTATTGGTCTATTTTAACTAATTTAACACATGGTGATGTCAACATTGAAAGACCAAAGCTCCATCCCACCGAAACAGGCTGAAATTTCAAGGTTGTCTTTTCCAACAGCTCTTACACTAAAAGGGTATTGTTATCATTTTCACAATTTCACAGTATTATTTGTGTATTACAGTATCATTGAGGCAGCAGGTAACCTAGGGGTTAATAGTGTTTCGCCAATAACCAAAATGTTGCTGGTTTGAATTCCTGAGCCGACTAGGTGAAAAATCTGTTGACGTGCGTTTAAAAAAGGCACTTAACCCTAATTGTTCTGGAAAAGAGTGTCTGTTAAATGACTCAAATGTAAATGTTATTCCAACCTCATAGGGTGGAAATACACTGTATACATACACTAAACAAAAACATAAACGCAACAATTTCAAAGATCTTACTAAGTTACAGTTTATATAAGGAAATCAGTCGATTGATATAAATTAATTAGGCCCTAATCTATGGATTTCACATGACTGGGAATACACATATGCATATGTTGGTCACAGATACATTTTAAAAAATAAATTAAAAAAACAGTCAGTATCTGGTGTGACCACCATTTGCCTCATGCAGCGCGACACATCTCCTTCGCATAGAGTTGATTGTGGCCTGTGGAATGTTGCCTCACTCCCCTTCAATGGCTGTGCGAAGTTGCTGGATATTGGCGGGAACTGGAACGCGCTGTCGTACATGTCGACCCAGAGCATCCCAAACATGCTCAGTGGGTAACTGGTGAATATGCAGGCCATGGAAGAACTGGGACATTTTCAGCTTTCAGGAATTGTCTACTGATCCTTGCGACATGGGACCGTTCATAATCATGCTGAAACATGAGGTGATGGCGGTGGATGAATGGCATGACTATAGGCCTCAGGATGTCGTCACAGTACCTATGTGCATTCAAATTGCCAATAATAAAAATGCGATATTCTTCGTTGTCTGTAGCTTATGCCTGCCCATATACCATAACTCCACCGCCACCATAGGGTATTCTGCTCACAACGTTGAAATCAGCAAAAAATGTGTCCACAAAATTTGAGAGAAATACATTTTTTGTGCATATGGAACATTTCTGGGATATTTTATTTAAGCTCATTAAGCATGGACCCAACACTTTACATGTTAAGTTTATATTTTTGTTTAGTATATATAGAACACTGGGAAATATATATTTTTTATGCACTGGGCCTTTAAATGGGTTTGATGAACCCAATACCTGGGTTTGATGATGAATTGTTGGCACATCTAGGGAGTTTAGTTATATTACGATGTGTATATAACTCGTTTGTTGGCAAACAGTGCCTTCGAACAAACATTGTGGCTGATAACTGGTAAAAGATGCACCGTACTGTATGTAGCCTAGTGGTGCGTGCAAGCTAGCGATGGGTGCATGTGCATGCCTGTTGTAGTTTCACTGTACTATCCACAGCTCCCCACAAGGTGGCGGGCATGTAGTTGACACACACAACATTGCTGTCTTAATAATTATCTGTAGTTGAGGTGATAAAACAGTCGCGATTGTGTGATCCTGTGTTTTCTCATATCAGTGATATTTAAATAGGAATTTAGCTGTAGCATGAATCACATTAAATAAAGGTGAAATAAAAAAAATAACATGAATTGAAAATGACTCCCTCTTTGTATGCATGCTTCTTGAAGATGCAACACAGGAAATATTGACTACTGGATATATATGACAAACCCAACGCAACAGAATTGTTTTCTACCCGTGTCACCAAAATGTTGTTCTGGAGCAGTCACATACACTCCGTGTGCCAGGTTCATTGCATTACACTAAGATATTGGCTCAAACGAAGCTTCTGACGTTGATGACGTACTTCTGATACTGTGACACGCATTGGCACACAGCTTCGAAGTTAGCAATGCCTCAGAGTTTCGGTATCACACGTAACATCACTAGTAAATGCTACAGTATACCTTGCTACAGTCCACAAAAACACTATAGTAAATACTACAGTATAATACCGTCCCTAAAAACACTGCCTTTAATACTACAGTATACTGCAGTCTGCAAAAACACTACAATAATTACTATAGTATATATACACTACTCTTTTGTTACTACTTTATGTGTACTATAGTAAACTGTAAATACTACAGTATACTACAAGTGAATACTACAGTCAAGTCTGCAGAAACACTACAGTGGATACTAGAGTATTCCTTCCATAGTATACATTATAGTCTCTTTTAATGTCAGTAGCTTGAAGGTGACTTTGTTGACTTCTCACAAATAGTTCAAATGCAATGCAGTATATACTGTGTGCATAAGGACAATAACTAGGCCTATAAGAATGACAGCTTTTTGGTCCTTTTTTATCTGATATCAATAAGAAAAAAATATAATTGCATCATTATGTAAACTCTGTTGGTGGGATATTTGGTCGGTCATCTTGTATTTGTTCGGTGTGATTTCTATTCACACTGATTATCTAAGACATGTTAGTGTGAGGAAATGAGGGCTACTTTACGTTAGTAACCCACATTAATGTGAATCATATTAACCAACGTGCTGATTCTCTGAAATAAGACCACCATCTCAAGGGTAAATACAGACTGAAAAAATAACAAACCTCCTTCCTTCTACTGGAACTGACCACATGACCTCATCTGGGTGTGGGAAATATGACATTCAATCAAAATATACTTATGATGCCCTCAGCTTGGATAGATCTACTCCATGATACCACATGTTCATATGGGATGACATAATGCGTAGAAAGGAAAGAGGCTGTCAAACAACTGTGTTTTGCATTTCACAATGATTCACTTGGAGTGGCACAGGACAACAGAGGCAAGACCCTTGGATTATCTGTCTTTTTAGGTATCAAGAGCTGCAATGAACTTGATGTCAAAAACAAAACGGGTCGAGACCAAGTAAGAGCACTATGTTGCCACCTGAGAGCATCTCGACAATACAGTGCATTCGGAAAATATTCAGACCCCTTTCTTTTTTACATTTTGTTACGTTACAGCCTTATTCTAGAAAAGGATTACATTATTTTCCCCCCATTAATCTACACACATTACCCCTTAATGAGAAAGCAAAATCAGGTTTTTAGAAATTGTAGCAAATGTATTAACATTTAAATAAATAAATATCACATTTACTTAAGTATTCATACCTTTTACTCAGTACCTTGTTGAAGCACCTTTGGCAGTGATTACAGCCTCGAGTCTTCTTGGGTATGATGCTACAAGCTTCTCACACCTGCATTTGGGGAGTTTCTCCCATTCTTCTCTGCAGATCCTCTCAAGCTCTGTCAGGTTGGATGGGGAGCGTCGCTGCACAGCTATTTTCGGGTCTCTCCAAAGATGTTCAATCGGGTTCAAGTCCGGGCTCTGGCTGGGCCACTCAAGGACAGAGTGGCCCAGAGTGGACCAGCGACTTGTCCCGAAGCCACTCCTGCGTTGTCTTTGCTGTGTGCTTAGAGTCGTTGTCCTGTTGGAAGGTGAACTGTCACACCAGTCTGACTTCCTGAGCACTCTGGAGCAGGTCTTCATCAAGAATCTCTCTGTACTTTATCACTCCATCTATCACTCCAGTGTTAATCGCTAAATTGTCATTATTTCACCACTATGGCCTATTTATTGCCTTACCTCCCTAATCTTACTACATTTGCACACACTGTAAATTGATTTTTCTATTGTGTTATTGACTGTTCGTTTGTTTATCCCATGTGTAACTCTGTGATGTTTGTGTCGCACTGCTTTGCTTTATCTTGGCCAGGTCGCAGTTGTAAATGAGAACTTGTTCTCAACTGGCCTACCTGGTTAAATAAAGGTGAAATAAAATAAATAAATAAAACTTTGCTCTTTCCCTCGATCCTGACTAGTCTCCCAGTCCCTGCCACTGAAAAATCCTGACAGCATGATGCTGCCACCAACATGCTTCACCGTAGGGATGGTGCCAGGTTTTCACTCGACGTGACGCTTGGCATTAAGGCCAAATTATTCAATCTTGGTTTCATCAGACCAGAGAATCTTGTTTCTAATGGTCTGAGAGTCTTTAGGTGCCTTTTTGCAAACTCCAACCGGGCTGTCATGTGCCTTTTACTGAGGAGTGGCTTCTACCATATAGACCTGATTGGTGGAGTGCTGCAGAGATGGTTGTTCTTCTGGAAGGTTCTCCCATCTCCACAGAGGAACTCTGTCAGGCCTTTCTCCCCCGATTGCTCAGATTGGCCGGGCGGCCAGCTCTAAGAAGAGTCTTGGTGGTTCTAAACTTCTTCCATTTAAGAATGATGGAGGCCACTGTGTTCTTGGAGACCTTCAATTCTGCAGAAATGTTTTGGTACCCTTCCCCAGATCTGTGCCTTGACACAATCCTTTCTTGGAGCTCTATGGACAATTCCTTCGACCTCATGGCTTGGTTTTTGTTCTGACATGCACTCTGAACTGTGGGACCTTATATAGACAGGTGTGTGCCTTTCCAAATCATGTCGAATCAGTTGAATTTACCACAGGTAGACTCCAATCAAGTTGTAGAAACATCTCAAGGATGATCAATGGAAACAGGACACACCTGAGCTCAATTTCAAGTCTCATAGCAAAGGTTCTGAATTCTTATGTAAATAAGGTATTTCTGTTTGGGTGATCATCAAATCAAATCAAATCAAATGTATTTATATAGCCCTTCTTACGTCAGCTGATATCTCAAAGTGCTGTACAGAAACCCAGTCTAAAACCCCAAACAGCAAGGAATGCAGGTGTAGAAGCACGGTGGCTAGGAAAAACTCCCTAGAAAGGCCAAAACCTAGGAAGAAACCTAGAGAGGAACCAGGCTATGAGGGGTGGCCAGTCCTCTTCTGGCTGTGCCGGGTGGAGATTATAACAGAACATGGCCAAGATGTTCAAATGTTCATAAATGACCAGCATGGTCAATGTGTGGATTGATGAGGGAAAAATGTATTGAATCCATTTTAGAATAAGGCTGTAATGTAACAAAATGTGGAAATAGCTAAGGGGTCTGAATACTTTCCGAATGCACTGTATAAGCACCATGCAGTGGGTTTCTCTCTCTCTCACTCTCTTTCTTTGTGTGTGTGTGTGCTTGTTCTTTGATTGTGCAAAGCATTACATCAGCACACTACACCCACACAAGTGACGGATACTGTATGTGTGAACAGAAGTGTTTTTGAGGAGAATCAGTGGCCTAACACAGCACAGGAAAAAGTAGAGGATTGGATGGTTATTCCTGTGAAATAATTGTGAAGTAACTGTTCTGCTTTTGTTTTTGTTTTTGTTTCTGCTTAGTGATTAGACAACATTGAGAAATGTACATCACACTGTTATGTCCTCATTGGACTCTTTACCTCTCACCCATTGTAGGCTGTGCTCCAGATCCCACAAGTCCATTTCACATGTCCAACAGCAGTAGAACACCCACGTCGACCTCACAACGATGCCAACCATGCCCATTGACACTGTAAACAATATACTGTACAACACATTTAGCTCAGCAAGCTAATTTAGTTTATTTTTATGTAAGCGGTCTGGGCTGTAAGCTGTCTAACTGCCAAAGTCCTGAAGAACCTGGCAGCCCCAGCCCTCGCTAGCTCAGCAACTGGCAGTGTCTTGGACTGCCTCTGGGGTGGGTTGGAGTGGCTGGCCGTGCTGGACTTTCCCAGCATGGGAGAGAGAAAAGTGGCATGTCACTGGGCACAAACTGGTTGAATCAATGTTGTTTCAAAGTAATATGAATATTGTGTCCATGGGAACCAGGGCTATCATTCATTTTGATCTACGGTGTCCACAGATTTATAAGTGAAAATGTCGGTCGGAACCGGTACCAGACCTACGCAGATCCCCTAAACAGGTTTTTACTCCTGAAATGTATGCTTGTCATAACAAAGGGGTTGAATACTTACTGACTCAAGACATTTCAGCTTTCCATTTTTATATTAATTTGTAAAAATTCTGAAAAACATAATTCCACTTTGACATTTTGCCTAAGAACAGCCCTTAGCCCTGGTATATTGGCCATATACCACACCCCCTCGTGCCTTATTTCTATTTACTCTACACATTCTCGTTCTGAACTTCTCACAAAAGTGAGACGGGTGTGACTTTGTGACAATGACCACACGAGCAGCCTATCTGATTTCACAGCTCTACCTCAGACACCACCAAAGCACCAGCTATGCGGGT
Organism: Salvelinus alpinus; assembly: GCF_045679555.1. Classification (NCBI taxonomy): domain Eukaryota; kingdom Metazoa; phylum Chordata; class Actinopteri; order Salmoniformes; family Salmonidae; genus Salvelinus; species Salvelinus alpinus. The sequence continues at coordinate 77,681,758 of NC_092094.1, forward strand.
GTCGGCTATCGCTGGTTAACGTGTGATCTGATCTAGGCCTTTTCTGTGCTTTTAAATGGTTGATGACAACTAAACCAAAAATCATAATTCTTTTGTTGGAATTTGGTTGTGCTTTTAGTTGTAACACATTAGGAATTCAACAAACTTCTGGCTGTCTTTTTGAGTGGGTGAATAAAGGTTGAAATGTCATTGATCAACGTCTCAACCAAATATTACCCACATTTCCATGTTGAAATGACGTGGTATGCCCAGTGGGATAGCTCAGCTGTCAAGAGTGAAGAGGGGAGCCAGGGAGCCAGCTAACCAGGCAGCGAGCCTCCAAACAAACGGCTTCAACAGCTAACAACTCCTAGTGACTGCAGCAGAGTAGCTAAATATACACCCATGCTTTAGACTCCGTCTACACACTGAAAGACTGGGGACAAAGGAAGAGTAAATGAAAAGACCTGGACATGTGACAAAGGACATCATACTGCTGCACCTCTCTCTCCCTGCTGAGCAAAGGCTCCTTTCAAACACAGACTTCCTCACCCTTACTCCCTTCCATTCTCTCTCTGTCACAAGCACTCCCTCACTCTCCTCAAAGAGTATATTTCCTTGGCTGACTTACAGAGAAAGAGAAAGGGGAGAGAGAGAGAGAGGGGAGAGTGTAAAGAGAATGTGTGTATGAGAGAGGGGAGTAGGGAGAGTGGATAAGCGAGTAGAGCGAGAGAGAGACCCAGATCTCTTTGCTGTAGCATTTTCTTCTTGACCTGGAATCCTAGAGGAGGAGAAATGAGAGAGCAGAGCTGGTCCGTGTGATGGCATTCACTCTGTAACAAGGCAGATGAACATGAGTAGTAGTGAGAAGAGGAATAAGAAGAGGTCGTCAGAGGACATCGACATACAGAAGGACAGACTGAGTCTCCTGCAGGATTACCTTCAGCACCACTCCAAACCTAACCCTGGGGACCAGAAAGAGCAGGTAAGAAAGTACAGGTAACTGTCTTCTACATAGTGCGCATTAAGTAGTGAAAGCATGCATCTCTCCTCTCTAAACAGTTAAACCATTTGCCCGTGCCGTGGCAGGAGCTAAGCTTATCAGCTGAAATGCTCTAGTATTATGAGTTTGAAATGCAGAGAGGACTATTACTGTTGCTGGACTTTGCCAGTGCTGTTCTGCACTGATATACTGTAGGTTAGGGAGTAATGTGTGTCGGGAATACGATCTATTTCAATGGACTGTGGCTGCCTGCTTTGTGCAGTATGAATGGGTTAAAACCCATGATGTCCACATGAATTAAAACACATTCAGTTGATGACATGTTTTTTAAGAGAGTAAAGGTATTTTGACTGTTCTCAGGAGGTAGAATAGTTATTAGCAAGGAGCTAGACACAGGCACTGTGACAGCACACACCGGAAAGAGAGAGTCATTAATCTAGCATTTCCTATAAATCACTACTTATTCCTCTGTCATTGTTATGTAAAAGCAGTGTGAGAAACCCTTCTAGCATTTAACTAGTGAGAAGAACTTTCTGAGGACTTCAAGCTGACAACGTAATCCAGACAAATGATGTTCTCCTGAGATATTTAGGCTGGAAGATAAGGAACAACTAATCCAGATTCCTCTGTTCAGATCTCTTCCCTGAACCTTGTCTAGGGGGGCTCAACTTTCTACCTGGTTATTAATTCATTTGAGTGATGTTAAATTATTTCATTTATCACCATGCCATAAATCACAGAACATTCATGTACATTTGGTTCTCATGAACTGCAATCCATTTGTCAAGGCATACATCACACTGTCTAGCTGAGCCAAAATGAAATGTGCAACATCTCTCTTTTAAAGGGTTAAAGGCAGTGCAGTACAGGCATACTTTAGGTTAACTGTCATTCATCTCCTCAGCACCTATCTGTCTCTGTCGTGCTCCTAATCCAGACCAGCTCTGGGAGAGAGAGGAGAGATACTTGAGCTTTTCCCACTCGAGCTGATGTGGTCCTCCAGCACTTATTGATATCATGGTAGATACATAGAGGAGGGGAGAGAGAGATATCCGCCATGAACATTTTTGGCACTTTGTCCAGGTCAGGGATAAGGAGATCCTTTCCAAATGTTTGCGTCAGTAGTTAACTTTACACATGTGAGCGTTTTGCTTCCAGGGGTCACCACAGTTCATTCACATACCTGTGAGAATCAGACACAGTATTAAAACTGGTCCGGTGTTTTACAATGTTTGAAGAGTTATTAAGTCAGACAGACCAAGCTAAATCATATACGTGCCACAGGTGCAGAGAGGGCACTTGCTTACTCAAACTGCTTCCCCTTCCACTGAGTATGCCGTTGTCACAGAGCATCTCACGTCACTACATAATTATGATATTGCATCACTTCCTTCTGATCATTGAGATGACAAGGACATGGCTAAGCTGTGAGGTAATGTAGCTGTGAGGTAATGTAGCTCTATCAGCTGTGGAAGACAACACAGCACAATAGTGAATGTACATCCAGTACTGTTCCTGCAAGGTACATCATGCACTAGGCTTTGGAATGTCTAGATTGTTGGATAGAACGTATCCAATATTCTACCTATAGAGAGTGCATAAGGGGTGATTATATCCCCTGGGCATGTGTCCACTGTCCAGTGCACTGCCATCAGCACCAGACCTGGGATAACTACAGTTTTAACTACGCTTTGGGGAAAGTAACTATTCCAGGGGAATAAATAGTTACTTTGGAGGTGACTACAACTATTTGAATACAGATCCCAAAAAGTACTACTTTCTAAAACTATTTGAATACAGATCTCAGAAAGTGACTACTTTTCAAAACTTTTTTAATGCAGATCTGAGAAAGCAACTACTTAAAAACAATTTTTGAATACAGATCTCAGGAAGTGGATATCTTTCTGGAACTATTGGATTGGCCGCTTTCAACTAATGGCAGGGCTGTATCTGAAACTGCATGTTGAAGATAGAAATAGAATGAATAGAGCACACACAATCTCCTGCACTATTCCAATCTATCTCAGAGTCATATTTGAAGAGTTTTGTTCCAAAACGCTATATACCCTCTGTGACTTCTAGGAAGATTTTAACACACTCATCCCCAAAAATTCTCCAAGTTTTCACCATCATTGTAAAGTTTGTTGCTTGGACGAAGTTATTTCTGAAGATAATTATTTATTTCAGGTGATTAGTGATTCATTTACAGGTCAACCCTGTTATGTGAACTGAACTCTCGTTTTAATGTGATGAAACCATTCCTTAAAAAAAAAAGAAGATCAAATACATCTCTGGAATGTATTTTAAGGCTTTACATGCGTTTAGCAAAGCTGCAAATGTACAGTATCTACATGTATTTGAAATACATTTTTTGCCATTGATATTGAAAAAATCTATAAATGCAACATGCAGCAATTTCAAGGTTTTACTGAGTTAAAGTTCATATGAGGAAATCAGTCAATTGAAATTAATTCATTAGGCCCTGATCTATGGATTTCACATGACTGGGAAAACAGATATGCATCTGTGTATCAGAAAACCAGTCAGTATCTGGTGTGACCACCGTTTGCCTCATGCAGCGTGACACATCTCCTTCGCGTAGAGTTGATCAGGCTGTTGATTGTGAACTGTGGAATGTTGTCCGACTCCTCTTCAATGGCTGTGTGAAGTTGCTGGATATTGGCGGGAACTGGAACATGCTGTCGTACATGTCGATCCAGAGGATCTCAAACATGGGTGACATGTCAGGTGTGTCTGCATGCCATGGAAGAACTGGGACATTTTCAGCTTCCAGGAATTGTGTACAGATCCTTGCGATATGGGGCTGTGCATTATCATGCTGAAACAAGAGGTGATGGCAGCGGATGAATGGCACGACAATGGGCCTCAGGATCTCATCATGGTATCTCTGCGGATTCAAATTGCCGTCCATAAAATGCAATTGTGTTCGTTGACCGTAGTTTATACCTGCCCATACCATAACACCATCGCCACCATGCTGGCACTCTGTTCACAACGTTGACATCAGCAAACCGTTCACCCACACGACGCCAGACGTCTGCCCGGTACAGTTGAAACCGGGATTCATCCGTGAAGAGCACACTGCTCCAGCGTGCCAGTGGCCATCGAAGGTGAACATTTGACCACTGAAGTCAGTTACAACGCCGAACTGCGGTCAGGTCAAGACCCTGGTGTGGAAGACTAGCACGCAGATGGTTTCAGGTGTTCCCGCAGGTGAATAAGCCGGATGTGGAAGACCTGGGCTGGCGTGGTTATATGGGGTCTGCGGATGTGAGGCCAATTGGACGTACTGCCAAATTCTCTAAAACGATGTTGGCGGCGGCTTATGGTAGAGAAAATAACATTACATTCTATGGCAACAGCTTTGGTGGATATTCCTGCAATCAGCATGCCAATTGCACACTGTCAAAACTTGAGACATGTGGCATTGTTGTGATTTTGTATTCTTCCCAGCACAAGGTGCACCTTTGTAATGATCATGCTGTTTAATCAGCTTCTTGATATGCCACACCTGTCAGGTGGATAGATTATCTTGGCAAAGGAGAAATGCTCACTAACAAGGATGTAAACACATTTTGCACAACATTTGACAGAAGTAAGCTTTTTGTGCATACGGAACATTTCTGGGATATTTTATTTCAGCTCATGAAACATTGGACCAACACTTTACATGTTGCATTAATATTTTGTCCAGTGTAGATTGAAATGTATTTTTTTCCTCATATGGATAGCAACAGAGGTCTGCTTCACGTGGCCAACTCTATGGTCCAACTCATCACTCCTGTGACATTTAGAAGGCATGCTTCTTCCTATAGTGTGTTGTGGGTGTGGGCCAGAGGAAGAAGGGGAGGACCATCCTCCTTAGTGAATTTCATAAAAATGTCAATTTTAAAACATTTAAAAAGTTATTATTTTAGATAAAACTATACTAAATATAATCACGTCACCAAATATTAGATTAAAACACACTATTTTGCAAAGAAAGTCTACAGTAGCCTCAACAGCACTATGTAGGGTAGCACCATGGTGTAGCCGGATGACAGCTAGCTTCTGTCCTCCTCTGGATATATTGACTTCAGTACAAAACCTAGGAGGCTCACGGTTCTCACTACCCATCGATAGACTTAAACAGTAATTATGACAACTTCCGGAGGACGTCCTCCAGCCTATCAGAGCTCTTGCAGCATAAACTGACATGTTGTCCACCCAATCAAAGGATCAGAGAACTACTGAAAGCATAAGCTACAGCTAGCTAGCACTGCAGTTTATAAAATATGGTGAGTAGTTGACTCAAAGAGAGAGAAAGACAATAGTTGAACAGTTTTGAACAAATTCATTTCTTCCAAAATGAAGGAGAAGCAAGAGCGAAATAGAGAGAGAGTTTGTCTTTTTTTTAAACTTTCAGTTTCACTTACTTAGCTAGCAAATGCAGCTAGCTAGTTTAGCCTACTGAAACACTCTGCTCCAACAGAGGGATGCTTACTGACAATACACTAACATTACTGCATGATTGTAGCGGGTTTACTAACGCGTTAGTTCTATTAGCTATTAGCTGACTATTACGTTACTTTAGCTAATATGGTGACAACGAGGCTGTTTCTATAGGTTTGGCTTGGGAAGGCTTTTTCGCATGGTCACATACAGCTGATTTGTTGTGCATTGAAGTCCACAAGCGAAGGAAGGAAAGGGAATACAATGTGGCTGTTATGAAAGTGAACTCTGTTCACGCATGATCAGGGTGCATTCGTTTAGCTGATTCTGTTGAGAAACATTTCTTAAACAGAAGCAAACAGAACAAAACAGGGATAAACATACCTAAATTTGTCCAATAGAAATTCTCATTTGCAACTGTTGGACTAATGTCACCTGAAATTTGTCTCTCGACCTGTGTGCACCTACGTTGTAAACTTTCATTCATAGGCAAGGTTGTAGCAATCTCATGATGGGTATAGGGAACATTTATGTACAGTAGTAGACTATCATGTAGTCGCCTAGACCTATCGATGTTACATTGAACTGGGTGAATAGAATATGAATGAGAGTCATCCAATATGCTGTAAAGGAAATAAGGCTCATAAGAAAAAGGTCCTCCCTCATCTTAAACTGCACTGACCGCCACTGGGCCAAACTGCCTATAGTGTGTTGTGGGAGTGGCACCAGACTGCCTATGTTTTATTTTTTATTTTTTAAACTTTTATTTAACTAGGCAAGTCAGATAACCTCTACAGGATCGGTGGGTCCCCCACAGGACTGTTGAGCTAACGTAGGATAATGTGATTAGCATGAGGTTGTAAGTAACAAGAACATTTCCCAGGACATAGACATATCTGATATGGGCAGAAAGCTTACATTTTTATTAATCTAACTGCACTGTCCAATTTACAGTAGCTATTACAGTGAAATAATACCATGCTATTGTTTGAGGAAAGTGCACTGTTATGAAAATGTATTAATAAACCAATTAGGCACATTTGGCCAGTGTTGATACAACATTTTGAACAGAAATACAATGGTTCATTGGATCAGTCTAAAACGTTGCACATACACTGATGTCATCTGCTGGCCAAAATCTAAATTGCACCTAGGCTGGAATAATACATTATGGCCTTTCTCTTGCATTTCAATGATGATGGTACAAAGAAAATACTAAAAAAACGCTGATCTAATGTGTTATATTCTCCTACATTAATTTCACATTTCCACAAACTTCAAAGTGTTTCCTTTCAAATGATCTCAAGAATATGCATATCCTTGCTTCAGGTCCTGAGCTACAGGCAGTTAGATTTGGGTATGTCATTTTAGGAGAAAATTGAAAAAAAGGGTCGGATCCTTTAAGAACAAATTCTTACTAACAATGACGGCCTACCACGGCCAAACCCTAACACCAGATGACGCAGGGCCAACTGTGCGCCGCCCTATGGGACTCCCAATCACGGCCCGTTGTGATACAGCCTGGAGTGTGTTGTGGTGGTGGGCCAGACTACAGGAAGGGTGTTGTGGTAGTGGGGGAGGTTGGAGGAGTGACCCTGACCCTGGTTGTGGCCAGACAGAGGGTGCTGGGGCTGGTCACTATTCTCCCAGTGTGGTGCAGCCTTCACACCTGGTGGGGAGACTCAGCAACAGCTGTCCCCGACCCGTGTTGTCCCCATCACCCCTATCACTAGACCCTAAGTCATGAATGTAAAGAATGTGTCCCAGACCTGGGTTTTACATAGAATGGATGCAGGTTACATTTCCATGTTTTGAAGTATAAAGAATAACCACAGTGCTTCAGCAGCATAAATTGAATGGCCATGCAGTTGATGGTCTTTGCTCTTTGATAAAGCTCAATGTGAATCAACATGACATTCTACTAATATTGTGACTGGAGAAGTCCTCTCTTTCTATATGATATCTAAAAGGAACCCTAAGCCTTCTGTATGTCACATACAGTACCAGTCAAAAGTTTGAACACACCTACTCATTCAAGGGTTTTTCTTTATTTTAACTATTTTCTACATTGTAGAATAATAGTGAAGACATCAAACTATGAAATAACACATATTGAATCATGTAGTAACCAAAAAAGAGTGTGCAAAGCTGTCATCAAGGCAAAGGGTAGCTACTTTGAAGAATCTCAAATATAAAATATATTTTGATTTGTTTAACACTTGTTTGGTTACTACATGATTCCATATGTGTTATTTCATAGTTTTAATGTTGTAACGATCGTCGTTACGTGAAAGAGAGGAGGACCAAATTGCAGCGTGGTACGTTTCCATATTTATTGGAATACTTAACAACACGAACAAAACAATAAACAAAAAATGAAACTAACGACGCTACAGACCTGAACATGTGAACATAGAGACAATGAACGCAACGAACAGGAACAATCACCCACAAACAAACAGTGAAAAACAGCCTACCTTAATATGGTTCCCAATCAGAGACAATGACAAACACCTGCCTCTGATTGAGAACCATATTAGGCCAAACAATAAAGCCAACATAGAAACACAAAACATAGAATGCCCACCCAGCTCACGTCCTGACCAACCAAACAAAGACTAAACAAAGGAAATAAGGTCAGGAACGTGACAAATGTCTTCACTATCTTCACTGAAGAAAACCCTTGAATGAGTAGGTGTGTCCAAACCTTTGACTGGTACTGTATTTATCTATATAGGTCATCAGTATCTTGGGTCATTGCAAATGGTTCTGACCCTATTCCAACTGACCTTCTCCGTCTCTTCTAGCTAGAAATAGTAGTCATGCAAAGAAACTGGCTGCTGAACTTTTGAAAGGTTTGTGTATTGAGACTTCGAATTCTCCTGAAGAGAGACTTACTGTAGTAATCAGTGATCTCAACCAGGCTGCTCCTCTCTTCCTCCCTCATTCAGGTTGAGGGAGTGACATCATGATGGACTTCTGGAGAGTTCCGTTTGTTCTCTGATGTCATCGATTTGGACAGTTTTGCACATTGTTGACTGCACCATGACTCTGAGATAGAGCTGCCTTATCACCGTGGTTTCTGAGTTTTCAGTGTCTGCACTGGCTGACTGCTGGAGCTCTTGAGTTGGACAGACTCAAGTTAGACAAAATGTGTATCGCTTTCTTCCAGCAGTGTGAAACGATCATGTAATGTCATGTAATATTATGTTATGTCATGTCATGCCATGTTATACATGGACAGATCAGTGCAGACCATTTGAACTGTATGGAATTTCATGCAGAGACCACCTGGCTGGGCCTGTGGAATTCCGGAGTGGTTCAGTGCAATTCTAATTTTAGACTTCAGAGAAATGACTGACTTCATGATTTAGTGTGTAAGTCTACTGTATCTGAGTGTGCTTCACCCATGTCTAATTTGCAGACTCTATGGCCTTTATGCAACATCCTGAACATGACCCATGATCCCACGCCCCTCAGAATCTCCTTTTAAACGTTATATCCAATCATGTCACGTTACTCAAGGAATTTGGTTCTTGATTGGTTGGTGTTCATTTACAGATTCTGTAAACCTACTCCATGTTGCTCCCTAAATAGATCAAATGAATTGGGTTGCTACCCAGCACAGTAGAGTTGTGAAGATCACATCTACTGTGAGATGCAACACATGCAAACTTCAAATCAATCAAATCACATGAGCCATATACAACAGGTGTAGACCTTACTGTGAAGTGCTTACTTACAAGCCCTTAACCAACAGTACAGTTCCTTGTTCAGAACATATGGAGATACTTGTATGTGCACATTTAGGCCTATGTGAATTGCATATTATTTGATAGGCCTACTGCGTACAGTAATAGGGCATACTAGCTGACCCATCTTCATCTACTGAAGGTCCTTCCCTGTACAACTTCTGTCACTCATGTATTCATACAGTGTCTTCCTTTTGTCATACCACTTGACTTTTTCCACATTTTGTTACGTTACAGCCTTATTCTAGAATTGATTAAATTCAATCTTTTCCTCATCAATTTACACACAACACCCTATAATGACAAAACAAAAACAGATTTTTATAAATTTTTGCAAATGCAGAGAGATCCTTGATGAAAACCTTCTACAGAATGATTAGACCTTAGACTGGGGCGAACGTACACCTTCCAACATGCCAACGACCCTAAGCACACAGCCAAGACAACGCAGAAGTGGCTTCGGGACAAGTCTCTGAATGCCCTTGAGTGGCCCAGCCAGAGCCCGGACTTGAACCCGATTGAACATCTCTGGAGAGACCTGAAAATAGCTGTGCAGCGACGCTCCCCATCCAACCTAACAGAGCTTGAGAGGATCTGCAGAGAAGAATGGGAGAAACTCCCCAAATACAGGTGTGCCAAGCTTGTAGCGTCATACCCAAGAAGACTCATGGCTGTATTTGCTGCTAAAGGTGCTTCAACAAAGTACTGAGTAAAGGGCCTGAACACTTATGTAAATGTGATTTTTCCAGGGTTCTTTAAACAGGTGTTGCTTTGTCATTATAGGGTACTGTGTGTAGATTTATGAAGGGGAAAAAACGATTTAATCCATTTTAGAATAAGGCTGTAAGTTAACAAAATGTGGAAGAAATCAAGGGGTCTGTATACTTTCCAAATGCACTGCACATGGCACTGTTAAGACACTGTGGTCCTCATGTTGAAGAGCCCGTGTTTGCTAATGGTGGAACCTCTAAATTTAACCAATGCAATCAGAAGACTGTGATGATGAAGGGGATACTATGAGTTGAAACCTGGTAGGGAAATGACATTGCTCTGGCATGATGACATGTCAGGTGTAATAAATATTGATGTATTGAGTATAAATAGAAGTAGATCACTAGATGTACCATTTCAAAACGTATGTAAAGTAGCCAACAAGACAGGAACGATGACTACAAGGAACTCTATTCCACATCAAGTAACTCAAGCGAGCAGTAAAATCTGATTTAAAAAACATAAAACTACATGTTATGGAACAACACGGACTGTGAAGAGACACACACACACAGGCACACACACATACGCACACACGCGAACACACACACTCTACACAAACATACATTGTAATGTTGCAATATTTTTGTATTGTGGTATTATACATATTGTATTGTAGATATGCAGTGGTATAGTAGTGGTGAAATAATGTGTTCTATTATATACACATTTTTCTTGTTAATCTTGTTTGGACCCCAGGACGATTAGCCTTGGCAGCAGCTAAGGGGGGTCCTTAATAGATACAAATACAAAATGTCAGCAGGGACCATCATCTCTGAACTTTTAAGAAATTCCAAGTGAAATAAACAGAATTTCCATGTGTAATGTAATGCTATGACATCAATCAACGAGAAATGTGTATAATGTAAGTGTGATCAGCTGTCTCAACCGACAACAGACGTCATCACTCTTCAGTTTAACAAAATTTGTCTCTGGAACACGTCTGTTAGGACCTCAAAGGTCATTGTTTGTCTGCAAAGGAATGTGTCTGCAGAAAGCTGAGACAGACCAATTTGTACCACTACATGGGAAATAGGGAGTGGGACTTGTAAAAACTGTAATACTAATATTTGATTCTAGACAATTTCTTCCACATTCACGAGTCAAGTTTGATTGAAATATCCGTTCATTGAAATTCTGGTATTTTCTGGCGAGGTCATGTTTTCCTTGTTAAGATGGAAGAGCCTTGGGATCTCATTGCATTTTATAAGTGTCTGCAGGCGTGGTACATTGCCAAACTCCTTCGTGCTGAGGCACAGTTCCCAGCCCATATTTAGTCACGTTGGATTCATAGCGTGGATATATCAAACTCCCCAAATCAAACTATTGATTTTTCCAAATACTTTGGAGGGTCCCTGGAATCCCGGCAGCTGCTGGCACTAGTGTCTCAGGAAGTAGGAGCTATCTATTTACCATTGCTGACATTACAGGCCTAATAAGGACCATTCGGCTATGCAGAAGAACCCCTGGAGGAGCGCTGGCGCTGGCACTGGCAGAGGAGGTACAGGCCTCACACAAACAACACCAACGCTAGAGAGGTCTGGGAAAGAGATCATATCCACTGGCTCAATCAGGCTCTCCAACTAAGTTTGGACACGTCGTGGTCGAAATTTAGATTGTATGTACAGTATGTGGTGGAGCTGTAGCCAAACTTTGTTACTTTTTTAATGATCATTTGACCAGTATGTTGTGTCCCAACCTAAAGTGGTGGGACTCCCCCTAAGTATGTCTGTTCATTTGCTGATCATGGCTATAGTGATGGGGATCATTTTTCTACAGCATTGACCAGGAGCATGTGTGTACCCTGAGTGACAGCTGGTCATGACCGCCAGGGTCTGGCTGGCTATGTGGGAGTAGACATGGGGGACCCAACCTTACTTTAGTCCCAGGCCTCCACTGGCCCCACAGATCATTAGGCCCTGGCCTTCTCATCAGAGGGAACTTGGGTGTTTGATGCAAGCAGTCACACAGTAACATACTACAGATGACTTGGATTCCATGGACGTGTGGGAATTCTGGTCAGGGGTACCCGGAGAGGGCTCATTGTCCATTTGATCAGCTCCCTCTCCCATTAGGGAAGGTGGGAATGCAACATGCAGGAATGGAATGTGAGGCTTAGAGGCCAGGTGGCTTTAGAATCCCCATTTGCCCGCTAAGAATCTACTTTAATCACAACAGTTGCAAACCATTGCGCTGACATTTAGGGTCATCCTGTAAGAATCTGATGGAAATGTTTATAGAAAAGTTAAGGGTATAGAGAAGGTCTTGTTACGCCTTGGTGAAGTTGGAGTAATAGATCAATATCCTGATCCTGGTCTGTTTCAATCAACAGTCTTATCTATCTAACCTCAGTTCCTTGTGAATGTTGGGCTTTTCACGGCTCAATCAGCTCATTACTACTGAATCAAAGTAATGCATGTCCCAGCTGACAGTATTACACAATACCCACGGAAATGTGGGAATAAGAAACGGTTTAATTAAACTGTGCTGGAGGAAAAATAATAGTGTCCTTGGAGTTTGGAATCATAGGTGGAAGCCAAAGGAGCCAGAAGTTGGAGCTGAAGTGTTTATCCAAAGTTAAATGGAAGATGAACGCCAGAGAGACTAGGGAGAAGTGATACTTTACTCTAAAAAGCTGTTGCATAGATACATAACTGGAAGTTTGCATGTACTTCAATAACAAATGCAAGTGACACATTGACTGCCCTCAAGTTCATGTCCTGAGCAAGAGTTCAAAACATTATCCAGAGTTATGTTTTGAAATGTATGGGAGAAGTATGAGGACTCAAGATATGGTCAGCATTGATTGTGTCTGATTCCCCTCTGACCTCTTACACCCTCTCTTAACTCTATTTTTAAACCAGACAAAAGCCACATAAGCATGTGTGGTCAGGTGAGAGCCACTGTAGGCCAACTACTGGTGGCCAACTACTGGTGGCCAACTACTGGTGGCCAACTACTGGTGGCCAACTACTGGTGGCCAACTACTGGAGGCCAACTACTGTAGGCCAACTACTATAGGCCAACTAACGTAAACTCACTCACTTTTGTACATCGCCTTGGTCCGTACAATTGACCTTATTTTAGCGCCCCAAAAACGTAATACTTCCAGATCAACTGTAATGTCAATACCATTGTAAAGAACACTTTCTCCCCTTTCCAACAAAATAAATGACATGACCCTGACGCTGCCCGTTTCTGCATGATTCAAGCAGGCAATGAGCCCCGTCGGGTCTTTTTAAAAATGGCGGGTGGGGAAGCGAAACTAATGCGTGATAGTAAGAAGGAGAGATGTTGTGTGGGAAAATTGCTTTTTTTCACTCGATCTGTCCAACTTATCACCTTAAAAATGTAAATAAAACACTATAAAGAGTTTATATAATGTGTCATTACATACCTATTTGAAGGTTTGTGTCGAATTTGAATCGGTTTTTAGGGCGGTGCTAAAGTGATCTTCAGAAGTAAACAGTTTTTTTGAGAGTCGTGATCGCTTGCAGTGACGACGCAAAATATGACTAGGTATCCCCTCCTTACCCCCGTCACTGTCCATTTCTTGTTTTTAAACGATGAGAGAAGTGCTACACCTAGTGGAGAGAGATTGTAAGACAGAAATAGTTGCTTTATGCGTGCTGTACGTTACGGCATGACACGTCACGATGTAACGGAGGGTCAGTTTTTTCAACTTTTCTCCAATACTATAGAGCCATTACCATGACGATCAACGCTTGAATAGAAACCTAGTTCACACCCCCGATTTTGAAGTCAACACAGTCGCTACAGTCCCATTAGTTTTCTTTGTAGCCTCGTTTGAATGTCGCGGTTGCGCACATTTGTACGGAATGGGGTGAGTTTACTTACTGTAGGCCAACTTCATTTTCCACTACCACTCATGATCGCACGGCAACGCTGATCACTATTTGCGTGTGTTAGAAGTGTTGGTAAGAAATGTTGGTCAGAAGTGTTGGTCAGAAGCTGTGTGACTCAACAAGGCAGGGCATCTCACACCAGTGTTTGGATAGAGAGGCTTTACTGAGCATTACTGTGAAGCACTGAGGTTAGAATAACGCCGGCTCTCAGTCCTCTCAGTCCACTGGCTCTCACCTGATCACACATGCTTATGTGTGTCCATCTAGTGTATCCATCTACTGTAGGGGGGGGGGTTGTCGGAAACATGTGGAGTACTGTAGGTGTTTCATCACCAAGGCACAGAGTCGGACATTGGTGCCTCTTTATCCCTGGCTGCACCTCTCCTGGCAGGGCTGCAAAAGTGGCATAGCAGTGGATACTGGGTAGTTTACTTCGCAAGAGACAATCACTTCAGTTTGCCTCGATGTGATATTATTATACTGTAATGCATTGTAGGGCAAGGAAAGCGGTCGGAGTAGCCTAATTCAACACTTCAGAGGTTTTCCTTCTCTCTTATTTTAGAAAGCTTTTAACTAGTGCTCTTTTCCCTAAACCCTTTCTTAAACCTGGATCTTTATCCATGAACAGTGGAGATTAAAGTATATTGGTTTCAGATGTCATTAGGTCATTCTGATCAGACAGCGTTCTTAGAGTCAGACCACTACTAAAGAGGAAGATAAGCATTGTCCCTGAGCAGTGAACTGAAACCTCCAGTGAACCACTGTCAAAACCCTGTACTTCACACATACAAGTACCAGTCAAAAGTTTGGACACACCTACTCATTCAAGGGTTTCTCTTTATTTTGACTATTTTCTACATTGTAGAATAATAGTGAAGACATCAACACTTTTACATAACACATATGGAATCATGTAGTAACCAAAAAAGTGTTAAACAAATCAAAATATATTTTAGATTTTAGATTCTTCAAAGTAGCAACTCCTTGCCTTGGTGACAGCTTTGCACACTCTTGGCATTCTTTCAACCAGCACTCCATCACTCTCCTTGGTCAAATAGTCCTTACACAGCCTGGAGGTGGGTTTTGGGTCATTGTCCTGTTGAAAAACAAATGATAGTCCCACTAAGCCCAACCCAGATGGGATGGCGTATCTGTCACGTTCCTGACCTGTTTTCCCTTGTTTTTGTATTTGTTTAGTATGGTCAGGGCGTGAGTTGGGGTGGGCATTCTATGTTATGTGTTTCTATGTTGGGTGCAATGTATTAGCCTGATATGGTTCTCAATTAGGGGCAGGTGTTTTACGTTTCCTCTGATTGAGAACCATATTAAGGTAGGCTGTTCTCACTGTTTGTTTGTGGGTGATTGTTCCTGTGTCAGTGTTTGTACCACCCGGGGCTGTTTCGTTTCGTTTCGTTTCGTTTAGTTTCGTTTAGTTTCGTTTGTTAGTCTGTTCCTGTTCCTGTTCATTGCGTTCTTCGTTGTCTGTAAGTTCACATGTTCAGGTCTTGTAACGTCGTTTATTGTTTTGTAGTTTATTAAGTGTTTTTTTCGTCTTCGTTATTATTATTTAAATAAATCATTATGTCTTCATACCTCGCTGCATATTGGTCCGATCCTTGCTCCTCCTCAGACGAGGAGGAGAACGAACGTGACAGAATTACCCACCATAACAGGACCAAGCAGCGTGATAAGCGGCAGCAGGAACAGCGCAAGGAGGAATGGCAATGGGAGCAAAATCTGGACTACACTACGTGGAAAGAGATCGACAGGTGGGCGATCGACCCAGGGAGAATGCCGGAGCCCGCCTGGGATTCTCTGGCGCAGTGTGAGGAGGGATACCGGCGAATGGAGGCAGCACGACGACGCGGTAGGAAGCCTGTAAGTCAAGCCCAAAAATTTATTGGGGGGGGCTACAACGGAGTGTGGCGAAGTCAGGTAGGAGACCTGCGCCAACTCTCCGTGCTTACCGTGGGAAGCGAGAGTACGGACAGACACCGTGTTATGCGGTAGAGCGCATGGTGTCTCCTGTACGTGTGCATAGCCCGGTGCGGGTTATTCCACCTCCCCGCACTGGCAGGGCTAGATTGGGCATTGAGCCAGGTGCCATGAAGCCGGCTCAACGCGTCTGGTCTCCAGTGCGTCTCCTCGGGCCGGCATACATGGCACCAGCCTTACGCATGGTGTCCCCGGTTCGCCAACACAGCCCAGTGCGGGTTATTCCACCTCCCCGCACTGGTCGGGCTACGGGGAGCATTCAACCAGGTAAGGTTGGGCAGGCTCAGTGCTCAAGGGAGCCAGTACGCCTGCACGGTCCGGTATATCCGGCGCCACCTCCCCGCCCCAGCCCAGTACCACCAGTGCCAACACCACGCACCAGGCTTCCAGTGCGTCTCCAGAGCCCTGTTCCTCCTCCACGCACTCGCCCTATGGTGCGTGTCTCCAGCCCGGTACCACCAGTTCCGGCACCACGCACCAAGACTCCTATGCGTCTCCAGAATCCTGTGCGTCATGTTGCTGCTCTCCGCACTAGCCTTGAGGTGCGTGTCCTTAGCCCGGTACCTCCAGTTCCGGTACCACGCACCAGGCCTACTGTGCGCCTCAGCCGGCCAGAGTCTGCCGTCTGCCCAGCGCTATCTGAGCTGCCTGCCTGCCCAGAGCCGTCTGCGCTGTCCGTCTGCCCAGCGTCACCTGCACTGCCCGCCTGCCCAACGCCGTCTGAGCTGTCCGTCTGCCAAGCGCCGCCTGCGCTGCCCGTCTGCCCAGAGCCGCCTGAACTGCCCGTCTGTCCTGAGCCTTCAAAGCCGCCCGTCTGTCCTGAGCCTTCAAAGCCGCCCGTCTGTCCTGAGCCGCTAGAGCCGTCCGTCAGTCAGGAGCCGCTAGAGCCGTCCGCCAGACAGGAGCCGCTAGAGCCGTCCGCCAGACAGGAGCAGCCAGAGCCGCCCGCCAGACAGGAGCAGCCAGAGCCGCCCGCCAGACAGGAGCAGCGAGAGCCGCCCGCCAGACAGGAGCAGCGAGAGCCGCCCGCCAGACAGGAGCAGCCAGAGCCGTCCGCCAGACAGGAGCAGCCAGAGCCGTCAGCCAGACAGGAGCAGCCAGAGCCGTCGGCCAGCCATGACCAGCCAGAGCCGTCGGCCAGCCATGACCAGCCAGAGCCGTCGGCCAGCCATGACCAGCCAGAGCCGTCGGCCAGCCATGACCAGCCAGAGCCGTCGGCCAGCCATGACCAGCCAGAGCCGTCAGCCAGCCAGAGCCGTCAGCCAGCCGTGACAAGCCAGAGCCGTCAGCCAGCCATGACCAGCCAGAGCCGTCAGCCAGTCATGACCAGCCAGAGCCGTCAGCCAGTCATGACCTGCCAGAGCCGTCAGCCAGTCCGGAGCTGCCCCTCAGTCCGGAGCTGCCCCTCAGTCCGGAGCTGCCCCTCAGTCCGGAGCTGCCCCTCAGTCCGGTGCTGCCCCTCAGTCCGGTGTTGCCCCTCAGTCCGAGGAGGCCACGGAAGCGGGGATTGACTATGGTGGGGTGGGGACAACGTCCAGAGCCAGAGCCGCCACCGTGGACAGATGCCCACCCAGACCCTCCCCTAGATTTTTAGGTGGTGCGCCCGGAGTTCGCACCTTGAGGGGGGGGTTCTGTCACGTTCCTGACCTGTTTTCCCTTGTTTTTGTATTTGTTTAGTATGGTCAGGGCGTGAGTTGGGGTGGGCATTCTGTTATGTGTTTCTATGTTGGGTGCAAAGTATTAGCCTGATATGGTTCTCAATTAGGGGCAGGTGTTTTACGTTTCCTCTGATTGAGAACCATATTAAGGTAGGCTGTTCTCACTGTTTGTTTGTGGGTGATTGTTCCTGTGTCAGTGTTTGTACCACACGGGGCTGTTTCGTTTCGTTTCGTTTGTTAGTCTGTTCCTGTTCCTGTTCATTGCGTTCTTCGTTGTCTGTAAGTTCACATGTTCAGGTCTTGTAACGTCGTTTATTGTTTTGTAGTTTATTAAGTGTTTTTTTCGTTCGTTATTATTATTTAAATAAATCATTATGTCTTCATACCTTGCTGCATATTGGTCCGATCCTTGCTCCTCCTCAGACGAGGAGGAGAACGAACGTGACAGTATCGCTGCAGAATGCTGTGGTAGCCATGCTGATTAAGTGTGCCTTGAATTTAAATACATCACAGACAGTGTCACCAGCAAAGCACTCCCACACCATCACACCTCCTCCTCCATGCTTCACGGTGAGAACCACACATGCGGAGATCATCCGTTCACCTACTCTGCATCTCACAAAGACATGGCGTTTGGAATCAAAAATCTCAAATTTGGACTCATCACACCAAGGGATAGATTTCCACCAGTCTCTTCTTATTGGTGTTCTTTATTAGTGGTTTCTTTGCAGCAATTTGACCATGAAGGCCTGATTCACGCAGTCTCCTGTGAACAGTTGATGTTGAGATGTGTCTGTTACTTGAACTCTGTGAAGCATTTATTTGGCCTGTAATTTATGAGGCTGGTAACTTTAATAAGTTCAGGAAACTCTGGGTCTTCCTTTCCTGTGGCGGTCCTCATGAGAGACAGTCCTCATCATAGCGCTTGATGGTTTTTGTGACTGCACTTGAAGAAACTTTCAAAGTTCTTGAAATGTTCCCGTATTGACTGACCTTCATGTCTTAAAGTAATGATGGACTGTTGTTTCTCTTTTCTTATTTGAGATGTTCTTGCCATAATTGTCACATCCTGATCTGTTTCACCTGTCTTTGTGCTTGTCTCCACCCCCCTCCAGGCGTCTCCCATCTTCCCCCATTACTCCCTGTGTATTTATACCTGCGTTTTCTGTTTCTCTGTTGCCTGTATGCCTTGTCCTGTCAAGTCCTACCAGCGTGTTCCTGTGTTTTCTGGCTCTAGTTTTTGTGTTACCTAGTCTTCCCAGTTCTGAACTTTCTGCCTGTCCTGACCCTAATCCTGCCTGCCGTCCTGTACCTGCCTGACTCTGATTTGGATTACGACTCTTTTCTGCCTTGACTCACCTTTTGCCTGCACCTTGTACTATAATAAACTCTGAGACTCGTACTATCCACCTCCTGTGTCTGCATCTGGGTCTTAGCCTGAGCCTTGATAATGATATGGACTTGGTCTTTTACCAAATAGGGCTATCTTTTGTATACCACCCCTACCTTGTCACAAAACAACTGATTGGCTCAAACGCATTAAGAAGGAAAGAAATTCCACAAATGAACTTTTAACAAGGCACACCTTTTAATTGAAATGCATTCCAGGTGACTACTTCATGAAGCTGGTTGAGAGAATGCAGAGAGTGTGGAAAGCTGTCATCAAGGCAAAGGGTGGCTACTTTGAAGAATCTCAAATATAACATATATTTTGATTTAACACTTTTTTTCTCACATGGGATGACGCTGGAGAGACGAAGCAGGTACATTTAATATAGAACGGACATTGAACGAGACAGGAACAACGTCAGCAAATGAGTAACACAAACAAAAAACAATTAATGCAGCAGCGGGGAACAGAGCAAGGGAACTGACAAATATAGGGGAGGAAATAAACAGGTGATGAGTGAGTCCAATATCGCTGATGCGCGTGACGAGGGAAAGCAGGTGTGCGTAATGGACGATAGGAGTGCGTGATGCAGGGCAGCCTGGCGCCCTCAAGCGCCAGGGGAGGGAAGAGCGGGAGCAGACGTGACATTTTTGGTGTCTACGTGATTCCATATGTGTTTTTTCATAGTTGTGATGTCTTCACTATTATTCTACAATGTAGAAAATAGTAAAAATAAAGAAAAACCCTTGAATGAGTAGGTGTTGTAAAACTTTTGACTGGTAGTGTGCATACAGTCATTGGTGCAGGCCTGGTTTGCACCCAGTCTCATAACTTTCCTATCGAACATCTTGTTTTCATCGAGGTTACAATGAGTTAGACTGTTCTTTCTTGATGTTCACAGTTCCACTGTTGTTCTGTTCTGGTGCCGGATTGCGTTGTTTCAAAGGTCCCAGGGAGGTGGTTAAGATCTGCAGTCTGCAGATGGAAGCGGTTCGCACATCTAATTGAACCTCTAACTGATCTCAGAGCAGAGACAGCCGTGGAGCGGTT
Source organism: Salvelinus alpinus (assembly GCF_045679555.1). Classification (NCBI taxonomy): domain Eukaryota; kingdom Metazoa; phylum Chordata; class Actinopteri; order Salmoniformes; family Salmonidae; genus Salvelinus; species Salvelinus alpinus. The sequence continues at coordinate 77,701,674 of NC_092094.1, forward strand.
GAGGGAAGAGAGAATGAGTGTCAGTTCTGTGATCTCACTCAACTCAGGACGGCTCAGAGCATGAGTCATGGGTCAGGGGTCGTATGACATCACCTGGGAGGTACAGGGGATTTCTTCCTTATCTGTAAATAATTAAAAGTACTGATGTCATACTGTACCAGAACTTGATTACAGAAAGAACACTCTCTCAATATCAGGGGCCTGTAGTTGTTCCATTAATCACAACTCCTTCAGGGGTGAGGAGAGAAGCTCTATGAAGTTTTAAGAAGTTTGAACTCACACAAGTTTTAACGCACACGCATACATACACATGCACTGATTACCTATATTGTGTGCAGTGCGTTTGACCCCAATGGACACAGGGATGACTCAACAGAACATGAATGCAATGTAACTCTAAAGATGACCCTACTAGTCTTACTGCATAATATGATGCATATGCCAACATAGTTTATAGGCCTGTATTTCTTTTTGAGTTGGATCCCAGATTTTGTTCTGATTTGCATGACAAAACAGGCCAAACACCCAGGGGTGTTGCATATTTTCAAGTGTCCTCCCATCCAAAGTGAGATACGGCCTCTGTGAAAGAACAGGGCATGTCAGAAACACACACACCCTGTTGAGTGATTTTGCATGTTGAATATTTGGCTGAGCTCGTATAGATTAGAGGAATGACAGATGAAGGACATGCTGCCTTGGAGTACTGTTATGGTTGACTTTACACCTGATAATCTCATGTACAGACTACGTAAACATAAATGATACCATAGATCTGTCTTTATACTATTGGCACTGATAGCTGAAGAGCAGCAATAGTTCCGGTGCTTGGGTTTTTCGTCACTGGTTATATGGATAAATCACGATTTCGCAGGTGTATAGAATCTTAAGAATTTCGGAAGGGGAGAGGGCATTCGGCCTATAGACTTACCCGTAACTTGCAAAGAGCGAGGGTAGAGTGCCTCGTTCCGGTTCCGCTCCTGGTTGTAGCATCTCTTCATCTCTTCTCTTAACATGTATGGGCGCAGAACTTCATAGAGCAGCTGACCAATTACACTTTAGCTCCGGGTTAACCGAGATATTACATCTGATAATACTGTACACTTCCTCATGTAGCTCTAATTCAGCCTGTGTGCCTCCTGTCATTGAATAGAAGTGGGTGAGAGGAAGGGGAGGAGGGGTATGAAGATTCATTTTCAAGGCCCTTAAACTGACTGTAAGTGATGTGTCTACAATCGGAGTAGAATGTAGTCCAGGATCTCCCTCTCTCTCTCTCTCTCTCTCTAAGTTTGCACTGATTCTGTTGACATTAAGTTAATTGATTATTTAGTTGACACTTGCCTTCATTTGTATTCATTGCTGCACAGGTAGAGCAGAGCACAGGATTAAAATATGATTTCCTCTCTGTTATTTTTCTCTGCGCAGGTAGAGGATGAGATCCAAGAGCAGTGGGGTGGAAAGCCCAGCCAATGGAGTACTGAGGGTTCCCCAGGCAACGCATGACATAAACCAAGAGGAGGAAGTAAATCTGCATGCACCTATAAAGAGCCTAAAGGTCAAAGTTCAACCAAACAATGAGGAAGTGGAGGAGTTGGTGGTCTCTGACATAGAAAAGTCAACTGAGGACAGCTCAGGGACTAGTGACCAAAGACTGGGAATCATCAACTTTACTAAAGAGGACCTTCTGAGGCTGCTAGGTGTCATGGAATGTGAGGTTCAGGTGAGTCTCACTCATGTTGATAAACTACCATACGCTCATATTGTACATAGATTTATAGTTAACTGTGGGGTGAACCACAAATCTTGTCTGCTGGGATGTTGTTTACTTGAATTATCCACTAGGGGATTTTATTGTAAACCCTCACAATACTATAGCCCAAAATTACAATTTATTTAGAATTTCTCTACATTACAGCTCTCTCTAGTGGCTGATGTTGGTACTAACACAGAGAAAACCTGTCTAAATGCTGTTTTATAACTTGCAATTAAGGACTTGCAAGTGTTGTCCTTTGGTGGGCTAAAGGAAATCCTAATAAACAATTGCTCGTTTTTTCCAGAGTACTAACATTGTACGTGTTTTATTTGTGTAACCCCCAGGCGATGGAGGATGTTATCTGTGTGCTGAAGACTGAGAAGACACGGACAACTCTGGAGTCCCACTATGGTTCTACAGTTCCTACCACAGCCCTCCAGGCCTTACAGAGAGACAGCCTTCTCACCACCATCCGGACACACAATGACAATGTCTACCCGAGGCCAATGGCTGAAGTTAGTCACCTACTGACAGATACTTATTAACCTTAGGAAGCTTATAACATTTATTGACTGTAGTATTGTTTTTTTCTTTCTTCATACAGACAAATCTGGGTGAAGGTTATTATTTATTTTATATTTTTTTGTATTTTTCTAACAATTTCTTAGTTTTACAGTTAGGATGCATAGGTCAACAAGACTTAAGTGCAGTAGCTGACTGAATAGTAACAGTCTCTCAGAGTAACAGTCTCATAAGATTCTGTGTTGTGTGTGTGTCTCAGCTGGACCATCTACAGGAGAAACACAAGGACACGTACCGGCGCATGCTGGAACAGCTTCTATTGGTTGAGAAGTGTCACCGGCGCACCGTGCACGAGCTGGACAATGAGAAACGCAAACACACTGACTACATGAGCAAGAGTGACGACTTCACTAACCTACTGGAGCAGGAGAGAGAGAGGTGAGAGGATGAGAAAAAGGGAGGGGCTCTGTAGACAGGATATTGGCTTCAATTCCCGCACCACCCGTAAGTCAAATGTATGCACGCATGATTGTAAGTCGCTTTGGATTAAAGCGTCAGCCAAATGGCCTATATCATTATATATAAGTACATTTTTGGGGGGACTGAAAGAATGGAAAGACTGGAAGTAAGAAAAGGTTTTAGAAGTTGCTATTACTCAGCAATGAGGCATAAGGGGCAGCAGGTAGCCTAGTGGTTAGAGTGTTGGACCAGTAACCGAAAGGTTGCAAGATCGAATCCCCGAGCTGACAAGGTAAAAATATGTTGTTCTGCCCCTGAATAAGGCAGTTAGCCCACTGTTCCTTAGGCCGTCTTTGAAAATAAAAATTTGTTCTTAACTGACCTGCCTAGTTAAATAAAGGTAAAAAAAACTGAGTTAGTGATGAGGCAACATTGCCCATCACCAAGGGATCAAACATGCATGAGAGAGAGGCCCCATCCCTGTGAGACCAGCTAGCTGATTAAACTACTCACACAGAGGGATGAGTGAGTTCATCTGACCGTGTGCTGGCGGTACCTCACCATGCCCTTGTGGAACCATGACCCAACTCTGTGACTCCCATTGACACTGATCATCACGGTTTATACTGTATGACACCTATCATATGGACAGGACCTGTAAAGACAGAGGGCCAGCTCAGACTTGTTGCTTCCCAGTGCAGCGACTAGTGCTTGCCCTTGGCCCTGTGCTCAATGGACGCATGGAAAACCTCTATGCCCATAAACTCCACGCAGTTCCTTTGGCTCCAGCAGCAGTATAAAGGGCCATCGCACAGTGTTAACTGTTCTCTTGTGCTAAGGGTTACTGTGCAGTACCAGCCGCCTCTGGACACGGACCATTTACTCAGGTTTATAAATGATGTGCTAGAACTAAGCTGTGTGTTTGCGTGAGTGTGTGTGTGTGTGCAAGTGTGTACTGTATACAGTCAACCTGCGTGCGTGCACGAGTGTGTGCGTGCACCAGTGTGTGTATATGTTCCCCACACCAAGTCATCTGCAGGCCACAGGCCAGAGTGGAGCCCCAGCTGCGTTTCATAAGCTATAAAACATCAAACAGCATCTCCCAGACCACTGTACTCTCACTGCTCCACAGCCCCTTTCACAGCCCTTTCTCCTTCGCTTCTATTGGACAACTCAGGAGACATACCATGAAGGCTACATCACTGTCAGAAGAGCCGCCATCAGACAGTGGAAGAAGCCTCAGAGAAGGAGGGAGAAAGAGGAGAGAAGGAGATGGCAATGAAGTACTGTACATTGATTGTGTTCATTACAACGAACTTGAACCTGACATTTGCCCAGGTTGTTTGATTGACACCTGACTGAGGTTGACCCTAAACATGCCTAACCCCAGGCAACAGGTTCCATTCTCAGTTGGAGAGAGATAACAACCCCAGGATCTCCCTTTAATGAACCTTCAGACGGTCTGATGAAAGCCTTACTGTAAGGCCCTTACACATTAACCACCCTTAGGGAAGCAGATAAAGTCAGTGGGAGGGCTTCATCAGGTACTAGCTATGTACAGTTTGCACAGTATGAGTGAACAGTGACTTTCATTCTAAAAGCATGGAAGGCGTATATGAGCTATAATGGTTTAATCCAAACCTGAGATGGTTGTTTTAGTTAACAGGTTTACAGGTTTCACTAGGTAGGTCTACTGTACCTCCAGTTTATCTTACTGTAGGTGTTAGCGGTGACCTCCTCTGCCAGGTTGTTTCGCTGTCCTGGTTGGCCAGTGTTCAGCCTGCCCTCCACAACCTCCTCTTAGTGCCAACAGCTGTGTGTTTTAACTCTCCTATCAGCACTGGCTGAGCCCACATTCCCCTGGCCTTGAGTCACACACACTCCCATGCCAGGTAGAGGGTCGTCACTGTTTTGATGTTTCCGTCTGTCAGTGCGAGGTGGGAGGAATGTCCATCCATATCACACCTGTTCATTCAGATATCTCACTAAATTGTGTGAGTGTGAAAGGAAAAAAACGAAAACACCTATAGGGTCTTACAGCAAACTACTGAAGGAATTTGGAAGGAAGGGGTTACAAACTATACTCACGATGTATAGCCAACAGCCCTAATCACTCACTCAGAGGGGAAGAGAAAATCTTTATTTGGCATAGAAAAGTATGTGTATGATTAAGGAAGAAATATCTCAGATTCCCGAGTGTTTTCTTTATATAAAACCGCAGATATTCAGGGATACCAGTGCACTATATTTACACTCACTCTATTACACATATAGTATGTTGTGAATGAAGAAATAGAAGCCAGTTGCTGTGGTTGACACAAGTATTCATAAGATAGGCATTTAATACCACTAGCCGCCACTGTGATCAAAACGACACCGCCTTGTGTTCCACACATTGGGTGCTTTAAAGTAGATCAACCTTGCTTAGCCTCGCTTCTAGTGCCCTTCTTTTAACACAATGCCAATGAGAAGTCTGCCCAATCCCAAATCAATCCCTAGACCCTACGGCATATTCACCTGTGTATATCTGAGAGGATTTGATAGATGTAAGCAATTTGCTAAGACCCATCAAGTCCTCTCCGATATCCACAAGTGCATAGGGCCTAGGGTCTAGGGGTTGATTTGGGATTGGGCCATACTGTATAGATCATGCTGAGCACTTACTGTAATGCTTTTCCCCCTCAAGAGCAGGGATTACAGTCGAAGGCTTTGTTTTGACAGGCAGTGTCAGCTTCAATCCACAGGCCCCTGACACATACAAGCTGCTGCGTCTACAACTACATTCCTCATGGAAACACAGGATGATTGAAATGTTGTTCCATCGTGAAAATCTGTTTTCTTAGGGACCCACTGTTGATTGCTCATGAAGAAGTGGTCAAGCGAGTTCAGGATTTTCTCCTGTTTAGGTTGTGAGGACAAATGCTATAGTATATCCACCAATTTTTCACATTTGTGTGTTTCATCAGAAATGATTGCTTATGCGTACCTTCATGTGTGTGTAAAATATGACTGTTCTCAGATTTTTTATTAATAGATGTTAGATGTATAAGAAAATGTATATTTTTTTGTCCAAGGCTATATATCCATTGTTTAGCTGGAATGGAATGTTCGTATCCTGTTTATTTAACTGTGATATGTGGTTGTCTCTCCTACTGTAGCTATCTTCAGATGAATGTACTTACTGTAAGTCACTCTGGATAAGAGCATCTGCTAAATGACTCAAATGTCAAATGTAAATGTGTTATATACAGATCTCATTCTTTTTAAACATGGTTTAAATATTGAGGTCACAAATGTATCATTTGTACAGGTATTTATTAAACATTTAGTTATTTGTTACATTTGAATGTAAAACCTAGCAGTACTACTTATTTATCTGAGAGTGAGGCGGATATATAGAATTTTGAGAGAAAAAACATGATTATTTGTCTCTCTGAAATGAAACCATCAAGTGATAGATTTTAAACAAATAACAAAATCAAATGTCTGTCATTGAACATGCCATGATTAGATATTTGAAAAAAACACACCAATCTCTTTCATAATTTCTATAAACAATACAATCTAATTGACCAACTTTTCTGAAAATGGATATATAGCTTTTTGGAAAGAAACTCTTCAATTACATATAGACCAAGTCATTATGAAAGTTACAATCACTTGGAATGTAACTGGACACCTACCATCCTGAATCTATGACCAAACAGAGCTGATACCATTGCACCCATGTTTCTTTACACACTAGCAGGCTGTGTGGTACATAACTCGTCATGCTGGTGAACTAACTTCATTAAAGTATAGTCTGGTTGATAAAAGGTCAATGCTGCTCCTTGTTGGAGTCTAACTTGGCCTTAGATCCTATAAGGGGCTCCTGAGGACATTGTTACACCTCTGATTGGTCTGGCAGAGTCTCTAGTAGCCTTTTTACCACAGTTACTCCCTCTTGACTGACTGGGTCTCCAGGGAGATAGGAGCACTATTTTACACCTGAAGGTCAGGTGTGACTTCTCTCCCATGTGACCTCGCTGCTGTAGGCCCCATTGACAGTGACATCATGCCTGTGACCTTTGCTTGAGGGTAATTTTAGAGTGCTGATTGCTTAGGTGTCAATAATTTATGGACGTGTAAATACAGTATGTATGAAGATCAAGTGGAGGCTGGGTGATTCTCTGTACAGTAGCCAGCCATGGTGGTAATCTGACTTTGCAGTGGGTTTTGAGTGGAACAGATGCTCATAAACTCACAGCATAAACTAAGAATCTTCACTAGTATAATCTTGAATTCAACGCATCCTCTGTATTGAGGTCAACTATGATCCGCTGTTAAGGGATAGTGAATTACATTGCCCTTAATTGTGTTTGTTGTGCTGAAGATAGACATTTGTTTGTCTGTGAGGTTTAGAGTACTAGGCCTACTGTCTCTATACCAGGGATCATCAACTAGATGCAGCCACATTTTTTTCTTGAGCGGATGATCGGGGGCCAGAACATAATTACAAATCATTTGCAGACTGCAAATTGACCACAAGAAGCCCAAACAGATATAATATTTGACTAAAACAATCATTTCCAACCTGGCTACATTTGCATACAATTTGTATACGATCACGCGTCTCTTTATTATGCGTGGGAATACTTGGCAACAGATTTAGAAAATGAAGATCACTTGGGCCTGATTTCCTGGTGTTGTTACAGTCTTTTTTGTGCACCCCCCAAAAAATCCTAAAAATGAATACAATTGCTTCGAGAATTTGGCGTCTGGAATAAAACCGCCTGTGGGCCAAATTCAGTTGGGGAACCCTGCTCTGTACTTGGTCACCATATCGTTCAGCACCTCAGAAAAGCATTTTCAGGGTTCCTGTCTGTCTGTACATCTGACTCGTTACAGAGTCTCCTCCAGGGAGCGGAACTGGCTCATCCCTATCTGTTATCCCCATTATACGTCAGTTTACACAGAGCAGACCACTGATCCACTTCTCCCAAGGCGACACTACAGCAGACAGACTCACCGTCCTCTCTCCTATACCACTGAGTTTATAGCTTCCTGTCGGACCAGATCATTTCCTGTCTATAGGGAGGGGTATTAAGAGATTGATCACAGGCTACCCACATAAAAAAATACTATAGTTTACTATTAAATACTTGAGTACTTACTATAGATTTCTATAGAATTCAGTAGTAAACTGTAATATACTGTAGAATCCTATATTCCACACTGTAGTATCCCTCGATCGTTTAGTGCTTACTATAGACTTTTGTAGTATACTGTAGAATTCTATACTATACACTGTAGTATCCCTCGATTGTTTAGTGCTTACCATAGACTTTTGTAGTATACTGTAGAATTCTATACACTGTAGTATCCCTCGATCGTTTAGTGCTTACTATAGACTTTTGTAGTATACTGTAGAATTCTATACTATACACTGTAGTATCCCTCGATCGTTTAGTGCTTACCATAGACTTTTGTAGTATACTGTAGAATTCTATACACTGTAGTATCCCTCGATCGTTTAGTGCTTACTATAGACTTTTGTAGTATACTGTAGAATTCTATACTATACAGTGTAGTATCCCTCGACTGATTAGAGCTTACTAAAGAATTTTGTGGAAATACTGGAGAATACTGGGGCCTCCCTAGTGGCACAGCAGTCTAAGGCACTACATTGCAGTGCTTGATGTGTCACTCCAGTATTATTATAATAATAATACTGGAGAATCTGTGACCAGCAGATGCATATCTGTATTCCCAGTCATGTGAATTATAGATTAGGACCTAATTAATTAATTTAAACTGTAACTCAGTAAAATCTTTTTTTTTTTCTTTTTTCTTCAGTGTACATTTTAAACTCGTTACTCACATGAAAAAATACTATGCTCTAAATAATGTTGTATTGTAGTATACTATAGTATTCATAGTATTCATGCCTGTAGTATTTACTGTTGTGTTTTTCCAGACATGCCTGTATTATGCTGTAGTATTCACTAGTGTTTTGCAGACATAACTAGTATATTGTAGTAACACCTGCCATCTAAAAGACTATGCCAGTTACCGTTTAATGAGGGGAACACCTCAACCAGAACATAAGACACAGGTTCCCGATATGCCACCTATTGAGTTAATTCAACAGTTGAGCAATGCAACGGACCAGACAGGTTCTAGGCCCATTAAAAGAGAAACAGCACAGAGGCAGTTAAGGAACAAGCAAGGTTTTTTAAAGCTTAGAGGATGAGGTCTGCTTGTTTGACACGGAAATAACATTAACAAGAGTACACCAAAATGATTTCCACTAGATAGATTTCTGAAATGCAACAGTGCTTTCACAGAGATCCAGCTGACCAAGTTCACAAGATGTTGATAACGATGACAAAGAATACTGCACTACTGATGGTAGAAAATAAACCATTAACCACTGCATTTACATCAATAGATATTTAAAAAATACAAATTACTTTACTTAAAGACAGTCACTTAATTGGAGGGCGCTGCCAATAAATACAAGAATAACTGATTGAGCGGCAGGTAGCCTAGTGGTTAGAGTGTTGGGCCAGTAACCGAAAGGTTGCTAGATCAAATCCCTGAGCTGACAATGTAAAAATATGTTGTTCTACCCCTGAACAAGGCAGTGTTCCTAGGCTGTCATTGTAAATAAGAATTTGTTCTTAACTGACTTGCCTGGTTAAATAAAAAAAAATTGAGGGTTGAGTGAGCGTTATGGTGAGGTGGGACTCCAGTTAACCCTAAAGTCAAATGATGCTCTTCAGCATCAAACAGTGAAGTCATTTTGAATAGCTCCCTGTGTGTTTATGCTAGAGACTTACCGTTTCTTGTAGAGTCAGCAGCTCAATCCCCTCTTTCTACTGTTATAAAAGAGGGGATTGCGCCCATTCCATAACATGGGGTTTGCGAAAGCTGACTTTTTCTACACATGAGGATCCGGACAAGAAAATGGACATGAAATCGTCTGTAAACCCAAACCAATATCGAATAATATGTCACCAATATCAAAAGGGGAGACTCTCAGGAACGCGACGGAATCGGTTGTTTGACTCTACGACATCCACGCGACATCGTCTAGACTCTGTCGTGGACGTCCTGACTTCAAAGAGGTCTTCTCACAAAACCAACTGTCCAGACTGAACCGTTACAAAGCAATATGTCACCAATAATGAAAAGGGAGACTGACGAACACGAAGATGTCGGTTGATCTGCTTTACAACGCACACAGACAAGCTTCAGGGGATTCCAGGACCGGCTGTACAAATTGCAAAAAGTGAACATGGGATCAAATGAGCCAAAAATAACATGACAAAATATGGGACTAAAAAAAATAAATGTAGGGCAATTGCCCAGGGTCCCTAACCTCCAGGGGGCCCCCATTGATTTTGTTCGTCACTCTCGCTCATACTGTATATCATTAACATTGTATAAGTCATGGTAAAATGTGTAGAACTTTAAAACTTTCTCTAGTAGAATTGCAGGAAATTAACTTTAAAACGTGCATTTTTCTCTCCGCCGTCAACCAAATCTCGCTTAGGGCCACTAAAAGGCTAGAGCCGGCCCTGACAGCATACTACAGCCATGTCCACAAAAAATTGACAGTGAATACTACAGTAAAGTGTGCAAAAACACTACAGTAAATACTAAACTATACTGCAGTCATGTCCGCAAAAACACTTCAGTGAATACTTTAGTATACTACAGAGTATACTACAGTCATGTACGCAAAAATATTGAATACTATAGTACAGTCATGTCTGCAAAAAAACACTATAGTGAATACTATAGTATTCTACAGTCATGTCCGCAAGAAGACAACAGTGAATACTACAGTAAAGTCTGCAGAAACAGTGTACTATAGTGTACAAATATAGTAATACTACAGTATTTTGACCATAGTATACTATAGTATTTTTTCATGTGGGTACTTTGCATTGTTTCCCATAAACATAATTTGGCTTAGCCAAAACAGCGCTGTCTCTATAGAAACCACTTTAATTAATATAAGAAGTAACTTCAATAACGGAGACATGACTGAGTAAGATGTAATGTGTGTCTGAATTACTTGTGTAAATAGGCTATTGTGACAGCCTGTGTGTAGGAGCCCTTTCCATTGAAACAAGCTCCGCATTGCCTGTAAGTGAACACAAAAAAGGGGGAAAACAAACTGAGGAGTGTAGAGAACGCCCTCCTCTGGCCAGGGTCCCTCCTACCCTCTGGCCAGGGTCCCTCCCACCCTCTCACAGTCCAAACCAGAGCCCCACAGAGCTCTGCCTGCCGAATATGGGCGAGGTGACCAGCTAAAGGTCCGGTGCTACACACAATTTTTATTCACCTTTCATTGTCCTGATGACATGCTTGGAATGTGATGGTAGAGTTCCAGTGTAAAAGGGGGTCTATGCCAACTCTGAACTTGGAGTGGATCCTCTACTATGGCAAACATGTTAGACATAGACTCGCCTGTAATGCATCAAGAATAGTGGGTAAGTTTTGAAAGGTGTCTAAGTTGTTTAGAGTTCAGCTGTTTCTGCTGACATACTGTCGTCAGAATGTGTTTCTCGCTTGATATTGCAGCTCAGTGTGAGATGTACTGTATTTTTATATAAAGTGTGCACTTCAGGCAAAAGATGGAATGTTCCCAAGACAACTATGCATTCAGTGTATTTTGCATGTAACTTGTTACAGGCTTTCTCTGTCTGCTGAGATTCCACATATGGACATGCACAGCAGAAAAAGAAGCAGAGAGAAAAAGAGATTGCTCAGTGGCGGTTTAGTCAAACTTTCAGTTCTCAGTCTTGATTCCAGAAGCAAGGATGGAAAACAGTGAGGGAGTTTTTGGCAATTTTTCCTGGTGTACTACCTCTTTCAGTGTGCTGCAGTTCTTTGCCAAATGAAGTGTGAGAGGCATGGTGAGCTGAACCAAAGAGAATCAGGATAAAGCAGGATAAATAAAATAAAAATGTTCACAGGAAACCACAATGATGGGTCAGATCAGAGACTGAACAGATCAGAGACTTTATCCTGACCATCCATTATAAAGTAATAGAGCTTGATTTCCTCTGTGTTCATTTAACATCTACCAGGTTCATTAATTGGGTGCATGAGAAAATAATGTATATCTTTAGATTGATGTATGCATGCATTCATCACAAAGAATATGTTGCAGCAGTGAATACCAGTAGTTATATATTGTAAATAAATGGTATCTTAAACACGGTACCTTTCATGGCAGCTTACTGTATAATGAGTTCAATCACTTCTGTCATGTGAATGTCAGGACCCGGTGCGAGAAACAGTCACTAATAATCGTCAGAACCCAGAAGATGAGGCAGACACAGCAGTACTAGAGATGGTGGTTTAATTAAAGAACAAAATCTTCAGGCAAAGAAACTAAATCCACAATGTCCAAAAATAAAGCCAAAAGGCACAAAATGGAAATCCTCCAAAATACAAAAGAAACTCCACAAAGTGGTAAAAAACAGCAGGGAAAAACAAACCTCAAAAGACTACTCAAATAATACACAAGAACTAAACCAGAGAACCTCTGGAAAATCCAACAAGAGAAATATCTGAATAAAACAAGGCTTGGGCTGGGGCTGGGTGCTAACTTACAAACACTGAGCAAGGAACTGAGGAACACACAGGGTTTAAATACTAACAAGGGAATGACCTACAGGTGCAAACAATAATTAGAGCAAGAAAAACAAAAGGTACAAAAAAGGTGCAATGGGGACATCTAGTGACCAAAACCCGAACAGTCTTGGCCAAAACCTGACAGTGAATCAAATGTTCTATGGTTTGACATTTCTGTAGAAATTCAAAACATGCTTGTGATACAAAGTATCAAGCTCGGCTAAAGTGAAACATTTAGAAATTATATTTTTCTTTGTGATACAGTATGATACACCATATGAAACACTGTTACTTCCAGGAAGTACAGTGCAGCAAAAAATTACACACATACTTATCCTTCATCTATTGTTTTTTTCTCTCTCCACAGATTGAAGAGGTTGCTGGAGAATGAGAAAGCCTACCAGGTGCGTAAAGAGAAGGAGCACACCAAGCGTCTGGAGAAGGTAAGAGAGGAGCTGGTCAAACTGAAGTCCTTTGCCCTGATGCTGGTGGATGAGCGGCAACTCCACCTGGAGCAGATGGACCAGCAGAGCCAGAGGGTCCAGGAGCTGAACCAGCAGCTGCAGGAGAGAGAGCAGACCCTGAACGACACCTGCGGCCGAGCACAGGAGGACTGCCAGAGGGCCCTGAGCTTGGAGGGCAAGCTGAAGGAACACCAGGCCAAGTTTACCCAGGAGCAAGAGGAGATGACAGCCAAGCTGGTCAGCCAGGAGTCCCAGAACCGCCAGCTGGATGCCAAGCTGTCTGGACTCATCCACAGACTGGAGGGGCTGGAGGAGAGCAACGTAGCACTGAGGAGGTCAGAAAAGGAGCTGCGCGAGCTGAGGGATAAGATCAGCAAAGGGGAGTGTGGGAACTCTAACCTAATGACAGAACTAGAGAACTTCCGCAAACAGGTATTTGAGATGAAAGGGCAGGACGAGGAAATCACCAAGGCAGAGGTCCAGTACAGGGAGATGAGGAAGAGGCTGCAGGAAGAGGAGAGCCAAAGGAAAGAAGTCAAACTGCAGGTGGAGAAGCTCCAGAGAAGGATGGTGAAGCTGGAGAGACTAGAGGGGGAGTTCGACGCCAGCAAGGCAGAGTGCTCCCAGTTACGCTCCACTCTGGAGAGAGGGAAGGGCATGTCGAAGGAGCTCAACGCTGAACTGGTAGCAGTTAAGATACGCATGAAAGCGATGGAATCTTCTGAGTTGAGACTGGAAAAGACTGAGCAGAGCCTTAAAGATTACCTGTTGAAGCTGAAGTCATTCACTGTGGTAATGGTTGATGAGAGGAACAATTTGATGGAGAGGATGAAGTTAGAGGACAAGAATTATGATTTGAGTAAGATGTTCAAGGCTGAGCAGGGCAAGGTTATGGAAGTGACTGAGAGATTAATAGAGGAGAGTAAAAAGCTCCTGAAGTTGAAATCAGAGATGGAAGCCAAGGTAGGGACCCTTACCAGAGAGAAAGGAGAGCTTAGTACTAGGCTTGCTTGTGAAATGGAAAAGAGCAAGGATCTTAGCTCCAAAGTCAGCCAAATGAACAAGAGGTTAGATGGATTGGAGGAGGAAGGAAATATAGGCAAAAATAACATAGCAAAGAGGGAACTGGGAAGCTTGTCAGATGGGGGTTTGAAAGAGTACAACAGGGTGAAGGAGCTAACATTTGAAATAGAGCAATTAAAAAAACGCCTCAAGCAGCTGGAGGTTGTGGAGGGAGATTTGATAAAGACAGAGTATCAGTACGACCTGCTGGAGAAAAAGTTCCTGACAGAACAAAACAAGGCCCACATTCTCTCCCAGCAGGTGGAGGAGATGAAGAGTCAGATTTCCCTGGATAAAGGCATAGAGAAAGGAGAGGTGGAGAGCCAAGAAGTAGACCTACGACAGCGCTACAAGACGGAAGAGGCCAAAACCAGAGACTTGCAGAATGACATAGTAGCCCTCAAGGAGAAGATCCACGAGCTGATGAACAAAAAAGACCAGCTCTCTCAGCTCCAAGTGAACTACTCCTTCCTCCAGCAGAGGTTCCTAGAGGAAAAAGAGAAGAAGAACAAGATGAGCATTGAGGTCCTCCACCTCACCAAAGAGCTGGAGGTGACCAAGCGCCACAGCCGCACTCTACGATCCAGCCTGAATGGGAGGAGGATGGTGGACATCGCCATGGCGTCCACTGGAGTGCAGACTGATGCACTGGCCACTGAGATGGCAGAAGAGGACACCCCAGCTGTGTTCATCAGGAAGTCTGTCCAGGAAGAGAATCACATCATGAGTAACCTTCGACAGAAGTGCCTCAAGAAACCCACAGAGAAAGCTGGTGGTCAAGAACACTTCTCACTCTCTGCTGCAGCTGACCTCAGCATGAAGAAGTCTTGGATTCCCTCGATGCGGAAGAGGGAAAATATTCCTCAGGGTGGTAATGTGGACAAGTCTGTGGGTATCAACAGTGAATCCATGCATTCTGAGCTGACCATGTCCCAAAAGGAAGGGCAGCCTTTACGCATCAGAGTGACCCCAGACCACCAGAACAGCATGGCTACCTTGGAGATCAGCAGTCCCACTGCTGAGGACCTTTACTCCAGCTCCAACCTCAGTCCCACGCTACAGGTCCACCAGAAGTCTCGGATTACCATCATTCCCACCCACACCCACACCACCACCTCTTCAAGGGGCAGAGCCAGCGCCAGGCCAGGGGGACCAGAGAGGGCCAAGTCCCCCGTCAGCATCACCACCATCTCCAGGGCCAAGTTACCAGAGTGCAGCATGGCCTCCTCATCTTCCTCATCCTCTTCCTCTTTAGGCAGGCCCATGTCACCTATATCCATCATGACGGTCAGCACATCCATGCTGTCCAACATTTCCGCCACCCCAGAGCTCCATGAGATGACCATGGCCCGGGCAATGTTCAAGGTCACCCCTGAGAAACAGATGGTCCCCACGCAGATCAGGAAGTACAACTCCAACGCCAGTATCCTCACCACCACAGAGGACAATAAGATCCACATCCACCTGCATGGCTCCCAGTTCCATAAGGGCCCCTCTGAGGGCCACAACAACAACAACACAGGCCCCAAGGTGGTGGTTAGGCCTGTCGGCATGGCAACGGAGTGTAACAGAGAGATGACGTTATCCACGGGCACAGTGTTGCGCTCCACTCGCCACAGCACTGCAGCTCTCAAAACCACACCCAGTAAAGTGATGAGCAGCATCACTATCACTCCAGTCACGTCCACCCCTGCCAGACCAACACAAGCTGTGGTGAGTCTCCTCAGAACACAAATTCCCCTGGCTGTTATGTTAACCTTTAACTCACTCCTTCAAGCTTATACATTTTGATGTTGTATTAACCCTCTTCACCCCCAATTAAAGGAAATGTATGAAATTATTATGTTTATGAACTGACAAAATAATAATTTTGGAAGATTGTGGACATGTACTTTCCTTTCTGTTACGTAGCATATTGATGGGCGACACGGTGGCGTCTCACTGAGCAGTCGGTATAATGAGGTCTTTGTTGGGCAGATGGATAGCCTTACAGAAACAGTACTCCCTCACTTGGTCTTGAAAGAAGGACTAAATATTTACAGGTCATATAGTAAATGATCTCGAAGGGAAATGTTGTCATATATATTCCCCCTTAGTAATTGATCATTTTCTTCTACCCTTTTCTCTGTTGTGGCCTCCTCTCCTCTCACCCTTGCCTCTTTCTATCCTCTCTCTATCCTATCCCTGTATCTCCCAGCCTGGGCATGATGCCCACCCATCCCGGGCAGGGTCCACCCGTATCCCCATCTCCAAGAGCCTGAAGACGGGCAAAACCATGCTGGGAGTTCTGGGGATGTCTGGAGGAATGAGAGCAGAGAGCCAGTCCATGAGGATAGAGCTTAAGAAATCCACAATCAGCAGCACAACAGCCTTTCAAAATGGAGGGAAAAGCTGATAGAGCCAGAGACACTAACAGGGAACATTAAGCAAACAATTCAGACAAGAGAAAGTAATTTGGCTCCTCTCTATTGAGCAGGAGGCTGAGTGGCCCATTGTGTTTTCGTCCAACTGAAAACAATATACATATCTAAACATCATACAATAAAATGTTGTACTTGAAATTATGTATATATATTTTTTAAACAAATTCTATTCTGTTTTCATGTCGATGAAATCAACGTAACTTCTTTCTTAGTTAACCATTGGCATGTGTGCATTTTTTTAAGGGAATATAACCAATGTGGATTGTTAGGTAATGCTGCTACTAACTGCTTTATGCATTAGTTATGTACTGCTTCACCTAGTGAGCTTTTCATGACGCATTTTGTTACTGCATTTAGTACTGAGGCCAAATCATTTGGTTTGCGGCAAATTAAATGTGTCTTTTTTATATCAAGGTTTTTGTAATGGCATGTAATTTAAATTAAATACTTTTTTGAAAGATGACCTACTTCAGCATATTAAACAGATAATATTGCTAAGCGCAAACATGCATTGTGTTCATAATATTTGTCACACCCTGATCAGTTTCACCTGTCTTTGTGCTTGCCTCCACCCTCCTCCAGGTGTCGCCCATCTTCCCCATTATCCCCAGTGTACTTATACCTGTGTTCTCTGTTTGTCTGTTGCCAGTTCATTTTGTTTCGTCAAGCCTACCAGCGTTCTTCCCGTGCGTGTCTGTCGCTAGTTCCTGTTTTCTAGCTTTCCTGGTTTTTGACCATTCTGCCTGCCCTGACCCTGAGCCTGCCTGCCGTTCTGTACCTTTCGGATTCTGCTCTGGACTACTGACCTCTGCCTGCCCTTGACATGTCGTTGGCCTGCCCCCGTTTCTGTAATAAACTTTTGTTACTTCGAAACTGTCTGCATCTGGGTCTTCTCCTGAGCCTTGACATGTTAAAGTTATCTCAAATCACCTTGGATGCATTTTATGCCCATGTGCATCAGTTGAACCAGACTCTGTAGCAAGTCATTCATCTCACATTCATTTACTAAATAGTCCGTGTTTGAATTGACTTGCTGTGTGTTATCAAAAATGTATCAAAACAAATGGCCATATGCTTGTGCTGTGATACACTAGAGACAAATTATCATGGTCATCTCGCAATTGTGGAGCGCTCACTTACATTGGCCTTTCAGAAGTTAAAATCAACTCAGTTAACAAGCTGCCTGTGTCTACAATCACCAACCATGTGTCCTCAGTGAAAGAATAATATTGTTTCCAATCGAGCAGATGAGTTACATTTGCTGAATCAACCAATGACAGACAGTCAAACCAGTGTCATTAGCTGGGTTTGTTGTGAGTCAAAGGGTAGCGAGACTCCATGCGGAAAAGTACTATACTGAAATGTAGGAAAACCAAAATGCACAAAAATATGTTTTTGTAATGTCTAAAATAAAATATATGTGTATAATATATACTTGTCTGTAATGTAAAGCAATGCAGAAGCAATTAGCATTGTAAATGATGATAGAACACATCAAATTAATGTGAACATGAGGACACAAAAGAGAGACAGATAATTAAAAGAGAGAATTTGAATAAAAGTTTTTTTATGGAGAAAAATCCACTTCTGGATATGGGCAAATTCACTCTGGGCAAATGGCCTGTGCGACAAAAAGAAAATAGTTAACATCCCTGCTACTTCAGCCATATGCTATGTTAAAGAAAAAGCTCACTTAATGATTGGATTACATTTGGAAGGATTTTCCAGTCATACAGTACCTCAATAGGATAGAGTGTCAAGTGGCACAACCATTGGTGTCATGAGTTCAACGTGTGAGGGAGAGGTCAGGCCAGAGAGCTGTCGAGGGAGTGGTCCAGGCCCCTGGCTTGGAGGCTTTGAGTTGGTCCCATCAGTGTAATGCATTGTAGGGTATCTGCTGCCCCATAGACCTGCTGTTAGTGGGAAATATGTTAGCAGGAGATCACCAGAGAAAGCTATGATTGGCTGACACAGTCTTGGAGTTAAACCTCATGTAGTCTAAAACAATATTCACCTGCTTTCATGGAGAAAGAATTCACTCCTTTGGGGCAACTGCCAGAGTTCCCCAGATATCTGTTACAGGTTCCAGTTTTGGGAATGGTGCAGCAGATACTAGTTCCTGTAACACAGGATAAATGATGAAACAGGAGAACGTGGCTTCACTTTCAAAGGTTCTCTGCATTATTTTATTCAACTTTCTCTCAAGTGCAAATTGTCTTTTTCTGTCTTTTCATTGTGTTTCAAAGTTTTGTTTTGTTTTTATATTTAAAGTCTCATAAATCCTTGACATATTATTTCAGAAACATATAAAAAATACATCAATTTACAAATTAAAATGATTAAATTCCAATCTAATTTACATTTTAAAATGCATTACATTTATTCCCCAAACACATTTACTCTTAACTTGAAATAACCTTTTTAGGTTATAATTATGTAGTTGACTGTAGCCCCATAGGAGACTCTAAAACATGAAAGCCTTTAAAGACTGGTATAAGTTACTTTATACCCATGCTCAAAATACATTCACCCAGTGTAAGGACTAATAGAAAGACAAGACTATTGAAAATGACATTAATGCTAATTATTGGAAAATGACTGAACAAGCTAGCATAGCGCTAACCAAAGCTAGCAACCAACTGACCGGAGCTAGCAAACAGCTAACCCGAGCTAGACGCTTTTCTAAAGCTAACCACTAATCTAACATTTACAGTACATCAATTACAAAGTTCTTAAACATCACAGTTACAACATAAAATTATCTAAACCCTGAGGATATTGTCAGAAGTGTCTTTATCAAAAATACAAATGTTCAGAAGTTAATAAAAAATAAAAAAAAGATCAAAGGAATGCACCGCCATCATTTCATTTTACACTCGACATGCATTTTCTGTCTCGTACGAAGTTATACAATTAGTATGTTGTTCAAAACCATTACATTCACTTCAACAGACAAGTCACAAAACTATATTGTGATATTCAGTTTATTTTTGCACTTTTCTGACCTGTAACTGTAACGGAATTCCTCCTCCTCTTCATCCGAAAAGGAGGAGTAGGGATTCGACCAAAATGCAGCGTTGTCATAGGACATAATGAATTTATTAGACAAGACAAAAACGAACTATACTTGAATAACTAACAAAATAACAAACGACGTAGACAGACCTGGGGCCTGTTGCACAAAACTAGGATAAGGGATTAAGCCAGGATATCTTGGTGATCCTGGCTCAATTGATCCGTAATCCGGTTGCACTAAAGATGGATAGGGGGCAGGAGGATATGTTATGGTATAAATTACCATGGAGATTTATTCTGTGGAGCTAGCCTGCTCCAGACCAGGCTAAATTCCAGGATCTATTTAATCTCATCCCTAATGTCAGTCAGCAGTCACCACAAATGGAAACCAATAGTTATTTCACTGCTCACTATACATTGTTATCACATATAACTAGACCCACTGTTATTATTTAAACGTTTGTGATCATTAATTTCAATGATTTTGGATAAAAAATGATTTTTAGATGATGTTGCTATCATTAGATAATTTACAGTTTCCCATAGACTATAAGGCTATATATAAAATGATAGAATATTAGGGCCACAGAGGGGAAAAAAAACACAAGTCATAATATTGTAACCAGTTGTTTTAAAGGAGGACAGTTGTTAAAATGACAGATGTGGGGCATTTCGTGAAATTGTACTTCAGTATGGTTTCATAAACAAAGACATGCTGATGTGCCAGAATATTAAGTATCACATTGTCATAAGTATCAAAACTGTAAAAACAATATGTAGCTTTTCTGCAGAAAGAACCAGCCTCATAAATTTATGACTTTATCCTTTTTCTTCAGTGTGGCCCTAGTACTCTGTCATATAAACAAATACACATTCCATATGAATATAAAAACACAATGTGTAACATTATGTTCCTTTATTGAATAAGGACAAAACAAAGCAGGTAAACCATCAGCTCCTTTCGAAACTGAAGTCACAGTGACTCTACAAGATGGAAAGCACAGAATCCAAGCATATTATACAAAATGATACATACACATTCAAAGGTCTGTATATAACACACCCTGCATGTCTGCACACTAAAATAAATGCAGGACAAATCCATACACATCAACTGAACAGACAAATGAATGGATGCAGTAGCCTCCCTGCAGCCTTGTATTACACACAGTATACCGCACAAACATCATAAGAGGCCAAATTCGTCAAAAAACGAACCCAAAAAAACCCAAATTCCTCTGCCACCGCAGGACATATTTAACCAAAATTGAAAGCACACATACTAACTAAAATAATTCAACACATATTGGTCCCTCAGCAGCCGACCACTGTCGTCATCAGGGAAGATTGCCGGATTGTCCCAGTCCATGGCTGGTGGCACTCTGGGGGCCCTCTCCTTCCTCAGGCAGGCCACATTGTGGAGGACAGCACAAGCCACAGTAATATCACATGCCCTAACAGGGCTGACCCTTAATTTGTGAAGGCAGTGAAAGCGTGCCTTCAGGAGGCCAAAGGTCATTTCAACTCTGGCCCTGGTCCTGGCATGGGCATGGTTGTAGGCCTGCTGTGCTTCCTGGGGGTCTGTGAAAGGTGTCAGGAGAAAAGGCTGGCAGCCATACCCCCTGTCTCCCAGCAACACACCAGAGAATTCACCTGTCAACACAAAATCTCATCATTACTACCTCATAAACACAGTGATATTCTTGACACAGCCATGATGGTTATAAATAGGGGTTGTGTGGCTTACCTTGTGATAGGCACTGATAGATTTCAGAGGCCCGAAAGATTCTGGAGTCATGGACTGAGCCAGGCCATTTTGCCACAACATTGCTGATCACACAGTCAGCATTGCAGACCATCTGAAATCATAAGATGAGGAATATTACACCAATCAATGCACATCACTGGCAATGCAGAGTGTTCGTCAATGGACAATATCAAAAAGTTATGTTCACCTGAACATTAATGCTGTGAAAGGATTTCCTATTCACAAAATCGGCCTCATGGGCACCTGAGGGGGCTTTTATCCTTATGTGTGTGCAGTCCACTGCACCAATGACATTGGGGAAACCTGTCACACAAAGTAATGAGTATCCTACTATGTGTTAACAGTTGTCCTGTAATTTGTAGATCCTCTTACCTGCAATCCTATAGAACTCCTCTTTGATGTCACAGAGTCTTCTGTGGCCAGGGAAGGAGATGAAGACATCTGCTAATGCTTTGATAGCCAGACACACACTCCTTATTGTGCGGCAAATTGTGGCCTTGTTCAGCTGTTCTGCATCCCCCACTGAGTACAGGAAGGCTCCACTAGCAAAAAAGCGCAAGGCCACACAAACCATTTGCTCCACACTCAGTGCATGAGTGTGCACGGAGCGTGCAGTGCGGTGCTTAATCCTGGGACCCAGTAGTCTGCATAGATACCTGATGCCATCTGCAGAAAACCTGTATCTTTCATATAGATGGTCATCAGGGAAGGCCAGTGGGTCCAACCGGTCCCTGAAGACCCTTTCTCGCCTGAAGGCTCTCCTCAGCACAAGTGCTTCTTCATCCACCACATCTCGCACGAATGGGCATGCCATTGTCAGAGCAGAAAGGAACACACAATTTTGGGCCTTCATATAGGCTAGTGGCCACACCTGGTGCTGGGGGGGTGGGCAAAAGAGGGCGATGCCTTATAACGATGACTTGGTTGTACTGATTGCTGGGAAAATAAAAAAAAACCTTAGAAAGATGCCACCGTCCTGTGTGCTCACAATAAGAGCTCATATGTCATGGCTCACTTGACTTTACGAGAATATACCTAATTTTATTTTGAGCTGTGTCATCTTCTTGGAGCTGGGGGAGGAAAGAAAAATAATGATTAATACATTTGTGTTACAGTTAGCATACAGTGTACATTGAAGGCATATCTCACCTCCCTCTCAAGTTTTTTTATTTCAAGGTCCAGTTTCCTAATTGTCCTCTTTTTTATTTCGGACTCCAGTGCAAGATTTTCCATCTTTTTCTTCTTGTACTGAATGTCTATGTCTGCCAGTTCTATTTGGCGCCGGAGGTGGTTGCCATACAACTTTCTGATAGCTTGTGAGCTCTGTGAACACAATACAATTAGCGCAGCTGGAATTTGGCAGGATGTGGTGTCCTTTTATTAATACGCACTATGTTGCCAGGCTGGTTTTCCCACTGTATAGCATCTGGGTCCTGTAAAAGAAATTAGATTTTTTGATTTTGATGAGGACTCCTCTCCATTGTAGAGTAAATAGTACTTTCACAGTCTTAACATGATACCTCATGCCTTCTGGAATCCAGAGAGATGGTCTCCTCCTCATCATCGTCTCCATCATGTGCTGTTGCTGCTGCACTGGGGCCTTCACCCTATCACATTTAATCGGATTCATATTGAAGCTAGTAGACAAGACATGCCAGGCCTACAGTATGCCTTTGATGGAGTACTCACTGGATCAGCATCGTCTGGTGCTTGTGCTGGTGGCTCTAACAGGAACACAGTGCTGCCAGACACTGCAAGGCAATAGGTAAACCAAAGTCAGACAGTCCAAATTGATTCAATATGAATGTGGTTGTATCCCATGTAGAGATGGAAGGACATACCTTGAATGAAGCGGGTGGCATCTTGGGAGGAACCTATGCTCGTCTCTTTCCCCCCAGGGATCCCCTCTAAGACGGGCCTGCCTTTATTTAGCTCCAAGGCCATGTCCTCTGCTGGGGTAAGGTCAGCCTTTGGTGACCCACCACCCGTGCCTTGTCTGTGGGTATTCTTTTTCACTGCTAAAACAGTACAGACAATGTGTGAGCAGGCACCTTCTGGGTACAATATATGCTTGTGCTTTGTTAAATATTAGTCAGGGACCATACCATTCTGCAGAATGTTCTTGTATTTGATTTTGACCTGCTGCCATGTCCGTTTTGGCCCGTTCATGTTTAATCTACACACACACACACACACACACACACACACACATTTAATGGAGTCACACTGCAAAAAATTACTTGGTATTTTTGTCTTGTTTTCAGTAAAAATATCAAAAAATGTATCATAGCTTTATACAGTGTGATGGAGTTACTTTACACAATTTCACTCATATCTGCAGTGCATTTCAATTAAAAATTTAACCGTTTCATAATTACAGTACAACTGCATTTTTGGAGATGTGAATTAAATATTTGAATTGTAATTGTGATGTTTCAGCGGAGCGGTGAGTGTGTAATTGTGCACTACTTACGCATTCAGGCGGTCTGCAATACTTTGCCACGCTTTTTCTCTTTGCTTTATCACTGTGGCGGTGTTGCCTTTCTTCTTAATTATATCTTTTACCTCCTCCTATGCCTCCATGAGGATTTGTGCTTCCGACGGGGAAAAGTACGCGGCTCTAGTTGCCATGGTAAATCAGTTAATCTGTGATCTGTGGCGGGGTCTATTTGAGTGAGCCGTGAGCGCGCACCTATCCAGGATTGGTTTCACCTGGTTTAATGAATCCGTGTCTGCTCATCCTGGCTTGGTCTTTGTGCAACCAATTAAGCCTGGACGCACATGTTTTGGCTTCATTGAGCTCAGCTGAGTCATTTATCCCGGATGTCTTAATTCTACTTTTGTGCAACAGGCCCCTGGACATGCGAACTTACATACAACGAAGAACTCACGAACAGGAAAATGACTACACAAAAGAACGAACGTACAAACAAACCGAGACAGTCCCGTGTGGCGCGACAAACACAGACACAGGAAACAACCACCCACAACAATCAATGTGAAAACACCTACCTTAATATGGCTCTCAATCAGAGGAAATGAAAACCACCTGCCTCTAATTGAGAACCATATCAGGTCACCCTTTAACAAACATAGAAACACATAACATAGACTACCCACCCAAACTCACGCCCTGACCGTCAAACACATACAAAATAACAGAAAACCGGTCAGGAACGTGACAGTAACACAGGATAAATGATAAAACAGGAGAACGTGCTTCTCTTTCAAAGGTTCTCTCAATTATGAGAACACACAGGTGCAGGATCGCATATGGTCCCAGTGTGAAGCGAACACGTCTCACTGCCGTCTACTGGCCAACAGTAGTATAAATGCATCTCAATGGCAAAACCTTGGAGGACTGACCTTTCAGTAAAAGCATTCTTCCAAAATACAAAGAAACAATACATAAACACAAATGTGACCATACATTTTGTGTGCATCACATACACCCCCATCGATGGAGGTGGTGGTACAAGCTTGTTCTGTAAAACACCTCAACACATTTTCAAAATTGTTAGTAACATTATCACAGTTTAAATACATTGGTCATTCACTCATTTAGATTTAATTGAAAATCTCAGCCTTGGGCTCAGTTTTGTCAACCCACTTGTGCAAAGTTGGATCCCAGACAATATTTTTTTTATTTTGTATTTCTTTTACCCCTTTTCCTCCCCAATTGGTATTTACAGTCTTGTCCCATCGCTGCAACTCCCATACGGACTTGGGAGAGGCGAAGGTCGAGAGCCATTCGTCCTCCGGAACACGACCCTGCCAAGCCGCACTGCTTCTTGACACACTGCTCGGTTAACTCGGAAGCCAGCCGCACCAATGTGTCGGAGGAAACACCGTCCAGCTGGCGACCAAAGTCAGCTTGCAGGCACCCGGCCCGCCACAAGGAGTCGCGAGAGCGAGATGGGACAAGGAAATTCCGTCCGGCCAAACTCTCCCCTAAACCAGACAACGCTGGACCAATTGTGCGCCGCCTTATGGGTCTGAATTGATGGGTGGATCTACAGTAGCTACAGGACAGCATCTTAATCTTACAGCTACAGTCTGGGATCTGGGAATAATGATCATTTCCATTTATTCTAATCTTAATATAATATATAATAGATAAATGTACATAAAATAAATTCTTTGTCGTGCCTCATTTTAAGAGGATCAGATTGTGACACGGGTCACAACAGGGTCAGGCAGCCAGGAATACCAGTCTGTGATGGAGGTGAGGGGAATTTTTGCAGATACAACACTTTCTTCTCTATGTCCAGCAAACACTGGACAAGCCAGATGCTATTTTAAGTCAGTCTGACAAACCTCCAAAGTTGATTTCCAAACTGTATCAAGGGTTGATAGAGGCTTTTCCGATGACACAAAACATGCTAAACAAAAACGTGAGGAAGACCTGGGAGAAGCTATTGATGATGATGAATGGATACAGATATGGACAATCATGTTCATATCATCTCAGACATACATTACTGCAGTTTAAGACCATCCATAGAACGTGCTATATGCCAGTGAAACTGAATATCATGGACTCAAGAATTGTACTATTCTGCTGGAGGTGTAAAGCACAAAAGGGGAAATACAGTACATTTGGAAATTATTCCGACTTCTTGACTTTTTCCAAATGTTGTTACGTTACAGCCTTATTCTAAAATTGATTAAATTATTTTTTCTCCCTCATAAATCTACACATGATACCCCATAATGGCAAAGCAAAAACCGTTTTTTAGAATTTTTGGCATATTTATATAAATTTAAAAAACTGAAATATTACATTTACATAAGTATTCAGACCCTTTACTCAGTACTTTGTTGAACCACCTTTGGCAGCGATTACAGCCTCGAGTCTTCTTGGGTATGACGCTACAAGCTTGGCACACCTGTATTTGGGGAGTTTCTCCTATTCTTCTCTGCAGATCCTCTTAAGCTCTGTCAGGTTGGATGGGGAGTGTTGCTGCACAGCTATTTTCAGGTCTCTCCAGAGATGTTTGATCGGGTTCAAGTCCGGGCTCTTGCTGGGCCATTCAAGGACATTCAGAGACTTGTCCCGAAGCCAATCCTACATTGTCTTGCTGTGTGCTTATGGTCATTGTCCTATTGGAAGGTGAACCTTCGCCCCAGTCTGAAGGCCTGAGCGCTCGAGCAGGTTTTCATCAATGATCTCTCTGTACTTTGTGCTGTTAATATTTCCCTCGATCCTGACTAGTCTCCCAGTCCCTGCTGCTGGAAGACATCCCCACAGCATGATGCTGCCACCAGCATGCTTCACAGTAGAGATGGTGCCAGGTTTCCTACAGATTTGGTATTCAGGCTTCTTCAGGCTAGGGTCTATTTTTCTACACTTCCTGTCTGACTGACGTGTCCAAAGTAAACTGCCTGTTACTCAGGGCCAGAGTCCAGGATATGCATATAATTGGTACCATTGAATAGAAAACACTTTGAAGTTTGTAGAAATGTTAAAATAATGTATGAGACTATAACACAATTAATATGGTAGGAGAAAATCCAAAGAAAAACCAACCAGAATGTTGTTTTTTTTGAAAGCACATGCTCTTATAATGGAACGCTATGGGGCATATGCAATTCCAGCTCCCAGATTGCAATTCCTATGGCTTCCACTAGATGTCAACAGTCTTTTGTTTGAATTTTGGGTTTTGATACTAGGAGTCAGAGTTATGCTTATTTTGCTTTTCTATTGAACATACTTCTTTCCGTATGAAATATTATAATTTAATTATATTTTAGTGTACCTAAGGATTAAAAAGAAACTTATTTTGACTTGTTTTAACAAAGTTTAAAACTGTCTAGCCCCGGGGTTCCGCTAGCGGAACCCCCCCCCCACATTCCACTGAAAAGGCAACGCGCGAAATTCAAAAATATTTTTTAGAAATATTTAACTTTCACACATTAACAAGTCCAATACAGCAAATGAAAGATAAACATCTTGTGAATCCAGCCAACATGTCCGATTTTTTAAATGTTTTACAGCGAAAACACCACGTATATTTATGTTAGCTCACCACCAAATACAAAAAAGCACAGACATTTCTTTCACAGCACAGGTAGCTTGCACAAAACCCCCAAATAGAGATAGAATTAGTCACTAACCAAGAAACAACTTCATCAGATGACAGTCTTATAACATGTTATACAATAAATCTATGTTTTGTTCGAAAAATGTGCATATTTCAGGTATAAATCATAGTTTTACATTGCAGCTACAATCAAAAATAGCACCGAAGCAGCTAGAACAATTACAGAGACCAACGTGAAATACCTAAATACTCATCATAAAACATTTATGAAAAATACATGGTGTACAGCAAATGAAAGACAAACATCTTGTGAATCCAGCCAATATTTCAGATTTTTTAAGTGTTTTACAGCGAAAACACAATATAGCATTATATTAGCTTACCACAATAGCCAAACACACAACCGCATTCATTCACCGCAAAGGTAGCGATAGCGAAAAAAACAGCAAAAGATATAAATTTATTCACTAACCTTGACATACTTCATCAGAATACAGTCCTATAACATCATATTACACAATACAGATATGTTTTGTTCGAAAATGTGCATATTTAGCGGTACAAATCGTGGTTTTACAATGTGAATACGTAGCCAAACTGCACAAAATTATCCGGATATATTTCTGACACTCACCTAATCTAAGCAAAGAACTCATCATAAACTTTACTAAAAAATACATGTTGTACAGCAAATGAAAGATACACTAGTTCTTAATGCAATCGCCGTGTTAGAATTCTAAAAATAACTTTAGTACGACATACAGTTTACGTTATAGCGAGACAGCGCCTGCAATGAGGGCGGAAAATAGTACTAAACATTTTCCACAGAAATACGAAATAACATCATAAATGGTTCCTACTTTTGCTGAGCTTCCATCAGAATCTTGTACAAGGGGTCCTTTGTCCAGAACAATCGTTGTTTGGTTTTAGAATGTCCTTTTCTCCTGTCGAATTAGCAACCAAAGCTAGCCAAGTGGCACGAAGCTGTCCATCTTCACCAAACGCAGAGAATGGAAACCGCCAAAACTCACGATAAACTTTCAATAATCTGATAAAACTATATTGAAAAAACATACTTTACGATGATATTATCACATGTATCAAATAAAATCAAAGCCGGAGATATTAGCCGTCTATAACGAAAGCTTTTCAGAACGCAATCCAGGGTTCCTTCCCGCGCCTTGCTGAACAAAGGAAATAGTGGTCACGTCATTCCAAGAGCTCTTGTTCGACCTCAGATCAAGCTAGACACCCCATTCCACCTCTCACTGCCTCTTGACATCTAGTGGAAGGCGTATGAAGTGCATGTATATCCATAGATTTCAAGCAAATGAATAGGAAGGCCCTGGAACAGAGCCTCGATTTCAGATTTTTCACTTCCTGACAGGAAGTTTGCTGCAAAATGAGTTCTGTTTTACTCACAGATATAATTCAAACGGTTTTAGAAACTTGAGAGTGTTTTCTATCCAATAGTAATAATAATATGCATATTGTACGAGCAAGAATTGAGTACGAGGCAGTTTAATTTGGGAACGATTTTTTACAAAGTGAAAACAGCGCCCCCCTATCCCAAAGAAGTTAACGGTAGCTTTTTGGATTCCTTTCTCTGCATGTTGAACGAGTGGTTTACTCAAATCGATGGCGCCAACTAAACTGACTTTTTGGGATATAAAGAGGGATTTTATCTAACTAAATGACCATGCATGTTGTACCTGGGACCCTTTGGATTGCAAATCAGAGGAAGATTTTCAAAAAGTAAGTGAATATTTAATCGCTATTTGTGATTTTATGAAGCCTGTAATGTTGAAAAATATTTTGATGTAGTGCGCCTTCCTCCAACAATCGCATGGTATGCTTTTGCTGTAAAGCCTATTGTAAATCATTCCTCTGATAACCAGGTGGCGAATCGCATCTCTGCATGTCTGGCAGACATATCAGTGTGGATGACGGATCACCACCTCAAGCTGAACCTCGGCAAGACGGAGCTGCTCTTCCTCCCGGGGAAGGACTGCCCGTTCCATGATCTCGCCATCACGGTTGACAACTCCATTGTGTCCTCCTCCCAGAGTGCTAAGAACCTTGGCGTGATCCTGGACAACACCCTGTCGTTCTCAACTCACATCAAGGCGGTGACCCGTTCCTGTAGGTTCATGCTCTACAACATTCGCAGAGTACGACCCTGCCTCACACAGGAAGCAGCGCAGGTCCTAATCCAGGCACTTGTCATCTCCCGTCTGGACTACTGCAACTCGCTGTTGGCTGGGCTCCCTGCCTGTGCTATTAAACCCCTACAACTCATCCAGAACGCCGCAGCCCGTCTGGTGTTCAACCTTCCCAAGTTCTCTCACGTCACCCCGCTCCTCCGCTCTCTCCACTGGCTTCCAGTTGAAGCTCGCATCCGCTACAAGACCATGGTGCTTGCCTACGGAGCTGTGAGGGGAACGGCACCTCCGTACCTTCAGGCTCTGATCAGGCCCTACACCCAAACAAGGGCACTGCGTTCATCCACCTCTGGCCTGCTCGCCTCCCTACCTCTGAGGAAGTACAGTTCCCGCTCAGCCCAGTCAAAACTGTTCGCTGCTCTGGCACCCCAATGGTGGAACAAACTCCCTCACGACGCCAGGTCAGCGGAGTCAATCACCACCTTCCGGAGACACCTGAAACCCCACCTCTTTAAGGAATACCTAGGATAGGATAAAGTAATCCTTCTAACCCCCCCCTCCCCCTTAAAAGAGTTAGATGCACTATTGTAAAGTGGCTGTTCCACTGGATATCATAAGGTGAATGCACCAATTTGTAAGTCGCTCTGGATAAGAGCGTCTGCTAAATGACTTAAATGTAAAATGTAAATGTAAATCGGACAATGCAGTTAGATGAACAAGACTTTAAGCTTTTAACCGATAAGACACTTGTACATACCTGAATGTTAAATATCCATAATTTTTATGATTATTTATTTGAATTGCGCGCCCTCCAGTTGTCGACAGGTGTCCCGCTAGCGAGACGCCTAGCCCTAGTTCAATCTTGGTTTCATCAGACCAGAGAATCTTGTTTCTCATGGTTTTGAAGTCTTCAGGTGACTTTTGGCAAACTCCAAGTGGGCTGTCATGTGCCTTTTACTGAGGAGTGACTTCCATCTGGCCACTCTACTATAAAGCCTGATTGGTGAAGTGCTGCAGAGATGGTTGTCCATTTGGAAGGTTCTCCCATCTCCACAGAGGAACTCTGGAGCTTTAACACAGTGACCATCAGGTCCTTGGTCACCTCCCTAACCAAGGCCCTTCTCCCCCGATTGCTCAATTTGGCCAGATCTAGGAAAAGTCTTGATGGTTCCAAACTTCTTCCATTTAAGAATGATGGAGGCCACTATGTTCTCTGCCTCGAGACAATCCTGTCTCGGAGCTCTACAGACAATTCCTTAGATCTCATGGCTTGGTTTTTGCTCTAACATGCACTGTCAAATGTGGGACCTTATGTAGACAGGTGTGTGCCTTTCCAAATCATGTCCAATCATTATAATTTACCCCAGGTGGACTCCATTCAAGTTGTAGAAACATCTCAAGGATGATCAATGGAAACAGGGTGCACCTGATCTCAATTTCGAGTCTCATAGCAAAGGGTCTGAATACTTCTGTAAATAAGGTATTTCTAAAATCCTGTTTTTACTTTGTCATTATGGGGTATTGTGTGTCGATTGATTTAATATTTCATCCATTTTAGAATAAGGCTATAACGTAATTTTGGGGGGAAAAAGTCAAGGGGTCTGAATACTTTTCCAATGCACTGTATTTGCATGTGGCAAAGAGGCAAAGAGTATTTTCTTTAATCTCATTATGTCTACAGATTGTCCCTTCTCCCTGTTTTTGTTTGCTTGGAAATGTTGATACTGGTGACTGTTATCAAAAGAAAGTGGCTAATAAATGCATTGCCATTAATTGGAAGGATGGTTAGCCTTCCACAATGTATGGAAGAAATGTCAAGTTATGTACAGTATCGCTAGATTTGTTATAAGAATAAGGGTATACTGTGCAACTTTCATAAGGTCTGGATGCCTTATATGGAATACTGTACGACAAAAGGAGTCTGTATTGAAAACATGCCCACGTCAGGGGAGATACCTATTTAGGCAATCCCTAGTTGCTGGTCTGCTCAGTCCTGGCCCTGGGGGTCTGCTGTACTGTTGTCACTCTGGCCTTGGTCTAACACACCTGAAACCAATAATTAATGTTTCACTAAGATCCTAAAGCTGAGTCGGTTGTCTTGGGTTGGTGCGCTACAGGACCGTGGGCCCCTAAGGGCAAGACGGGGTGACCCAGCTATATTGTGTGTAAGTAAAAAGAGCTCTACAGTACTATTAGGCCTATGATATGAATTATATGGAGGGTGTACTGTTCCTGTGTGTCAATGTGTAGATGCATGTGTGTCTTCATTCAACTTTTGTTTTCCAAACCTTTCCATTGATGAAGTTGGTGAGAGAGTTCAGTTATTGACTAGACTGGTGGGGGTTGGCGTGAAGGCGGCTCAGGTTGGCTGGGCGGTTTGGCTGAAATTTGATACAGAGGATGTCTTAGAGACAATCAAAAGTTAAGTATTTTTACTTTATTTGTAAGAGTTGTTCATTTGTTAGGCTATTGGTTAAACGTGCAACCCAATATTGATTATTGAATTATCATGGATCTAGTTCAGTCTTATCAATCACTTAAACATATTTAATAATCTCTTACCTAGCTTAATGACTGTGGGCATTTTTGCTTACTTTTTGTTGTTCTAAATAGAGATGGCTAGAAGGGCCATGGGTCAAATTAAATTGTGTAGAAATGCAGGAAATGTTCATTAGATGCCCCCAAAAATGTGAGGACCCCCAGACCTCCTTCCAAATTATGTCCATCTTTGCAAATAGCACTGCTGGGTGATTTAAAAAGTCATAGTCAATCGATCAATAGTATAATAATACTCTGAGCAAAAACTATTATTTTTAATTTACCATATGTAGAATCTATGAGAATAGAAAGGTTTAGAACTTCTGTGAAATATCACAGCACAGTTGAAAAATATATGGCAAATAGAAATCAAAACTGGATGGTGTTCAGAGAAAGATGGGAGGGGTTGAGTGGAGCTGAATGGGACTAAAAACAAACAAAAGATAACTATTGTAAAATATACTGTGGCTGTAAAATGTATATAGTATGTATAAGCTGGAAATAGAGGCTTAAGTGTTGTTGTCCATTAGTTTACTCCAATTAGGGGAGAGATGGTATTAGGGGAAAAGGAAAATATATATTTTTAAATATATATATTTACAAAGAAATATATGGGGGATTGGAAATGATGCAGACAATTACATTGATTGAAGCCACCATCTATCTGCAATATTGCCCCCTAAAAAATGTAAATAAATAATAATAATAATTCTGTCCCCACCACTTCTAAAACCAAAGTT
Source organism: Salvelinus alpinus (assembly GCF_045679555.1). NCBI lineage: Eukaryota > Metazoa > Chordata > Actinopteri > Salmoniformes > Salmonidae > Salvelinus > Salvelinus alpinus. Next base: position 77,734,254 of record NC_092094.1, read on the forward strand.
ACGCCCCTAGGACAAGGTATGACAGAAATCCATGCGTTGGTTTTGTTGTCCACTGTTTCAAATGCTAACTTTTTAGCATTTGCAGCACAAATCCAATGCAAATCAATGGTACCTATATTAGCATTTCTGTGCTTCATATCCAAATCATCTATAAGTAATATCATTGAGTTACAAAATCAATTTTTATCAGTGGAGGCTGCTGAGGGAAGTACGGCACATAATAATGGCTGGAACGAAGAGAATGGAATGGCATCAAACACATGGAAACCATGTACTGTATTTGATACCATTCCACTTATTCCGCTTTGTGCCACAAATGCTAAAACGTTTTCATTTGAAACAGTGGACAAAAAAAACAACGCATGGATTTCTCTCATACCTTGTCCATAGACTAAATCACCTGGAACAGCACCATCTAGTGGTAATATCAGGATGTAGAATGGGACATAAACCCAACAACTTCAATGACTAATTTATCTGAACAGGGGGGAAAAAACATCACCAAATTCACTGAGAATACATAGCATAGGTTGAAGAAACAATACCCTGAGCCATAGCTCCATACTACTTTACAGACATATAAAACTGATACTTTATAGTTGTTGTTGGGGTGTGATTGGCGTGGGGTCTGAAGGGTCTGGGGTGGCTTTTGAACATTTCTTTGGATTCCTCATGTCTAACTCATTGTTTGAAAAAAGTCTGATCCAAATCAGACGTTAGGTACTATATTTATTGAATATTATATGAATCCCATAAATTAAAATGGCCAAATTTGGGTGCAATCAAATAGCTTAATTTCTCAGAGATCAAATTATATTTCAACAAAATAATATTGCAGGAATGCTAATCTTAGCAGTTTCTAACAACTGAAATTTCATAACAATTATCTGAGATGGTGGGTGTCAAAATCCTCTTTCTTGTCCTTTTTGAGTGCTTACCGCCATGAAAATATTGTCCCCTGTTATTTTGAACAACATTGTCCCCAAGTTTGCCCAATAGTTTCAGATTGTGCTGCGCTGGCCTTAATGAAACAGTCAAGTAAACATTTCAGAGAAAGAACAATAACAATTCTACATGAGACAGTGCTTCCAGATATTGCAATCTCAGAGGTCCTTCTGAGGTAAGTAAATAATCTGGTGACTGACTAAATACAGGAAAGGTATCCATGATTCCAGATTAAGCTAATCCTTTATGTGATGCACATCCTATCTGGGTCAGCAATGTAATGACTGCTACATCAGAAAAGACAAGCCTTCAGGCTACAATATGTTTTGGGCCTGGAAAACATAGAAAAATAATAACTATTGTGATGTATTATTGCCATGGTAATTTGTAATGCTCAGTCAATGATCATTCCAATGGCCAAAGCTGATTTTGGACTATGAGACCCTGGGCTATATTAGAATGAGCCAGTAATATGCATAGATATCATTAGGCTATGTATAATGCATTGCTTGAGTCAGTGTTTGGGTAAATGTACATTCCCGTGTTGCAAGGCCATCTGTCCAGGTCGGAATGTAAAGTTGCAAATTCGTTCAACTCAAGTTACTCAAGTCAAGTGATTGCAAATGTTTGTTGTTTTGACTGAGCCTTTTGAACTAAAAGATTAAAAGTAGTAATTATAGCTTAACCCATATGCTTACCTTGCACACGCTTATACAAAAGGTCTATCCAATCCTGAGTGAAGATACCGTTGGGCAAAAGCACAGGGCCATTTACCTCAGACACACGCTCTGTAAAGTGAATCATACTGATATAAAAGCAAACCCTTATTTATCATTTAAACTCTAAAATGCCTTTTAAGCCAATCAGAATCAAGTATCAAGTAACAATACCGTGGGTTCCATGTAACGCCACAATCATATTAGGCCACTTTACGTCACAAATTACAGTCAGTGAACATGGGTAAATAGAATGGGATGTAATAAAATAGAATATAATAATGTAATTTCTCCCAGATGGACTTCAGGGAAGTCTGATTAGGCTACATGTATATGCATATCATATATGCACATCATGTATATGCACATTTAATTGAGAATACATGTATTCGGGGGCAGACTGACCATCTTGGCTGGTCCATTTTTCGCCCAGTGGGCCTGTCTAATTTGTTTATTTTTTGCAAAATGAAAATGATCTGGCTAATAATGGGTGCTTCAAGGAATAAAATGGGCCTCAAGGGAAAAAAATGTGTTAGATATGCCAGAGGCGATTTCTAGTCCCAGTCAGCCCCTGCATGTACTGCATCACTGAAATCCTATGAGGATAATCATAACAATAATAATCATAATAATAGTAATGTATACATCATCATGAGTAGCCTAGCTTTAGTTAGGTCAACCAATAGAGGCCAAGTCTTTGAGTGCATGCATCCTCCAAATATGGAGAGGGACAGTTCAGACGATATGATGACATGTCCTGAAACACTGAGTGACACAAGAAAGTGATCAATTCCAAATTATTGATTACACTGCTGTATACGATTTATACAATAATTGAAAATTTTCTGTTCGAATGACTTCAGAGTTTCGAACCTCTGCCTCACATAGGGAAAACATTTTTCTGATTAATTTATATGGCCTCATGGGCTAGTGAGTGTCTTTTTATTTATTTTTTTGCATAAAAGGGGAGTGCTCCTCAACTGATCACGTGCAACACCATTGGTTTAGGAGCTTCCTGATTCTTTCTCATCCTTAGCTGCCTACTTTCGCAGAAGATCGAAATCCTCTCCAAAGCAAATCCAAAATGTTTGTATTTTTTTAAATGATTACATTTCATGTTACGTAACATTATAGAGAAGATAACTTTCGTTTCTAAGGGAATCAATCAATCCGCTTTCTCGCGACATAGCCAGCTGTCACTATTGTTGACAGTGTGGATTATTTTGTTCGACGAGAACTGCAGCCATGATGGCGTCTAACTACAACGCTAAGGAAGAGGACGGGCACCAACCTGCTGCTATTGGCCATGGAGGAGCAGAAACTGTGAAAAATAAAAAGCCGGACAACACTGCGTTCAAACAACAAAGACTACCCGCTTGGCAACCTATTTTGACAGCCGGCACTGTTCTTCCTGCTTTCTTTGTCATTGGTCTCATCTTTATCCCAATCGGCATTGGCCTATTCGTGACATCAAACAACATCAAAGAGTTAGAGGTAACGTTAACTAACTAGCAAGCCAACACAACAGGAAGTAGCCAATTTATTGTGTTTGTATGTGTTAGCTCTGTTTGGCTAGCTATCTTTCAGTTCTTGTCTATATTTAGTGTATAACACTTATTTATATACACATAAGTGCCATTGATCATCTCCTTACTTTACAGATCGATTACACTGGTGTTGACATGTCAAGTCCGTGCTATAACTGCTCTCAAAGTTACAGCTGGAACAGCACAAAGCCATGCACCTGCTCTGTTCCCTTCTCTCTGGATCAACCATTTGAGGTAAGCTGAGCAGAACCTGCAACCTTTACGGTCCCCAAACTACTGTATAATCACAGTTAAAAGTGTAGGCTAATTATTCAATAATTGATGTTAGTGTTTTCACATCAAATCGTTGTTATTTATTTGTCACATGCGCTAGTGTAACCGATGTGAAATGACTAGCTAGTTAGCGGTGGTGCGCGCTAATAGCGTTTCAATCGGTGACGTCACTCGCTTTGAGACCTTGAAGTAAGTAGTGGTTCCCCTTGCTCTGCAAGGGCCGCGGCTTTTGTGGAGCGATGGGTAACGATGCTTTGTGGGTGACTGTTGTTGATGTGTGCAGAGGGTCCCTGGTTCGCGCCCGGGGCGAGGGGTCGGACTAAAGTTATACTGTTACACTGAATACAACAGGTGTAGACCTTACAGTGAAATGCTTACTTACAGGCCCTAACCAACAGTGATTTTTAAGTAAGAAATTAGTATTAGGTGAACAATAGATAAGTAAAGAAACAAAAACAACAGCAAAAAGACAGTAGCGAGGCTATAACAGTAGCAAGGCTATATACAGGCACCGGTTAGTCGGGCTAATTGAGGTAGTATGTACATGTAGGTATGGTTAAGGTGACTATGCATATATGATAAACAGAGTAGCAGCAGCGTAAAAGACGGCTGGCTGGGGGGGGGGGCGGGACAATGCAAATAGTCCGGGCAGCCATTTGATTACTTGTTCAGGTGTCTTATGGCTTGGGGTAAAAACTGTTGAGAAGCCTTTTGGTCCTAGACTTGGCGCTAGGCGGTCTCGTCATAGTCGGTGGTCAGGCCTACCACTGTTGTCTTTTGCAAACTTAATGATGGTGTTGTAGCAGGAAGAAGGACTGATTTCCCCCAGTCCACAACAATGCTTAAACCACATCAGGGAACCATTTTTGTGTGTGTAGTTATCCTTTAATTCAGGTGTGTACCAGCCACACAGTGCACTTGTGATGGCGTTCTCAAAACAAATGGCTACTGGATTGATGCAAATAATCATGATTCTGCCGGTAGGCAAATCTACTTTTAATTGCCTTATCATCTACCTGAAAATGATACGGCCATCAATAGCATTGCTAACGACTACACAAAGTGGTAGACGTATAGGCCTTACGCGCACCTTACACAGCAGGGTTTGATATTCAGGTATATTTACCAGTGCCAACTGAAAGCTACTGGCCCGAAAGGAAAAAACGAAATATATATTCTTGACCCATCCTGCCATGGGTCAAGATCTGACAGGGAAGCGAATGATACGTGCAACATTTCAATAGCAGGTGATTTATCTTTCATTTGCGGGCTGATCAAGTAGCCTATACAGGGCTACCTTTTTTATATTTTTTATATACATTTTATATTTGTTTTAATAGCAAATACTGTTGACCAACCACATTCCTTAAAAATGTGCGCAACCGCGGCATTCAAACGAGGCTGCAATAAAAGCTAATGGGACTCTAGCAACTGTGTTGGCATCAAAATCTGGGGTGTGAACTACATTTCTATTCAAGCATTAATCGACATGGTAATGGCCCGATTATTATTGGAGAAAAGTAGAATAAACTGACCCCTCCGACGCTGTACATTAAATTGTGACGTGTCGTGACATAATGCACAACTCAGTCTGTGTCGTACAGCCTCTCTCCAGCAGGTTTCGCTTCCCCACCCGCCATTTTGAAAAAGACCCTACGAAGCGCTTTGCCTTCTTCAATCAGCAGAGATGGGCAGCATCAAGTCTCCTCATTGATTTTGCTGGAAAGGGGAGAAATTGTGCTTTACAATGGTATTCATATTACAGTTGACCTGGATGTATTACGTTTTTTTGGGTACTAAAATAAGGTCAATTGTACGTTACAGTGCGATGTACAGAAGTGCGTTAGCTCACAGTAGAAGGAACCCCCCTCTCTCCCCAAATGTATGCAACAAAAAAGTATGCGTTACCACTTTAAGAGTAATGCATCTTTTAATAAGCCTACAAAATGGAATTATGTATTGACATTATTTTACATTCTAAACATTATTTTTACTTTTTTTTTTTAAATACAAAAACGTGGGCAATGTTGGACTACATGCTCCCAACACACATCATCAATCAAATGTATTTATAAAGCCCTTTATACATCAGCAGATGTTAAAGTGACAAACACACTAATAAAGTCTGTCCTTGTGGTAGCGAATCCTTTCTCGCCATTTGAGATGTTGAGTTTAGGGCTGTCCCCGACCCCCAAAAAATCTTGGTATATCGAAAAGAAGCCATCCACCCTTGATGTCAATGTCAGATTTTTCTTTTCATTGAATTTCCTTTAGGATATTGGTTGGGATACAATTAGGCTGTGGAATAATGTAGCCTAAATAAATAAGGAGTAAGCCTATTTTGCTCAATCGCGTACAGTATAGGCAACTCCAACAACCGCAGAGGTTGTGAAATACAGTATGAACACAAGACTCACATGTTGCGGTTCATTTATTGTTTAATTATTCAAGGCCCCCTCATTTATTTTTAATGTTATAAGTAAAATGCTTGAACTAATTAATTATTTATAGATAGATATAGAAGTAGCAATGGAAGAGAACTCTTTGGAGATTATGGGGCAATTATCAGACCAAATGTGGACACAACAGTTCACCTGATACAAGACTAAAGTTGGAAATGTATCAATATCACAGGCCTGTTTTGCCCTAATGAAAAATACATAAAATGTAAATGTATTATAATCCACATTATAGATAATGATTTATATACAGTTTAAGTCGGAAGTTTACATACACCTTAGCCAAATACATTTAAACTCAGTTTTTCACAATTCCCCATAATGATAAAACGAAAACAGGTTTTAGAAATGTTTGCAAATGTATTAAAAAGAAAAAACAGATGCCTTATTTACAAAAGTATTCAGACCCTTTGCTATGAGACTTGAAATTGAGCTCAGGTGAATCCTGTTTTCCATTGATCATCCTTGAAACATTTCTACAACTTTATTGGAGTCCGCTTGTGGTAAATTCAATTGATTGGACATGATTTGGAAAGGCACACACCTGTCTATATAAGGTCTCACAGTTGACAGTGCATGTCAGAGCAAAAACCAAGCCATGAGGTCGAAGGATTTGTCTGTAGAGCTCAGACAGGATTGTGTCGAGGCACAGATCTGGGGAAGGGTACCAAAAAATGTGCGCAGCATTGAAAGTCCCCAAGAACACAATAGCCTCCATTCTTAAATGGAAGAAGTTTTGAACCACCAAGACTCTTCTTAGAGCTGGCCTCCTGGCCAAACTGAGCTATCGGGGGAGAAAGGCCTTGGTCAGGGAGGTGAAACCAAGATTAAACTCTTTGGCCTGAATGCCAAGCATCACGTCTTGAGGAAACCTTGCACCATCCATATGGTGAAGTGTGGTGGCAGCATCATGCTGTGGGGATGTTTTTCAGTGGCAGGGAGTGGGAGACTAGTCAGGATCAAGGTAAAGATGAGAGGTCCTTGATTTTAAAACCTGCTCCAGAGCACTCAGGACCTCAGACTGGGGCCAAGGTTCACCTTCCAACAGGACAACGACCCTAAGCACGCAGCCAAGACAACACAGGAGTGACTTTGGGACAAGTCTCTGAATGATCTTGAGTGGCCCAGCTAGAGCCCGGACTTGAACCCGACCGGAAAATAGCTGTGCAGCTATGCTCCCCGTCCAACCTGGTAGAGCTTGAGAGGATTTGCAGAGAGAAATTGGAAGGTAGTACAGGTGTGCCAAGCTTGTAGGGTCATACCCAAGAAGGTGCTTCAACAAAGTACTGAGTAAAAGGTCTGAACTCTTATGTAAATGTTTTGTTTAAAAAAAAATAATAATAATAATATAAATTAGCACAAATTTCTTAACCTGTTCTTGCTTTGTCGTTATGGGGTGTTGTGTGTAGATTGAGGGGGGGAAATAATTTTATAATAAAGCTGTAACCTAACAATGTGGAAAAGGTCAAGAGGTCTGAATACTGATGCACTGTATGTTGAGAAACGTGCCTATTTTCCTTAAATACATATTGTCACGATTCTAAAGCTATACGATACTACAGATGGCAGGTTAATTATCTCATATCTTGGGAAATATTTGTAATGTTGTACTTCTTCTTGATGAGATTTGTGCTAATGTTGAGTTTTTGAGCTATTGCCCAATAGACTCCTATTCACTCTTTAAAAGGGGCGGGCTCCTTGTACCAGAATCGCTCAGAATGCGCTCCTCTGTTAGGCACATTGATCTGCAGGTTGAACAGGGTGAGATTGTAAACACCTAAATTGATAGTGCAGTTTGTTTAGGTGATTTTTACAACTATCTAGCTTCGTTACATGCTGATATTGTCTTTGGTATTATTGTGTGTAGCTATGTTTGCTTGCTAGCCAGCCAGCCCATAGAGAGAGCATTGCATTGTGGATGTTGTAGTCTACTTGAGTTGCAACAGATTTCCACCTATTTAAAAAAAATAAAAAAATAAAAATAAAGATTTCTCCCCCCAATGCCAAAATGAAACATTAGTTCACAAAAATATAGTTTGCAGTGTTATTTAACACTGTAAATGAAAGTAATGGGTGGATTTTTTTCCTTTTAATGGTCAGGCTCTTTCCTCAGAATATATCATTACTATTTTAAAACATTGTCCTGAAAGTTATTTCACACACACGGCTTTTATAGGAGGATGTTATTGATTGCAGGAATTCCTTTAGACTCACCCAACCCCCTGCTCTTTCATCTTAGGGTTGCAATGTTGTTGCATTGTCTTATGAAGTCCTACTCTCTCATCCGATGAATAACTAAACTAATTCATTGGTCCTTAATCTGCAATTCTTCCCCTCTAGAGCAACGTGTTTATGTACTACGGATTGTCAAACTTCTATCAGAATCACAGACGCTATGTGAAGTCCAGAGATGACAGCCAGTTGAACGGAGACAAAGCTTCTCTGAAGGTATGTTTACAGGTGCACTTAGTAGAGAGAACATAGGCCTACATCCATTCAATGTAATGGTTAATTGTTTGATTTCAACAACCTGCAGTTGCACTGAAACATCTTGACACTCTTTACAGAGCCCCAGCAAGGAATGTGAGCCGTACCGCACCAGTGACGAAAAGCCTATTGCTCCATGTGGTGCAATCGCCAACAGCCTCTTCAATGGTAAGACCAGAGGGATACATTTTCTCTTAGCAAATAGTTGTCCCATTTCCAGTACAGGAGTCAAGTAACAATACTACACACTAATGCTCAACCACAATCTTATCATATTTTCCTGTACTTACTTACAATGCTATTCAGATACGTGTCTGCCAATTTGGGCCAACCCTTGTATATGGAGTCTTGTCTGATTTTTACATTATTTTTTTTTAGGTTGAAGTGGTTTTGCTTTAGTTGACCATGTAGCACATCACTGTTGGTCTACTACTTAAGAGACTTGTCTTGCTGTTGATTGCCATGTGGTACTGTGTTTCTCATCAGACACTCTGGAGCTGTATTACATTGACCCCAATGGCTCCAGAACTGCGATTCCTCTGGTGAAGAAGGGTATTGCATGGTGGACAGACAAGCATGTGAAGTTTAGGAACCCCAGTGGAAATGACAACAACCTCACTGTAGTTTTCCAAGGTGATTTGCATACCATGCAAAATGATACCTAGTAGTAATCAAATTATCATGACTAACTAGGCCTTTTTCCTCCTTCAGGCACAAGCAAACCTGTCAACTGGAGGAAGTCTGTCTATGAGCTGGACCCTTCAGACCCTGACAACAATGGCTTCATCAATGAGGATTTCATTGTATGGATGAGGACAGCTGCCCTGCCCACCTTCCGTAAGCTGTACCGCATCATCCATAAGAAGCCCAACATGACCCCGACTCTGCCCCTAGGACAATACATCCTGGAGGTCACCTACAGTATCCTTTTGAGAAAGATCGCAATAAATCACAACAAAGAGGTTCATGGCAGGCATATAGGTTTGTATTGAGAGAACATTGCACATAGAAGGCATAGAGACATGAGTTTGTGTTCAGTTATACACTAATCCATTTGGTTATAATTACAATTGAGTCAACCAATGTCCAACTACAGTGAACATTGTCAAAGATGGAGTTGATCTGTGTTGTTTTAAAAAAAAAAAAATTTTTTTTTTACAGATCACAAGTTCTACACATGATACAAAACATTCACTGACCCATCTGTATCATTCCAGATGTCTTTTCCTTTAACCATATGAACTCAGATTATCCTGTGCGGAGCTTCGAGGGCAGGAAGCGTATGATCCTGAGCACCATCTCCTGGATGGGCGGCAAGAACCCCTTCCTGGGCATCGCTTACATCACTGTGGGCTCAGTCTGCTTCTTCCTGGGCATCGTCCTCCTCATCATCCACCACAAATATGGCAACCGTAACCACAGTGCAGACATTCCCAGCTAAAGGTCTTCCTAGTATGGAGACCGTACCTCCTCCTCCCTCTGCATGCCTGGGTCTAGCCACCACTGGTCTGGCCCTGCTCTGGACTGCTTGCTGATTTAGCCTGGATGCACTGGTCTTTGTTTGTTCAAATGTTTGTGTTTTGTGTTGAAATGTTAGCTCACTCCTCCTCACCTCCAGGGGAAGGCTGCAGTCTGGTGTTTGTTCAGAAGATTGATACATTCAGCACATTCTAGATAAATATATTTTGTGTAGAACTGACACAGACGAGTCTGTTCTACAAAATATATTTCTAACATTGTGCACTCCCGAATAAGCCCAAGGTATGTGTTGTAGTTTGAGTGACACCCTGTAAACTAATGGGATGAGACACAAGAAGGCTCTGGGAGCTTAGGATACTGTGTCTTTGTATGACATGACTGCTGAAATTGTTGTCTGTGTACCTTAAGTACATTTTGTATTTCTATTTATCCATATGTTGTCTCAAAGGAGAACATGTATATTATTTGAGCAATGCTTGTCATGATGCTTGTCATACATTTCTCGATACTGAAGAATGTTTATATTTTTAACCAAGTTCCACACTCATATTATGTAATATGTCCTGCTGGTGAATGTACTAATGTATTTAATTTACATACCTCTGAGGCTTAAATGGGGAACGTAATGAGGGCCAACATTTTTAAGGGATAAAAGCAGTCATCGATTTTACCAAATGTTCACGTACAGATTGTATTGACTCTCACCAATTTGTTTGTCAATGTCTAATAGTTCAATGTATAATCAAAAAACATTTTTTTTTCAATTTTATTTGAAGGTTTTTATGGACCAATGCTACTGACCTTGTCTCTACGATGATGCTTGACTATCAAAATCTATTTAAAAACAAATGTATAATTTCAATGTCGACCAAATGCTGTGCATTTTACAAGTGTCACATTTGTTATGCAGTTCTTACATTTTTCATTTGGTCGTTATCTCTTTCAAAGCTAATTCTGCCTTTTATTCTTTAATATGGTGTTGGATAATTTAATAAAAGTTAATAAAAAAATTAAAAAAGAATGGTATTTGTAAGTTATTGATTAGTTTTTGTTTCCCTCACCAATGGTGTTTAAAGGCAATTCAATGTAAGGTCCAGTCCTTGGTCTTGCCCGATAACAAAGTGTAATTTCCCACACACAGGGCTGCTCTCACAATTTACACATTTTAGATGTTACTGTCAGCCAGCAGCCTACTGAATGCCAGGCCAGGCTTCTCTACATCTGCACGTAGAACACACAAATGCACACAGACACATGATGGACCCAATATTGATCTCTGATAGATGGGGACCGATTGGTGGAGATTTCACTTCAGGACAAATGGATGGTCTAAAATATACAAACTCCGCTACCCGGGGCACCGGACCATGCAAAACGAGCTCGCCCATTTGTCACTCAATGTAAAATGTTTGCTAGCCTTGTGCTATCGAATAAAGATCAGAGTCCAGCCTTCACACACCAACCAATGAGCAGCCAGTGAACATGACCGGAAATGTAGCAATTTTCTCGCCGCAAAGGATTTTGGGATATCACCGGAAGCAGTAGCTAGGTTTTCGAAGTGTCCTTGTGCACTCACCTCGAAATTAACACGTTTGCCAAAATGTACAAGCAACTTATGGTAAGTGTTCAATATTATTTGTTCGAACTTTTCATGGCTAACGTTACTGCAATTACCTGACGTCTCCTCAATTATTAACTAGCTAGCCTAGCTAGTTACATCGGGGTAGTTGGCTAACTAGCTAGCATTCTTGGGCTGCTAATGCTAGCTATCACCGGTTATTTTAAAATTGCTTGATAAAATCAGATAGACTTCTGATCTAAACACACAGTATTTTATTGTTAGTTAGCTACTTAACGGTAGTAGCAAATCAATCAGGTCGACCTAGTAAAAGCGTGCCCCTTAATCTCAGCTACAGTGAACAAGTAAGTGAAAAACAGTGAGGGCAAGTGTAGAGGTCGCATAGGGCTACTAAAAGTCACAACATGAGAAGTCACATTTCCTTGTTTTTTTTAACAATACATTTTATTTGATCACAAGGTACAATCATTGATATGTATGAAGTTTATTTATATATGTATATATACACACACACACACAATGTGCAATATCCACATAAATAGTTAGATACATAGGTACCCCAATTCTGATATACCTTCCACCAATCGTTCCCCATCCACACCAGATCTTTTTCAGAACTTTTCTTATTGGTCAAAAGACCAGAACTGGGCCACTTTATTTTATTTTTTATTTTTTTTGAAAGTGAAAAACGGACAAGTTTTTATTTTCGTCAAAAACAACTGTAAATCGAAGTAGAGCGTTTGATATGACGGCCTCCACATGCGCAGTTTGGCGCGTGACGAACGTTAGACCCGTGAGGTGTTTCTACGCATTAGTTTCGCTCGCCAACGTTGCCATGACATCGCCTACAAGCGTGATGAGGGATTTAATTTAATTTTTTATTTATTTTTATTATGAACACGACAAATACAAAAAAACGGAAATTTACAAACAAGAGTACATAAACCTAACAGACAGAACAGGACCACCTGTCCAAACGCAGCCCAACTGATGTGTTCCAAGATGGCATAGCATTCAAGAAATGAAAGGGGGGAGAAAAACAGAATAGTCACCTATTTTTTTTAAATGTATTTTAATTCACCTTTATTTAACCAGGTAGGCTAGTTGAGAACAAGTTCTCATTTGCAACTGCGACCTGGCCAAGATAAAGCAAAGCAGTTCCACACATACAACAACACAGAGTTACACATGGAATAAACAAACATACAATCAATAATACAGTAGAAAAATCTATATACAGCATGTGCAAATGAGGCAGGATAAGAGAGGTAAGGCAATAAATAGGCCATGGTGGCAGAGTAATTACAATATAGTAATTGAACACTGGAGTGGTAGGATGTGCAGAAGATGAATGTGCAAGTTGAGATACTGGGGTGCAAAGGAGCAAAATAAATAAATATATACAGTATGGGCATGAGGTAGATTGGATGGGCTATTTACAGATGAGCTATGTACAGGTGCAGTGATCTGTGAGCTGCTCTGACAGCTGGTGCTTAAAGCTAGTGGGGGAGGTAAGAGTCTCCAGCTTCAGAGCTTTTGCAGTTCGTTCCAGTCATTGGCAGCAGAGAGCTGTAAGGAGAGACGGCCAAAGGAAGAATTGGCTTTGGGGGTGACAAGTGAGATATACCTGCTGGAGCGCATGCTACGGGTGGGTGCTGCTATAGTGACCAGTGAGCTGAGATAAGGCGGGGCTTTACCTAGCAGAGACTTGTAGATGACCTGGAGCCAGTGGGTTTGGCGACGAGTATGAAGCGAGGGCCAGCCAACGAGATCATACAGGTCGCAGTGGTGGGTAGTATATGGGGCTTTGGTGACAATACGGATGGCACTGTGATAGACTGCATCCAATTTGTTGAGTAGAGTGTTGGAGGCTATTTTGTTAATGACATCGCCGAAGTCGAGGATCGGTAGGATGGTCAGTTTTACGAGGGTATGTTTGGCAGCATGAGTGAAGGATGCTTTGTTGCGAAATAGGAAGCCGATTCTAGATTTAATTTTGGATTGGAGATGCTTAATGTGAGTCTGGAAGGAGAGTTTACAGTCTAACCAGACACCTAGGTAGTTGTCCACATATTCTAAGTCAGAACCGTCCAGAGTAGTGATGCTGGACGGGCGGGCAGGTGCAGGCAGCGATTGGTTGAAGAGCATGCATTTAGTTTTACTTGCATTTAAGAGCAGTTGGAGGCCACGGAAGGAGAGTTGTATGGCATTGAAGCTCGTCTGGAGGTTTGTTAACACAGTGTCCAAAGAAGGGCCAGAGGTATACAGAATGGTGTTGTTTGTGTAGAGGTGGATCAAAGAATCACCAGGAGCGAGAGCGACATCATTGATGTATACAGATAAGAGAGTCGGCCTGAGAATTGAGACCTGTGGCACCCTCATAGAGACTGCCAGAGGTCCGGACAACAGGCCCTCCAATTTGACATACTGAACTCTATCGGAGAAGTAGTTGGTGAACCAATCTAGGCAATCATTTGAGAAACCAAGGCTGTTGAGTCTGCCAATAAGAATGTTGTGATTGACGGAGTCGAAAGCCTTAGCCAGGTCAATGAATAATGCTGCACTGTAATGTCTCTTATCGATGGTGGTTTTGATATCGTTTAGGACCTTGAGCGTGGCTGAGGTGCACCCATGACCAGCTCGGAAACCAGATTGCATAGCGGAGAGTTTACGGTGAGATCCGAAATGGTCGGTAATCTGTTAACTTGGCTTTCAAAGACATTAGAAAGGCAGGGTAGAATAGATATAGGTCTATAGCAGTTTGGGTCTAGAGTGTCTCCCCCTTTGAAGAGGGGGATGACCGTGGTAGCTTTCCAATCTTTGAGAATCTCAGACAATACGAAAGAGAGGTTGAACAGGCTAGTAATAGGGGTTGCAATAATTTCGGCAGATAATATTAGAGAGGGTCCAGATTGTCTAGCCCGGCTGATTTGTAGGGGTCCAGATTTTGCAGCTCTTTCAGAACATCAGCTGACTGGATTTGGGTGTGGGGGAGGTTTGGGCGAGTTGCTGTGGGGAGCGCAGGGCTGTTGACCGGGGTAGGTGTAGCCAGGTGGAAAGCGTGGCCCTACTGGGGTTCCAAGTAGCAGAAGTCCAATTGGCAAAATGGGTATAGTGGTCCAACTAGATAGCTAGCAGGCTGCGGTTAGCAGAATGGGCCTTCAGGGGACGTCGCACCTGTTGGGATCCTCGGGCAGATTTTGTCGGTATTCCAGTCGTGAAGGATCGTCGGGGTTCCGTGCCCCGTACCGGCAGTAGAAGGGTTCTGGATATTGTAGCCGAGGAGTGGGCTTCAGGAGTAGCCCAGGAGCCCTAGTCCGGAGATAGGTCTAGCGTGGGCTAGCCCCAGGCTAGTTGGTGCTTGCTCCGGGATGGAAACGATTAGCCAGGAGTAGTCAACCCGGGTTACGGTTAGTTAGCTGCCATGATCCAGATGAAAGGGTTCAGAGTTTGCGGTAGGAATCTGGGGATATGGAGAGAGAAATAGGTCCCGTATGCTCTGGTTTGAAACGCGTTGTACGAACTGGCGAGAGCTTTCCGAGCTAAAGGTTAGCTGACTGATAGCTGGTAGCTAGCTAGCTAGCTTCAGTTGAGGTATTCCAGTTCGGAGTTAAATAGAAATACTTTAGAAAAAAACAGATCCACACCACATTGGGTGAGGCGGGTTGCAGGAGAGTATTTTGAAGTTGAGGTTTAGGAAAAATATTAAAAAGAATGCGAAGAAAAAGATATATACATGGGACAAGACAAAGACGTCTGACTGCTACGCCATCTTGGATCTACTTTTCTTTATTTATTTTTATTTTTTTTGACTACTTCTGGCAGAGTATTATTATCTAAAATACCAGCAATGGAACATTGCTGTGGGGACTTGCTTCCATTCAGACACCAACATTATTCAGGTCAGGCACGCAGTCGGCGTTCCAATTCATCCCAAAGGTGTTCGAAGGTCAGGGCTCTGCAGGCCAGTCAAGTTCTTCCACACCCGTCTCGACAAACCTTTTGTGTATGGACCTCTCTTTGTGCACAGGGGCATTGTCATGCTGAAACAGGAAAGGACTGTGTATATATATATATATATATATATATATATATATATATATATATATATATATATATATATATATATACACACACACACACACAGTGGGGCAAAAAGTATTTAGTCAGCCACCAATTGTGCAAGTTCTCCCACTTAAAAAGACGAGAGAGGCCTGTAATTTTCATCATAGGTACACTTCAACTATGACAGACAAAATTAGAAAAAAAATCCAGAAAATCACATTGTAGGATTTTTAATGAATTTATTTGCAAATTATGGTGGAAAATAAGTATTTGGTCAATAACAAAAGTTTCTCAATACTTTGTTATATACCCTTTGTTGGCAATGACAGAGGTCAAACGTTTTCTGTAAGTCTTCACAAGGTTTTCATACACTGTTGCTGGTATTTTGGCCCATTCCTCCATGCAGATCTCCTCTAGAGCAGTGATGTTTTGGGGCTGTTGCTGGGCAACACGGACTTTCAACTCCCTCCAAAGATTTTCTATGGGGTTGAGATCTGGAGACTGGCTAGGCCACTCCAGGACCTTGAAATGCTTCTTACGAAGCCACTCCTTCGTTGCCTGGGCGGTGTGTTTGGGATCATTGTCATGCTGAAAGACCCAGCCACGTTTCATCTTCAATGCCCTTGCTGATGGAAGGAGGTTTTCACTCAAAATCTCACGATACATTGCCCCATTCATTCTTTCCTTTACACGGATCAGTCGTCCTGGTCCCTTTGCAGAAAAACAGCCCCAAAGCATGATGTTTCCACCCCCATGCTTCACAGTAGGTATGGTGTTCTTTGGATGCAACTCAGCATTCTTTGTCCTCCAAACACGACGTTGAGTTTTTCCCAAAAAGTTATATTTTGTATTTTGGTTTCATCTGACCATATGACATTCTCCCAATCTTCTTCTGGATCATCCAAATGCTCTCTAGCAAACTTCATACGGGCCTGGACATGTACTGGCTTAAGCAGGGGGACACGTCTGGCACTGCAGGATTTGAGTCCCTGGCGGCGTAGTGTGTTACTGATGGTAGGCTTTGTTACTTTGGTCTCAGCTCTCTGCAGGTCATTCACTAGGTCCCCCCGTGTGGTTCTGGGATTTTTGCTCACTGTTCTTGTGATCATTTTGACCCCACGGGGTGAGATCTTGCGTGGAGCCCCAGATCGAGGGAGATTATCAGTGGTCTTGT
Organism: Salvelinus alpinus; assembly: GCF_045679555.1. NCBI lineage: Eukaryota > Metazoa > Chordata > Actinopteri > Salmoniformes > Salmonidae > Salvelinus > Salvelinus alpinus. The sequence continues at coordinate 77,750,978 of NC_092094.1, forward strand.
ATGTCTTCCATTTCCTAATAATTGCTCCCACAGTTGATTTCTTCAAACCAAGCTGCTTACCTATTGCAGATTCAGTCTTCCCAGCCTGCTGCAGGTTTACAAGCGAGCTTTGACAGCTCTTTGGTCTTGGCCATAGTGGAGTTTGGAGTGTGACTGTTTGAGGTTGTGGACAGGTGTCTTTTATACTGATAACAAGTTCAAACAGGTGCCATTTAATATAGGTAACGAGTGGAGGAAAGAGGAGCCTCTTAAAGAAGAAGTTACAGGTCTGTGAGAGCCAGAAATCTTGCTTGTTTGTAGGTGACCAAATACTTATTTTCCACCATAACTTGCAAATAAATTCATAAAAAATCCTACAATGTGATTTTCTGGATTTTTTTTCTCATTTTGTCTGTCATAGTTGAAGTGTACCTATGATGAAAATGACAGGCCTCTCTCGTCTTTTTAAGTGGGAGAACTTGCACAATTGGTGGCTGACTAAATACTTTTTTAGAAGTATTTGAGACACTGCCGATTTTGCAGGTTTTCCTACTTACAAAGCATGTAGAGGTCTGTAATTTTTATCATAGGTACACTTCAACTGTGAGAGACGGAATCTAAAACAAAAATCCAGAAAATCACATTGTATGATTGTTAAGTAATTAATTAGCATTTTATTGCATGACATAAGTATTTGATCGCCTACCAACCAGTAAGAATTCCGGCTCTCACAGACCTGTTAGTTTTTCTTTAAGAAGACCTCCTGTTCTCCACTCATTACCTGTATTAACTGCACCTGTTTGAACTCGTTACCTGTATAAAAGACACCTGTCCACACACTCAATCAAACAGACTCCAACCTCTCCACAATGGCCAAGACCAGAGAGCTGTGTAAGGACATCAGGGATAAAATTGTAGACCTGCACAAGGCTGGGATGGGCTACAGGGCAATAGGCAAGCAGCTTGGTGAGAAGGCAACAACTGTTGGCGCATCTATTAGAAAATGGAAGTAGTTCAAGATGACGGTCAATCACCCTCGGTCTGGGGCTCCATGCAAGATCTCACCTCGTGGGGCATCAATGATCATGAGGAAGGTGAGGGATCAGCCCAGAACTACACGGCAGGACCTGGTCAATGACCTGAAGAGAGCTGGGACCACAGTCTCAAAGAAAACCATTAGTAACACACTACGCCGTCATGGATTAAAATCCTGCAGCGCACGCAAGGTCCCCCTGCTCAAGCCAGCGCATGTCCAGGCCCGTCTGAAGTTTGCCAATGACCATCTGGATGATCCAGAGGAGGAATGGGAGAAGGTGATGTGGTCTGATTAGACCAAAAAGCTCTATTTTTGTCTCAACTCCACTCACCGTGTTTGGAGGAAGAAGAAGGATGAGTACAACCCCAAGAACACCATCCCAACCGTGAAGCATGGAGGTGGAAACATCATTCTTTGGGGATGCTTTTCTGCAAAGGGGACAGGACGACTGCACCGTATTGAGGGGAGGATGGATGGGGCCATGTATCGCGAGATCTTGGCCAACAACCTCCTTCCCTCAGTAAGAGCATTGAAGATGGGTCGTGGCTGGGGCTTCCAGCATGACAACGACCCGAAACACACAGCCAGGGCAACTAAGGAGTGGCTCCGTAAGAAGCATCTCAAGGTCCTGGAGTTGCCTAGCCAGTCTCCAGACCCGAACCCAATAGAAAATCTTTGGAGGGAGCTGAAAGTCCGAAACCTGAAGGTCTGTATGGAGGAGTGGGCCAAAATCCCTGCTGCAGTGTGTGCAAACCTGGTCAAGAACTACAGGAAACGTATGATCTCTGTAATTGCAAACAAAGGTTTCTGTACCAAATATTAAGTTCTGCTTTTCTGATGTATCAAATACTTATGTCATGCAATAAAATGCAAATGAATTACTTAAAAATCATACAATGTGACTTTTGTTTTAGATTCCGTCTCTCACAGTTGAAGTGTACCTATGATAAAAATTGCAGACCTCTACATGCTTTGTAAGTAGGAAAACCTGCAAAATCGGCAGTGTATCAAATACTTGTTCTCCCCACTGTATATATATATATACACACACACAAGAAAAAAATTAAACTCTGTATGTAATCAGACACTGGTATCGGTTTCAACAAAAGAAAGAAAAGTTTGCCATATCTTAAAATAAAGTTGTGGATCCACGTAGGGTACATTTAGTTTTCTCCAAAGTGAGACTTTGTAAAATGCTATTGACCCATTGATTGTAAGCTGGTGAGTTTGGGTTTTTCCATTTGGTCAAAATCAGGTTTCTGGCAATAAGCCCAGCATATGCCAAGGTATTTGATTCCACCTTTACTATTCCAGAACTACCAACAGTTGTCCCAAAGATGGCTATCAGTGGTTCAGGACTTATACATACGTCGCTATAGCCTTTCGGACACAACCAGAACATATGTTTATGAGTTGCAGTGTTATATTGGCATCATTCACATTTGGTGTCAACTTGGTGTCAACAAGTTCTATGTATCACTTCAAAGTGTGTAACAACATGCCTGTTACATATAGAAGGAACTTTGATCCCAACTATCAGTTGAAATTTCGATTCCTAAATCCTCTTACCAAGTTGGTCTCAATGATTGTAGGCATGGAGTGCCAACAATTAATAATTTTGAGTACACAGTTGATAGACATCCTTTTGCAGATGTTGGTTTTACTTTTGACAATATCATCCAAAATGGTGTGAGATGGGACCTGTGGGAAATCAATTGGGCTCAAAAAAATGACAATCTCTGGCTGGTAAGTACATAAATAAATAGTTATTTGAAATATTTAATTTATTTAAAATATATTCAAATCATTTGATTTGTCACATGTGCCGAATACAATACAGTGAAATGCTTACTTACAAGCCCTTAATCAACAATGCAGTTTAAGCAAAAAAACAATACAAAAAAAAGAAATAAAAGTAACAAATAATTAAAAAACAGCAGTAAAATAACAATGGTGAGGCTATATACAGGGGGTACCGGTACAGAGTTAATGCGGGGGCACCGGTTAGTCGAGGTAATTAAGGTAATATGTAGGTAGTGTTATTAAAGTGACTATGCATAGATACTAACAGAGAGTAGCAGTGGCGTAAAAGAGGGGGGATGCAAATAGTCTGGGTAGCCATTTGATTAGATGTTCAGGAGTATTATGGCTTGGGGGTAGAAGCTGTTTAGAAGCCTCTTGGACCTAGACTTGGTGACCGGGTGCCACTTGCCATGCGGTAGCAGAGAGAACAGTCTATTACTAGGGTGGCTGGAGTCTTTGACTATTTTTAGGGCCTTCCTCTGACACCGCCTGGTATAGAGGTCCAGGATGGCAGGAAGCTTGGCCCCAGTGATGTACTGGGCCGTATGCACTACCCTCTGTAGCGCCTTGCGGTCGGAGGCCGAGCAGTTGCCAAACCAGGCAGTGATGCAACCAGTCAGGATGCTGAAAAGGCAGTGTGGAGTGCAATAGAGATTGCGTCATCTGTTGGGGCGGTATGCAAATTGGAGTGGGTCTAGGGTTTCTGGGACAATGGTGTTGATGTGAGCCATGACCAGCCTTTCGAAGCACTGCATTGCTATAGATGTGAGTGCTATGGGTTGGTAGTCATTTAGGCAGGTTACCTTAGTGTTCTTGGGCAGAGGGACTATGGTGGTCTGCTTGAAACATGTTGGTATTACAGACTCGGACAGGGAGAGGTTGAAAATGTCAGTGAAGACACTTGCCAGTTAAAATACGTTTTTGAACACTCGGTTTATTTCATTGTCACAGGTGGCCATACCATTACTGTCATTTATTTGTGCAATTGTATGCGATGCGGCAGATCGATGTATTTGTTGAGCTAGTATTTCACTGGCTTTTTCTACCTGATTCGTAATGTTAATGGGTCTTTCTATAAGTAATAGGGACATTGTGAGACATTGGGGTCAATGTTTCAAAATGTTTTGAAACAAAATAAGTGATATATATATATATACAGTGGGGCAAAAAAGTATTTAGTCAGCCACCAATTGTGCAAGTTCTCCCACTTAAAAAGATGAGAGAGGCCTGTAATTTTCATCATAGGTACACTTCAACTATGACAGGCAAAATGAGAAAAATCCAGAAAATCACATTGTAGGATTTTTAATGAATTTATTTGCAAATTATGGTGGAAAATAAGTATTTGGTCACCTACAAACAAGCAAGATTTCTGGCTCTCACAGACTTGTAACTTCTTCTTTAAGAGGCTCCTCTGTCCTCCACTCGTTACCTGTATTAATGGCACCTGTTTGAACTTGTTATCAGTATAAAAGACACCTGTCCACAACCTCAAACAGTCACACTCCAAACTCCACTATGGCCAAGACCAAAGAGCTGTCAAAGGACACCAGAAACAAAATTGTAGACCTGCACCAGGCTGGGAAGACTGAATCTGCAATAGGTAAGCAGCTTGGTTTGAGAAAATCAACTGTGGGAGCAATTATTAGGAAATGGAAGACATACAAGACCACTGATAATCTCCCTCGATCTGGGGCTCCACGCAAGATCTCACCCCGTGGGGTCAAAATGATCACAAGAACGGTGAGCAAAAATCCCAGAACCACACGGGGGGACCTAGTGAATGACCTGCAGAGAGCTGGGACCAAAGTAACAAAGCCTACCATCAGTAACACACTACGCCGCCAGGGACTCAAATCCTGCAGTGCCAGACGTGTCCCCCTGCTTAAGCCAGTACATGTCCAGGCCCGTATGAAGTTTGCTAGAGAGCATTTGGATGATCCAGAAGAAGATTGGGAGAATGTCATATGGTCAGATGAAACCAAAATATAACTTTTTGGTAAAAACTCAACTCGTTGTGTTTGGAGGACAAAGAATGCTGAGTTGCATCCAAAGAACACCATACCTACTGTGAAACATCATGCTTTGGGGCTGTTTTCTGCAAAGGGACCAGGACGACTGATCCGTGTAAAGGAAAGAATGAATGGGGCAATGTATCGTGAGATTTTGAGTGAAAACCTCCTTCCATCAGCAAGGGCATTGAAGATGAAACGTGGCTGGGTCTTTCAGCATGACAATGATCCCAAACACACCGCCCAGGCAACGAAGGAGTGGCTTCGTAAGAAGCATTTCAAGGTCCTGGAGTGGCCTAGCCAGTCTCCAGATCTCAACCCCATAGAAAATCTTTGGAGGGAGTTGAAAGTCCGTGTTGCCCAGCAACAGCCCCAAAACAGCACTGCTCTAGAGGAGATCTGCATGGAGGAATGGGCCAAAATACCAGCAACCGTGTGTGAAAACCTTGTGAAGACTTACATAAAACGTTTGACCTCTGTCATTGCCAACAAAGGGTATATAACAAAGTATTGAGAAACTTTTGTTATTGACCAAATACTTATTTTCCACCATAATTTGCAAATAAATTCATAAAAAATCCTACAATGTGATTTTCTGGATTTTTCTCATTTTGCCTGTCATAGTTGAAGTATACCTATGATGAAAATTACAGGCCTCATCTTTTTAAGTGGGAGAACTTGCACAATTGGTGGCTGACTAAATACTTTTTTGCCCCACTGTGTATATATATATATATATATACAGTGGGGAGAACAAGTATTTGATACACTGCCGATTTTGCAGGTTTTCCTACTTACAAAGCATGTAGAGGTCTGTAATTTTTATCATAGGTACACTTCAACTGTGAGAGACGGAATCTAAAACAAAAATCCAGAAAATCACATTGTATGATTTTTAAGTAATTAATTTGCATTTTATTGCATGACATAAGTATTTGATACATCAGGAAAGCACAACTTAATATTTGGTACAGAAACCTTTGTTTGCAATTACAGACATCATACGTTTCCTGTAGTTCTTGACCAGGTTTGCACACACTGCAGCAGGGATTTTGGCCCACTCCTCCATACAGACCTTCTCCAGATCCTTCAAGTTTCGGGGCTGTCGCTGGGCAATACGGACTTTCAGCTTCCTCCAAAGATTTTCTATTGGGTTCAGGTCTGGAGACTGGCTAGGCCACTCCAGGACCTTGAGATGCTTCTTACGGAGCCACTCCTTAGTTGCCCTGGCTGTGTGTTTCGGGTCGTTGTCATGCTGGAAGACCCAGCCACGACCCATCTTCAATGCTCTTACTGAGGGAAGGAGGTTGTTGGCCAAGATCTCGCGATACATGGCCCCATCCATCCTCCCCTCAATACGGTGCAGTTGTCCTGTCCCCTTTGCAGAAAAGCATCCCCAAAGAATGATGTTTCCACCTCCATGCTTCACGGTTGGGATGGTGTTCTTGGGGTTGTACTCATCCTTCTTCTTCCTCCAAACACGGCGAGTGGAGTTTAGACCAAAAAGCTCAATTTCTGTCTCATCAGACCACATGACCTTCTCCCATTCCTCCTCTGGATCATCCAGATGTCATTGGCAAACTTCAGACGGGCCTGGACATGCGCTGGCTTGAGCAGGGGGACCTTGCGTGCGCTGCAGGATTTTAATCCATGACGGCGTAGTGTGTTACTAATGGTTTTCTTTGAGACTGTGGTCCCAGCTCTCTCCAGGTCATTGACCAGGTCCTGCCGTGTAGTTCTGGGCTGATCCCTCACCTTCCTCATGATCATTGATGCCCCACGAGGTGAGATCTTGCATGGAGCCCCAGACCGAGGGTGATTGACCGTCATCTTGAACTTCTTCCATTTTCGAATAATTGCGCCAACAGTTGTTGCCTTCTCACCAAGCTGCTTGCCTATTGTCCTGTAGCCCATCCCAGCCTTGTGCAGGTCTACAATTCTATCCCTGATGTCCTTACACAGCTCTCTGGTCTTGGCCATTGTGGAGAGGTTGGAGTCTGTTTGATTGAGTGTGTGGACAGGTGTCTTTTATACAGGTAACGAGTTCAAACAGGTGCAGTTAATACATGTAATGAGTGGAGAACAGGAGGGCTTCTTAAAGAAAGACTAACAGGTCTGTGAGAGCTGGAATTCTTACTGGTTGGTAGGTGATCAAATACTTATGTCATGCAATAAAATGCAAATTAATTACTTAAAAATCATACAATGTGATTTTCTGGATTTTTGTTTTAGATTCCGTCTCACAGTTGAAGTGTAACTATGATAAAAATTACAGACCTCTACATGCTTTGTAAGTAGGAAAACTTGCAAAATCGGCAGTGTATCAAATACTCCCCACTGTATATACACAAATTAACCCATAACTCCACCCTAAACAACAACATAAGTCTAGGACTATACATCCTTTAAGCAGGACTCATCTACTGTATCTAGCAGAAGAAGTATTTATAGGCCACTAGTTGGTCCACATATTATTACTTCAGTAATCATTGACAAACATTTTCATGTATCTTTTCCTGATCACCTGTTTTTTTTCAGGGTCTTCAGCAGCTGTCCAGGCGGACTATCTCCAGTAGTGCCCGCAGACAGGTGGACAACATGGTCAAAGAGAAGCAGAAGCTGTTCCAGGTAAGGCCTGGGTCGAGGCAAACGGGTGACGATGCAGCTGATGGTTCCCCTGAAGAGCAGTAGAAATGTGGAACTGAACACCTGTCTACCGAAGCTGAAATACTGTTTTTAAAAGTTAACAATTCTATCCTGGTTTAGTTTTATTTACCTAATTTGACAGTCAATGTGTGTTGATTCTTGTTTGACCAGTAATGGTACAGGAATGTTAAGGTTAAAGTTTGCACTTTATTCCCAGGTTCTGGAAACAGAATCTTATTTCCCCCCTTTGTAGCCTGAAAGATAAGTATGTGTTTGCTCACAGGGTTCACTCATAGTTTGGCCTGGACTAACACATTTTTGCATGCAGTATGATACGTTAACAGGCATCAGTCAACGCAAAATCAGACTTATGATATCCAATGCTTTGCTGATTCTTGTCTAACCTCTATGGTGTCCACAGCTGGCACTCACACTGCCTTAAAAATCATAGAGCTAAAGCAATGACTGCTTCTCGGCAATTTGTTGTTGAAATGCATTTTAGCCTAAGAAATTCCTGACCCTTTTAAGGGCACATGTTTATGATATGTGTTTCCGTTTGTATTAGGTTCAGCTATAACATCTCCCAAGCAGCACTTCGCTCTCCAAGAAGTAGCCTTGTTAAAACCATTTTAGTTGTTTTAATTGGGGTTATATACAGTGGCTTTCGAAAGTATTCACCCCCCTTAGCATTTTTCCTATTTTGTTGCTTTACAACCTGGAATTAAAATACATTTTTTGGGGGGTTTGTATAATTTTATTTACACAACAAAATAAAATAATTATATTCCCCACCGTCATTTTTTTATTTATTTTTTATCTTTGACCATCATACTATTTGTAGTCTTGCCTGATGTCTACTTTTATTTTAATTAGCATTTTCAAATCTGATGGTAAATAGATTTTGAAGATGCTAAATATTTTTTCTGAAACAAACAAGGAATAACACAAAACTATTCACCCCCCCCCCCCCCAAAAGTTAATACTTTGTAGAGCCACCTTTTGCAGCAATTACAGCTACAAGTCTCTTGGGGTATGTCTCTATAAGCTTGGCACATCTAGCCACTGGGATTTTTGCCCATTCTTCAAGGCAAAACTACTCCAGCTTCTTCAAGTTGGATGGGTTCCTGTTGGTGTATAGTAATCTTTAAGTCGTATCACAGATTCTCAATTGGATTGAAGTCTGGGCCATTCCAAGACATTTAAATGTTTCCCCTTAAACCACTCGAGTGTTGCTTCAGCAGTGTGCTTAGGGTCATCATCCTGCTGGAAGGTGAACTTCAGTCTCAAATCTCTGGAAGACTGAAACAGGTTTCCCTCAGGAATCTACCTGTATTTAGCACCATCCATAATTTCTTAAATTCTGGCCAGTGTCCCTGCTGATGGAAAAACATCCCCACAGCATGATGCTGCCACCATCATGCTTCACTGTGGGGATGGTGTTCTCGGAGTGATGAGGTGTTGGGTTTGCGCCAGACTTAGCGTTTTCCTTGATGGCCAAAAAGCTCAATTTTAGTCTCATCTGACCTTCCATATGTTTGGGGAGTCTTACACATTCCTTTTGTTCTTTAAGCAATGACTTTTCTGACCACCTTTCCGTAAAGCACAGCTCTGTGAAGTGCATGGCTTAAAGTGGTCCTATGGACAGATACTCCAATCTCCGCTGTGGAGCTTTGGTCTCTTTGTTGCCTCTCTGGTTAATGGCCTCCTTGCCTGGTCCGTGAGTTTTGGTGGTCAGGTTTGTTGTGGTATCAAATCAAAGTGTATTTGTCACGTGTGCCGAATACAACACGTGTAGACCTTACAGTGAAATGCTTACTTACAGGCTCTAACCAATAGTGCAAAAAAGGTATTAGGTGAACAATAAGTAAAGAAATAAAACAACAGTAAAAAGACAGGCTGTATTCAGTAGCAAGGCTATAAAAAGTAGCGAGGTTACATACAGACACCGGTTAGTCAGGCTGATTGAGGTAGTATGTACATGTAGATATGGTTAAAGTGGCTATGCATGTCTGATGAACAGAGAGTAGCAGTAGCGTAAAATAGGGGTTGGGGGGGCACACAATGCAAATAGTCCGGGTAGCCATTTGATTACCTGTTCAGGAGTCTTATGGCTTGTGGGTAAAAACTGTTGAGAAGCCTTTTTGTCCTAGACTTGGCACTCCAGTACTGCTTGCCATGCGGTAGTAGAGAGAACAGTCTATGACTGAGGTAGCTGGGGTCTTTGACAATTTTTAGGGCCTTCCTCTGACACGCCTGGTGCAGAGGTCCTGGATGGCAGGCAGCTTAGCCCCAGTGATGTACTGGGCCGTACACACTACCCTCTGTAGTGCCTTGCGGTCAGAGGCCAAGCAATTGCCGTACCAGGCAGTGATGCAACCAGTCAGGATGCTCTCGATGTTGCAGCTGTAGAACCTTTTGAGGATCTCAGGAACCATGCCAAATCTTTAGTGCCCTGAGGGGGAATAGGCTTTGTCATGCCCTCTTCACGACTGTCTTGGTGTGTTTGGACCATTCTAGTTTGTTGTGGACGCCAAGGAACTTGAAGCTCTCAACCTGCTACACTAGAGCCCCGTCGCTGAGAATGGGGGCGTGCTCGGTCCTCCTTTTCCTGTAATCCACAATCATCTCCTTAGTCTTGGTTACATTGAGGGATAGGTTGTTATTCTGGCACCACCCCACAAGGTCTCTGACCTCCTCCCTATAGGCTGTCTCGTCGCTGTCGGTGATCAGGCCTACCAATGTTGTTGCGTCTGCAATCTTAATGATGGTGTTGGAGTCGTGCCTGGCCATGCAGTCATGGGTGAACAGGGAGTACAGGAGCGGACTGAGCACGCACCCCTGGGGAGCTCTAGTGTTGAGGATCAGCGTGGCAGATGTGTTGCTACCTACCCTCACCACCTGGGGGCGGCCCGTCAGGAAGTCCAGGATCAAGTTGCAGAGGGAGGTGTTTAGTCCCAGGATCCTTAGCTTAGTGATGAGGTTTGGGGGTACTATGGTGTTGAATGCTGAGCTGTAGTCAATGAATAGCATTCTCACATAGGTGTTCCTTTTGTCCAGGTGAGAAAGGGCAGTGTGGAGTGCAATTGAGATTGCATCATCTGTGGATCTGTTTGGGCGGTATGCAAATTGGAGTGGGTCTAGGGTTTCTGGGATAATGGTGTTGATGTGAGCCATTACCAACCTTTCCAAGCACTTCATGGCTATGGACGTGAGTGCTACGGGTCTGTAGTCATTTAGGCAGGTTGCCTTTGTGTTCTTGGGCACAGGGACTATGGTGGTCTGCTTGAAACATGTTGGAATTACAGACTCAAATCAGGGACATGTTGAAATTGTCAGTGAAGACACCTGCCAGTTGGTCAGCACATGCTCACAGTACACGTCCTGGTAATCCGTCTGGCCCCGCAGCCGTATGTATGTTGACCTGTTTAAAGGTCTTACACACGTCAGCTACGGAGAGTGTGATCACAGCTGATGCTCTCATGAATGCCATGAGTGTTGCTTGCCTCGAAGCGAGCATAGAAGTGATTAGCTCATCTGGTAGGCTCGTTTCACTGGGCAGCTCGCGGCTGTGCTTCCCTTTGTAGTCTGTAATAGTTTGCAAGCCCTGCCACATAAGACGAGCGTCGGAGGCGGTGTAGTATGATTCAATCTTAGCCCTGTATCGACGCTTTGCCTGTTTGATGGTTCGTCGCAGGGCATAGCAGGATTTCTTGTAAGCTTCCGGGTTAGAGTCCCGCACCTTGAAAGCGGCAGCTCTACCCTTTAGCTCAGGTCGAATGTTGCCTGTAATCCATAACTTCTGGTTGGTGTATGTACGTACAGTCACTGTGAGAACAACGTCCTCGATGCACTTATTGATAATGCCAGTGACTGATGTGGTGTACTCCTCAATGCCATCGGAAGAATCCCGGAACATGTTCCAGTCTGTGATAGCAAAACAGTCCTGTAGTTTAGCATCTGCTTCATCTGACAACTTTTTTATAGACCGAGCCACTGGTGCTTCCTGCTTTAATTTTTGCTTGTTAGCAGGAATCAGGAGGATAGAGTTGTGGTCGGATTTACCAAATGGAGGGCGAGGGAGAGCTTTGTACACGTCTCTGTGTGTGGAGTACAGGTGATCTAGAATTTTTTTTCCCCTCTGGTTGCACATTTAACATGTTGATAGAAATTTGGTAGAACTGATTTAAGTTTCCTGGCATTAAAGTCTCCGGCCACTAGGAACGCTGCCTCTGGGTGAGTGATTTCCTGTTTGCTTATTTCCTTATACAGCTGACTGAGTGTGGTCTTAGTGCCAGCATCTGTTTGTGGTGGTAAATAAGCAGCTATAAAATGTGTAGCTGAAAACTCTCTAGGCAAGTAGTGTGGCCTGCAATTTATCACAATATTCTCTACTTCAGGCGAGCAAAATCTAGAGACTTCCTTAGATTTCGTGCACCAGCTGTTGTTTACAAATATGCACAGACCACCCCCTTCCCTGTGCAGCGTATATCCCGCTAGCTGAATATCCATGTCGTCATTCAGCCACGATTCCGTGAAACATAGGATATTACTGTTTTTGATGTCCCGTTGGTAGGATATTCGTGATCGTACCTCGTCTAATTTATTGTCCAATGATTGCACGTTGGCGAGTAGTATTGACGGTAGCGGCAGCGTTCCCTCTGGCCTTCTCCGGGTTCTGACCAGCCATCCGGCTCTTTGTCCTCTGTATCTGCGTCGCTTCCTCTTGCAAATAACGGGGATGTCGGGCCTATGGGGTGAATGGAGAATGTCTTGTGCGTTCTCCTTGTTGTAGAAAAATTCTTCATCTAATCCGAGGTGAGTGATCGCTGTCCTGATATCCAGAAGCTCTTTTTTTGCCGTAAGATACGGTTGCAGAAACATTATATACAAAATAAGTTACAAATAACGCGAAAAAACCCCACATAATAGCACAATTGGTTTTGTTCGCCTGTAAAACTGCTGCCATTTCTTCCGGCGTCATTTTACTGCCACTACCAACTAGAGGTCGACCGATTATGATTTTTCAATACCGATTATTGGAGGACAAAAAAAGCCGATACCGATTAATCGGCCGATTTATTAAAAAAATATATATATATCATACACACACACACACACATTTTTGTAATAATGACACTTGCTACAATACTGAATGAACAATGAACACTTTTATTTTAACTTAATATAATACATAAATACACACACGCACACAGCTCTGAAGTGACAATGATACTGAAGAGTCAAATACTCTCAACTGTTTGAATAAAAATAGAGTTTAAGTTACCTGTGATGAATGTTGAAAACAAAAACTTTAATTTCTATATGCAGGAAATCCTATTTTAATAATGGGCATGGTAAGAATTGACAACCAAAGTGCGAGTCATAATTCCCATGACACCTAGCAAAATCTGAAAAGCGGTTCCTTCATTTATTCCATAGGATATTTTTAGATTCACTTAAAATAAGGTCTGTGTTTCGTGTAGGCTTACATCACTGTGCCAATTTTATAACTGTGTAGATATCCATAGGACAAGGTAACTCTGATCAATATTGGCTAAATATAAGCGAAGATATAAAAAAATTGTAGAGTGGATTTATGAAAATATGTTGACAAACGTTACCTTATCCTAGTGAGATTTACACAGGTATCAAAACGTCGAGGCGGTTTAAGCCTGCACGAAACACAGACCTTATTTGAAGTAGATCAAGACATTCTCTATGGAAGACATGAACGGTAAAATAACGAAGGAACCCCTTTCAAATTCAGCCGCAAGTTATTACAGGAATTATAACGCGTCGACTATTTCTCTCTAAACCATATACCTTTGACTAATCCGGAAACTATCACCTCGAAAACAAAACGTTTATTCCGTTCTGTATTTTATCTAACGGGTGGCATCCATGAGTCTAAATATTCCTGTTACATTGCACAACCTTCAATGTTGTCATTGAATTACGTAAAGTTCTGGCAAATTAGTTCGCAAAGAGCCAGGCGGCCCAAACTGTTGCATAAACCCTGACTCTGCGTGCAATGAACGCAAGAGAAATGACACAATTTCACCTGGTTAATATTGCCTGCTAACCTGGATTTCTTTTAGCTAAATATGCAGGTTTAAAAATATATACTTGTGTTTTGGTTTTAAGAAAGGCATTGATGTTTATGGTTAAGTACACATTGGAGCAATGACAGTCATTGATTGATTGTTTTTATAAGATACGTTTAATGCTAGCTAGCAACTTACCTTAGCTTACTGCATTCGCTAACAGGCAGGCTCCTCGTGGAGTGCAATGTAATCAATGCAAGATTGGATCCCCCGAGCTGATAAGGTTAAAAATCTGTCGTTCTGCCTCGTTCCTAGGCCGTCATTGAAAATAAGAATGTGTTCTTAACTGACTTGCCTAGTTAAATAAAGATTCAATAAAGGTGTAAAAAAAAATATATATATTTTTTTTTAAATAAAATAATAATAAAAAAATCGGCAAATCGGCGCCCAAAAATACCGATTTCCGATTGTTATAAAAACTTTAAATCGTCCCCGATTTAATCGGTCGACCTCTACTACCAACAGACCTGTACTCAGGTGCCATATTCTTTCAATGTTTTTAATAATGGATTTAATGGTGCTCCGTGGGATGTTCAAAGTTTCTGATATTTTTTTATAACCCAACCCTGATCTGTACTTCTCCACAACTTTGTTCCTGACCTGTTTGGAGAGCTCCTTGGTCTTCATGGTGCCGCTTGCTTGGTGGTGCCCCTTGCTTAGTAGTGTTGCAATCTCTGGGGCCTTTCAGAACAGTTGTTCTGTAATATACTGAGATCATGTGACACTTAAAGTCCACCTGTGTGCAATCTATTTGACTAATTATGTGACTTCTGAAGGTAATTGGTTGCACCAGATCTTATTTAGGGGCATCATAGCAAAGGTGAATACATACGCACGCACCACTTTTCTGTTTTTTATTTTTTGAAACCGGTTATTTGTTTCACTTCATTTCACATGAAATCCAAATAAAAATCCATTTAAATTTCAAGTTGTAATGCAACAAAATAGGAAAAACGCCAAGGGGGATGAATACTTTTTCAAGTCTCACTGAATATTTGGGGCTTTGCCAGGTCTAATTATAGTGCCGTGCTGATGAATGAAATGCATCAACAAACATATTCAGGTGGTGCCATTTAAAATACTACTGCCACCACCAGCAGACCTGTACCCAGGCAGAATCATTTAGCTTTTGGCTCATTTGTTGCCCTAAAGGGCTTGTCAGTTTTCTGAATGCCGGATGATAATTTCCTCTTTCCTCTTTGTGCAGGCAGATAACGGGATTCCAGTCCATCTGAAGGGAGGAGCCAAGGATGCTATTCTGTACAGGCTAACAATGGCCCTTACAGTCTTTGGTAAGTGCATTAACCTGAAATTGGGTATGTGAAATTGTACAGCCCTGATATAACCCTCCTTGATTGTAAGTGTTAATGGCATCTTTACGGCAGTTGATCAAGTAATCTTGACTGGAGTCATGTCTAACCACAAACAGTGGAGTCCAATGCCAGTTTCACACACATTTCTTGCTTTGCCTGTTATTTTCAAAATCTTTCCTATCTTTTCACAGGAAGTGGATTTGTCGTGTATGAACTCCTCAATGCAGCAATGCCTAAGAAGGCATGAGTGCCCTTGTCCATGTCCATCTCTACATTAATGCTCTCTGTTGTGCAGATGTATGATCTGGGAGATTATTTGTCCTGTCAATAATGCCAATATGTTTCATGCCTGGGATCAATATTTATTGATTGTACAATTAATGTACCATAGATAATAAAACAACTACAATACAAAGTCATATCCATGTGTATGTCTTCATTTTAAAATCTCAATTAATCTGATGTTGTCATAAACAGACAGCTTAAAATAAAAATATATAAAGCTTTGTATATGACAATAACGTTTTTAGCTGTGATTGTGCACATGAACCAATAAATTAACCGTTATATTGGATAGAAACCCCTGGGCCTATAGCCTAGTGGTCACTTCTGCACGTGAATGACTTTCAATGTGCTGTCCTATATGTATGTCCTGCTTTTAAACACTAGAGGGCCTCACTGACCAAGAAATGAGTGACATAATCTAGATTTGGTTTTAGGAAACTGGACTGACCATTTCTACTCCACGAAGATCCATTCAAAACGTTTACAATGAAAGGCAACACTGCCTCAATAATACCCAAACTATTCAAGGCTGTTCACATGGCCTACCTGACCTGTAATTACTTAATCAAGCGAAATGGTACTAAATAAGTAATATATTTTATTGTTTGTAATTTTCCTTAAATGTAGGACTGTTAGTGTGTTTTAACATTGGTGGCTCAACTTGGTTTACTACAATTTTCAATGCGTAAAAGTTGCCTGAGTGAGCGCATCTCGAGATCCACAAGAAAATCCACAAACGGATCTTTGGATGGTAAATTCAACAGATTTTTATTGATTGAACAAATACTTAAAATGAAATATAAAAAATATAGTTGACACCTATTTGACCATTATTTATTTATATATACACTAACGTTCAAAAGTTTGGGGTCACTTAGAAATGTCCTTGTTTTGAAAGAAGAGCAAATTTTATTCAATTTTAAAATAACATCAAATTGATCAGAAATACAATGTAGACATTGTTAATGTTGTAAATGACTATTGTAGCTGGAAACAGCAGATTTTAAAAAATGGAATATCTACATAGGCGTACAGAGGCCCATTATCAGCAACCATCACTCCTGTGTTCCAATGACACGTTAGCTAATCCAAGTTAGAAAACCCTTTTGCAATTATGTTATTATGAAAACTGTTGTTCTGGTTAAAGAAGCAATGAAACTGGTCTTCTTTAGACTAGTTGAGTATCTGGAGCATCAGCATTTGTGGGTTCGATTACAGGCTCAAAATGGCCAGAAACAAATTACTTTCTTCTGAAACTCGGCAGTCTATTCTTGTTTTAAGAAATTATGGCTATTCCGTGCAATAAATTGCCAAGAAACTGAGGATCTCGTACAATGCTGTGTACTACTCCCTTCACAGAACAGTGCAAACTGGCTCTAACCAGAATAGAAAGAGGAGTGGGAGGCCCCGGTGCGCAACTGAGCAAGAGGACAAGTACATTAGTGTCTAGTTTGATAAACAGACACCTCACAAGTCCTCAACTGGCAGCTTCATTCAATAGTACCTGCAAAATACCAGTCTCAACGTCAACAGTGAAGAGGTGACTCCGGGATGCTGGCCTTCTAGGCAGAGTTGCAAAGAAAAGGCATGATCTCAGACTGGCCAATAAAAAGAAAAGATTAAGATGGGCAAAATAACAGACGCAGGACAGAGGAACTCTGCCTAGAAGGCCAGCATCCCGGAGTCGCCTATTCACTGTTGATAGTCCCACTAAGCGCAAACCAGATGGGATGGCATATCGCCGCAGAATGAAAAGCACCATCACACCTCCTCCATGCTTCACGGTGGGAACCACACATGCGGAGATCATCCGTTCACCTACTCTGCATCTCACAAAGACACTGCGGTTGGAACCAAAAATCAAAAATTTATACTTTGTCAGATCAAAGGACAGATGTCCACCGGTCTAATTTCCATTGCTCGTGTTTCTTGGCCCAAGCAAGTATTTTCTTCTTATTGGTGTCCTTTAGTAGCAGTTTCTTTGCAGCAATTCGACCATGAAGGCCTGATTCACGCAGTCTCTGAACAGTTGATGTCCGTTACTTGAACTCTGTGAAGCATTTATTTGGTCTGCAATTTTCTGAGGCTGGTAACACTAATGAACGTATCCTCTGCAGTAGAGGTAACTCTGGGTCTTCCTTTCCTGTGGCGGTCCTCATGAGAGCCAGTTTCATCATATCGCTTGATGGTTTTTGCGACTGCACTTGAAGAAACTTTCAAAGTTCTTGAAATGTTCCGCATTGACTGACCTTCATGTCTTAAGGTAATGATGGACTGTCATTTCTCTTGCTTATTTGAGCTGGTCTTGCCATAATATGGACTTGGTCTTTTACAAAATAGGGCTATCTTCTGTATACCAACCCTACCTTGTCACAACACAATTGATTGGCGCAAATGCATTAAGAAGGAACGAAATTCCACAAATTAACTTTTAACAAGGCACACCTGTTAATTGAAATGCATTCCAGGTGCCTACCTCATGAAGCTGGTTGAGAGAATGCCAAGAGAGTGCAAAGCTGTCATCAAGGCAAAGTGACAACTTTGAAGCATCTCAAATATAAAATAAATTTAGATTTATTTGACACTTTTTTCATTACTACATGATTCCATATGTGTTATTTCATAGTTTTGATGTCTTCACTATTATTCTACAATTTAGAAAATAGTAAAAAATAAAAACCCTTGAGTAGGTGTCCAAGCTTTTTACTGATACTGTATATATAGTATGTATATATATATATGTATGTATGTATGTGTATATATACGTATATATATATATATATAGCCTACATGTTAAGTTCCTTAGGGTTGCCCATTAGGCACTTGTAACTCATAAGATCAAAGTGCCAAATTAATTCAGAAAATAATGCAGTTTCCAGAAGTGTATTCCCACTTTGGGGGATGTTTCATATATCAAACCATTGCGAGGTTTACCAGTGGAGCTTCGTAAGAGCTTATTGTAAAATGAGAGTTGGGAACAGCCCCCTATTAAGTAGCAGATTGTGGAAAGATTCTTCCCACTTGGAAGGAGACTTTCATTCTGGGACACATGCTGTTGGATCTTCCAGTAGCCAGCTAGAGAGAAGAGTCCACCCAGAGCTCCTGAAAGTTCTCTATCAGTTTTTAGAAGGGGGAGTCTTCAAGGCGGGTGCACCTACATTTTTTGATTTTATTCTGTTAAGATTGACCAGGTGAGCAACATATTTTATTTTATTCTATCCTGCTGTGGGTTAGAAATAATATAAGATTTCTACAAAATAAATGGTTTTCAATTAATCAAACATTGTGCTTAGCTGTATGTTCTATATTTATGAGCTTTTTCTAATGAAAGGACTGATTTATTCTTTTTCTGTGAATAACTGCCAGACAATTGGAAGATTTTTTTGTGCTTGGTTAGTTCTTCAGCCTGTATTTTTCCCATAAAGGAATATATATGTTGGATTATGACGGTACCCCTGTGTGGAATCAATAAGTATACTGTATTAGAGTATGAACATTGAATTAGAATAGCCTAGCCAAAGTAACCAACAAATGAGTTGATTATTAGTAATTTGCTAATAGGCACATTGTTTTGGCAAAAGTTATTTATACTACATTGTTTTTCAAAGTTATCTATGGGCCTGATGTATATTAAGTTGACAATCATGATAGGATATATAAGGGCCAATTCTGAGGGTCTTGGGAGCTAAATGGGATAACTGAATAAAATGTCCTTCCAGTTTCAGTAGGCCTATATGAGCTCCTGTGCCACTAGGCGGGGTGCACAACCTGTAGGACCAGTAGCCTATATCTGATATTCCAGGCAGGTTTGCTTTTGACGAAATTCTCAACCGTTTTCAATGTCGAGCCTATACGACAGGTCGAATTATGATTAAATTATTTACTAAAAGTACGTGATTTATTTTTTTTAAACGAATGGTTATTAACGAATAGAGTTATGATCATTCTTGAGACCATCATTGTAAATAAGAATGTGTTATTAACTGACTTGCTTAGAGGAAAAATGAAAAAATGTAAAAGACAACGCATGCATGAGGTGACAAAAATTAGGTCGTTACTTTCACTCCTTTGAACCAAATTTTGCCTCTTCAGTCACGTTAATTTAATATATTCCCTTTCAAAGGCTCGTGACTTTTTGCCCATTCTCTTCTCAAAGCTAAACCTAATGGGTTTGAACGCAACTCTCTCCTCAGATTCATGAATGTGCAGCTGCTGACCCATAACTTCTAAAAATGAAGATAAGGCTGTCATTGGCCGTGTCGGCTTTCGTTGCAGTGTTATTCGCCTCCGTTGAAGCGCAAGGTAAATGTGCCTCCCTCCTGCCCTTTTCACATACCCCCCCCCAACTCTGGCTCGCTTTCTCTATCTCTCTCCAGTTGTTTGATATAAACCTACAGGATTTAGGATTTAGGGTATTTATTGTGTGAGAAACATCACATGGAAACAACCATAATGCATTGTACAGTATGATTAATAAAATGATACCCAGTTGTGAGTATTTGACTTGATTTGACTTGCCCTGCACCCAGGGGCACCATGCACCCCCAAAATCTGAGGGCACAAAGTACATGTTGTAGGGGGTGGTCGGGAGAATTTAGAATTTTTCAAACAGCTGAAACAGCTTTTTCCTGGAATCAAGAGACATAATCACCAATTTGTAAGTCGCTCTGGATAAGAGCGTCTGCTAAATGACTTAAATGTAAATGTAAATGTAATCATTATGCCTAATTTTATGTAAAAAAGAAAAAGGGATAAAGCTATATTTTCTGCATAAGTTATGTAAGCATACTGCCTTCACCTGTTCAATTGTCATTTTAATAAACTGTTATGCCTTTAGTACAACTGCCACATGGGTATATAGTATCATTACACAATAATTAAAGCAATTCTATTCAATTGTGTATCTATTTGTCATTAGAGTGTTGAAAATAACAATCTAAATATCTGTCAATCTTTGCATGCATAGCTCTGTCTATTAATTTCAGTGGTTACATTTCCCCAGCCCCAGCCTGCATCTTTGCTAAAATATGGGTAAAATAATAGAACATGAGTCTTATTCAGTACATTTAGTAATTTCTTGCTTTTTTAAAGTCTAGCAACCTTGCCAGCAGGCATGCAATTGCCAGCTAAGATAGTTAGGCAAGGTAGACAATCTTGCTAAAACTTGATTGATAGCCTGAAATGGCTTCTTGGTAGCTCGTTATGAAAGGGAAGAGATGTAGAGCCCATTTATAGATGGGCTACCAACTTGGCTAAAGCCAACTTGATAAAATTGCTAGCTAGCTGGCTAGAATTACAGAGAAACAACAAAACATATTAGTTTTATTTATTAATCAAGAGGGAATCTTGATCAAATTAATTTACAAACATACCTCCTGCGAGTTCTGCCCATTACATACAACGGTATGTGGACACCCCTTCAAATTAGTGGATTCGGCTATTTCAGCCCCACTCATTGCTGACAGATGTATAAAATCGAGCATACAGCCATGCTATCTCCATAGACACACAATGGCAGTAGAATGGCATTACGGAAGAGCTCAGTAACTTTCAACGTGGCACCGTCATAGGATGCCACCTTTCCAACAAGTCAGTTTGTAAAATTTCTGCCCTGCTAGAGCTGCCCCGGTCAACTGTAAGTGCTGTTATTGTGAAGTGGAAACATCTAGGAGCAAGAACGGCTCAGCCGCAAAGTGGTAGGCCACACAAGCTCACAGAACGGGACCGCTGAGTGCTGAAGCGTGCGGCATGTCCTCGGTTGCAACACTCACTAAGAGTTCCAAACTGCCTCTGGAAGCAACGTCGGTACAAGAACTGTTCATCGGGAGCTTCATGAAATGGGTTTCCATGGCCGAGCAGCCACACACAAGCCTAAGATCACCATGTGCAATGCCAAGCGTTGGCTGGTATGGTGTAAAGCTCGCCCCCATTGGACTCTGGAGAAGGGGAAACGTGGTCTCTGGAGTGATGAATCACGCTTCACCATCTGGCAGTCTGACGGACAAATCTGGGTTTAGCGGATGCCAGGAAAACACTACCTGCTCCAATGCATAGTGCCAACTGTAAAGTTTGGTGGAGGAGGAATAATTATCCGGGGCTGTTTTTTGTGGTTCGGGCTAGACCCCTTAGTTCCCTTAGCATTACAGCATACAATGACATTCCAGAATACTTCTGTGTTTCCAAGAAATAGACTGGCCTGCACAAAGCCTTGACCTCAACCCCGTCGAAGACCTTTGGAATGAATTGGAACAACAACTGAGAGGCAGGCCTAATCGCCCAACATCAATGCCCAACCTCACTAATGATCTTGTGGCTGAATGGAAGCAAGTCCCCGCAGCAATGTTCCAACATCTAGTGTAAAGCCTTCCCAGAAGAGTGGAGTCTGTTCTAGCAGCAAAGGGGGGGGACCAACTCCATATTAATGCACCTGATTTTGGAATGAGATGTTCGACGAGAAGGTGTCCACATACTTTTGGTCATGTAGTGTGTGTGCGTGCAGCGTGTCACTCTAGTCTACAACAAAGATGGTGGATAGTATACTCATACTCAGAATCACAACAACTTGCAGACTTCTGGCCGAATGAAGCGTCTGCATTGCTTTCGTGACGTTGTCAGCTAACCCATCTATAGAGAATGATAGAGAAAACATCTCTATATAGTTCCCATTATGGTGTATGTGAGCACATGGACAGCGCCATTGAGGCAATCTTCATTTTGAAGTCGTCAATTTTTTTCTAAATGATTAGGTGATCCCTTCTAATGACCCAGTTGGACATGACTCCAACAGGGTCATCAGGAGGGATCAGCCAATAAAGTTGGAAGTCCCACCCAGTTGACTACATTAAAATGGTGGAAGCCCTCAATGGCGCTGCCCATGCTAAAACTGCCTTTTGGCCACTAGATGGAAAATCTTTATTAAGTTTAGTAATTCATTTATTAATTTATGTTTTTTTAGCAGGACAAATCTGAGACGGAACGTGCCCCTGGGCGTGACGCTTCTGTCTACACCTCTTCCCTTTCTCTGTGATGTAATATGATGCCCCATTCTAGGAGTCCCATTCTAGGAGTCCCATTCTAGGAGTCCCATTCTAGAAGTTATTTCAGGATAATTACAATTTTATAAATTTATTTGACATTTAGTCCATATTGGTATATGTGTGTATATGTATATATATTGGTACTGTGTGTATATGTATATATATTGGTACTGTGTGTATATGTATATATATATTCTCAATTTGGTTTTTTAAATGTCATATCCCAAATTTTGGAAGTGTTTCCAACTTTACCAATGAGAAAACAGTGACTCATGTTGTCAACTGTAACAGTTGGATCTGACTCTTACATTGATGTCAGTGTCTTCACAAGGCCAGGTAACAATGTGTTACCTTAGTCTTATTGACGTTATTGTTTGGTAGAAGAATCCAGGACCCAATAGTCAGTCCTTTAAAAATTGGATATGATTGTTGTTGTTTTTTTCAATTATGTTTTCTCAAACAAAAATTAAGTAAAGTAAAACTACAATTATTTCATGGTTTAGCTATTCCCCTCTGTAATTATGTTGTTACATTGACGTTACGGTAGCTGTTCTAGATTAGATTTTTTCTCATATTTCAATATCCAAACCAAATTAGTGGGCTTGATCATTTGTAGAAATGTGACATCATAGTTTCAATATCCTTGATGTTCAAAAACTGGAGCATTCAATTGTTCTCTTTTTTGCCCTGAAAGCTTTTTGGGGGAGTCCAATGTTTACTCCCATATATCTTCACTAACGGAATGGAAAGATGTAATATGAGAATCGCTAATTAATCCTCAGACAGGGCAAAGACAAAGAGCCTTTTTAGGCTTTTTACGGACATTCTCAAAACGCTGAGTTGCAATCCATATAGAAAGTTAATATGCAGAAATGTTTAATGTCAGCACATGTTGCGGAATTACTTTGGCATCTGTTCTGCCTTTTTGGGAGAGTCAGAGCTCTTTCTTTGACTGGCTGGCCTGGCAGTAGAGCAGGCCAGGATGAATGGCTGACTGGCCGCAGACTGAGGTTACTGACAGTAGCCAAAGTCTGGCCATGGGTAAGGCAGAGGTGTCCTCTGGTCGGTCAGGGTGCTGTGATGTGCATCCACCCCTGGCATAGGGAACGAGACTGAAAAGATATCTGCTAATGCTTATTATGATTATTTTATATCTTCAATGTATTTGTTTCAATATCTTGTTTTAGAAAATTACATTAAAACGCAACATGAGAAGCTTGAAAAGAAAATGTGTGAAGTAACAACTCTGTCATGAATGATTCCAACTACTTGCGACTTTTTGTACAACGATGAGCGAGGTGACACAGCTCTTTGCTCTTGTGAGTGAAGACATTCTCCCTACCCAACTTTCCTCCCCACTGCCCCTCCCAACCCCCAAGTGGGTTTATTGATTCTTGTTCGAGAGACTTTGTTGGAGAGGAGGGCAGCTTACCCGGGCCCCTAAATTGATGTGGCAGGTTGGTGATCCTCCTTTACCGTGTACCAATACCAGCTTGGCTCAGGTCCT
This sequence comes from Salvelinus alpinus, assembly GCF_045679555.1. Lineage (NCBI taxonomy): Eukaryota > Metazoa > Chordata > Actinopteri > Salmoniformes > Salmonidae > Salvelinus > Salvelinus alpinus. The sequence goes on from NC_092094.1 coordinate 77,774,700, forward strand.
AGATGTTGTCTGCCTGTACATTCAGTGTGTCCTGAGCTGTGGCTTTTCTCAGCAGGTATTTTACAGTGATATTCTTGCATCCCATCCCAATGCCCCTCCTCAGCAGCTTGCATGCCGTCCACTCGCTGACATAGTCTGAAATGCCAGCCTTTGTATGTATGTCTTTATCACATCCTCATCATCATCCTGGACTATAGTATGTAGCCATGAGAGGTACATATACAGCCATAGGCTACAGGAAGAATAGAAACTCATACTGTACATCACCTCATAGATATTAAGACTTTCTTATATTCTACGCAGTTAAAGCTTGTTATGCTGTTTACCCTTAAGTACAAGTTTGTCTGTCCAAAACAAGAAATAGTACTTTTTAAACACTTTGTTTCCACTCTCCTTTAACTGCACTCACATAAAGGTGAAAGGTCACCCAACACTCTGATCTAAATAGGTTGCATGTGAAACCCCAGTGAGGAAGAATATCATTGTAAAATACATTTATTGTCTCTATGTGTGGTCCCTCGTGTACATGGAAACACTTTCACCGAATTAGTCAAGTTGTTCTGAACAACTTTCTCATGTACACATGCATGGTGCCGTGGCAACCTGCTCAATGTGGACACGCCTGTTGTCGGACTGCATCTGTCGCAGTTTTTGTTTGTTTATTTTGAATGTGTACACTATTTTTCCTCTGTATCTTAACTCTCTCTTCATTTTGACTGTGTACGCAGTGTGCCTTCACCTCACGCCATCTTGTGCACTCTGCCAATGAAAAGAACATACACAACAGTCTCCTGTGACACATTGTGTATTCTTTTTGCAAGGTTTGCAATGGATCTATGCCAATGACTTGTGCTAGAGTCTCTCTCTCTCTCTCTCTCTCTCTCTCTCTCTCTCTCTCTCTCTCTCTCTCTCTCTCTCTCTCTATATATATATATATATATATATAAATATAAATATACATAAACACTTAATTTTGTCAAAATATGTATATATACTCTGTATTTTTATTTATTTAAACAGGGAAATCCCATTGAGGCCCCTTTTACAAGGGTGCCCCACACACAATCATACAAATTCACAATATTTACAATTCCAACACAATAAAAGCATACAATATTTACAAGTAATTTAAGATAGGTAACTTACAAAACACCATCATGAAAAACAAACACATTCCTCAGTAAAAAAAGTAATCAACCAGCTGTCTGAACTGCTCTAGCAAAACATCCATCTTTAGAGTATATATATAACATTGGGTGTTAAATTCAGCAAATGCCACCCTCAACTTTACCTGGCAATCTTGACTCCATTGTATAATCAATAACGTTGGAAGGAAAATGTTGCTGTACTTATGTGTTGTTCAAGTCAACGTGTTGGTGCTGGTTGGTTGGGCATGCGTGGTAAGGACTGCACTCAGCATGTATTGGATGGTTCACTCAATGTTTGCACTCAGGGGAGTTTTGTGTGGAGTTGGTCTGTATTAATGTTGTGTACTCCAGACTTCCGGTGCTTGAGTTGTTGACTAGGGTTACCTGGTTGTGCAACTCAAACAAATGCCATTTTGTTTTCCAAAATGGCTACTCACACTTTTTAAATGTTGTTGTGTGTTTCTTTTTTTGTCACTTTTACCATGGATGTTGGTTCTTCTTGTCTCCCTCAACAATGAACGTCTCAACTTCAGTCATGAAGTGTTTATCGTTGGGCTAAATGTGAATGCTTGATATAAAATGTCTTGCTGAAATACTTGATCAACATTTTTAAACTCATACACACGTTTTGTGATTCATGTATGTAAGTTAACATCAGTTCCTCTTTTGTTTGCAGTGGAGCCCCCCTCAGACTTGAAATTTACAATTCTAAATGAGAACACAGTGCAAATGTCATGGAGAAAACCATCGCATAGGATACGGGGCTACAAAATACAAGTTGTATCGGATACAGGTTTGTATTTATTGATCTCATTAGTTCATTGATGTTTGCCTGACTAGTTATAGCTTTTCATGCCAACCCGAATGATCATTTGCACCAATTCTAATAGCAACCCATTCTCTATATCCCAGATGAACCAGCCAGAGAGTTTAACCTCCCAGCCACTGCTACAAAGACGTCTATTACAGACCTGACTCCTGATCTGGACTACTCCGTGTCCATCAACTCCTATGATGGCACAGAGGAGAGTATACCCATCTTTGGGCAGCTCACTAGTAAGTGTTCAAGATTCTGATGCTGTTACAAGGTTAAACATAACTTTGGGAAAGTCTGATGGCTTTCTCAAAAGGCTGATATGGACTGATATGAAAAGGGTTTAATCTCAGATCAGATTCTTCTGTCATAGGACCCATAGGACCCACAAAGGACCCATTACATGGTTTCAAACCTCCAGCTTGTCTGTTAGCTTCTAGCAACATTAGAATCAAATAAATCTGTTTTTAAAACTTGAATCACACACTGTTTATCGCTGATTAACCAGGACAAATGTGTTTATATGTCTGTGATTGGTATCCCATTGAAGAGGCTTGATGATTTGTTGAATGTCTTGGATTTATTCCCCATACATGGCACATGGCACACAGGATGTCATGATAACAGTCCAAATTATTTTGTGTTTCAGTTCAGTCCAGTAACACAAGTGAAACAGAAAGGAGGCCACAGACTTCAGATGCAATCAGTAAGTATATTTACATCAATGTCAACCAATCTGCGCTATGCCCATTGCCTGTCCACATAGCTTTATGATCTTACCAGTCCATTTTTTGTGTTTTTCCAATCTAATCATAATATTGTTCCCTGGAATAATTTCCTCAGACTCAAATACCCCATCTGTACTGCTGAGTTGTTCATATTTGAGCAGACAGGTGGTTCCGACAGTGGCTGAGAATTAGTTGGTGATTGAAAACAGTCTTCACATCAAAATCTAAGAATGAGAGGTTTCTGTTATGCGTATAATCCAAGGAGAGTGATGACGTCACTGTCGTGCCAGCTCTGTGCATTTCCTTCTTTTTAAATGTTGAAAGAAGTGGAAAGGATTACTGCTCTGACCAGAAGTCCTTTTACTGGAGTTCTGTGCCTCTCTCTGTGAGTTCAGTCTGTGGATTGACAGGGAGACATGCTCACTTTTTCCCTCACCATGTACGCTTTGGGTGGAAATTGAAAAGTTCCTGATGGTCCAAAAACCTTTGCTCCTAGAAGCTATTTCTGGTGGAACGCTCATAACACTCTTTCACATTTGACCTAATTGGCCAGATAAATCCATAGAACTTGATATTTGATGTTTTGTCAAGAAATCTTCAAAAGGCGTAATAACAAGATGCGAGAAGCGTGGAAGGATATTCAGTCAAGTGGACCTACGAGAGCTAAGATTTGAGACATTCACAGAAGTCCCGCCAATCATCTTGGATGTTCCAGAGAAACTAAACTATCCATGATAAACCCCAAAAAATCACGGGGGTTTGAAAACATAAAACCAAACAATGCCGCTGAAAGTTTGAGTGATTATTTGGTCTATAAAAACACATTTTTGTCATCATGTCTGTTGAAATACCATCTGTCAGAGACCGTCTGTCAGATATACAGTATTCATTAAAGTACCGAAAAGTTGTGCCAATCTGCCAGATTGGGTCCAGACAGTTGATTGTGTTCCTGCTCTACCCCCATCCCCCTCTCCACCCCTCCAGAGTGTTCAGTCAATGCCATAGCAGACCTGGTCTTCCTGGTGGATGGCTCCTGGAGCGTTGGCAGGGAAAACTTCAAGCACATCCGCAGCTTCATCAGTGCTATGGCTGGGGCCTTTGACATCGGAGAGGATAAGACCAGGGTGGCTGTGGTCCAGTACAGCACAGACACCCGCACTGAGTTCCCCCTCAACCGCCACTCCAAACGAGGAGAGCTGCTCAGAGCCATCAACACCCTGCCCTACAAGGGAGGAAACACCATGACAGGTATACATGATAGGTGGGACTAGACAGCATGGATATACAGTACTGCCGATATTTTGTAAATTCTTGCTGGACTGAATCCTAACTTGAGATCTGTGTGTGTAACTAGAACATTGGTGCAAGTCTTCCGTTGATTGAGGTACATGTTTTGGTTACACGCTTGTTCTCAAGGTAGGCTTTCGCCCACAGAGAGTAAATGTTATAATAAGCAACAATGTTCTAAGAAACGCTATTTTCTTAAAGGTTAAATATGTTACACTCTGTGTCTAGGGGACGCCTTGGACTACCTGCTGAAAAATATATTTACGGAGGCGGCCGGCGCCAGGAAAGGCTTTCCAAAGATAGCCATGATCATCACAGATGGAAAATCCCAGGACCCAGTGCAGGAGTACGCTAAACGACTCAGGAACATTGGAGTGGAAGTATTTGCCTTAGGTACTGTGTGTTTTACTGCTGAATGCTACTGCTGAATGCTTACTCTCTCTTGAGAACATCTCTATAATGCTTTTAGTTTTTGAACGCCTGGAAGTTCTGGAGATACCGTATTGGCTGATTTCCACAGTACTCCATTTCTCAGGCTAACTTCTGAGATGTTTTTCACCATTTAGGCATCAAAGGAGCAGATGAGGATGAACTGAAGGAAATGGCCTCAACTCCCCACAGCACACATGTCTACAACGTACCTAACTTTGATATGATCAAGGCAGTGCAGCAGAAGCTCATCATTCAGGTGTGCTCCGGTGTGGAAGACCAGCTCAACTCTCTAGTGAGCGGAGATGATGGTAAGACATTATAGATGATGCATTACATCACATTTCTGTTGTTTGAATTAAATCGTCACTTATTTCAAGTACATTGTCTATAGGCGGTAAGTGTAATGAATCGACAACAACTATGTAACTGTAAATGTATTGTTAAAGTGTTTTCCAACCATACTACAGTACATTCCAACCTCAACCGTGTTTATTTTTTGTGTCTCTAGTGGTGGAACCGGCTTCTAACCTCCAGGTGCTTGAGATCTCCTCAAAGTCCATGAGGGTGACGTGGGATGCCTCTCTAGGGGAGATCACGGGCTACAAGCTGACCCTGATGCCCATGATGGCTGGGATGAAGCGCCAGGTTGTATACGTGGGGCCCACCCAGACCACTGTCAACATCCGGGACCTGTCCCCAGAGACCGAGTACGAGATCAGCCTGTTCGCCCTGAAGGGTCTGACCCCCAGCGACGCTGTCCTGGCCATGGAGAAGACTCAGCCCGTCAAGGTGTCATTGGGTGAGATAAAGCTCTGTAACAGCATATCAGCGATCCAGTCCCTCACTCACTCACTCACTCACTGAAACATTACATTGTTGCTATAAAAACAAACAAAAATCACGATGTAGACCATATACAGATGGTATCTAATGTCCTTCCCTCCCCAGAATGCTCTCTTGGAGTGGACGTACAGGCTGACGTGGTCCTGCTGGTTGATGGCTCCTACAGTATCGGATTACAAAACTTTGCCAAGGTCAGAGCTTTCCTGGAGGTCCTGGTCAACTCCTTCGACGTCGCGCTCGACAAGATCCGGCTCAGCTTAGTCCAGTACAGCAGAGACCCCCACACAGAGTTTGCCCTCAACACCTATAATGACATTGCTTCAGTAGTCAAGGCTGTCCGGACGTTCCCCTACCGAGGAGGCTCCACCAACACGGGCAAGGCCATGAACTACGTTCGAGAGAAGATCTTTATCCCCACCCGAGGGTCTCGCGACAGTGTCCCACGTGTCATGGTCCTCATCACTGACGGGAAGTCCTCTGACTCCTTCAAGGATGCTGCCACCAACCTGAGGAATGTAGATGTGGAGATCTTTGCTGTGGGTGTGAAGGACGCTGTGAGGTCCGAGTTGGAAGCCATTGCTAACACCCCGGCGGCCACCCACGTGTACACTGTGGAGGACTTTGATGCTTTCCAGAGGATCTCCAAGGAGCTCACCCAGTCCATCTGCCTGAGGATCGAACAGGAGCTCCTCAACATCAAGAAGAGGAGTGAGTAGCCATTTAACATACCCTTATAACAAAAGGCCAGGGTTTTCTTGGTCTGGGCATGTGGTCAACTCCTAGACCTACTCATAACACATACCCCTGTTTGAAGTTGAGCATGCTTACCATGGACCGTACATGTGCCTGTAACTATAGCTACATAGCCATACATTCTGGTTAACTTTAGTGGCAGCCGCTAAATGACCTCAAACTCCAGACAGTCTATTGTAATCAGTTATTTGCGATGTGGTACAGCAGGTCAAACTGAGCTGTGCTACTGAAATAGTGATGTCACGATGTAACTACATCTGCACAACACAAAAAGGCTGAGTAATTATCTTCATCTCTTATTTCCCAATGCCTTGGGTCTGTTTCAGGCAGGCACAAGCGAGACATATTCATTGTTTTAACTTTCCCTGACTGATCACGCTGCCTCAAATACCACAGAACCATATGCCTGCATCTCAGGGGAGCCCGTTACACCATTTGTTATCGTTTACTGTTTTTAAACACTATAATAACTGACCGGATACTTTTATTCTGACCTAATTGTACTGCTAATTTCAAAGGCCACCTGTCTCTGAAAGTCAGCGGGACTGTGGATGGTTTTCAACACCATGGTAGCATGACATGAGTTTCTCCGCTGCACATATTGCTAATGATCCCCCTGTCACAAGAACACAGAACATTTAGGCATTGGCAATGTCCAGGGGTTTGTAATATAAATGTGTTGCAACCCTGTCAACTGAATGCATACTGCTAGCATACGAGGAGTGTTTCCTATGGCGAAGACACTCATGAAAAATACATGTTCAGAGATGGAACTGTGAACAAAGTTGAATGAGTTCAAATAATTGGTTCCATTCCAGCTTTTCTGAAGGAATGAGATATACAGCTCGGCTTAATGTTATCAAAAGCCATTATGATGACATTGTCTATGAGGACAAAACACAAACCGGCCATTTAATTGTGTTTTATCCCGCTCTTCAGGTCTGATTGCACCCAGGGACCTGGTGTTCTCTGAGGTGACGTCTAGAAGCTTTCGTGCCACCTGGGCCACCGATGCCACCAACGTCATGTCTTACCTGGTGCGTTTCCGTAAGGCCGAGGACATCACTGAGGATTACATCTCCCTGGCTGTGCCAGCCGACACCACCAGCACAATCTTGCCACACCTCACTCCCCTCACCACCTACGAGGTCAACGTATTCGCCCAGTACGACAAAGGAGACAGTTTCCCTCTGTCGGGGGAGGAGACCACGCTGGAAGGTAAGGGGTTGAAGGCGTACAAGTTCAGGGGTTTCACAGCATAAGCAAGTGAAGAGATTTAAGTTTTAGTGCTTTTGTTTTTTCACAAGAAACTTACATGGCTTCTAGAATATTTATTCTTAAAAGTTATATTGACAAGCTACTGCTAAACAAAGCCTAAACATTCTCCATTCCAGAGCAAGGGACTGTGCGGGGACTGAGTGTGTCTGAAGAGACCACGGATAGTTTCCGGGTGTCGTGGCTGGCGGCGCCAGGGCCCGTGGTGAGGTACCGGTTGTCCTATGTCCCCTTAACGGGGGGAGGAGAGAGGCTGGAGGCCCAGACCAACGGACCTGACACCACCATCGTGCTCCAGGAGCTGTTCCCTATCACCACCTACCGCGTGTCTGTGTCTGCAGAGTACACCTCCGGCCTGGGGGACGAGATGCAGGTGGACGGAACCACCAAGGAAGGTCAGCAAGTTAGCCAGCATGGCTGCTAACATTTAAATTCCTTACCTGTAACTAATGCAGTTTTTTTACTATACAGTACATAAGTGAAGATGCAGTAATTGGTTGACCCCTGTCTTTTCCCCCTCAGTCCGTGGTTCTCCCCGTGATCTCCGCGTCTTCAACGAGACCGTGTCCAGCATGATGGTGTCATGGCGGGCCGCTCCCGGGAACGTCCTCCAGTACCGCGTGGCCTTCAAACCAGCCGACGGCACCGGGGAGAGGAAGGAGATAGCTGTGAAGGGAGACACCACCGTGGCCCTGCTGAGGAACCTCCAGCCTGCTACTGAATATGAGCTGTTTGTCAGTGCCCGCTACACCTCTGGGCTGGGAGACCCCCTCCTGGGTACAGGCACCACCCTGGAAGGTACAGGAACAACTTTCTTGTGTCTGTCTTTATTATGACTGTCTGCTCTTTGGCTGCTTTGAAGAATGGGGTTGTGTTTCTTTGACAGCTGATGTGAGCGAGAGTGTGAAAAATAGCTTGAGGCCATCTTCAAAGGGAGTGTCTATACTGGCCATCTCTGTGTACTGCATTGTGTCCTTCTCCACTTTAAAGACTGAAAGAAGTATAGTGCCATTAATTGTGTATGCCTCTGTTTCTTAACCTTCCATTTTTTGTAAAGGGAAAATTGTCTTTTTTTATGGTCTTTGTTTTCGGAGTGTGATGTGAAAGTCTTTAGAAAAACATACTGCCCTATAAATCCTTCCTAGATATCTCAGGATCCCTCTTCTCTGACTCAGTGTATAAGGGAAACTGTGCAAAAGCTGGAATGTGGAGCTTAATGTCATTCCTGTGGCACAGACAGACTGTAGGTTAGTTCTGCTTTACCGCCCATGAAGCTGGAAGAGATGGAAATGAGTGGGGGTACTCTCGTAAACATAAAAAATCTCCTGGAACAGCCAACACATGCCATGCTAGGCTAGCTCATGCAGTTTTATACACTCCGGGGACATATGGTTTATTCAAGATTATTTTATTTGGCACATGGGGAGTTGTTTAACAATTCTTCGATATCACTTTAACGATTTGTAAACCATTTGGATTAGCAATGCTGCTGAGCAGAGACCTCTGCTATTCTGCTAACTAAGATCCTCAACCATAGGGTTTGATGCATGCGTAGGCCTACGTCTTCAAGAATCTAAATGAGCAACATTAGCCAACATTTACCAAACCCTCTCTCTAACCCTAGGGGATAGTGTTAGGAAACTGACCATTATTCAGGACTGACATGTAGTCAATTAGTGTGAGGGACATCTGTTAGTGCTATATAGGCTTTTCAGTAGGCAGCCCTGCCTAGAGGAAAACCTTCAGGCCATGGCAGCAGGAGGTTATGGTCCGGGTCACGCTAGCTTGGTTCCCAGGGCGCCCAACAACCACAAAGACCCCTGTATCCTACAAGCCAGAACTTACACGCCCCCACAATCCATTCTGCTCACGGCAGCCCAACCACAGGTCTCTGGATAGCTTTATGACATTAGTGGAGTTCCATCCTGAGGGTGGTCTAGGAGAGAAAGCTCTGGGGAGGGGAGGCTCAACTAGGACTGGGGTCAGGCACTCAGGAGGCTGTTGTGCTTTAGTTTGGTTTGGGGATCAGTAGTATGTAATGTTTGGACTAGAGATATATAGTCCTTGTCACTAGACGAATTAAAGATCACTCGAATGGAAATTAATTGAGGGCAGAGAGGAAAAAAGATTTAGCAGTGATATAACTTCAACCCTAACTGGCTCTGATCAGAATCCAGCCTTCTCCCTTTAGTGTCTCCTCTCTCATTCAGAGGCCAATTTGAATGCAGGTAGTGGATACCAAATTTGACCCATTTCAGGAAACTGGGTGTATGTCGCAGGTCACAACTTCACAGGAGAGCCGCTTGAACATAAACTTTATTTTTTTAAATAAAGATGCATTTTTTTGGGCAGAAATGCCTTCTTGAACATGTGAACTTTCATGTGCCTTAATAACAAACTTGTATGCCATTTGTAAATATAAATACAATTGTTAAATTGCAAGCCTAGTTGGTTTAGCCAAAGAAAAAATCAGCAACCTTTCCGCTAGCCATGATTGGCTGAGATAATGAGTGGGCTGGACATGCCGAGAGATGAGTTTGGATTGGTCTGCCATATAGGTATCTTCTGTCTATTTGAGCTGGTCAGTATGTCTCGGTAATTGTCTCTAACGAGGCTTTTTTTTATGTATCGCGTAGGAAAACTGCACAAGTCTAATGTCAAGTTAAAGTGTACTGTTAGCTAGCTAACGTTATGTGTATGCTCTCCACTTTCTGGAGGACTGAGTTTTGAAATCAGTGGAATTCAAGTATGATAGCTAAGGAGATGGAAAAAACACCAGTCTAGCTTGGGTGCTTGACTGCCGTTGTGAGGTCAGAACACTTGGAACAACCCTACTCCTCGGCCAGAGCGTCCAGTGTGCGCGTAATGTCTTTGAGCTCTTCTTTCATTTGTGTCTGGAAGTAGCTAGCAAGTTAGCTTGGGTGCTTTTTTTTGTTATTATTATTATTATGAACAAAGCAAATACAAAACAGAAATATACAAACAAGAGTAACTAAACCTAACAGACAGGGGTATTACATTTTCAATTTGTTAAATTTTTTTATGGTACGTATTGCTTTTTAATTGTTTTTTGCACTTTTTAATTGTTTTACACTTACTGATTATTTCAAAATAATATTTCAATTTTATCTTAAACAATGTGAAGAGGGGTTTGTTCTCCACCCACTTAATTTTATGGATAAAGAATCTGCCATGAAAAATAAACAAATTAACAATGAAAGTTAAATCAGGGTCCATTTAATTTGGATCAAAATAAAACATAATATCAGAGTCTTTCAAATTAACATTAATATTAGTTCATTCTTCTAACTCACATCTTCTTGCATAAGAACAGTCCCAAAATAAATAGTCAAGAGTCTCTGGGTCACAACCAGAAAATACACATTTGTTGTCAATAGCTATTTTGAATCTGTGTATAATAAAGGTTTTTACTTAGATGCTTGACTGCTGTTGTTAGTACAGAACGCTCTGATCAACCCTTAAAGAGATGGGTGGGGCAAAAGCTTAAGATGGAGTGAACGATGCTGAATGGGTGTAGACAAAGAAGGGCTCTCCAGTAGTAGTACCAAAACATTCAAAGGCCATTTTCTCACAAGTGAGTTTATCAACCTTCAAAGCAAAACTACTTTCCCATTGTTCCTCAACTGTAGTGTATGATTTACCATTTTGTAGCTCTGAGTCTCTACTTTTATCCAATGTAAAAAACACAATTTCAAATTTTGTTTCATAAGACCGATTTGAGCCGGTCGGTCACAAATGGTCTCTCCTCTCAAAAGCAGTTTGAGCCCTCGACACATCAAAGCTTATATCATTCATCATGACCAAACTGTGGAGTCCTTGTCTCTCAATGTCACCTCCTACCTAAATGACAACATGTCTAGCAGATAAAATGGCTTCTACACAAGGGAATATCAGAAGCCTTCTCCTGCACTGGAGGACAATGGAGAGGTGTCCTGCTATGAAGTATCATGTAGCTATTTTCAGTTCACATGCTGAATGGTGCACATTCATTCTTTCTCCATGGGACTATCCTGCTTGAGGCTACCTTCTCCCCCTTCTTTGACAACAAAACTGACCTCATGTGTCCACTTCTGGACCTCCAGCCTGGGAATGGTCAGAAGGTCAGAAGTCAGATGCTGAGATTCCATGACATGGTCAGTTATGCTGAGTCATTAGCCTTAGCCTCCCACCAGAATAGAACCAATGTCTGGGCTCCTCTCTGTGCTCCGTGACAAAGCATTTGGTCTGGTTACAGCAGCACAGCTTGACGTCAGAAAAACAGGCCAACACTGATCTCATTGTTTAGGGGGCCACAGACTTCCAGTCATCCACTGTGTGAGTTATCCTATGTAGGCGGACCTGGAGAACCCGGAGACACAGTCAGGCTGTATGGTAGAGAATGCTAACGGGCTGATGGTGACAATAGCGCCCCCTGTGGCAAGCTTAAGGTACGTTGAGCCTACCATATCCTGATTCCTGACCAATAAAGATTGGCTTGATTAATGGAGTCAACTCTGGCCCCGAATCATGTAAAGTGGAGCTGAGTAATTGCTGAGATTCATATTCCAAATGTGAGCCTTTAGAAAACAATATGGTGAGAATATGTATTAAAGCAGGGAGTCTTTCTCAACATGTGTTAGGTTTTACCTAGGAGATGCGTTACGTCAAAGCTGTGAGCGGTCGAGTACTGGCTGGTTCCTCCAGCAGATAACTGACTGTTCACTTCCTCCCAGGCCAGTGAGGGGCCCGAAGAGCATGGAGAGAGAAAGAGCAGATAGAACCCACTCCACACTAAGCCCAGTTTGAAGAACAAAGAATACAGTTGAAGTCGGAAGTTTACATACACTTAGGTTAGAGTCATTAAAACTCGTGTTTCAACCACTCCACACATTTCTTGTTAACAAACTATAGTTTTGGCAAGTTGATAAGGACATCTACTTTGTGCATGACACAAGAAATCTTTCAAGAAATTTTTTACCGATGGATTATTTCACTTAGAATTCACTGTATCACAATTCCAGTGGGTCAGAAGTTTACATACACTAAGTTGACTGTGCCTTTAAACAGCTTGGAAAATTCCAGAAAATGATGTCATGGCTTAAGAAGCTTCTGATAGGCTAATTTACATAATTTGAGCCAATTGGAGGTGTACCTGTGGATGTATTTCAAGACCTACCTTCAAACTCAGTGCCTCTTTGCTTGACATCATGGGAAAATCAAAAGAAATCAGCCAAGACCTCAGAAAAAAATTGTAGACCTCCACAATTCTGGTTCATCCTTGGGAGCAATTTCCAAACGCCTGAAGGTACAACGTTCATCTGTACAAACAATAGTACGCAAGTATAAACACCATGGGACCACGCAGCCATCATATCGCTCAGGAATGAGATGCGTTCTGTCTCCTAGAGATGAACGTACTTTGGTGCGAAAAGTGCAAATCAATCCCAGAACAACAGCAAAGGACCTTGTGAAGATGCTGGAGGAAACAGGTACAAAAGTATCTATATCCACAGTAAAATGAGTCCTATATCGACATAACCTGAAAGTCCGCTCAGCAAGGAAGAAGCCACTGCTCCAAAATCACCATAAAAAAGCCAGACTACGGTTTGCAACTGCACATGGGGACAAAGATCGACTATTTGGAGAAATGTCCTTTGGTCTGATGAAACAAAAATGGAACTGTTTGGTCATAATGACCATCGTTATGTTTGGAGGAAATAATGGGGAGGCTTGCAAGCCGAAGAACACCATCCCAACCGTGAAGCACGGGGGTGGCAGCATCATGTTGTGGGGGTGCTTTGCTGCAGGAGGGACTGTTGCACTTCACAAAATAGATGGCATCATGAGGAAAGACAATTATGTGGATATATTGAAGCAACATCTCAAGACATCAGTCAGGAAGTTAGAGCTTGGTCGCAAATGGATCTTCCAAATGGACAATGACCCCAAGCATACTTCCAAAGTTGTGGCGAAATGGCTTAAGGACAACAAAGTCAAGGTATTGGAGTGGCCATCACAAAGCCCTGACCTCAATCCTATAGAAAATTTGTGGGCAGAACTGAAAAAGCGTGTGCGAGCAAGGAGGCCTACAAACCTGATTTAGTTACACCAGCTCTGTTAGGAGGAATGTGCCAATATTCACCCAACTTATTGTGGGAAGCTTGTGGAAGACTACCCGAAAAGTTTGACCCAAGTTAAACAATTTAAAGGCAATGCTACCAAATACAAATTGAGTGTATGTAAACTTCTGACCCACGGGGAATGTGATGAAAGACATAAAAGCTGAAATAAATCATTCTCTCTACTATTATTCTGACATTTCACATCCTAACTGACCTAAGACAGGGGATTTTTACTCAGATTAAATGTCAGGAATTGTGAAAAACGGAGTTGAACCTTTTATGGCTGCAGTCCCGTTAACGGACTAAGCCATGAGGTCGAAAGATATGCTCTTGGGGCAGAATCCGATCCAAGGAGATATTACGATATCTCGACACATTCCATCAGCCAACCTGATTGACCATTCTTTTCGTGATTTCGAGCCAGCTGTCTCTGTTAAATGTATTTGGCTAAGGTGTATGTAAACTTCCGACTTCAACTGTAAACTTTTGCTTATGTTTTGGGTCGGAGGGCGAAAATATGTTTTCGATCAAATTATTGAAAACACGCCCTTTTAGTGTAAGAGCTGTTTGAAAAGACTGCCTGAAATTTCAGCCTGTTGAGGTGGGATGTTTTGGCCTGCCTGGTGACATCCCCAGGTGCTAAATTAGTTCATAGTCCAAGAAGAAAGAGAGTTCCAAACCTCTCTACCAATAACAGCAAGTTTAACATTTTCCTGTCCCCACTCAGACAACTCCCAGACAGTCCTAGCTAAATTATTGCTTGAGAAATTGCTTGAGAAATTGCACTATATACAGTGAGCTCCAAAACTATTGGGAGAGTGACAATTCTGTTGTTTTGGCTCTGTACTCCAGAACGTTGGATGTGAAGTGAGACAATGAGGTTAAAGTGCAGAATGTCAGCTTTAATTTTAGGGTATTTTCATCCATATCGGGTGAACCGTTTAGAAAATACAGCCCCCTTTGTACATAGTCCCCCCATTTTATGGGTCCAAGATTATTGGGACAAATTCACATACAGTGCATTCGGAAAGTATTCAAACCCCTTTGACATTTTCAACAGTTTGTTACATTACAACCTTATTCTAAAATGGATTAAAATAAACCATTGTCCTCATCAATCTACACACAATACCCCATAATGACAAAGCGAAAACAGGTTTTTAGAAACTTTTCCAAATTTATTTAAAAAATATATATTAAAAAAATTACGTACAGTATTTACACAAGTATTCAGACACTTTGCTATGAGACTCGAAATTGAGCTCAGGTGCGTCCTGTTTCCATTGATCATCCTTGAGATGTTTCTAAAATTGATTGGAATCCACCTCTGGTAAATTCTATTGATTGGACAAGATTTGGGAAAGGCACACACCTGTCTATATAAGGTCCCACAGTTGACAGTGCATGTACGAGCAACTAAGCCATGAGGTCGAAGGAATTGTCCGTACTGATCTGGGGAAGGCTACCAAAACATTTCAGCAGCATTGAAGGTCCCCAAGAACACAGTGGCCTCCATCATTCTTATATGGAAGAAGTTTGGAATCACCAAGACTATTCCTAGAGGTGGCTGGCCAAGCTGAGCAATCGTGGGAGAAGGGCCTTGGTCAGGGAGGTGACCAAGAACTCGATGGTCACTCTGACAGAGCTCCAGAGTTCCTCTGTGGAGATGGGAGAACCTTCCAGTAAAGGCACATGACAGCCTTCTTGGAGTTTGCCAAAAGGCACCTTAAGGACTCTCCGAACATGAGAAACAAGATTCTCTGGTCTGATGAAACGAAGATTGAACTCTTTGGCCTGAATGTCAAGGATCACGTCGGGAGGAACCCTGGCACCATCCCTACAGTGAAGCATGGTGGTGGCAGCATCATGCTGTGGGGATGTTTTTCAGAGGAAGGGACTGGGAGACCAGTCAGGATCGAGGTAAAGATGAACGAAGCAAAGTACAGTAAGATCCTTGATGAAAACCTTGTTGTCATGTTGGAAGGTTCACCTTCCAACAGGACAACGACCCTAAGCACACAACCATGACAATGCAGGAGTGGCTTCGGGACAAGTCTCTGAATGTCCTTGAGTGGCCCAGCCAGAGCCCGGACTTGAACCCGATCGAACATCTCTGGAGAGACCTGAAAATAGCTGTGCAGCAACACTCCCCATCCAACCTGACAGAGCTTGAGAGGATCTGCGGAGAAGAATGGGAGAAACTCCCCAAATACAGGTGTGCCAAGCTTGTAGTGTCATACCCAAGAAGACTCAAGGCTGTAATCGCTGCCAAAGGTGCTTCAACAAAGTGCTGAGTAAAGGGTCTGAATACTTATATAAATGTGATATTTAAATGTGAAATTAGCAAAAATATCTAATAACCTGTTTTTGCTTTGTCATTATGGGGTATTGTGTGTAGACTATATAATCAATTTTAGAATAAGGCTGTAATGAAACAAATGTGGAAAAATTGAAGGTGTCTGAATACTTTCTGAATGCACTGTATGTGTGTTATGTCAAAGTTTAATATTTGGTCCCATATTCCTAGCACACAATGATTACATCAAGCTTTTGACTCTATAAACGTGTTGGATGCATTTGCTGTTTGTTTTGGTTGTGTTTCAGAGTATTTTTTGTCTCTGTTATTTTTTTCACTCATCATTATTCACGATTCCTTCAGGACTATCCATAATCATGGTAGCATCCATATTAATGTAGAAGTGTTTAGAAGCATATTCTGTTTTTATTTACAATAAACGTCACTCCAAAATGACACAATACATTATTTACCATTAATTTCTGTCTGGGCACAAAATAATCTGAAACACAACCAAAACAAACAGCAAATGCATCCAACAAGTTTTTACAGTCACAAGCTTGATGTAGTCAAATTTGTTCTTGGAATATGGGACCAAATACTAAACGTTTACACCTAAGTGAATTTGTCCCAATACTTTTGGTCACCCAATATGGATGAAAATTCTCTCAAATTAAAGCTGACAGTCTTCCCTTTAACCTCATCATCATTGTATCATTTCACATCCAAAGTGCTGGAGAACAGAGCCAAAACACCAAAAATGTGTCACTGTCCCAATACTTTTGGAGCTCACTATAGGTTATACAAGCTTCAAAGCATGAAAGGACATAGCTAGCTGGTGTGCAAGTAGCTGGAGAAGCATTTCATGGGCCACAGAGTGTGGCGTGAAACCAGGCGAATTCCTAGCCATTTGAGTTGATTTCCTTTCATGACGATCCCTTTGGAAACTGGGCTCTTGGCGGAGTGGTGATTTGCCAGGCTCATTGTCGCAGTGGAGCAAGTAGCGGCTGTTTTCCTCCAGACTGAAGGTCCTTCGAGGCGAAAGGGCAGAGCAGGGCATCCCTCACACGCAGGTGAACCCTGTGTCTTTACCATGGTCTGGCCTAGACAAATTCTAGGTGGACCAGGCTCCAGGGCAGTTACATGAAGGAACTGTAAATGGGAGTGCCAGGCCTAAAATGGCACTTTGGAGGAATAGTGGGTTTGATGGATCCTCTTTAGACCAGCCATCTGGAAAGAGCTGTTCTCAAATCAGACTGAACTAAACTGCTGATCTCTACATTTCAGTGAATATCTCCATTTCCAGTGGCGTTTCTTCTTTACCTGTGTGCTCAAGAAATAGAACAGTCTGTAGGCTGTTTGTCGGGCAATAAATCATGTACTGTATGAATGCAGTCAATGCATGCTATTATGTTACATTGACAAGACCGCTATTTGTGTCCACATGTGAGCGGAGAGGGTGAGCTTTTTATGAATGCTCAGCCTCATAGCAGGTTGCACACATGGTGTACTTTTCCTAGCACCTGACTCATCCTCTTGACACATTCCAATTCAAGCCCAAACTCACAAGCCTTTTGGCAGTCAATTTGAAGGTTAGGTACATCAACAAACGTGCCTTGGTTACAGGAAGCCCCTGGCTTGTCTACTCCTATACTTCAGTTAGGGAAGTATACAGATTCGGCTCTGTGTCTCAATGATATAGTGAAGACCCATTGTGTTTGTCAGATCTGTTTCCTTATTGGGCTATTGGAGATTTGGGAGATTACGATGATAACTGTTTAGCCAATTTGCTGATGACTATGTGCTCTAAGTCATCCTTGGTTGATGGCTCCTTCCCCAGTGCTTCCTTAATGCTTTTCTTTGGTTCGCTACACAGAGGCTAGGCCCAATTATGTAGTTACAAATCGAAGTTCCGCTTGCAATTGTTGGTTTCAAATGCAAGTTTAGCTAATTCCAACTGATTCAACTTTGATGATGAACTCAAAATGGCGCCAGCTAGCTGTCTACGTCTGTGTTTCATGTGTGTGCTTTAGTGCTTGGTCAGACAGGGCCCTGTGACTGTGCTGTTCTCAAAGTACTGAGGGAAAGTGGGCCATTGTCTGCAGAAGTGATTATTGTGTGATCCGGTCCCTCTTGTGCAGCAGCATAGCCGGGAAAGTCAGTGGCCTCGCTCCTCAGCGCTTGACAGCAGCTCGCTGCACACTGGATAGAGGGGACTTGGCATCTACAGGGGCCACAGCACATTATCCTGGACAGGCCCTCCAAAATCTGTAATTCTCCGTTCATTCCTTGTTGAATTCATTACTCCTCATATCTGGAGCAGCTCTTTCTCTCTCTGTGCAACCCAAACTGCCTCGTTGGTGAATAGCGGTTGAATAGTGAACCCTGGATTATTCATTTAGATTTATGACGTTTGATAACACAGAGAATCATGCTAGCTTCACAGCCAAACCAGTCACTGAGGTGTCTCTTTACTGGCACACATTAACTACCTGATATCTGATTTGATATCTCTAGCTGTTCCCTCATTAGCAGTGTTAGGTCCAGGCTGTGTGCAGGTTACAGCAACAGCTCTGTCCTCTCCTGTCCTGTTCTGAGGTTGTGTGGGAGAGAGATGTGAGGTGGTCTTTCTCCCTGTGGTGAGTGAAACTTGTCTGCGCAGCCAGGCTGTGTTCAGAGAGCCCATCTCAGTAGGGGTGCCCAAAACAGCCAAAGATCTGTTGGCAGACAGCTGACACAGCTAACGCCACCACAAATCCTTCTCCCGTAACTCAGCGTCTGCTACTTCCCACCCACCCCAATAGTCTCTCAGGAAAGAGAGAGATGTAGAGAGACAGAGAGCGAGAGAGAGCAACATCTGCGATTGTAGCAAACACACTTTAATGGATCAAATTACTTCTGTTTCGATGGAAAATGAAAGTGTTGCTAGACGCTCTAAACTGAGCTGAGGGCTGTAATCGTGTGATTGGTTTTGCAGAGCTTTTTCCAAACCCTCAGATTATGAATAAGGTAAATCACTGGTTTTAAAAACACCCCGAGGGGGTTAAACAGAAACAGATCAGTGATTGTTGGTGGTTTATCGCTATACCAGCTCATTTCTCCTGCTCAATAGAACACAGTCCCCCAGACTGCATCTGTCTGCCTTCAAATCATCAGCACCCACATGCAGACAAACAACCACATCAACTAGCACCCTTGACACAAACTCTGCTGTGGTTCATTTGTCAAAGACTCTATGTACTAACACTGATATGTGAGATGATGTTTCCCAGCTTCCTAAGGTTTTAACCCTGTCCTTCTCCCTTCACAGTCCTTGGCTCCCCTAAAGACCTGGTCACCAAAGACGTCACAGACAACAGCTTCGCTGTCTCTTGGACGGCGGCGCTCGGTAACGTGCGCTCATACCGGTTGAAGTGGAAGTCGCTGTACACGGAGGAGACAGGGGAGAAGTCCGTCCCCGGGGACGTAACGACCACTGTGCTTGAGGGGCTCACTCCGGAGACGCGCTACCAGGTCTCTGTGTACGCCGCCTACGGCAGGGGAGAGGGAGAGCCGCTTGTGGGTGCTGAGACCACAGATAGTAAGTCACTCCCTAATGTTTCCACCATACACACACTTACTGTGGGACCTCTCTCTCTCTCTCTCTCTCTCTCTCTCTCTCTCTCTCTCTCTCTCTCTCTCTCTCTCTCTCTCTCTCTCTCTCTCTCTCTCTCTCTCTCTCTCTCTCTCTCTCTCTCTCTCTCTCTCTCTCTCTCTCTCTCTCTCTCTCTCTCTCTCTCTCTCTCTCTCTCTCTCTCTCTCTCTCTCTCTCTCTCTCTCTCTCTCTCTCTCTCTCTCTCGTCTCTCTCTCTCTCTCGTCTCTCTCTCTCTCTCTCTCTAATGCCTTATTACACACATGATGCATGTTTTGGAGTATTTGTATTCTGTACAAGCTTCCTTCTTTTCACTCTGTCAATTAGGTAAGTATTGTGGAGTAACTACAATGTTGTTGATCCATCCTCAGTTTTCTCCTATCACAGCCATTAAACTCTGTAACTGTTTTAAAGTCACCATTGTCCTCATGGTGAAATCCTTGAGTGGTTTCCCTCCTCTTCGGGCAACTGAGTGAGGAAGGACGCCTGTATCTTTGTAGTGACTGGGTGTATTGATACACCATCCAAATTGTAATTAATAACTTTGGAAAACCCTGTTGGAAAACCCCCCTGTTCTTTGTGGTTGAACCTGTTTGAAATGTACTGCTCGACTGAGGGACCTTACAGATAATTGTATGTGTGAGGTACAGAGATGAGGTAGTCATTCCAAAATAATGTTAAACACTTATTGCACACATAGTGAGTCCATTCAACTTATTATGTGACTTGTTAAGCACATTTTTACTCCTGAACTTATTTAGGTTTGCCATAACAATGGCGTTGAATACTTATTGGCTCAAGACATTTTCGTTTTTCATTTCTAGTTCATCTGTAAAATGACATTTGACATTATGGTGTAGTGTAGGCCAGTGACAGAAAAATCTGAATCGTTTAAAGTTCAAAGTTCAAATTTAAAGTTCAGCCTATAACACAACAAAATGTGGAAATAGTGTGTGATTACTTTCTGAAGGCACTGTAGGTCATTATATAACTGGAATGTGCCTATGTAGAGCACCAGGAATTAAGATTTTGGTACAGACCTTATTTCCATAAATAAACCATGAACCTATGTCTTTCATAGCCCGTATAATCCACAAATAGAACCTAGACATGGTAAGAAAAAAAACATTAAATGACTTCACTCCTATCGCCTTCTTGGGCGTGATGTGGAAAAAGTGAGATACGGTGACAGTTACGGCTCATTCTTTGAGCTTGCAGATAACGTCACCGCTTCTGGCAGTCACCTGATCCATCTAAAAGGCCACTGAAATGCTTTTGTAATCAGGGTGACGACGTGTGTATTATATAGGATATGGCCATGACGCAATACGCCACACCTGCTACCAGTTATCAGGGGAGGTTGTGGATTCAGTTAGACACAGGAGTAGACAGTGCTTCCCCTCTCCTTGCAACCCACTGAAGTGAGAAAAGCACATTGACGGAAACTTGCCCCGATTGGGGAATTTATCCACTGCTTAGCGAGACAAAATGTGCTAATGGAAAACTGTGTCGCTCCATCGTTGTGCTTATTGATTCTGGCAAGCGGGACATGTGCAATTTACACCAAAAACAACCTTCAGGCACCTCCAGAGGCTTGTATGGTTTATATCCGTGGTCACTTCACCCTGCTGGTTCCTCCACCAGAACCACAAGCTCTCTCTCTGTCTGTGCTAACAGGGCAGGTCCATTTGGGTTGAGCCACACACTGAAAACTTGGACAAGCTGCTTTTTTTCCATCCATAAAACTCCTCCCTCTGAAGTCTAGCTGTCTGAATATTTTCCTGAGCTCGTTAAGGGTTTTGACAATTCACACTTGTCCTTCCTGCACCAAAAACATACTGGGGTCATAGTATGGAAATCTGCACAGTGGGTCTGGTCAGTGTATGTTCTGACTGGGATATAAAACAATGTTTGGGTGGATCTGTGTTCACAAGCGTATGAAAACTGAACCGATACCTCAGTAAAAATCTCAGAGCTAACCAAGCATGTCAATGTTTAGATTGCCCACAAGCAGTTATGGCTTTGTACCATTTGGAAATGTCGGCAGCAATTTGGCATGCATTTCAATTCAGCTCTCTGCTCAAACTCAAACACACCATGATACCGTTATCAATCCATCAAGCATTGGTGTTTAATTTTCCTTCTTTTGTGCTCCCAGTGTCTGCAGCCGGAAAAGTTGTGGTGGTTTCCGAGGAGACGGAGAAGAGCATGAAGGTGACTTGGCAACCTGCACCCGGAAACGTTGTCAACTACCGGGTGACGTACAAGCCAGCGTCGGGAGGGCGACAGCTGGCCGCCAAGGTGCCTGGTGGTACCACCAACACCATCCTGAGACGCTTAACGCCCATGACCACCTACGACATCACGGTGCTGCCTGTGTACAAGCAGGGAGAAGGAAAAGCAAGGCAAGGAGTAGGAACCACACGTACGTTGGTTTATCATTAACCACAACTGAACTGTGCTCTGTGCTGCTTGCGTTAGCTTAGGGGAGTCCTGTGCAGTAGCTAGTCGCTGGAGGGTTATGCAGACTTGTATCATGTACTCATCATCAATCATCATCAACTACTAAATCTACGATAGGCCAGGAGAAAATGGGTCTCCAGAGGCCGCTAAGAACTAGCATTTTACCTGTAATAATCTAATATTTAGCCTAAAGTTTAGCCTAATTTTACTTCCACTTTATAGTCATCTGCTTATATAGTCATCTGCTTATATCAAATCTTCATGTTCTCTGTTCCAGTGTCACCGTACAAAGCCCCTAGAAACTTGCAGACCTCAGAGCCTGCTAGGACCAGTTTCAGAGTGACCTGGGACCCTGCTCCAGGGGAAGTCAAGGGCTACAAAGTCACTTTCCACCCCATTGGAAATGATATAGACCTGGGAGAGCTGCTGGTAGGACCCTATGACAACACTGTGGTTCTGGAGGAGCTCAGGTAGGTCTATCTTTGGAATGTAAAGTACAGTGCATTCGGAAAGTATTCAGACCCCTTGACTTTTTCCAAATTTTGTTAGGTTACAGCCTTATTCTAAAATGGAGTAAATTAAACAGGTTTCGCAAATTTTAGCTAAGTTATAAAAAATAGAAAACTGAAATATCACATTTGCATAAATATTCAGACCCTTTACTCAGTACTTTGTTGAAGCACCTTTGCCAGCGATTACAGTCTTGTTGGGTATGACGCTACAAGCTTGGCCCACCTGTATTTGGTGAGTTTCTCCCATTCTTCTCTGCAGATCCTCTCAGAATCTTGTTTCTCATGGTCTGAGAGTCCTTTAGGTGCCTTTTGGCAAACTCCAAGCAGCTGTCATGTGCCTTTTACTGAGGAGTGGCTTCCTTCTGGTCACTCTATCGTAAAGGCCTGTTTGGTTGAGTGCTGCAGAGGTGGTTGTCCTTCAGGAAGGTTCTCTTATCTCCACAAAGGAACTCTAGAGCTCTGTCAGAGTGACCATTGGGTTATTGGTCACCTCCCTGATCAAGGCCCTTCTCGCGTGATTGCTCAGTTTGACTGGGCGGCCAGCTCTAGGAAGAGTCTTGGTGGTTCCAAACTTCTTCCATTGAAGAATGACGGAGGCCACTGTGTTCTTGGGGACATTTTGGCACCCTTCCCCAGATCTGTGCCTTGACACAATCCTGTCTCGGAGCTCTACGAACAATTCCTTCGACCTCATTTCTTGGTTTTTGCTCTGACATGCACTATCAACTGTGGGAGCTTGTATAGACAGGCATGTGGCTTTCCAAATTATGTCCAATCAATTGAATTTACCACAGGTGGACTCCAATCAAGTTGTAGAAACATTTCAAGGATTATCAATGGAAACAGGATGAACCTGAGCTCAATTTCGAGTCTTATAGCAAAGGGTCTGAATACTTATGTAAATAAGGTATTTCTGTTTTTCTAAAAATCTGTTTTTGCTTTGTCATTATGGGGTATTGTGTGTAGATTGCTGACAAATTGTTTTTATTTAATCCATTTTAGAATAAGGCTGTAAATGTAACAAAATGTGAAGAAAGTGAAGGGGTCTGAATACTTTACGAATGCACTGTATATCAGATGGTTTGTCACAGTTACTGTATTTCCTTGCAAAGATAGAATGAACTATGCTACTTTTTCATTATTTCGCGAGTTTGTTGTGTCCGTCTATCAGTAATTTCTCTCAGACAAACTGACAAACTTGTTGAGATGAATGAAGTGTAACTGATTTATGTTGTTTCTCACAGGGCTGGTACCAAGTACACAGTGAGTGTGTTTGGGATGTTCGAGGGGGGAGAGAGCCAGCCATTGGCTGGTGAGGAGAAGACTACTCTCTCTGACGCCCCTGAACCACCATTGTATGATGGAGGTAATGCCTCCTCTCAAACTCCTCCTACATAATTAATCATATGGCCAGCAACACCAGCCACACAGCACTTGTTACACAAGAGACTACATTGTAAAGTACTGTATTCACCTTATGCCCAGCCAATTAACAGGCACGGCAGCCATGTTGAAAAGTAAAAGGTCATGCATAAGGTGAAAATAAGTCTGTAGGAATCGTATAAACAAGCTGTGATCCATTTTATAGAGGCAAAAGTGAAACAACACATTTTCCTCAAAGAACTGAACAGCCCTACCCACTGGGCACACACTGGTTGAATCAACGTTGTTTCACCGAAATGTGTCAATGTTTTGTGACGTGGAATCAATGTGGAAAATACATTGGATTTGAAAAAAAGTCATCAACCAGCGTTGTAAACATTGAAATTAAGGCTCACCTTCAAATTAAATACATTGACTCAACCTGACTAACAGGTTTTAACATCAATCTGATTTCAACATAATCATCAAAACTATGTATACGTTGAAATTGAGTTAAATTCCTCATAGAATGTAATTTTTTTCTTCCTATATCCTATATTCAATATACTGTATATTGATTGGGTGGTTGAAATTATGTCGAATTTTATAGTTGGTTAGACATTTTATTTGGCCTTGTTTCAATGTTGATAGTAAAATGGTATGTTTGATTCAACGATACAGTTTTGCCTAACAGTGACTCCTACTGGTATATGAAGGGTAATGCATACAAGTCTACCATCCAGATGCCTATCCTCTATGTACCCTGCTAAGCTTTGGAAACAAGCTGTGTTCAATTCAGCTGAACTATCATGTAGACACTTATCATGTCAGACACCGATCAGCTCCATACTCATTAGCGTAGACTACCTAAATAACGTTGAATAGTTTAAAGTAACTCCTCTAACTTTTCTTACACAAGCTGTATGTGAAAGTACACTGACACGGAACCCAAACCGGCTGCGCGCGTGCGCCATCGTGCGCTATCGTGCATAAATGTATTTTGTCCCCCTACACCAAACGCGATCACGACACGCAGGTTAAAATATCAAAACAGACTTTGAACCAATTACATTAATTTGGGGACAGGTCGAAAAGCATTAAACATGTATGGCAATTTAGCTAGTTAGCTTGCACTTGCTAGCTAATTTGTACTATTTAGCTAACTTGCTTTTGCTAGCTAATTTGTCCTGGGATATAAACATTGAGTTGTTATTTTACCTGAAATGCACAAGGTCCTCTACTCTGGCAATTAATCCACACTGTCCATTTCGTCTTTCAATCACCCACGTGGGTATAACCAATGAGGAGATGGCACGTGGGTACCTGCTTCTATAAACCAATGAGGAGATGGGAGAGGCAGAACTTGCAGCGCGATCTGCGTCAGAAATAGGAATGACTTCTATTTTAGCCCTTGGCAACGCAGACGCTCGTTGGCGCGTGCGAGCAGTGTGGGTGCAATAATTGAATAACATGGATTTCTACATTTACGACGCTTGCGCACGCGACGTGTCCGGTCTGGTCAGCATGTGAGTGTACAAAACATCAGGAACACCGTCCTAAAATTGAGTTGCACCCACTTTTGCACTCAGAACAGCCTTAATTCGTCGGGGCATGGACTCTACAAGGTGTCGAAAGCGTTCCTCAGGGATGCTGGCCCATGTTGACTTCAATGCTTCTCACAGTTGTGTCAAGTTGGCTAGATGTCCTTTGGGTGGTGGACCATTCTTGATACATACGGGAAGCTGTTGAGCGTGAAAAACCCAGCAGCATTGCAGTTCTTGACACACTCAAACTGGTGCGCCTGGCACCTACTACCATTCCCCATTCAAAGGCACTTACATTTTTTGCCTTGCCCATTCACCCTCTGAATGGCACGATCCATGTCTCAATTATCTCAAGACTTTTTACCTGTCTCCTCCCCTTCATCTATACTGATTGAAGTGGATTTAACAGGCTATATCAGTAAGGGATCATAGCTTTCACCTGGATTCACCTGGTCAGTCTATGTCATGGAAAGAGCTTTGTTTTGTACACTCGGTGTATATTTGGAGTGCGTTTGGGGTTGTTGGTTACATTGACATCTGATTTGCCCAACAAAGGACCCCATCGTTTCGAACCCAATGTATTTTCCACGTTAATTCCACGTCACAATAGGTTGACAAATTACATTGAAACAATGTTGATTCAACCAGTGTATGCCCAATGGTAAATAACCAATATGATTTTAAATTCCATTTTTAATCTCCCTCATCATACTTAAGAACTTATACAGTACATATATTATATGTTGTGACTTCTGCGGCCATAACCGAAGTGTGGGACATATATCACGCTGTCCATTTTTCGTTAGGAAAATCCGTTCTAATCCCTCTCCCCATAAAAACAGATGAGTTGCCCTAAATGCCTTTCCTCAAAGCTAATTGTCTCACCAAATAACAGATGTAACTACTATTCCATCTGTTGGCTGCTCGCTTTTTCATCATTTCGTCACTTTGGGTTCCTTTTTCTTTTTCTTGATCCAGCAGCAGCTAAGAGCAGCAGAATTGACAAAAAAAATGTAATCTGTTTGCAATTATAAATGTTTTACAACCTCACGGGTGTGAGCGCGCGGCACGACACAGGGCAGTGAGTGTTAGGAGAGGAAAGAGAGAGAGGAAAATGTTATGTGTTTTAAGGAAGGCTCCAGAGGCTAGTCCTGACCCTCAGCTGCCTGGAAGGCCTCCTCTAATAGAGAGCAGATTCAGTGACAGACCCTGTCAATCAGTCGCCCACAATAATATAATTTAATAGAGGAGGCAGAAAACCTCTTCTCCACCCCATTACCCCCTTCTCCTCAGCCAGTACACCTCAATTTAATCCCCCATCCTGATCCTGAAGGAGGACTGAGAGTAAGAGAGGAGAGGGGATTAGGTGCACTAAAAGAGCCTAAAGTAATCTGTACATCAGCCTCCCTCTCCTTTGAACATATTTTACAAGAGACAGTAATGAACATTTTTGTTTCCACTTTGAAAGTTTTTTTCTTCTTCCTGTAAATAAAAGATAACCTTCTCTTGAGTGACAGATACGTATGTGCTGCAATACACAAGTTGTAAAGCTAACGTTGAATTTATAGTGCCATTAACAGGGACTGGACGTGAATTTATTTACTTGGCGAAATATATATTGCAGTCAAAGGGCAAACATCTGGCGTGGCCAATAAATCTTCCCCTCTTGTCTCTGTCCGATAGCCTTAGATAGTTTTCTTTATTACGACTAACTATAACAGACTGTAGTCTGAACGGCACATGGTTCAGCCACTCTAGGACCCTCACACTCCGCTGGGCATCTGTTTATCTGTGGGTCGCATGGGGAGGGAAAGAGAAGTCTGTAAATCAAACATGTAACAGTGGCAGATTGCGCAATCTGTGCGTTGCTGCCGCCCCTGCGGTCTTAACGGACTGCGGACGAGTCCTTCTTCTCATCATGCAGGTGTCCGGAACACAGCAAGAGCTGTGCCAGTGAGGAATGCACAGTAACTCTCACCAAGGAGACCCTTGTATATATCACATCAGGAGGGCTTCTTCTTCTTGTTCCCCGGGAGAGGCTGAGGAGTGGCCAGAGAAGAACACTCCTCAGACACAGAGAGCGAGAGATCATCTCGGAAGAAAAGAAGACAACCAACATATTGACACCTGGAAATGAAATGTGTGATGATGAAAATGGCTCGTAACCCTGAAAATGGAATAGAAAGTGTTTTTACTGCTGGCTTGTAAAGAGACAGATATAGATGTGTTTGGGAAGTGTGTGTGATGTTCTGTGAATCCATGTCAACAAGGTCACATGTCAATGACTTCCTTTCTTTCCTACTCCTTCACTTCCCTTCTCACTCATGCATTTTGAACCCCTCTGCCCTCATAACTCCAGCTGTGTTATACCTGAAACTGCATGATAATAACTAGTGCCCCATCACTGTTCTGTACTGTCTCGCTGACCTGTAACCTCTGTCCTCTCAGATGTGGTGTGTAAGACCAAAGCCCGGGCTGATATTGTCCTGCTGGTCGACGGCTCCTGGAGTATCGGCCGTCTGAACTTTAAGACCATCCGCTCTTTCATCTCTCGCATGGTGGGAGTCTTCGACATCAGCCCTGACAGGGTCCAGATTGGTAGGTTAAACTTCAGTGTGCCTGAAGTCTCACAGGACATGCGCATTCCTGCAACCTGCAGCAGATAACATTATTATGTCTCCACTCTTTAGTCATTTTCTAGGATCATGTTGGATGGTTATACAAGGCATCTGATCTGACAGAGGCTCTGTGTGTTTCTCCCAGGTCTGGCCCAGTACAGTGGTGACCCCAAGACTGAGTGGCACCTGAACGCCCACAGGACCAGGGCTTCCCTGCTGGAGGCTGTAGCCAACCTGCCCTACAAAGGAGGCAACACCCTCACTGGTACTGTACTCAATCTACAACCACAACCTCCATTCGGAGACTGTTGTATACCGTTAGTCCCATTTAAAGGTCTATCGTGTTCAAGCTTCTATTGGCTATTTAGACGGGTAATGAAAGAAGTTCCAGTTCATGAACTTCAAAATTAAAACTGTGCCTCTGCTTTGGTTGTTGACGGTTGAGCTGTTTGTGGGATAGCCAGAAGGTGAAGGAAATTGAATTGTATGCTCCATTATGCGAATAAAACTGAGTTGTTCCTAATAGGCTCACAATGTATTTTATCATAATCTCCTTGCTCTTTAGCTGCCTGGTTGGAAAGGCCTCCGAGAAATGATTAAACCAGATAATCAGTGTGAATAATTGTTTTTGCCCTCGTTGCAGGTCTCGCTTTAAACTACATCCTCCAGAACAATTTCAAGGAAAATGTTGGGATGAGACCCAATGCTCGTAAGATCGGAGTGCTGGTCACTGATGGCAAGTCTCAGGATGACATCATTGCCAACTCCCAGAACCTGCGTGACCAGGGCATTGAGCTGTATGCCATTGGTGAGTCTCAGCCATCGTCACTAGGCAGTTTTACCTTTGCTCTATTTTGACTAGATAGGACATCTGAAGCTCCTTGTATCTATCTCAACTCGAATAAGGCAGTTATCTTTGTTATCTTCAAGTACAGTGTGAATGCTCAAGTTGCCCCAGAATAATTCCTTACACACCTTTGCCATTCTCCACTTATCTTCCTCATGAAATATCTGTAATGTATCCTCGACCTGCTCTGAGGGGATAGCTGACTTGATGTCCCTGTTTGACTCCTCCTAGGTGTGAAGAACGCTGATGAGAATGAGCTGAGGTCCATCGCCACTGACCCGGATGAGATCCACATGTACAACGTGGCTGACTTCTCCTTCCTGCTGGACATAGTGGACGACCTGACCAACAACCTCTGTAACAGCGTCAAGGGACCAGGTACATTCAGGCCGGCATTACTGTACATTCCCTGCCGTGACAGTTGAGGTGGCCGTCTAAATAGGCTATGTAGGTTATCAATCAGTCTTATTACTAATGCCTTCAAGGCTCATATTCACAGTGTCTCAGAGTAAAAGTGCTGATCTAGGATCAGTTTTGCATTTAAAATCACAATGAATAAGGGCCCATATTCTCAAACCATTTTAGAGTAGGAGTGCTGATCTAGGATCTGTCCATATAATTTGTATCATTATGATCTAAAAGGCTAAACTGAGCCTAGATCAGCACTCTTACTTTGAGACTCTTTGTGAATACGGGTGATGATCTCTGCAGCCAGCTGTGTTGTGTGAGGCTGTAGTTATGTAAACAGGGTTTAGGTCATGGCTAGAGGAGACCCTCAGTAGAGTAGCATGTCTGGTGCACCAGGGGAGACAACACAAGGAGCTGAAGGCCAGCCAACCACTGGAAATAATTTAGAATCTAAAGCCCTCCTTTCCCCACTGATAGTTTATTTTTTCCTGTCTAAAATGAGAAATAGTCTGCTCCTTAATCAAATTCAAAAGATGTAACTGAATACTATGTAGGGTACATTTTTTAGGAACGGCTTAGACTGTCTATATGTCTGTCTCCTGGATTTTCTGCTAGGGAGCTGTTTCCATATCTGAGAAGGATGTAATGAGATCCTATGCTTAGGGTTGATTTGACCCCCCTCTTTTCCCTGATAGGTGGTGGCCCCGATGCGCCCACTGACCTGGTGACCTCGGAGGTGACCCACTACTCGTTCCGTGCCAGCTGGACAGGCCCTGAAGGTCCGGTGGAGAAGTACCGTGTGGAGTACATGACCTTGTCTGGACGCCCTCAGAAGGTTAGTACCCCTAACGTCCACCCGACCGGTAACCACGACCAACCCCAAACTCCTCTGCCAATCCCCCTCTATCAGCCTCCCAAACCCGTCTCACTACAACCCTGAGCCTGAGGATGGAAGCAAGTTGTAGTAAAGCCTATGTTCTGTGACTTACTTGGCTGAATAAAGATTAAAGAGATTACATTAGAATTCATACTTACCCCACACCTAACTTTGACTGCAGGGTATTGGCTCCAGTGTGCTAGAATGGGGTAAGCTAGCTGCTAGATCCACTTCCAACTCCTTAGACTCCAATTTCATTTAAAAAGTGTTTTAGTCCAGCTCTCATGGTTTGGTGAGGCAGTGGTCTAGTATGTGATCTATGTTGTTTTTGTGTTTGTTCTCTTATAAATAGAAACGCACACTGGGTTGAAACCGGTAGAGTTTGGTCAGAGTTCTACAACTTCATTTGTGGTTCAATTGAAACCAGATGCATCAACACAGGAAACACTTATAGCTGTAGTTTGTTGTATTGTTTGTCTTGTTTGTCCGCCAATAGAAACAAACCTTTCCAATGCAAGTGAATGGGTTACGTAAAATAGACATTCCAAGTCATTCTCCATATTCACGCTGTGTTCGCCTGGTTCATGTGCACTCTTGTTGTCTGGTTGTAGATGTTTGTTGATGGCTCAGTGACCACAGCCATGCTGCCCAACCTGAACCCTCTGACTGAGTATCTGGTCAACGTCTACTCTGTCATCGGAGAGGAGAGCAGCGATCCGCTGAAGGGGACTGAAACCACCTGTGAGTCCTAATCTGTTTTTCTGTGTTATTCTTTGATCCTCTATATCCCCCCCCCCCCCCCCAGGCACTACACAGCTGATTCAAATAACCAACTCATCATTAAGTTTGGATTATTTGAATCAGCTGTATTGTGCTCGGGCAAAAAACAGTCCAGGACTGAGTTTGAGAAACCCTGCACTATACTGTACCTGTCCATTACTGTGCTTCAACATACCTGTGTCCCAAACGTAATCCCTGTGGGATCAACTAATGGACATCTTTGGGACTGTAAAACAAACATTCTTCCAGTATATTTAGCACACCCTGTTCCTGTGATGCTTGTGTGGTCCCTGTGTTCAACATTAAAGAAAGAACAAAACCGTTTTGTTTATGATACCATATGAGGCTTAAAGACAGCATCATTGTAATAACAAAGATATATATATATGCGCCCACTCACTCTCTGCAGCGAGAATTAAGTGTTTCTTTAACATCGTTCTTCAGCTTTACTTTATTTGTCCTCTAGAATAGCGTGATTTTACGAAGCAAGTCATTTCTCCATAAAAGCGGCCATAAAATAACTCATTGTTTAGTTCTCACCACATGAAATCTGCATGGCTGCGTCTCACTGTGAACATGTCGTTTTGGATGGTACTGTGCGCGCGTGTGTGTTTGTGTGCAGGTGTGTTTAGAATCTAACAGTGTTCAACTCTCCCTGTTTCCCTGTCCAGTGCCCCTCAGCGCGGTGAGGAAGATGACCATCTACGAGGAGCGTCCCACCACCATGAGGGTGAAGTGGGAGGAGGCAGTGGGCGCCACGGGCTACATGCTGCTCTACAGTGCCATCAATGCCACCGAGCCCTCTGTGGACAAAGAGGTGAGAAGGCCGGGCCAGATAGAGAGAGAGAGAGGGAGGTCTGGCTGGGACTCCAGGCCAGACCAGCTGTGGAACTGACACAGTCAAAGTCTCCACTACACACACACACGTACACACACACACGTACACACGCACACACACGCACACACACACACACACACACACACACACACACACACACACACACACACACACACACACACACACACACACACACACACACACACACACACACACACACACACACACACACACACACACACACACACACACACACACACACACACACACACACACACACACACACACAGCCAATGACCAAATACACCGGTACCCTGCCAATGTCTCCTGACAGCATGCCGATGTCACAGAGCAGTGATGAGTTACAAAGTGAGCCGTGTTTTAACTCTCGTTTTACGGACGCCGAGTCAACAAAACACACAATTATTGAGACTCAGAGGGATGTGAGGATTATTAGCTTACTGTGGCAGGATATTAGTCCCGGAGGTGTCAAATCCAGAGGGTAAGATCGTCTGTAGTATTGGCAACACTTAGATTGTTTCAGCACACTGGACACCACCAAAGATTTGTAATCTGTTCATCTAAACTGCCTGTCTGAATAACAGTAAGCCTTGTAAACTAAGGTTTGTTCCGTTATGGTCCTCCCCTGCAGATAAGAGTTGGAGAGGACACGACTGATGTCCAGCTGGTGCAGCTGATCCCCAACACGGCCTACACTCTGTCCATCTTCGCCCTGCATGGAGAGTCAGCCAGCGACCCCCTCACCAAGCAAGGAGTCACACGTACGTGCAGTGAAGAATTCCTCTACATTCACATTCATGTTCATGTTTTACTCTCTGTGCTTCATGGACGGTAAAGGACGACAGGTCCTTACTCCTACAGAGTAAACCATGGCTCCTCACTACCAGGTTTATGGAACTAAAGTGATTAAAGGAATAAAATATGGAATTTAGTAATCCTCATCTTTCTGTCCCTCTGTCCCCACCATAGTGCCCATGCCCCCTGCTGGAGAGCTGAGGGTCAGAGACGTTACCCACAGCGCCCTGAAGATGAACTGGGACGCAGCACCTGGAGCCGTCCTCAAATACATCATCACCTACAAGCCTGACGAGGGAGAAGCCAAAGAGGTGAGACTCAATGGTCACAATACATCTGTTGGACACAGACGGTAGTGAAAGCAATACTCTTCACCCTAGATAGATACTCCCCCTGGGGCTGAAGTATAGGCCTAGCAAGCCCATCTACTGGTGACAGCAGAAACCAGCTCCTGTGCTTAGCCCGTTCTCTGTTTATGCCATAATAAGCCATGATAGTGATCCTGGAGAGAGCTAGCAGATTGATACATTTTACAGATCATTTGAGGTATGACATTAGACAGCATAATGGGAAAAGCAGCTGGTGAGAGGGGTATGCAGGGGACCTCTGGGGCTTTGCTATTGGACCGGGTACCTGGTGGAATGATCACACCACTGTCGGCAGGAGATGGGGAGAGCAGGTCCCTGCCCCGCATCCTGGGGTATAAATCACATGGCGGTGCGCAAATCACATGTCCCTCCATTGGACTTAAGAGATGAAATGCACATCCACGCGTCTGATTGGGATGCTGTGGCAGCGGTGGAGGGGAGGGGAGCGGTGGCTAACCTCATGCCCAGAAAGTGGCAGCGTTCTGGGCTAGCTGATGGATGATGACGCAGGCCTGGATTAGCAGTTCCAGCTCTGTTCCTGACACTGAGAAAACAGGAAGGGCTATTCTTCTGCATCCAAGAAAGAGCGTTTGCTGTGGATTTATGATCCAGAGCCCCTCGCAAAGAAGTTTCTCCCCGAACAACTCTGAATGCAAAAACAATAAGCCTAAAGAAAGACAGAGATTTCGGAATGGCGTGATCATGAGATTCCAGCAGTGGTGGAAAAAGTACTCAATTGTCATACTTGAGTAAAAGTAAAGATACCTTAATAGAAAATGACTCAAGTAAAAGTGAAAGTCACCCAGTAAAATACTACTTGAGTAAAAGTCAAAAATTATTTGGTTTTAAATATACTTAAGTATCAAAAATAAAAGTATGAATAATTTAAAATTCCTTATATTATGCAAACCAGACGGCACAATTTGTATTTTTTATTTTTTTATTTACAGATAGCCAGGGGCACACTCCAACACTCAGACATCATTTAAAAACAAAGCATTTGTGTTTAGTGAGTCTGCCAGATCAGAGGCAGTAGGGATGACCAGGGATGTTCTCTTGATAAGTGTGCGAATTGGACCATTTTCTATCCTGCTAAACATTCAAAATGTAATGAGTACTTTTGGGTGTCAGGGAAAATGTATAGAGTAAAAAGTACATCATTTTCTTTACCAATGCAGTGAAGTAAAAGATGTCAAAAATATAAATACTAAAGCAAAGTACAGATGCCCCCAAAAAGTTGTATTTTTATTTAAGTACTTTACACCACTGGATTCCAGAGGCATGAAAAGCAATGGAGAAGTTAAAGGTGCATTATGAAGAAACAAAAACATACTACTGCTTCTACTTTGACAGAATATTTGTTTTGTTCATTGTTTATCCCTCTCCACCTCTGGATGTGCTGAGAATTTAAACATTTCCTGTGAAGGAAGTGAAGTTTACAGACTGTCTCGCCGGATGTTTACAAGGTCGCCCAGAGTTCTCGCACAGATTCTTTGGAACTCATCATTGAGACCAGAATGAGACTTTGGAAGCCATTCAACGTGGCCTTGATGATGACATTATTACTCATTATTACTAACCCTAACCCTTCATTTACAAAAAAAAGTAGTCATTCAGCTGTTGATACAAGCACGCTTTAAAACCTAATATCTGTGACACAAAGAAGCTTAATTTTAACAAGGATGTTTTCTTGGTCTGCAGCTTGAAGTGGGAGGAGGCGTGACCGCCAAAGCCCTGGACAACCTCATCTCTCAGACTGAGTATAACCTTGCTGTTACACCCATCTACGACGAGGGAGCTGGCAACCCCATGCTCAACACAGCCATCACAGGTACAGTACAGTTACACAGCTTAGTACAGGGTTAACACACTGGGGTTACACTCCATGGAAGTCCTACTCACTACTATACAGTAGGTAAGGCCTGACCAGGAAAAATATTATTGATGGCATGGCAATCTCACCAATATCATTTTCCCTTTCTTCTGTCTAGATGTTGTTCCTGCTCCTAAGAACCTGCGTTTCTCTGAGGTGACCCAGACCAGCTTCAGAGCCCACTGGGACTATGGGGCCCCTGATGTGGCCCTCTACCGTATCGGCTGGACCAAGAAGGGAGAAACCAACTTCCAATATGTAAGAGCACTAGTATTACTGGTTCTCATCTTTTAATATACAACAAAACCTGTCGAATGAGGCAAAACATTAGGCAACAAACCCTTACAAGCAAAGCAATTGATGGCTTTGGGTAGTTTAAAGTCTTACGGGTGTTCTAGCTCCTTAAGGTCCATCGTGTTGTGTCTCCCAGGCCATCCTGAACAGTGATGAGACCAGTAATGTGTTGGAGAACCTAGAGCCAGACACTCTGTACGACGTGTCCGTCACCGCCATCTACCCTGACGAGTCTGAGAGTGAAGACCTGCTTGGCAGCCAGAGAACATGTAAGACAAGTCCATCATCTAATCTAATGCCATCACAATACATCAATCAAGATACATCGTTGTAGATTCCCATCAATGCCTGATGAGATTTACTAATAAGAGCTCATTATATTTCTGTTTCTCTCTCCAGTGTCCAAGGTCATCATCACGCCTGGTAAGTTTGTTTGTTGCAATCAAGCAAAACCCATACAGCACTCCGAGAGAGCATGCATTTGAATCAAATACATTCCATTTTGTTCAGCAAATTTTACACAGGTGATCACTATCCAGAAGGTAAAATGTGAAGATGATCTGTTTTGGTTGGATGTGTGTTTAAGTGGTTGTTTATGTTGTTGTGTTCGTTCCCAGCCCCCACAGGCCCTCCCCAGAACCTGCAGGTGTTCAATGCCACCACCACCACTCTGACCGTCAAGTGGGACCACGCCCCTGGTCGTGTCCAGACCTACAAGATCACATATGTCCCCACCGCCGGAGGCAAGACCCAGTCGGTAAGAACCAGCCAGTAGCCACATGGCTCAGCTTAAGCATCACAGTCCCAAGTCCCATGCCTTTCATAGTGCTAACGTCATTGTTTAATTCTAACCATCCTCTGGATGATGAAAGGAAAAGGAACACTTTGAGGATCATGTCCATGGAGGCCTTGTAGCACGACACACAATCACCTGGTTCGTGTGATAGAAAGATCATATAAACCTATGAGAGTCTCCCACCGAAATCCCCCCAGTAAAACATCAAGATGACAGGGTACATTTTAGGAGCACATGTGGGTCAGGGACATTGACCAGAGCCTCAGGGGAGTGAGTGTTATCAGTGAGGAAAGAGGGAGAGGTGGAGGACGGGGGAGAGATGGAATGCCTGGAGCTCAGCCGGGTTGTGTGTGTGTGGGTGGATGTGTGTGTGTTTGTCTGCATGTGTGTGTTTATGTAACAGGACGGGAGTGTGGTACCAGGGGTCGTTGACCTCAGACTGTTACAGGGTTACACAATGCTGTCTGACCTTGCTGCTGCTCCACTCTAGAGCTGGATAGTAGTTTAGTCAGACAGGCTTTTTTCATCAGGCCAGATGTTTAGGCGCTTAGAGTTTGCGTGATGTAAACGCACACAAAGAGAGAGAGATACAGTAAATGGATGGAGGCAGTTTGAGATGTTTTCTCTCTCGTTTCAGACTTGTCTGTAATGTATATCTGCCATGTTGGAGTTCAAGGGTAGCTAGCGTAATGTCAGTTATTCGTCCATTCAGAGTTTCCATTGCAATGCGAGATGGAATGTTTTCCATTTCTTAATTAGAGGAGGGGAAACCTAGTTCTGTCCAGCGGCCATCCGTCCACCGGTTTCTGCGATGATGTCACACGCTAAACGTTGAGGCATTGTTGAAAAGCTGGAAGCTAATGAGCCAAGCTCAGCCAAGTGTTTCTGGTTCACTGACAGCTTTTCAACAAGTATGGAGAGCTCAGGAGGCCGCGCTTTGTTTCATTTGTGACAACAGGTCTGTGTAGGAAATGGGAGACACACGCTCCATGCTTGTGTACAAGGAAAATTGTCTTGGTGCCGAATAACATGACTTCCATCATACAGTTTCCCATTGCCTGCTGATAAGCGTTTTCCCCAGGCAACACAAAGCTTAACTTGAAAACCCACACGCACGCACACAGAGTTTACTGAGTCAGCCGTCTCTGTGAGGCGATGCAACCCAGAAGTGTTCCTTTCAATACAGCGTCACCCTGGTAAAAAAAATAATAAACGATGCACTAAATTCACCACTCATACCTCTAAGACAACACATCCCGCTGGAGAATAGATTTACCTTGGCTCTTACAATAACAAAGTGCAAAAATGCTCGCTGCATCCTCAGACAAAAACATTGACAGTCTGCTATTGCTCAACCCGAATTCTTTCGATCAAGTTGCTGACACTGACAGAAAACTGTCAAGGGAGAGAAGAGAGAATCAGAGGCATCCACATCCAATGAGAAAATAAGTATTTTTTTCCTGTTCATGTCTTCTGAGGCCACGCTGAAGAAATGATTTGATGCATTTGTAATCTGA
The DNA here is from genome assembly GCF_045679555.1 of Salvelinus alpinus. Lineage (NCBI taxonomy): Eukaryota > Metazoa > Chordata > Actinopteri > Salmoniformes > Salmonidae > Salvelinus > Salvelinus alpinus. The sequence goes on from NC_092094.1 coordinate 77,811,943, forward strand.
AGGGAATATAAGAACCATTCATGTTTGATCCAATCATTTTAAAATGAGTCAGCCCTTAGGCCCTTAGTGCAATCATTGACCAGGTGAGAACAGTCATTTGAATCTGTCTTCATCCCCCAACAGACGCAGATCGGAGGGAAGAAGAACACGGTGCTTCTTCCCAAGCTGACCCCTGACACTCCCTACTCCATCACCGTTGCAGCCATCTACGGCAGCGGGGAGAGCAAGGACATCTCTGGCAACGGAAAGACAAGTGAGTGACCTTGCTGTGGCCTGTCGAAGGCCTTCGTGATTACATCATGTTCCCTTTTGGCCCCTCAGCTGCACCCTCCCTCCTTCAGGGAATCAGGGTTACATTTGATGCCTAGATGAAGATGTTAAAGTTGCCCTAAATACTGTCTTTGTAAAACATAGATTCACACCTACCATATGCCACGTCTGTACCTCCACATGCATTTGAACATCAGAACCTCAGGGTTCTCATTCCACATAGTATGAATCCTATGGCCTCCCTTCTCTCTCTCCAGAGCCTCTGGGAGGAGTGAGGAACCTCCAGGTCACTGACCCCACCACCAGCACCCTGAACGTCCAATGGGAGGCTGCCGAGGGCAACGTCCGCCAGTACAAGATCTACTATGTACCTGCTGCTGGAGGAGCTGAGGATGTGGTAGGCTGAGCCACCTCTAACCAATCACTACTGAATTTCACTATGGAATGCACACACATCCGTTATCAAATCCATGATCTACTGCTAAAAGAATACTACACTGATACTTGGCATATTCACTCAGTCAAACACACATGCAGAAATACTGTTCCTTTACCAGATGTTTTATATCAGATCAGCTCTGTGTAGCTAGTATGACTGTTGTGTGGGTATGTGTATTTACAGTCCCAGGTCTCTGGTACTACCACCAACACTGTGCTGAAGAACCTGATGTCTGACACCCTCTACACCGTCACTGTGGTCCCTGTCTACCCCCCTGGAGAGGGCAAACGCATGTCTGAGAACGGCAAGACACGTGAGTCCACATACAGGTTTACTGTGAGGATGGTTAATGTTCTGTAGTACAGCTTCAACAACCCTTTTCTCATGGTAATTGTCATGCTATACCATGGTCACTCTGGAATATAATGAAGAACCGGTGTTCAATACGACATGATTATATTTCTACCATTATTAGTTCAGACTTTCCTGAGGAGAAGATTGTACAGTATGCTAAGGCTACAATATCAGATTACGAGTTGGGAGTTTGTTTCGTCGTTCTTTGAGAGCTGGCTTATCTGTAGAGCATACAATCCCGGGCCTTGTATTGGCTTGCTTACTCCTTATGCCAGTAAACTCTTGGATGTGCCCTTATTGTACCTGAATTGTCCTCGTAAAATAAGCCAACCCCTTTTATATCTGAAGGCAATGCCAAAAATATAGAACATGGTTTGTTTCTCATCTGAAATATCCACTTCAATGCTTGATAGAGGGATTCACTGTAGACACTATATTTAGTTTTCCTTTCCATTTTGAACACTTTCTCCCACAATTATAAGGCCGGGCCTCCCCTCAGTATGACTCAATCTTTAGTGGTCTGATTGCACAGCAAAGGAATTCCTCTGCGTTGGCAACACTAGTGGTGTCTCCAGCCTTACGGTAACGGGGTCCGTTTATGGGGTGTAATGCCTGGTTGTGGTGGTGGTAGCACAGCGGGGGGGGCTGGCATGACGTCTTTTTTCGACATTCAACTCAGCAGTCTTCTCTAGACTGGTTATATTTCTGTCATTACTGTTACTGGAACCCTTATTACCCCCCCCCCAGAACGTATCCCAGGGTACACCGGGCAATGATAGCGTTGAAGTTTTTGATCTCTATCAGAAGTGTGGGACTCTACATCTGCGTTCTCCATTCTCAGTGGAATCTATGTCTCTTCAGGTAGTCTGACAAATGTCATTAATCAAACCTAACAGATACATTTTACCGTGGCCTTGGGTCATCTCGTTCAATTTCAGGGATTGATGTATTGCTCTGACAGAAGCTATCGATATGGACTACCTGTTGATGATGTGCTTTCAGGGTGAAGTCCTTTCATTCTGGCCAATACTGTCTGGTCTCTAAGTAAAGAAGCTTGCCATGTACTTCCCACTCTGTCTTTATGAGGGTACATTGCTGAGTGGTACAAAGACTGGAAACATCTGCTTTAGTTTTAAAGGCAATTTTCAGGGGGCTACAGACCTTCTCTCCTCTTCTTCTGAGCAACCGTTAGCTACTGTAGGTACTCTAGTGTTGTTTACTGAAGGTGTACAGTGTAAAGCTGATGTATGTTTACTGTGTGGTATTGAAGACTGGCCAACTATGTTGTGTTTTGCTGCAGTTTTAATGGTTGAGTCAACTAGTATGTATTGTACACAGGCCCAGTGAAAGCTTTGATGGCTTCAAGGCGAACATTCCCTAGTGTCTCATTCAGGCACCAATAAATCTTTAGTCAGACTCTCTAATTGATGTTTTCAGCTGCTGTTCTCAACCCAACTCTCTTATTTTCCCCCTCTCCCCTGTCCCTCTATCCGTCCCTCCATCTCTGTGTCTCTCTCTATAGTGGAGCGTATTCCAGTGAGGAACATCCAAGTCTTCAGCCCCACCACTAACACCCTGAACGTACGCTGGGAGCCTGCCTCTGGCGAGGTCGTGCAGTACAGGGTTGTCTACGCCCCCCTGAGCGGCACCAAGCCCTCTGAGTCGGTGAGTCACCGCCAAGGAGACCCACAGGGCCTCTGATTGACCCCGCCCCAGGTCAGAGGTCAAATGTTAGAGTCCAGGGACTTGGGGTGTGTGCAAGGGTGGCCGAGTCCAACGCTTCAGTTCATTTGCAGCACTACAGCTCTTTGTGAAGGAACGGAACGGAACGGAGCAACATCAACCTCGCCCCTGACTTACTGCTAGTTAAAGAAAGCTCTCTCTGTCTGTGCTCCACATGGACTGTCTCTCTGGTGGCAGTTTTATTTAACAGTCTAGTACTGGTTTAAGGCGAGCTGTTCATGTTTATTAATTAAAACAGGAAACCCCGTCTGGGCTTTTCCCCTCCTTATCTGGCATGGCTGTGCCCACCTCTCTGGAGTTATGAAGTATGTATGGAGAAGCCCCACAAACAACTAATAGAGTGTTACTTGACACTGCGCAAACAGCCACATCTGTGAGAAGCATTGAGACACTGAGACCCTGTTTTTATTTAAAGTCAAAGAACATTAGTTCTTTGAAGAGTGATGCCGTTCCATTTTATTGATACCTAGAGGTGCTCTCGTTTTTTTTTATAAAGTCATCACATTTTGTTTCTTGGGGAATATTTTGATGGACTCAGGGCTGGGCTTTTCCAGTGCCAGAGCCAGCTTTCCAGGTCAGCATGTGGCCAGTGTCACGATCTACCATCAAATTGAACACTGGGAGATTTGGTGTATGCTTAACCAGATTAGGAAAGCAGCTTTGTAATATTGGGTTTACCTCGAGAGGAATATGTCGCTATTAAACCCAGAGCAGAGACCGAAGTAAGGGTTTGATGACGCTCGTTAAAAACAGTCATGTGAAGCAGAGAGAAAAAGCACACATTGAGCATGATGCAATGGTGCTTTGGGTCAGAAGTGAGAGTGAAACCAGATGGCTGTGGACAGGACTCCTGTATATTTTGTATAGTATGTGACTCTAGGTGACTAGGACATGGCAGGTAGATGAGAAGAGACTAGTTTCCCTTTGAGATCATGTTGGCAAGACACAGACAAGTGGGGTCTGGTATCCAGTATGGGTGAACTAACACAGACACACGCAGGCGACTGATAGTCAGTCAGATAGGTCATAAGAGCCAGGCGGCTGTAAGCAACTGTCAGCACATTACGTTAGTTACTCAGTGTGTTATTTCCCTGACTGCTTGGATGGGTCCTACATCATTGACATCAAAGCATACTTTTGTCCTTTCAGTGAGCACTGAGCAGTGACAACACAAGAGGTTGTTGAGTGAGGTGAGGACGAGCTGTCAGGGTTGTCACATGAAACAGCTGTCAGGCTGGGAGGGTCATAGCTGCTAGGACCATGCGGGTCATAACAGCATAATGGCATGCTTGTTGTTTTCCCCATACAGCTGACACATTTTTAAAACAGGAAGGACTCCTCCCCGATCTGGATATTGCAGTGTAGGCTAGCCTAACTGATCACTGTTCTTCTACAGATCTCCTTGATATTTCTGTTCATTCTAGTCCTGATCAGTGTTTTTCCAGTTTTCAGAATCAAACATGTATGAGGGTAGTAATTTGATTGAATCCATCCATCTAGATATGTATTTCTAGAACTACAACCCTAAACCTAAATGCTTGTTCTAATTCAACTCATTACAATTCTCTCTCACAAACATGAGCAAGCTCACAAATGCATTTCATACACCCTCTCATTCACGCACGCACGCACACACACACTTTCTCATTCTCTCTCACACGCAAACAAACAAAGGCCTGCTGTTTGCTTCATCCTCCCATTGGGCCCAGTCCTTCAGCATTGACTCCTGTGTCTCTGTCCTCTCTGTCCCTATTCAGGTCCTGGTTCCTGGGACATCCACCACCACCCTGCTAGAGCAGCTGGTCCCAGACACGTCCTACAATGTGGGAGTGGTCGCCATCTATACTGACGGAGAAGGACCGCCGGCCGAAGACAACGGCAAAACACGTAAGATCCACTAAATCATACATAAGATCCTGTGGCCTTTACAGGTTTATCCACGTTCACCTACTCGCTTGATATCGTGCTAACTTCCTTATTATCCCGGTCCCAGTTCCCCGCAGTGGCCCAAGGAACATGCGTGTGTTTGATGCCACCACCAGCTCTCTGAGTGTGGGATGGGAACATGCTGAAGGTCCAGTGCAGCAGTACAAGATCACCTACGCCCCCACCACTGGAGACCCCATTGAGGAGCACGTAAGCACCCATATTGCTGATTTGTCTAATGAAATTCTCATCAAACACCACCAAAGTTGTATGTGGCCCAAGGCACGTGTGGCCCAAAGTCCTTATTTATCCTCTGGTTGAAGTAACTGTAGTTTCAAATAGTCATGCAGTGTCCTGCCTGTATGTCCTGTAGACTATGGTTCCTGGGAACAGAAATACTGTCATCCTGCCCAACCTGGATCCAGACACTCCCTATAAGATCAACGTGCAGGCCATCTACCTTGATGGACCAGGAGGAGATCTGGATGGAGACGGACACACAGGTATGCTAGCACATTGTATGCTTGGTCCTCTATGCAACATGATAGAATAGCAGACCCACACGGCGCTCCACAAACGCACAGTTATTACATACTGGAAGTCATAGTCGCACGCGCGCACGCACACACACACACACACACACACACGCACACATACAGTACAAAGTTAATGGAGAGAAAGAATTACCAGTAGAGGGGTTTTATAAACTCAGACACTGATTATTATCCTAGATCTAAGAAACAATAGAAACTGCATGACTTGGCTTCAGCTCAGACTGCTTGTTTGTGCCAGAGACGTGAACTGGCTGTCCTCCAATGGGAGATCTCATACGGGAGCTGCCCAATACCCAGTCTCATTTCCCCTAACAAATTACACCACATCAAAGCAAATACATGGCTTAGGATCGCATGGCTATGATATTCATGTTCAAAGCGTTTAAATATGTTGTTAATATGTTTTGAATGTCTGTGTTTCCTTCCCCACAGTTGGCATGCTGGGGCCTCAGAACCTGAGAGTGTCAGATGAGTGGTACACTCGCTTCAGAGTGTCCTGGGACCCCGCCCCCTCCAGAGTGGTGGGCTACAAACTGGTCTACTCACCTGCAGGTCAGATAGCTACTGTTCTATTCTATTCAGCCGTGAAAGAACATTGTCTGACGACAAATCACTTGACTTGCTTAATATACTCTATCCTGCTAAAGAAGAAAGTCACATATCTTTTGAAGATGTGATTGCTTGCCTGCTGTTATTGACCTGGAGTGTCCCTGTCTGTGTTTGAAGGTACTGATCAGACCATGGAGACTTTCGTTGGAGATGTGACCACCTACCAGCTGCACAACCTGCAGCCAGGAACCACCTATGACATCAAGGTGTTGGCCCAGTATGACGCTGGCCTTAGCGGACCTCTCATTGGACAAGGAACCACACGTAAGTGATTGATTGGTTGTTTGATTGTTTTGGTTGATCAAATGGTTGATTGACTGTTCCTGTCTTTCACAGTGTACCTGAACATCACTGACCTGACCACCTACAATGTTGGTTATGACACCTTCTGCATGAGATGGACCCCCCACAGGGCTGCCACTTCCTACAGACTCAAACTGAATCCCTTCGACTGTAAGTACTATTCCTGGCTGGGAGCCAGACGAGGCTGGTGGGAGGAGCTATAGGAGGACAGGCTCATTGTAATGGCTGGTATGGAATAAATGGAACAGAGTCAAACGTGGTTTCCATATGTTTATGTGTCTGATACCGTTCCATTATTCCGTTCCAGCCAGTACAATAAGCCCATCCTCCTGTAGCTCCTCCCACCAGCCTCCTCTGCTGGGATCCCATTCATAACATTGATCCCAATGGGAGAGGATTGTTTCTATACATTGCCTCTTGTTTTATATTTATTTCAGAATGTCTACTGTCGATCAGATATGTAGCCAAAGTTACCAACCTATCACAAAGGTGTAGTTGATAAAAATGACTTAAGAATGTTAGATAATTGTATTTTATTTATGCCCACTGATCCATCTGTTTCTTATTAACTCTCCGACGCTAGAGTTATGTAAGAGGAAAAAATATGGAAAGAAATGTTGGAATATTTAAGTCTGTTTACAGTATGGTAGCCATTATAGATGGAAGCAGTGCACTTTGCCACATTAAATGAATTCTTGTTTATTTGAAAGGGTATCTGTTGAATAACAGAAATCACTGTGTAAGCCCACTGCTGCCTCAGTACCACTGGCTGTAACCCCTCTGAGGGAATACGTTTAGAGTGTCTGGGGATAAATCACGTGATCCACTACCGATGTGGGTAACTCTTTCCTCTTCCCTGCAGCCTCTAACAAGGGAGCTCAGGAGACCACCATTACTGGGTCTGAGAGCCACTACTGCTGGGACGGCCTGACTCCTGACGCCCTCTACAACGCCACAGTGTACACACAGACCACCAACCTGGAGGGACCCGGAGTCAGCGTCAAGGAGAGGACGCGTAAGAAACCCCAATAACCATCAGACCTGTAACATGCCCCCCCCACACACACACCACCACACTCAGGGTGTAAGAAAACACCTCAGTGTCTTTGCAGGGGGCTAACATGGCATGCTAGTAAAAGCCAAATGGTTTGACTGTTTATGTTCTGGTCTTTGTTACAGTGATCAAGCCCACAGAGGCCCCAACTGAGCCCCCCACCCCACCTCCACCTGCCACCATCCCCCCTGCTTTGGACGGTAAGGAGAGGCTTCAAGTCAGCAGGCTGTGGAGTGACGTGAAGCTAACACAGAGAAGAGACTCTTTATATGTCTCCTACCTGACATGTCCGTTGACTTTGCTCTGTGTGTTCCACAGTGTGCAGAGGAGCCAAGGCTGACCTGGTGTTCCTGATTGATGGCTCCTGGAGTATCGGAGACGAGAGCTTCAGTAAAGTGATCCAGTTTGTCTTCAGCATGATCGGCGCCTTCGACGTCATCCACCCTGGCGGCATGCAGGTACATAGCCATGCAGACTATCCTCTGAGATATAACGCTTCAAAGCGAAAGTGATGAGTCTGCTTGTTTACAGCATATTCTCTTCTCCTTTCCTTTTTTAGAGTGGATTCATGTCAATGATTTATGTTCTCCCTCTCTCTCTCTCTCTCTTCTTCTGGAAACAGGTGTCTTTTGTGCAATACAGTGACAGTGCCAAGACAGAGTTCAAACTGAACACTTACCAAGACAAGGGAAGGACCTTGGCTGCGCTGCAGCTCGTCCGCTACATGGGAGGAAACACCAAAACAGGTACGCCCACAGACCACTGACTGGCTGCCAGTCTCAATGTGACTGACTGACATCCTTAACCCTCAATGCATAATGTTGAGTTAATAGAAAAGTTGAGATACATTCACTCAGCGGCAATGTCATCATAGTGTCTTCATCATGCTGGTGGAGTTGAATGAGTCCATAGTTAAAGGTTGAGACTGATGTCCGACCCCTCTGTGTACAGGTGCTGCTCTGAAGCACGTTGGCGAGAAGGTGTTCACCTCAGACAACGGCATGAGGAAGCACGTGCCTAAGGTTCTGGTGGTCGTCACCGATGGTCGCTCCCAAGACGAGGTCCAGAAGAGTGCCTCCAACCTGATACACTCTGGTAAGTGTTCAAAGTTGGGATTTGTCCTTATAGAAGTCAGAAACTGGATTTTTTTCAGTCAAGGTTTAGTAAACCTTAGTTGACTTTAAACGTCATTTTAGTGTAGCTAGCTATGTAACTTGTTTTGAGGTATAACATTGTTTACCTCTTTTGGGGGGTTTTCGTTTTTTTCAAGTTGGAGTGCTGTACTGGCAGATCTAATCAGCTACTGTGAAATAGATGTGAACAGCCACTAAGGTTTGATTAGGCCATGGCGTATGGATTCTAAAGGTTGTCTTTGTACTCATCTCACTCCAGGTTACAGCGTGTTTGTGGTCGGTGTGGCCGATGTGGACATGACAGAGTTGAGGAACATCGGCAGCAAGCCAAGTGAAAGACACGTCTTTGTTGTGGATGACTTTGACGCGTTCGCCAAGATCCAGGACAACCTCATCACGTTCATCTGTGAAACGGCCACATCCAGTAAGATTAGCATCGGCATGACGCAGTACCTTAAGACACAAGTTGAACCAGATTGACGTTTGCTGTCTGTTGTCCTCTAGCCTTTAACAGCTCATCATGTTGTTTCATTTCTCCCTCGTCAGCTTGTCCTTTGATCTACATCAACGGGTTTACTTCACCTGGTAAGTATATATTCCGAATAAACTGACAGATACTAATAACACCTACGGGCCAGTCAGTACTGTACAGAATCTTCCTTTGTATTAACTTGTATTTTCTCATGATTGTGTATTGACCTGATGTGTATTCTCCAGGCTTCAGAATGCTTGAGGGCTTCAACATCACAGACAGGACCTTTGCTGCCATGAATGGCGTGTCCATGGAATCTGGCTCCTTCAACAGTTTTATAACCTACAGGCTTCACAAGGACGCATTCCTCTCTGCGCCCACAAAGTAAGTGTGTGTGTGTGCTTGCAGCCTGTTTCCTTCGTGCGCGGCCTGCTCCTCTCCTGCGTACTATAATGCTGGCCTGTGTAATTATTTTTAATGACCTTCAAAGGCTCGGCAGCCTGCAGTCCCCCCAGCGCCCATCCAGCATCTACAGAGCCCCTTGCCAGTTCTGTTTGTTGTTGCAGCTTGTAGAATATGAAGTGTTAGTAAGAGAAAATAATTTTGTTCGGAGTGTAAAGCTCTCAGGGTAGGGCCCTCTTCCACATATGTCATAGAGGGAGCAACCAAAGCAGCCACAGGTCAAAAGCCCAGGTCTTTATTGAGCCCATTAAAATGTCTTCAAGCAATTGCTGAGCTGCTCAAGAATTCTGTTCTAACCTCTAAGGCACGAGCATGCTTTGTTAATTTGTCCATAATGGTTTGTATTTGTGCGTGGGTTAGCCATTGACTCAATGTGCACATGTGAAAACACTTCCAGCCGTAAAGTAGGGACAGAAAAATATTTCAATATGTCAGTAATTTTTCAAGGCTGGGCTAAAACTGGCAACCATTTTCAGGTTGTGTGGCCAACGTGACAGGGTGGATATTGTGTGTCTTTTTGGTTTATGGTGTGGTTTTTAAGGTGCCAACATTGTTGCTCTCTGTCTTTGGTCTTCCAGGAGTTACAAAGAATCTAGTGTTTCATCCTGACCCAAGGCTCTATAGGTTACGATTTGCCATCTTAATCCAAACAGGTTTTTGTGAACTCTCTCATGTTGCTCAAAGATTTATCATTATCTGATGATCTATATCCACTAGGCACACACTGGTTGAATCAACATTTCCATGTCATTTCATTGAAATTATGTTGAATCAACGTGGAATAGACTTTTGAATTGACATCTGTGCCCACTGGGTAAACTAGTGATCAGATATTCTCAAGGCTGGTGTCTATGAAGTTGACCGTCTTACAAAAGTAGAATCCTTTAGCTCCATGAAAGATGTCTGCCATGACACCTGTATCCTGTATTTTTGTTCCTGCCAGGGAGATCCACCCAGAGGGTCTTCCTCCATCCTACACCATAATCCTGCTCTTCCGTCTCCTCCCCGACACCCCCAACCAGGCATTTGATATCTGGCAGATTGCTGACAGCAACAACAACCCTGAGGTTGGGGTCACCGTCAACCGTAAGCCCCCGCCATGCTTTGTTTCTCTTATAGGGTAAGCTGTGGCTGCCCAACAGCTATGGTCTGATGCCCCTCCTTACTGCATCAGATAACAGTGTTTAGAAACTTAGACCAGTGTAATGACCTGTAAGCCACTACGGTCCATTGATCCTCTGTTGGTAAATGCAGGATAAAGGAGATTCAGACCTCTGAATGCAAAAGCATCAACCCCCAGACTTGGCTGTATCAAGTTCTCTCTCATAGGAAAGTGTTTTGGTTTGACACTGACTTTTACGCTCTGTGTGTATTTCCAAGTCCATAAGTGTTCCCTTGTGTGCCTAAGTTTGTGATCAAGTATTGTACCTAAGTATTCGCTAGTTACGTAAGTGTTTAGTTGTTCATAAGTGTTTACTTGTGAGGGCTATCTCCCCTGTAGCTCACTCTCTGTGTCTGTTTCCATGTGTGTTGCGTGACTTCTCCCTGTAATGTATGGGGGCCATCTGAAACCATCGTTCCCTCTTTTCAGCTTCCAGCAAAACAATCACGTTCTACAACAAGGACACCAGAGGGGAGATCCAGAGAGCCACGTTTAATGAGGATCAAGTGAAGAGAGTTTTCCACGGAAGCTTCCACAAGGTAAACACCATTTCACTTGAATGACATTAAGGCTTGGCAAAGGAATCACATATCTTGGCTTATTTTCCTGGTTGAATTTCCTGAGGACATACAGATCTGCAATAATTTGGGATAATTACTTCCAAAACACCAGGGTCCAAAGAAGCCTTTTCACATGAATAATGGATTTCTGTGGTAAAATGTTTAGATGAATGATTATTCCTGTCTGGGATGTGTACCCTTGATATGGTCACCTCCTATGATAGATGTAATTGTCTGTTACCAGTCTTTATGAGCGGTCATGTCTGTTCATAGTTGACGTTTCTGTGGATTAGTGTTTTGCCTCATTGAGTTCACCTACTGAGGTGATAATCAATGCCAAGACTAAGGTCTAGCTAGGATCTGGTTACCTACCTCTCACGACATTGAATGCGATATGGATTCGGTGCCAAAGTGGAGTTCAGGCCTTTTTACAATCTGGCGTTCAGCTTTGTTTTCGGAGACTTTAGGCAGTTATTTTGATGAATGGTTTGGAAGAACTATAAATATCTTTCCAAAGGTTGGAGGAGACTTTTGTGACCCATGGTCACCTTGCACAATGTGCAACCAGTTAGCCTAGCGATGGAGGCTTACACTGATTGGCCATTGTCCTGGCGGCGGTCAGGTGGGAATTCCTGAACATTCTGAGGAAGTGGGCTGTTATTGGATCAGTGTTTGTTGTGGTTTACCTCGTTTACAATAAATAAAACCTGATACATTGGGAAAATGACCAGGTCGTACTTTTACCACGCAAAACAGAAAGCTAGCTGCGTGTGCACTATGAAGTATTTTCAAGAGTATTTGCTGCTTGAATCAAATTATCTGTTAATAACATTAATTTCCTGCTTCAACAGATGGTTTCTAAAAGTCAGAGTAAAATCCTCTCAAAGTATTATCACACGCCATGTTTGCAGCCGGGGGAATAAACTGATGTAATCGACCCAAAAAATTCAACAAGCCCAAAGAGACTTACAAACATCTGTAAACATGAATGGAGATATTTGGAGATATATTGCATCTCCTATACTTCACATCTTCCTGCCTCTGAGTGTGGATTCCCATTGCCGCCCTATTACTTTCCTATGGTGGGATTACAATGTCAAGTCTGAGTGGGGGTCATTGAGTACATACCTACAGTCATTAGCCACTCAAGGCTTTTCAACCCTGTTGAAATAACACTACAGACAATGCCGTAATTGATTTTAAAAGCCCTTGTTTCTCTAGAATGATTTTGTCACAAGCCAAGTTTTAAAACCGTCATATACAGTGTTTCTGCCACATTCTGGGTACCGCAATGTCACAGCAGGAGTAGAGGAGCTCAGATGGCACATCAAACGCTAGGCCCAACTCAAAGCAGGGCACAACGTAAAACATCCTCTGTTATGCTCAGCTATCATAAGATGAGAAGGATTTAAACAATGAACGTCAGTATATTTTCATATTATTTTATGAATGTTTCAAGATGTAAGATGCATCTAAGATGTAGATGTTACTGTTTCCAATGGACTTGAAGAATGTTTCAAGTGTATCCATGTTTCTGAGGACCCTCTCGTGTAGTCTACTCTGATCTGACATCAAATGTACTTCCTAAGGTCAATGAGTCCACTCTGAACACTTAAAGGTTATGAGGGAGAAGGGTTTGCCCATAGAACCTCAAATGAATGTAGTTTCAGTCAGACCACTAAGCAGCAAAGCTAATTACAGGACAGTGTTATGAATGGGACCCTGGAAAATGTTGGGTCAGGGCTATATCCGATGACGTCAGTGACATCAGCACAATGACATCATCAGAGCTCTAGTTAGGTACCAGCCTACGTGTCTGTGTTTCTTGTCTATTGCTGTGGTGGTGCCTGCAGTCTGACTGTTCTGAGTGGCTAGTATGTGGTGCTGTGGTTACTGCGCTGAGGGAAAAGGAATCTACAGCGGTCTACCTACCAGATTAATTGCTGGACTGGTGCATGTGTATACTGTAGTTACTGACTGGTGTTTTTGTGTGTATTGTGGTTTCCCAATGGTTCATCCATGGGTGGTTTGGAGTGACCTCAGCGTATGGCGCTGGAACCTATCTGACTAGTGAAGTCAGAAAGGACAGCTGGACTTAAACACAGCTGTTACACAAATGCTCAAATGTAGCCCTTAGCATGGATAGTGTGCCCTACCTCAGAGCACCTCATATCTTTTGATATGAACTCAGAATAGATTGTTATGAGACTCATAATAGATTTGAGGTTTTCCCCTCCTCGCGACTATTTCACTCACAAAATGAATTGTTAATTCTAAGATTAGACATGTCCATGGGAAAATATGAGACAATAATCCAAACCAACCCTCATCTTTATTTCTAGTCTGACCCATGCTCTCATTTGAACTATAGTCCTGATGTTTGCCAAGTGTAGTAAAACGTGTAGGGTGTAGCTACTTCATATAGTTTAATAGCAGGGTAAATGTTTTTTCATCAACTCATATATTGTATGTATCATTGGGGGTTTTGCATTTTGTTGCGATCAAGTGGAAATATTAACGTTTTTAGTGGTTTTTGTCATAGCTAGATGTATTCAGTCCACCCACTCTGCAGTTTCCCCATACTTAAAGCTTCACAAATGCAGCTATTATTCTCTGAGAGGACCCAAACTCTCTCAAACTTTCCATTCAGGGATTGGGTGGTTAGGTTTTGCCAGTATTTGCATGCACTAATTGAGAATGAGTGGGAGAAGAGAATGCTCCAAAGAACCCAAGTTGTTTAAAACGTTGGTCTTTGGTCAATCTCTAACTGATACTTTGCCAAAGCCCTGACTGCCCTCTTTGTACTCTCGTTATTACAGTGTTTTCTCTGATGCATTATTTTAAAAGCCTTCCATTCCGTGAGGTAGTCAAGCAGATTTAATGACGTATACAACCATTCCAGCCCCAGAGGAAGCCACTCGGAAATGAAATGGTGACAACCAAGGCTAAGCACCTCCTTCGGAAGCCTGGATGGGAATATTCCATTGTCCTTCAGGACTGGACATGGGAGCATAGATGTCTGGAATGATATGGTGGCAGTAGTATACCTAAACTAGGATTTTGTCTCTTCCTGAAAAAAGTTGAGATCTGTGAATGCAATTTAGCGTTGCATCAAAACATTTCAGATAAGTGAGAGAGATATGTCAATCTAATTAAGGAATCCTATCTTAGGTAGCGAGGCTGGATGTGAACTGTGATTTCATGGCCATCAGGGCTCAGGATGGAGAAAAAGGAGGAGCCGTGAAGACAGCCAATACTAAGAAAATGGAGTCCGATAGAAATCATGAACGTATGTCAGGGGAATCAGGGGGAAAGAAGGCAACAGAAGCCAATATATGACTATATGAACTGTTACTGTACTGTCTGTGGACTGGACACCTAGCTCTGATATAGCCTACATTATGGTGTCTACAGTATACCAATGGGAGAATCCATACTAGTGTGAATGGAGTGCTGAGAAAGAGATGTGTCCAAGATGTGTCAATGTCCAGAAGAGCTATGGGCAGAGGAATGGAGGATTAATTGAGTGTAATTGTGACTTGGCTGGTCACGGTGGAAGTCGAGGTCTGGTCTGTCTTGACTCCTGTGGTTTTTGATCCATTCAGAAGATGTTAATCATCTGTGTCAGTGTGATAGTTTTCTCAGGCCTTTGTTAGAGAATGAGCCATTGTGCGATTCAATGATTGCGTTCCAATTGAATAAGCTTCCTGTTCACCAACATCAGCCTATTTCAGTTGATGGAATTCTATTTTGCTTTCAAATGATGAGAGAAAACACTGACCGTTTTATGGTGAATCCTCATTTTCCAGTAACATTTTCCAGTAATATTTTCCAGTAATATTTTCCAGTAACATTTTCCAGTAATATTTTCCAGTAATATTTTCCAGTAATGTATAAGTTCGCATTCTTTGCACTTGCAGTACACCATTGAGCGTTATTTTTGGTAAGCCCACAAGTGCATCATAGTATCTATGTCCATGCCAGGATCCTGAGGTATCAGACCCCTCTCCTGTGGTTGGCCAGATAGTCTGTTCTCTTGCCAAGAAAGTCCACTGTAATTTTGTGAGTGGTTGCCAAGTGCGGTTTTTATTGCTCTATAGGACAGTAATGTTAGCCTGCTCTCTCTGTCAGGGTGACAGCTTGTCAGACTGTTAAAAAAAATCCAACTGCACAGGAAAGTATGTAAAGTATAGCACTTTTGATGGGTTACCACAAACAACATCATTTCAAAGGCCCATATTCTGACACTGTGTGTTGTTTCATATATAGCCAGAGCTTGTTTTATCTTTTAGATTTTTTTATGTTTGAAATCAACTTTCTTCCAAGGGACCTACAACCAGAATGTTCTTACGTGATTCTAAGCTATTGCCTTACCTCCTTACTCCATTTGCACACACTGTATATAGACTTCTCTATTGTGTTATTGACTGTACTTTTGTTTATCCCACGTGTAACTCTGTGTTGTTGTTTTTTGTTGCACTGCCTTGCTTTATCTTGGCCTGGTCGCAGTTGTAAATGAGAACTTGTTCTCAACTGGCCTACCTGGTTAAATAAATGTCAAATAAAATGTACAGTGGGGAGAACAAGTATTTGATACACTGCCGATTTTGCAGGTTTTCCTACTTACAAAGCATGTAGAGGTCTGTAATTTTTATCACAGGTACACTTCAACTGTGAGAGACGGAATCTAAAACAAAAATCCAGAAAATCACATTGTATGATTTTTAAGTAATTAATTTGCATTTTATTGCATGACATAAGTATTTGATCACCTACCAACCAGTAAGATTTCCGGCTCTCACAGACCTGTTAGTTTTTCTTTAAGACGCCCTCCTGTTCTCCACTCATTACCTGTATTAACTGCACCTGTTTGAACTCGATACCTATATAAAAGACACCTGTCCACACACTCAATCAAACAGACTCCAACCTCTCCACAATGGCCAAGACCAGAGAGCTGTGTAAGGACATCAGGGATAAAATTGTAGACCTGCACAAGGCTAGGATGGACTACAGGACAATAGGCAAGCAGCTTGGTGAGAAGGCAACAACTGTTGGCGCAATTATTAGAAAATGGAAGAAGTTCAAGATGACGGTCAATCACCCTTGGTCTGGGGCTCCATGCAAGATCTCACCTCGTGGGGCATCAATGATCATGAGGAAGGTGAGGGATCAGCCCAGAACTACACGGCAGGACCTGGTCAATGACCTGAAGAGAGCTGGGACCACAGTCTCAAAGAAAACCATTAGTAACACACTACGCCGTCATGGATTAAAATCCTGCAGCGCACGCAAGGTCCCTCTGCTCAAGCCAGCGCATGTCCAGGACCGTCTGAAGTTTGCCAATGACCATCTGGATGATCCAGAGGAGGAATGGGAGAAGGTCATGTGGTCTGATGAGACAAAAATATAGCTTTTTGGTCTAAACTCCACTCGCCGTGTTTGGAGGAAGAAGAAGGATGAGTACAACCCCAAGAACACCATCTCAACCGTGAAGCATGGAGGTGGAAACATCATTCTTTGGGGATGCTTTTCTGCAAAGGGGACAGGACGACTGCACCGTATTGAGGGGAGGATGGATGGGGCCATTTATCGCGAGATCTTGGCCAACAACCTCCTTCCCTCAGTAAGAGCATTGAAGATGGGTCGTGGCTGGGTCTTCCAGCATGACAACGACCCGAAACACACAGCCAGGGCAACTAAGGAGTGGCTCCGTAAGAAGCATCTCAAGGTCCTGGAGTGGCCTAGCCAGTCTCCAGACCTGAACCCAATATAAAATCTTTGGAGTTAGCTGAAAGTCCG
Source organism: Salvelinus alpinus (assembly GCF_045679555.1). NCBI lineage: Eukaryota > Metazoa > Chordata > Actinopteri > Salmoniformes > Salmonidae > Salvelinus > Salvelinus alpinus. The sequence continues at coordinate 77,828,786 of NC_092094.1, forward strand.
TATTGCCCAGCGACAGCCCCCAAACCTGAAGGATCTGGAGAAGGTCTGTATGGAGGAGTGGGCCAAAATCCCTGCTGCAGTGTGTGCAAACCTGGTCAAGAACTACAGGAAATGTATGATCTCTGTAATTGCAAACAAAGGTTTCTGTACCAAATATTAAGTTCTGCTTTTCTGATGTATCAAATACTTATTTCATGCAATAAAATGCAAATTAATTACTTAAAAATCATACAATGTGATTTTCTGGATATTTGTTTTAGATTCTGTCTCTCACAGTTGAAGTGTACCTATGATAAAAATTACAGACCTCTACATGCTTTGTAAGTAGGAAAACCTGCAAAATCGGCAGTGTATCAAATACTTGTTCTCCCCACTGTATATATAATAACTTAATTATAAGGAGGACTGAATAACAAATCATGTTAATAGTGGTGATTTAGTGAAATACATTATCAGCATCTTAATAGACATCAGTTAGACTTTAGGTGTTTCGACTCCACGTGGGTTCAACTGGGTTCTTAGTTTCAAATCAAATAAAAAAACTAGTTTATGTTACGAGACTATCGAATCATGTTGCTTATTAGGTCTTTCCATTGTAGAGAGAGGATCTTTTTTAATAGGGAAACGGCATGTCAAAAACTCTGGACGCTCTCAGTATCTCACGCAGGCCTGGATGTCCAAACATTGTAATGAAATAATAATAATAATATGGCGGGTGCTTATATTTGGCCTACTTCACTTTGGAAATGTGTTTTTTTACATATCCCAACTCCCCCTGAGACGCACTCTGAGAGTATAGGGTCACGGCCATGGTCTGCCATTATCAAGGTGACCCTGGAGCAATTAGGGTTAAGTGCCTTGCTCAAGGGCACATCGACTGATTTTTCACCTTGTCGGCTCGGGGATTCAAACTAGCGTCTTTTTGGTTACTGGCCCAACGCTCTAACCGCTAGACTACCTGTCACCCGTTGTTGTTGCTGTCGTAGTTCATATTGAGATTAGAGTGGTCTTGACTAATAATCCTCTCCTCTTCTTCCTCCTGCTACAGCTTCACATCAGTGTTTCTCCCGAAAGGGTCAAACTGAACGTGGACTGCCAGGAGGTGGCAGAGAAACCCATCAAGGAGGCCAACAACATCTCCACAGACGGCTATGAGGTGCTGGGAAAGATGGCCAAGTCAGGAGGATCAAAAAGGGAGTCGGCAACGGTGAGTGGAAAATGTACAACACTTATTCAAACTGGAAAACCCCTAAGGAAATGCATCCGTCACTCACACACAAGCTATTGGTGTTAAGTGTGAAGTGCAAAGTGCCCAGGTTTTACACCTAGCTCCTCATCTGCTGATGCTCAAGTAAGAGCTACAACTCACAGTCATTGCTGGAGGAATGAAAGACGCTGCTCTCTCTCTCTCCCTCTCATCTCACCTGTGTTCCAGCTCTCTGTGGGTGCTGGTCTGTGTCTGGAGCCGTGCCGTGTTGAGTCCTCAACGCTGGAGCTCAATGGAAGCCATGTGTAACGCCCATCTGTGTTCTGATCTCTCTTTTTCTCCTCTCTCTGTTCTGTTGTACAGTTCCAGCTCCAGATGTTTGATATTGTGTGCAGCTTGAGCTGGACCAGCAGAGACAAATGTTGTGACCTCCCGGCCACGGTAAGAGCAGTTTAGTAAGGCCTCATACCTGTACAGTACCATCCAGCCTTGGCACTTTGACTCGCCCTCTAGCACGTACTATAAGTTAAGAGCGCCATTATATTCTTACACGCATGCACGTGTCAGAGGTTATATGTTATTTCTAAAGTGTGCATGTGCTGTATAGACTTTGTCTGAAGCCTAGCTGGGAAAAAGTTTAAAATGAAATGATTGCATTGGCAGGCCTGAATAGACCATTGTATTCCTCTTTAATTGGATTAATCTCAGTACAGTTTTACAATTCCAGTCCCACCAAAACAACTGGTCCTTTTGATCATGTGGTGAACAGACGAATCATTGTACTCATCTGTGATATGTTTATTGCCAGATACATGTGCACTTACTTACTTGACTGTAGCCAATTACCCATCTCTCCCTCTCTGTGTAATTTGCATGATATATTCATATATCATGGCAAAGAAGGCTGTGTTGTGTAAGATGTCACATATTTCCTTCCACAAAACAGTTGGGTTTCAGTTGTCAAAGAGTATTTGTGTGTAGGCCATGCACTCCACTAGGGCAGCAGTTATATTTCAGTATGCACCCCAGTTTTATTAAAACTTTATCAGCTTTTCTAATGGGTTTCCTTAAGGAAAACTTCAAGGCACCATTTTATGGTTTGGGTTGTCAGAGCAGTGGCACTCATTTTCAAGACAGATACTCCTATCTGCACTTATCTGTATTTTGTGGGTTACCAGAAAGGCCCACAGATGTCAAGAGATCCTCAATGGGTCATTCTATTAATATTGTATTTTAGTGAAGTATTTTTTACATTCTCATTATCTTCCATTCCCTCCCCCTCTCCTTCCTTTCTGTATTGCAGAGAGATGAGCTCAAGTGCCCGGCTCTTCCACACGCGTGCACATGTGCACAGGACAGTGTTGGCCCTCCGGGGCCACCCGGCCCCTCGGTAAAGACATTAACCATACCTCCATCCCTCCATTTCGTCTTGTCTTGGTGCAGGGTTCTCTCTACTTCGGTCTGTCCTCGCCTGGCAGCAAAGCTCTCTGTCTACTCTCTCATATAATGATGATGATGATACCACTCTGTCTCCACTATGATGATGATGATGACATATAGGAATAGTGTTACAGGGGTATTATTTTTTCTTCATAATTGTTGCCCTGCTCTAAAGTTTAAGCATGTGGATATTAGAGTGGGGACATCCCTCATCTGTGTTTTTTCCCATGGAAAACAAAAGAGAGGGGGATGAGATGAATGGCATGCGATGAGGTGTGGGCTATCAGGCTTAGAGATGTGTCAAAAGATAAATGCCCATCTGAAGAAAAAAAACCTGGAAAAACCTTGAAGAGGAGTCTGGAATATGTATGCTTCACTTTGCAACCTCACTACGCCCCTGTGGAGATTCCTGAAGGCTTGGGGTTTAGGTCTGGACGCAGCTCCTGTTGTGGGGATGGCTCTGATTCTCCGTCTCTGACTCTGTCTTTCATTCTGTCTTGACTTTCCCAGGGTGGACCAGGTACTAGAGGAACCAGAGGAGAAAGAGGAGACTCAGGCCCAACTGTAAGTCAAGATTTTGGACCATTGTCAAGCCATTTAACACACACTTGGATCCAGAGCGATTAATGAGTCTGAGTCATTGGATATTATGGTGTTGTGTGGTCCGAGCCGCAATCAAACGTTGAATCAAGCCATATCCAACTGAGCTAGCTCGGCTGCAGTCCAAGGCCCAACTCATTTACAGTAAAGCAGAGTTCAGCATGATGCAGTAGGGATCTCAAAGCAGTTACCACTGAACAGTACAGTCCACCATTTGCATGCCCCATCAGACAAAACAGATTGCTCACATCTGAACTCACTTATTGAATGTTCTGTATATTCTTCAGCTTGATTTGTACGGTGTATTTTTCTGGAGGCCAGTGTCGAGAAGTCTGATGAGAAATAGAACTTGTTTCTCACCAACAGTTCATTCTCATTCTCTCAGCCCTGCTGTGGAGAAGTCTACAGGGAGATATGGTGTGAATAGTTTAAAAGTAATGGGACTATGTTTGGTTTTGTCATTCCGCTTCAACCATAGGGTTCAATGGGCCCCCGTGGAGAACAAGGACTTCCAGGACAATCCGGACCTCCAGGTCCACAAGGTCCTAACGGCTTGTCTCTGCCAGGAGAACCTGTAAGTAACACCCCCTTAGGTTACGAGGAAAACCGGTGTCTTAGGGGTTTATGTTAGTGAACATAAAAATACAATTGCTGCAGCTATCCTTCATCTGGAGTGTTCTGTAGGATTCACAGTGTGTGGAGACTGTAGGACGTCCTCCCTGACTTATGATTTACACACACAGTCACCGAGTGTTAAGATCTTATTTATTCTAGAAAGTTCTTCCTCCTAGAAATTCTCCTAAAGCTGGGTGTAAATTCACTCTCAGTTACAGACTACATGACAAAGAGAAACACCAGATCCCTGTAGTTGTTCAGGGTTGGACTTCCCTTTGTACTCATAGTTCTAATCCTCTCCTTCTCTTCGTCTTCTCAGGGACGCCCCGGACCAAAGGGAGATCCCGGAGACTCAGGCCTGACTGGGCTGAAAGTGAGTACAGCTCTCTTTTTCATTAGCTGTGGTTTGGAACAGGAAACCGGAGGCGATTCACTGAGAGAAGCAGCGCTACTGGAGCCTGGAATCTGTCCACATGGCAACGCTGCAACCACTTTCAAAGTAGGAGGTAGACCATACAGTCCCCAGAGTGGGGTATACTCTCCAATCAACCTGCTGTTTGACACTCAGTGGACGGCCACCAGTTAAGATATTATGGGAAACAGAATGGTCTTGCCAATGGGAGTGGAGGATTGACATGAACTGTACATGTTTGTGTAGGCCATCATTGTAAATAAGAATTTGTTCTTAACTGACTTTCCCAGTTAAATAAATAAAATAAAAAATAAATCTAAAAAATCCACTACTGTCCTTCAACTGCGCTTACTCTAAACCCTGTAGTCAAGGCCAAAAATAGATATTTGCAGACTATTCGTTGCTCTACTTGAGTACCACTAATTGGATTGAAATAGCTGGGAAAGAATGTGTTGAGAAGACAAACAACCTCAGCATTGGATGAGTACATCCCTCAAGGTTGCCAATGACCACATGATTATGTTCTCAAAGTGTATTTGGAGCCTACATTGCATCAAATGCCCAAAGAGTGATTTCTGGAGACAATGGGACTAAAGATCAAGAGTTTTCTTGGAAGATATCCTTCATCTTCTCATAGATGGACTCCTTGCCCATCTTAGAAGGGGACCACAACATACTGTGATAATTCTTTGGTACTGGTCCTCCACACAACATCCACCAAGGCCAGGGACTTTACAAACTGAAAACTCCAGTGCTGAATGATCTGAGACTCCTTGATTCCAACGATCGGAGGGAGTATTCTGTAACGTCAATGAGCATCATTTACGTAGTCATTTCGCATCCCATCAAGGGCGACTTTACCTTGGGAATATGAGACTCCCCTGAACCCTAACAATTACCCTGCAAAGTTAATAATACTAAAGAAGCATTTTGTTGAGAATTTCTCATTGTGTTATGATTATGGCTATAGCAGCCTTGTCTGTCAAAAGCTCCTATTAACAACATGCATTTCAACAGCCAATACACGTATCCTAAGGTACCAGCACTAAGATGCATCAGAAAAGTGCATCATGTTCTCACTAAATCACAGGGAACCTAGAGAGAAACAGAGAGAAAACGAATACCTATAATTTCTGGCAATATGAAAATGCAATTATGGGCCATTTGGGACAAGTCCGATGTGTGTTTGTGTGTGTTATTACTGGTTATCACAGTTTGATTGAGTGTGTTGTTTTACTGCAGGGTCCTGCTGGTGCTGCTGGTCCTATGGGTCCTATTGGACCAGGTGGAGTGAGGGTAAGATCTGCCTCTCTGCACCTCTACACAGAGCTGCTTAGTGTACACGCTCTGTTGAAAGGCCATGAATCTAGCCAGCACCTACTTAAGCATGTGATCACCTGTGTGCAGTTAAAATGTTGTGTGCTCATAGTTTTCTGTTGCCTGTTAATGATGTTACTACCCATGTCAGATAACATAGTTTGGCTCCGTTGGACTGGTGCAGTAAAATACACTACAGAGATGGGTTGCTAGGGAGATTAGAGAGGTCCTGGTTCATTTCACTAAATCTTTACATACTCATCTCTTGGAACGACAACATAACTTTGAAACAACAACTTTATACCAACAACTTAATGACTGCAACTAAATCTTAATGCCAACTTTACTTTTTATGAAGTGTAACTTTTATTGTTGCCTGTTTGTGATTGCCCATCTTCTTTCCCCAGGGACCACCAGGGAAGGAAGGACCCTCGGGACCTAGAGGCCCAACGGGACCGATGGTGAGTACTGGATTTCAGTCAAGAGAAGTAAAACCTCCTGGGAGTGTCTTTTAATACCTGATAGTTAGCCTGTTAGTTAGCCTGCAGCACGTGGTCAAAACACTGACCAACTCAGTCCTTCAGTAAGTATTGACGATAAAGCATGCATCTCATTCCCTATACTGTGGTGGAGGCCTGCCTCCAGTTAATGAATGGCCACACCATTCCAATAGGAAGAGGGCCTACTTTACCGTAAGGACTGATCTGAGGACCGAAAAGCATCCTATCCCTGTTGGGAGTGTTCCCACCCACTTTAGTGTTCTTGGCACAGTACACAGTATACCTACTATACTGGATATACAACACAATATAAGGCTGGGCCGTATTTTACCACATGTTATTTAACAGAGACCGGGAGTGGTTGTTGTTCTTGTATTTACTCCTTGGTAACTTTGGTAAGTGGATGTAACAATAACGCTGTTATCTTTCCATCATCCAGGGAAGTCCAGGATCTCCAGGAAACACAGGAAACACAGGCAACCAAGGAAAACCAGGAGACACAGGAAACCCAGTATGTACAAATACAAGTGGTCATATGGTGATTTGCATGGGTCATCAAGGAGGCAATCGCAAAGATGTGCCAAAATAGTGCAGAATTTCCTCCACTCTTGAAATTAAGTTCTAAACTTCATTTGTGGAAGCATGAAGGGATGGTTTGGTTAAAAACATTGGAAACTACAACAGTTGATTGCATTGTGTCTTGGATTTTACTCTGGTTCTGACTGGACGACCTTATTCGGAACATTTACCCCTGATTGCATTCGATTCAGTTGGAAAACGTTGCAAATCTCATGCAAATGAATGCCATTCCTGTTATTGAGAAAATCCATGTTTCCTCTCTTTCACAGGGATTGGCTGGAATAAAGGGAGAAAAGGGAGAGAGGGTATGTACAGTACTGTATCTTTGGACACTTCATAACTTTTCAGAGTAGCATTACCTTGTCTCACCAAAATGTGTCTGTTTTCCAGGGAGACTTTGCATCTCAAAATCTGATGCGCTCCATTGCCAGACAAGTTTGCGAACAGCTTGTGAACAGTGAGTGACCGTTTAGAACTTCATAAGCCAGCATTGGTTGGGTACACAAACACAGACTGGATTCATTGTCTGACATCATATCTTTATTCATTCCTCTCAGGTCAAATGAGCAGAATTGATAATATGATCAACCAGATCCCCACTGGTTACCGTAGCAACAACCCGGGCCCTGCCGGCCCCCCTGGTCCTGCCGGCAACACAGGTCCCCCTGGAGAACCTGGACAGACTGGCCGAAACGGTTTCCCTGGAAACTCCGGCTTACCTGGAAACCAAGGAGAGAGAGGTGAGTGTGATATGTGTTGTTTTTTGTTTGCCTGTTGTATTACTTCCTGTCTGTTTTTGGATGGCTAGAAAGTCAATTACAAGTTCTACAGAGATGCAGAACTTCAAGTTGTGACTTACATGTAGGACACAGTCTGTGCTCTTGTTCATCCCATGTAACCTCATAGCAAATCATCTGGAGTAGCATTGAAACTTTTACAATGATGGTATAATTAAATAATGACGAGCTCAAAGATCAAATGGCAGTTTTGATTGCAAGCGATTGTGCATAACCCCCCATCTACAGTAGTCTGAACATATAGGGTTGAAGTTGGAACCTGACATCATGCTAAGACCTGAGGGTCATCTGCCATCATGCTTCACTTCCTACAGTAAATCTATGATCTATGCTACAATTTCCTCCATCCTCAAACATGCTCATTTGTGGTTTCAAGAGCAGTTACTTTCTGTTCCAGATACATTGTACCATAGAATGGGACTTTTTGTCATTGCTAATAACCCGTTCTCTGTGTCTGATTGTGTTGTTGCAGGGACGTCAGGAGAGAAGGGCGAGAGAGGATCCCCTGGAACAGGACAGAGAGGACAGAGAGGACTCAGTGGTCCGCCTGGTAAGACCTCGGACATCACTTCTCAAGTACAATAACCTATTGCACAGCTATGCCTCTTCCAAGGTACCCCCCCATCTCACGAGAAAACAGGGACCATTAATGCAAGCCACTGACTCTGTAATTCAGCTCATGTACCTTAACAACGAGGCATGGAACATAAGAATATTCCCACATATTTACTCTAAACGGTCATTTTTAACAGCTGGAGACATTATGTTCCCATTCATTACTTCCAGATCTACAGTTCTAACCTAGTTTCACCATGGCAGCCATTTTGTTCTACATCCTATACTTGGACCTCTCTTTGTGACCTTTAGAACTGAGAACCTGAGGGGCAGGCCAAGATTTGCCTAGCTGTGTCTCAAGAACCTTCGTTTGGGCTGCTGTGCTTCATAAATTCTTAGTGAACGATCAAATGTATTTCCAGCAAAACACTTCTCCTTTCTAGAGAGAATGTATGTTTCTTCTTCATGGGATCGGTCCGCACAGATGTGTTCACACGTTTGCCATGGGAATTAAAGTTCCTCTTGATCAACATACCACAAGTCTGACGATGCAAGATCAACATACAGTATACTACATCAAATGACTGAAGGCCTAGGTCTATTTCTGAATGAAGGATTTAACATGTGCTGATGCATTATAGATGCTATTTTCTATAATCAAAACAATCTTACTCCTACCTCTAATCATTCACCAGTGATCCCAAACCCATTCTAGAAATGGCTGAGGATTAGTCTCTAATAGCCGTCTTTTTCAATGTTGATATTATTCTGTCTTCACGGAGGCCCCTTTAACATAGCATTACCCTTTAATTGAAATTCAGCATGTGAAGGCCCTGAGTCCCCAGAAGCTTTCCTATCACGGGCTAGTGGAGATATCAGGCCAGTCATTGATGTCTACTTTTCCCCTTCAGTCGAACACTGCCAAGTCTGTTTCTGTGAATGAAGTGAGACACAACCTAGCAGCAGAGGGAGGAAGGTAGCTAGCGATGATTACTCATTGTTGAGTGGGAGAATCAGATTTTTGTACAATGAGCATTGCTTTGGTGGCTCATTCATTGACAACACATGTGCTCACTTAAGCGAGCGAGAGAGAGTGGGGGGAAATTCCATCCTTGGTTTGTACTGTCTAGACAGACTGGGGCAGGGGGTAACTCCACAGTCTGACTGGCTTGCTTTTTTTCAGACTTTTAATTGAGCTGTCTAAATATCTAAATTACAGTGGTAGAAACCAATTCCTCCCCTCCACTTCCAGTTGCGATTTAAGGGTTATGTCAGTGGGGTTTCGCTCTGAGTCTGAGTATTCGTTATTTAATTCCCACACCCTACCTTCCTTTATCTACTCCCAGGGCCACCAGGTGAGGCTCGGACTGGCCCCACAGGTGCTACGGGCTCTGCTGGGCCTCGTGGCCCTCCTGGTCGCCAGGGAACCCCAGGAGTGAGGGGACCACCCGGGCCCCCTGGCTACTGTGACTCCTCCCAGTGTGTTGGCATTCCTTACAATGGACAAGGCTACCCAGGTATGTCCACGACTGACTGAATCTCTATCTGCACGGCAGGATAGCTGAATACATAGTGAATGTACGAATGTAACGTATGCACACTAATTTATTTACAACTTACAGAGAGATACTGTACTCAACAGCTAACTTTCTGCTCTGGTTCAATGTATGGAGACCATGGGTTTCAAGGGTTTTTAACAAAAGTGCAATGTTGATATTCAGTATAAGTACCCAGTTCCTTTTGATCCAACAAACTTTATGCAAATGGTACAGTGGATTTATCTTAGTGCTCACATCAGGCTTTTCACAACATGATAAACCCTTTACTTCCAAGGTCTCAATATGTTTGTCATAGAGTTAATATTCATAATAGCATGTAAAACAAATAGAAATGGCAAATAACTTTCTCCAACAGAGAGATCTAACCCCCTGTTTGAACTGTTTCCAGGTCGGTCCTAGTAAACTTTCTAAGCCGCCTTACACTTTGAAGTCCTGTTTCTGAGATGTTAGCTCACTGGCTAATGACCCCGTAAGGATAACCATCGTGGACATAACTAATGAACAACGTTAAAAACCCAAAACGAGAAAGAAAGGAGTGGACTGGCACTAACACCACTTCACAGCTTCTATCAGACAAGCTGCAGAGATGGCAACCCTACTGGCCTGTTTGCATCTTGAGCAAAAACCCCAGCAAACCGAGAGAGAGAGAGGGCTTCTCTGCACAGGAAGGAGCATGTAAAAAACCACTCAAAAAAAACCTACTAATAAATTGGATCTCATAACAAAAGAACAACAGTGTTAATATGGAGACGTGATATCTGTAAATAAACTAATTGTGCCTTGTAAATGATGTTTGAACCACACAATCCACTAAAATCAGTTGACATCTGTATTGAGCTCGTGCCTTATAACCCGCTTCTTACTGACTTACTTCCAGCATAACCCTCTGTTTTATTATGATGCCTGAGTGATTTACACAGCTTGTACTCCGATCCAAACTGAAGCATGTGCCATTTGTACATTTAATAATGATGTTCTTTGTATGTTTGCCTAATCTATGCTAAATGTTATTTTCTTGCCATTTTCTTCATTTAAAACAAAAAACATATATATATACACATCATATTAGTTCCTTTGCCGTAGAACATTTGTTTTCTAATACCTCAGTGGGTTTTAGGACTAGCAACGGGATATCGGCAAGAGCTAGACACTAGTGGCAGTGTCGTCTTAGGGTTTTGATGCAAATTCCATCCCAGCTTTATTACTTGTATTGGTATTTATCTTCATTTGCGGTATGTGTTCCATATGGTTGATAGTTGTCAATAACCTTAAATGCTAGAGTGCATGGAATCACGAACATTCTTAGAAACAGAGAATTTAACAGATAAATAACAGTTCTAAGGTGAATACCGTGGTTAATTATTCACATTTAGGAGATAGTCAAAAGTTTAGGTTGTACTTTGTGCATGTCAAGTCTCAGACTGCCAACTAAAGTCCTGCTTGATTGGCCAAACAAATATTTCTAGCCACCGGCTACGAGCTCGATCCTGAAACCTACATAGTCCCTATACTCGAGGAAGAATCGGAAGACGAATCTGAGGCTATACAGTCGCCTGGTTACTCACGAAACCAGAGAGGAAAGAGGTCACTATCAAGAGATGATGCAGAGAGGATATCCCAATAAACAAAAACAAAACAAAGAATTGTTATTTTGAATTTATCTACATTTTTACATGAGCGAGTATTAGTGAAATTCAGATGATAAAATCTATGGGTTTGATACCCCTAGCTTTATTGTGCATATCTTTACACATAAACAAGCTATGTTTAGGAAGATTAAGTGAAAAATATAAAGAATCTAGACATTATTTCATTACAAATCTGTGTGCTTGCTAACTGTTCCCTTAAGTGTCTCTGCTTGTAATATAACTGCATTAAGTGTTTATGAGAGGCCAATGTTTAATGCACTAATCATGTCAAAGTCAGCAAATACATTGGGGGAAGTATACAGTGGCAAGAAAAAGTATGTGAACCCTTTGGAATTAACTGGATATCTGCATAAATTGGTCTGATCTTCATCTAAGTCTCAACAATAGACAAACACAGTCTGCTTAAACTAATAACACACAAACAATTATACGCTTTCATGTCTTTATTGAACACACCGAATCGACATTCACAGTGCAGGGTGGAAAAGGATGTGAACCCTTGGTTGACCCTCCTTTGGCAGCAATAACCTCAACCAAAGTTTTCTGTAGTTGCGGATCAGACCTGCACAACTGTCAAGAGGAATGTTGGACCATTCCTCTTTACAAAACTGTTTCAGATCAGCAATGTTCTTGGGATGTCTGGTGTGAACTGTTCTTTTGAGGTCATGCCACAGCATCTCAATTGGGTTGAGGTCAGGATTCTGACTGGGCCACTCCAGAAGGCATATTTTCTTCTGTTGAAGCCATTCTGTTGTTGATTTACTTCTGTGTTTTGGGTCGTTGTCCTGTTGCATCACCCAACTTCTGTTGAGGTTCAATTGGCGAACATATAGCCTTACATTTTCCAACAACTCAACTTTAGTTTCATCGGTCCACAGAATATTTTGCCAGTAGCGCTGTGGAACATCCATATGCTCTTTTGCGAACTTCAGACGTGCAGCAATGTTTTTTTTGGACAGCAGTGGCTTCTTCGGTGGTGTCCTCCCATGAACACCATTCTTGTTTAGTGTTTTACGTATCGTAGACTCGTCAACAGAGATGTTAGCATGTTCCAGGGATTTCTTTGTCTTTAGCTGACACTCTAAGATTCTTCTTAACCTCATTGAGCTTTCTGCTCTGTGCTCTGACAGTCATCTTTGCAGGAAAGCCACTCCTAGGGAGAGTAGCAACAGTGCTGAACTTTCTTCATTTATAGACAATTTGTCTTACCGTGGACTGATGAACATCAAGGCTTTTAGAGATACTTGTGTAACCCTTTCCAGCTTTATGCAAGTCAACAATTCTTAATCTTGGGTCTTCTGAGATCTCTTTTGTTCGAGGCATGGTTCACATCAGGCAATGCTTTTTATGAATAGCAAACAACAATTTTGTGAGTTTTTTTTTTAGGGCAGGGCAGCTCTAACCAACATCTCCAAACTCGTCTCGATGATTGTACTCCAGGTTAGCTGACTCCTGACTCCAATTTGTTTTTGGAAGTGGTTAGCCTAGGGGTTCACATACTTTTTCCAACCTACACTGTGAGCGTTTAAATTATGTATTCAATATAGACATGAAAAATACAATAATTTGTGTGTTATTAGTTTAAGCAGACTGTTTGTCTGTTGTTGTTACTTAGATGAAGATCAGATTTAAAAAATTGATCAATTTATGCAGAAATTCAGATAATTCCAAAGGGTTCACATACTTTTTCTTGCCACTGTATGTATGTATGTTTCTGTACCCATCCACATTACCCCTGTCCCTCACAATTCATTGTAAATTTCACAATGTCAAGCGGTCTGTTCTATTGAAATCACGTAGTTTGCCACCCTCATCATCAGAAAGAGGGTTACTGGTTCCAGCTCCATTAAAGGTTCTGGTGAAAACGACTGGTAAATCCGGCTTTCAATTAGTTACTTTAAACCGAATGTGTGTCTGTTTTTATAATACCAACTCACAGCTGATTTTTTACCAAAGGTGGAATTGCATGTCTGTGTTGTTTATTTAGTAAAGAAAAAAAGAAAAAAAAAAGAATATAGTTGTTGTTTTGTGTCAATACCAAATGCAGTTGGAATTTGTTTGCAAGACTATGGACATAGAATTGCTTTTCTCATGTTTTAACTGCACATTGTGAATTCCACAGCCTTATTTTCTTATTTATTTCTGAAACAGAAGAGGCATTTTTCAATAAAACTACTGAAAATGTATATTTTGTTTCGGTCTCATGTCTGTGGTGTGCACTGTAGCTGCAAACATTAGATACAGTATGATCACATGGCAGATGCCAATCCCTCCCAAAATGTATTTAGTAGAGCGAGTATTAATACACAGGTATAAGAGCAGTCCCAAATGAATTTCCAAGGTTATAGCTACACATAGACCTATAGGTACAGGAACACTTAGTATGCAGAGATCACATGGAACATGCAATTGAAGGAGAAGGTCCACAACTGTACAATATTAACTGCACTATTAAGATTGGCACACATACTGTACAAGAACAGGCATACCATACCGTACCACATGAGTAGAAAATGTAGTGACCATAATCGTGACCATATAGTGGCTATATCCAGAAAAGTTCCCAAGGCCAGGCCGAAAATAGTTTATAAGAAATCATACAACAAGTTTTGTAATGATTCCTATGTTCAAGATGTAAAAAATATTTATTGGTCAGATGTGTGTAATGAGGAGCGTACAGTGGCTGCACGTGATGCTTTTATGAAAATGTTTCTTCCCAGTTATTGATAAACATGCACCATAAGAAAATGACTGTTAGAACTGTTACGACACCATGGATTGATGAGGAATTTAATACATTTGTGGTTGAGAGAGATGAAGCAAAAGGAGTGGCTAATAATTCTGGCTGTACAGCTGATTTGCAAACTTAATGTACATTGAGAAATGATGTGACTAAACTGAAAATAAACTGAAAATAATAAGAAACTGGATTATGAAACTAAAATAAATGCTATAAAGTATGATGGAAAAAAGCTTTGGAGTACTTTAAATTAACTCTGTGAAGCATTTATTTGGCCTGCAATTTCTGAGGCTGGTAACTCTAACTTATCCTCGGCAGCAGAGGTAACTCTGTGTCTTCCTTCATGAGAGACAGTTTCATCATAACGCTTGATGGTTTTTGCGACTGCACTTGAGGAAACTTTCAAAGTTCTTGAAATTTTCCAGATTGACTGACCTTTATGTCTTAAAGTAATGATGGACTGTCATTTCTCTTTGCTTATTTGAGCTGTTCTTGCCATAATATGGACTTGGCCTTTTACCAAATAGGGCTATCTTCTGTATACCACCCCTACCTTGTTACAACACAACTGATTGGCTCAAACGCATTAAGAAGGAAAGAAATTACACAAATTAAATTTTAAGAAGGCACACCTGTTAATTGAAATGCATTCCAGGTGGCTACCTCATGAAGCTGGTTGAGAGAATGCCAGGAGTGCGCAAAGCTGTCATCAAGGCAAAGGGTGGCTATTTGAAGAATCTCAAATACAAAATATGTTTTGATTTGTTTAACACTTTTTTGGTTACTACATGATTCCATATGTGTTATTTCATAGTTTTGATGTCTTCACTATTATTCTACAATGTAGAAAATAGTACAAATAAAGAAAAACACTTAAATGAGTAGGTGTTCTTAAACTTTTGACCGGTAGTGTATATAAATATATTTATTTACAAAAAATATATTTGGGGTATTGGATATGATGAAGACAATTACATTGATGGAAGCTACAATCTATCTGCAATATTAAAGCTGATCTACCCCCTAAAAAAACACACAAAAAAACATGCAGACTTGGAACAGGGATGTACCCATCAAAGACACTTAGAATTGAAAGCAAAGTTAAGAGCAGTGCTTGGGTGTGTGTTTAAACAAGGTGCTCTTTGGAGTTATTAAGGCTTACTTCAGTGTTCAAAACATTTCCCAGGCACTCTTTAAATTGTGGAACGTTTAAAAAGCCTTTATTATATTGGCATGAACATAAGGTTCAGGTTAAAAACTTCAAACATGGTACACTAAGAAAAACACTCTGTGAAATGCAACATGGGAGTCCACCTGTCAGGTTTTGGCCAGGACTGTTCGGGTTTTGTTCACTAGATGTCCCCCTTGCACCTTTTTTGTACCTTTTGTTTTTTCTTGCCCTAATTATTGTTTGCACCTGTAAGTCATTCCCTTGTTAGTATTTAAATCCTGTGTGTTCCTCAGTTCCTTGCTCAGTGTTTGTATGTTAGCACCCAGCCCCAGCCTTTGTGATCATTTTTTCTCTTGTTGGATTTTCCAGAGGTTCTCTGGTTTTGTTCTCGTGTATTTTTGGTTTGGTCTTTTGAGGTTTGTTTTTTCCCTTGCTGTTTTTACCACTTTGTGGATTTTCTTTGTATTTTGGAAGATATCTATTTTTTATTAAACCACCATCTCTAGTACTGCTGTGTCTGCCTCATCTTCTGGGTTCTGCCAATTATTTAGTGACTGTTTCTCGCACCGGGTCCTGACAGAAACACTGAGCCATTAATATGAACCCAGAGGCAGCCAGTACCCAGGACTTTTTTCCCATGCTGTCCCCACCACGAGGGGACTGTCCAACGTCACGAAGCTGCTCTGGTTCAGCAAGAGGCCTTACTGGCTGGACATTCTCAACTTCTGTCGGAGATGATGACTTCCATAAAGCAGATTTCTGATCAACTTTCTCCTGCAACCGCTTCTGCTCCAGTTCATCAGATTCAAGTGCCCGTGGCAGTTAACCCCCTGGCTGAACCTCGTCTGCCGCCTCCCCAACGGTTCTCAGGTGATCCGAGTGTTTGTAAGGGGTTTTTCACCCAATGTTCTCTCTCCTTCGAGCTGCAACCCTCGTCGTTTCCCACCGACCGCTCCAAGATAGCATATATTATCACCCTGCTGTCGGAAAATGCCCTAGCCTGGGCTACTGCTGTGTGGGATGCCCAAAGTCCCTGCTGTGCCAGCTACTCTACCTTTGCTGAAGAATTCAAGCGAGTGTTTCAAGGTCCTACCAGCGGTCCTGACTCAGCCAAACAGCTCCTGACTCTCCGCCAAGGTCGGCGCAGCGTGATGGACTATTCCATCCAGTTCCACACGGTGGCAGCAGTGAGTGGCTGGAATGACGAGGCGCTCACAGTGTGCTTTTTGAAGGGTCTTTCCGACACCATCCAAGATGAACTGGCCACTCGGGAACCACCAGACAACCTCGAGTCCCTGATCAAGTTGGCTTCACGCATAGACCAGCGTCTGAGAGAGAGAGAGCTCAACCGTAGATCTCTCACCCTAGCTCCTATCGGTCCCAGCTCCGAGTCTCCACCTTTATCCTCACTGACTCCACCGGAACCCATGCAGGTTGGACGCATCTCCCAGGCTGAGAGAGACCGCCGGATGAGGGAGCGATGCTGTCTATATTGCGGCAAACCGGGCCATTTCCTCTCCACGTGTCCCGGGCTCCAGGGAAAACGCACTCTCCCGTGCAGGCCTGGGAGGACTGTAACGGGTAACATAACCTCCTCCCATCCATCCAACTCCCGCCTGCTCATTCCAGTTACCCTTTCCTGGGACAACCACGAGCTTCCCCTTCAAGCCTTGGTAGACTCTGGAGCCGCAGGTAACTACTTCATGGATGGTGTCTGGGCGAAGGAGAATGGCGTTCCCTCTGAACCTCTAAGTGACCCCATAAGGGTTACTACGTTGGATGGAAGCCCTTTGGGATCTGGACTTGTCACTCGTGTCACTACTCCCTTGCGACTTTCAGTTTCCCAACACCAGGAAGTGATGAACTTTCATCTGACCTCGTGTTCCGAGTTCCCTCTCGTCCTTGGATACCCCTGGCTTCACAGCCATAACCCTCACATCGACTGGTCTGTGGGCACTATCAAGCAGTGGGGTCCTACGTGCCAAGCCACTTGTATCTTCCCAAGTTCCCCGAGTTCCCCTCCCGAGTCTCTAGAATCCATCGACCTGTCCCGAGTTCCCGAGTGTTACCATGACCTCAAACCGGTATTTAGCAAACAGAGGGCCACCAAACTACCACCCCATAGACCTTACGATTGCCCCATCGACCTGTTTCCGGGCACCTGCCCCCCCAGGGGTCGGATCTTTTCCCTATCTCCTCCCGAACGAGCTGCTATGGATACCTACACATCAAGGACGCTCTGGCAGCAGGCCTCATGCGTCCATCCACCTCGCCGGCGGGAGCAGGGTTTTTCTTTGTGGCCAAAAAAGACGGGGGATTACGTCCTTGCATCGACTACCGGGGACTTAATGCCATAACCGTCCGTAACCGCTACCCGCTACCCCTTATGGCCACAGCCTTTGAGCTGCTCCAGGAAGCAGTTGTCTTCACTAAGCTTGACCTGCGGAACGCATACCATCTTGTGCGGATCAAACCCGGTGACGAGTGGAAGACCGCTTTCAACACGCCTACTGGTCACTACGAATACTTGGTGATGCCCTTCGGCCTGACCAACGCTCCGGCTGTGTTCCAAGCGCTCATAAACGATGTGCTTAGGGATATGCTTAACATCTTCGTGTTTGTTTACTTGGATGACATCCTCATCTTTTCGAGCTCCCTTCAAGAACACACTAAGCATGTCAGACAAGTACTCAAACGCCTCCTTGACAGCCATTTGTACGTTAAGCCGGAGAAATGTGAATTCCATTCCTCCCCGAGTACAATTCCTGGGATTTGTAGTGGAACCCGGTCGAGTCCAGATGGACCCCAAGAAGGTAGGGGCGGTAGCGGATTGGCCCACCCCCAAGTCCGTTAAGGAAGTTCAGCGTTTCCTGGGCTTCACCAACTTTTACCGCAAGTTCATCAAGAACTTCAGCTCGGTGGCAGCCCCTCTCTCAGCTGTAACCAAGGGTGGCAACACAAGGTTTCTGTGGGGAAGAGAAGCTGAGACGGCCTTCCAAGGACTCAAGCAGCGCATCCTCTCTGCTCCCATTCTGACACTACCAACGGCGGATGAACCTTTTGTGGTGGAGGTAGACGCATCAGAGGTTGGGGTTGGAGCTGTCCTGTCTCAGAGGGGTGAAGACAAGAAGCTTCATCCTTGCGCCTTCTTCTCTCACCGGCTTACCCCGGCCGAGAGGAATTACGATGTGGGGGATCGTGAACTCCTAGCGGTTAAGATGGCATTGAAGGAATGGAGACACTGGCTCGAGGGGGCTTCTCAACCGTTTCAAGTGCTTATACGGACCACAAAAATCTGGAGTATATCCAGCAGGCGAAGCGGTTGAACTCCAGACAAGCTCGATGGTCTCTTTTCTTCAGCCGATTTCAGTTTATCCTCACCTATAGACCCGGGTCGAAGAATCTCAAACCGGACGCCTTGTCACGAATCTACTCTCCTGCCATTCGAGAAGATACTGACATGACTGTCCTTCCGGCCGCTAAGATCGTGGCTCCGATCTCGTGGCAAGTGGAGGATACCGTGAAACAAGCCCAAGCCATCGAACCGGGCCCTGGAGGAGGTCCTGCCAATCGGTTGTTTGTTCCCAAGGCAGCAAGGTCCCAAGTCCTTCTGTGGGGGCACTCCTCTCGCCTCACCTGTCACCCGGGCGTAGGTCGCACCTTGGAGTTCATCCAGCGTAAGTTCTGGTGGCCCACCATAAAAGAAGACGTTGCCACTTTCGTCAAGGCCTGTTCCGTGTGCTGCCAGGGCAAATCTTCTCACCTCCGCCCTCAAGGACTCCTTCACCCTCTATCTATTCCCCACCCGACCCTGGTCCCATATCTCATTGGACTTTATTACTGGCCTTCCTCCGTCCCATGGTAATACAACTATCCTAGTCATCATCGACAGGTTTTCTAAGGCGGCCAGGTTCGTTCCCTTGACTAAGTTACCTTCTGCCAAGGAAACGGCTGAGTTGGTGATTAACCATGTGTTCCGAGTCTTCGGCATTCCGCAAGATATGGTTTCTGACAGAGGTCCCCAGTTCGCCTCAAGGTTTTGGAAGGCCTTCTGCCAACTCATAGGGGCCACTGCCAGTCTATCTTCAGGGTACCATCCGGAGTCCAATGGCCAAACCGAGAGGATGAATCAAGAGCTGGAAACCACCCTCAGATGTATGGTCTCCAACAACCCGTCCACATGGTCGTCCTTCATGGTTTGGGCCGAGTACGCGCACAACACCTTGTGCTCCTCCTCCACTGGTATGTCCCCGCACGAGTGTCAGTTTGGCTATGCTCCTCCATTGTTCCCAGACCAGGAGGCAGAAGTCAGTGTGCCTTCAGCCTCGAGGTTCATCAGACGCTGTCGGCTTACGTGGAAGAAGGCCCGTCTTAATCTTCTGCGTTCCTCACAGAGGTACCAACAACAAGCCAACAGACGTCGCCGTCCCGGGCCTACCCTGCGCCTCGGCCAGAGAGTATGGCTCTCAACCAAGAATTTACCGCTACGGGTGGAGTCTCGCAAACTGTCCCAGAAATTCATCGGTCCCTTTAAGGTTGCCAGAAAAGTGAACCCCGTTACTTTTCGCCTGCACTTACCCAGATCCCTTAGAATTAATCCCACGTTTCACATTTCTTTATTAAAACCTGTTGTTTTTTCTCCCCTTATCCCGGCAGGCAGACCTCCCCCTCCGCCCCGTATCATCGGAGGCCAGTCGGCTTATACCGTCCATCGGATACTGGATTCCCACCGGGTGCAGCGGTCCTGGCAGTATCTGGTGGACTGGGAAGGCTACGGTCCCGAGGAGCGCCCCTGGGTTCCTGCCAAGGACATACTGGACCCTGACCTCATTCGTCAGTTCAGGGTCCTCCACCCTGAGAAGGCTGGTAGGAACGTCAGGAGCCGTTCCTAGGGGGGGGATTCTGTCAGGTTTTGGCCAGGACTGTTCAGGTTTTGTTCACTAGATGTCCCCCTTGCACCTTTTTTGTACCTTTTGTTTTTTCTTGCCCTAATTATTGTTTGACCTGTAAGTCATTCCCTTGTTAGTATTTAAACCCTGTGTGTTCCTCAGTTCCTTGCTCAGTGTTTGTATGTTAGCACCCAGCCCCAGCCTTTGTGATCATTTTTTCTCTTGTTGGATTTTCCAGAGGTTCTCTGGTTTTGTTCTCGTGTATTTTTGGTTTGGTCTTTTGAGGTTTGTTTTTTCCCTTGCTGTTTTTACCACTTTGTGGATTTTCTTTGTATTTTGGAAGATATCTATTTTTTATTAAACCACCATCTCTAGTACTGCTGTGTCTGCCTCATCTTCTGGGTTCTGCCAATTATTTAGTGACTGTTTCTCGCACCGGGTCCTGACACCACCAAAGGGGGCTGTCTAAAGATTAGAATGTTCAGAATGCAAGATGACCTAATTTTCTCTTAACTAAAAACGGAGGCTCTTTCAGAGTACAGCAATGGTTGATGAGTTTAATGATCAGAAATTGATTTACGTGTTGCTTAATAATAACTATTTGATAGTGATCTGGCTGTTACTCCTATGAATTTTTGGCTCAAAGAGCACCTGGCAAATTCCTGCAGATCTCTATCCAAAGAAACGAACTCCATGTGAGTGCCTGAATAAGGTCAGAACTGTGATGTAAGGAACAACTGAGATTATTTATATTTATCATGATGAAGAGAAAATACCTTACAGGGGGTTCTATAGAAGAAAGGCCTGGAGAAAGAGTGGGAGAAGAGGCATTTGGAGGTCAATATTGCTACCCCAGCAGACATGGGAAACTGTTAAAAACACTCAATTCTCAGCAGTCAAAGGATCCAAGTGTTTTCACACTCTCCGCCTGGATGCAAACATTAACGGCTGTAAAACGGCTTATTAAAAACATTTTATTTGCTTCTTGGATCTTCAAATAAATTCGATACAAGCGTTTTATTTGATAGAGCCCTGCATATAACAGTGAGTGCTGAACTGCCTGCAGGTAGGGTTTTGTGACCAGATGATATGTGTTAGCCATGAACAATTTGAGAAAACCATATCCACTAATGTACGTAGCCTAACCCTTTAGGGGTTTTAATCTTTAGCTATCAAAGGAAATATGAGAATCAGAATAGTGGAACTAAAGTACCTTTGTTTATAAGATATTGTTAAGTGCAGTAAAAACCAATCCTCTCTGCTTTTAAGATGTCAACCGCAGTATAAACATACAGATTTGTGTCAAAAGCAACTGTTTTTTGAAGCCGATACGTACTACTGTTCTGATTAGGAAGGGAGTATACTATGGAGATAAGTAAAACAATCTATAAAAAAGACCACATTCCATGCACTTCAAAGCCTGACCCCTCAGCATTTCTGAATCATGACTACTAATAGTAGACTAAACAATGGCTATTTCACTATTCTTTATAAAACCATCATAGCCAACCATAGCCCTAAATCAGGAAATTCTATTGTCTATACACAAATAAGTCCAACTCAGTTGTGGCAACATCCTGGTACTAGTCACCATGTCTGGTTACTCTCTTTTTGCTTGTCAGAATTTGTCATAACCCAACGTGCCTCTGTGATCAATTTGTGGCAATGTGTTTAAAGTGGGCTATGTCTCAGAGACTCTGGTTGTGAGGGATCTTTACTGGCTCCCTAATTCACTTCCAGTTGTCTCCCTCATTGTCAGACAATGTGCAAGCTTCATATGGCTCAGACCTGCAATTATGTCAAATTTTCTCTGTAGACTACAACACAGATTTCATTGATTATACTGCATTTGTTCTGTCGGATGGGATGACATGTCTGCCTTGCTTCCTAATGACATGGACTGTTTATGTTCAGAAAATAGAATTCCTTAAAAGAAAATCTATTGTCCTCGTTGCACTTTTAAATTCCATTCAAAGAGCTTATTGTCCAACAACATGTACATATGATGAAAAATTGTCTTTGATTTGACTCATAACACTCAACACAAATTGACACTTGACTCCCGAAGATCTGACTTCGGGTGACCTTTCCTTCTTTTTTTTCCCACAGACGACAACCATATGAGGACTGATAGGTACAGTATGTGGTTAGATTAACTTTCTATTGAATAAGTAACTTGATATTACATTTGATTCCAAACAGTCTACCACACTGCTTTGATGTGCCCTCTTACAAGAATAACATCATCACTAAGATGCCTGCCTTTGCATGTTTCAAAGGCTTTTCTCCCTGGTGTGATATGACAGTACTAAATTCACATCGACCCCCCGAGGACAGATCCTTGCCGGAGACATAATGTCAGACACATTGGCAAGTCAAAACACCCTGTCTGTCTGTGTGTACGGAGGTTCAAAGAGAGGGAACCATAACCACAGTGGTTCCCACAAGTTTCTGATTTACAATCGAACCACTAAGCTGAGACAAGTTTAATTAAAGAACGTTTGAGAAGTTGTCTTTGTATCTTTGTTTAACAATTTACAATTATTTGTAAGCTATTAATCAAATGGTCAGATTTATAGTGAGTCGTTGCATAAAGCACCAGACATGATTTTAAGCCAAAACAGGCTAAAATAATTGGAACATGCAAGGACATTGGATAGTCCATGAGCGAAATGTACCAAGTATTGAAAAATGTATTAAAAGTGATTGAGAAGCAAACTCTATTTTTAAGAGGTCAATGAAAAGGCTAGTATGAGGAGTTGTTGGAAATAAGGCTCAGAAAAGGAAATTACTCATAAAAACGAACATGAGAACATTCATGTGGAAAATCTTTATATTTTCATGAAACCGTGTTAATGGTCAGTGCCTTTTGATGTCATACTGTAATGTGTTACGGTTGTTGTAGGGTAAAATGCACACACTTATGGTAATTTTAAAAGAACCACATGTCACGCCCTGACCGTAGAGAGCTTTTTATGTCTCTATTTTGGTTTGGTCAGGGTATGATTTGGGTGGGCATTCTATGTTCTTTTTTCTATGATTTGTATTTCTGTATGTTTGGACGGGTGTGGTTTTCAATCAGAGGCAGCTGTCTATCGTTGTCTCTGATTGAGAACCATACTTAGGTTGCCTTTTCCCACCTGTATTTGTGGGTAGTTGTCTATGTGTAGTGACCTGCGAGCACTACGTAGCTTTACGTTCGTTTGTTATTTTCTTGGTTTTTGGCGACATTAAAAAAACTAAAATGTACGCTCACAACGCTGCGCCTTGTTCCATTCCTTTCGACAAGCGTGACAGAACTACCCACCACCAAAGGACCAAGCAGCGTGGAAGAGAGGACTGGACATGGGAGGACATCCTGGACGGCAAGGGATCCTACACATGGGAGGAGATCCTGTCTTGAAGGGATCGCCTCCCATGGGAACAGGTGGAGGCAGCCAGGAAGGCGGAGGCAGCTAGGAAAGGGGCCAAGGATTACACGGGAACACGGCTGGCAAGGAAGCTCGAGAGGCAGCCCCAAACATTTTGGGGGGGGGCACACGGGGTGTCTGGCAGAGTCAGGTTGGGAGACCTGAGGCAACTCCCCGTGCTTACCGTGGCGAGCATGTGACTGGTCAGGCCCCGTGCTATGGGGTGATGCGCACTGTGTCTTGGCCGAGCATTCACAGGCTGGTGTGCTCGGTGCCAGCGTCCCTCATTTGCCGGGTGGAAGTGGGCATCCAGCCAGAACGGGTGGTGCCAGCTCTGCGCTCGAGACCGCCAGTGCGCCTCCACGGCCTAGTGTATCCGGTGCCTCGGCCAATGAAGAGGCCTCCTGTGTGTCTCCCCAGCTTGGTGAGTCCTGTGCCTGCGCCCTTCAGTCCGGGGCTTCCAGAGGCGCCCTTCAGTCCGTGGCTTCCAGAGGCGCCCTTCAGTCCGTGGCTTCCAGGCGCCCTTCAGTCCGTGGCTTCCAGAGGCGCTCTTCAGTCCGTGGCTTCCAGAGGCGCCCTTCAGTCCGTGGCTTCCAATTAGGGTCCCCAGTCCGGCCCCCGCAACGAGGGTCCCCAGTCCGGGGTCGGCGGCGAGGGTCCCCGCTCTAGAGGCGCCACCTAAGTGGGCCAAGCCAGAGATGGAGCGGTGTCTACGTCCCGCACCAGAGCCGCCACCGTGGTGAAATGCCCACCCAGACCCTCCCCTATAGGTTCAGGTTTTGCGGCCGGAGTCCGCACCTTTGGGGGGGGGGGGGTACTGTCACGCCCTGACCGTAGATAGCTTTTTATGTCTCTATTTTGGTTTGGTTTGGGTGGGCATTCTATGTTCTTTTTTCTATGATTTGTATTTCTGTGTGTTTGGCCGGGTGTGGTTCTCAATCAGAGGCAGCTGTCTATCGTTGTCTCTGATTGAGAACCATACTTAGGTTGCCTTTTCCCACCTGTATTTGTGGGTAGTTGTCTATGTGTAGTGGCCTGCGTGCGCTACGTAGCTTTACGTTCGTTTGTTATTTTCTTGTTTTTTGGCGACATTAAATAGACTAAAATGTACGCTCACAACGCTGCGCCTTGGTCCATTCCTTTTGACGAGCGTGACACCACAACAGATTAGAAGTGGAAAACTCTTGATTGTTTTGTTGGCAAATTATGAACACTGCTCTTGTCAAAGATGTGTGGTTGGAGTTAACCACCTTAATATCATCATTGCTCTCTGAATGACTGTTTTAAGAAGTCTGTAGTTACTTATGTCCTTTTGTAGCACCCATATTACGTTATATGCCTTAGTGATCAAGATCAAAAGCAGAGTTGACTATGTGGATATCAATACGTTGTTTTCTGTATCCTTGTTACGTTACCACACAGACAGCAGCTCCAAGTATCAGACTGTTTGTGTTTTGCTATGGGATAGACTGACAGGCTCCACATTTATGAAGGTTTTATATAAAATCTGTCTTTTGTATTGAACCATGCCATTTATAATTTCATAATCTGAAAACACTCTGTAAACTACAGCATATCTAACTCATGTTAGTTTTCCTCTACAATTTAGGTACTAAATACGTTAGTTTTAATTCAAGAATTTGGTTTGGAATTTATTTTAAAAACACATATTTCTCTTTTGTGAGTTTCAAGACTGGAAATGTGAAGAAATACCCAGTAATGCATCAAATATTGGATATTGAAAGGATTCAATCTTTCTACTATTGTTTAATGTGGAGGCAATACAGAACACCATTTTTCCAGAGGAGGACAATGGAAGCACTTATTAAATTCACTTGATACCTTTGGAATGGAGGAACCAGAATGAAGTTACTGAACCGGAATTCCTCATCCACTTATACTGAGGTTACTGCTTTGTGTAAAATCTCCTTACAATTGCATTCTCTATGCAGCCTTACATCCGATGCGTTCCTGATGTCGTAACCTTTTCCATGTGTACTCTTCATCTCGACACAAATACTGTTTCTGGAAAGTTTTCGATGTAAAACAAAATGGTCAGAACCACCAAAAACACACAAATTGCTTGACTTAACTGAAAATGGTGCAGAAAGTCATTAATTCATAATCTGCCAAGCAACACTTCAGGAAGGAATGAAGTGGTCTTTCAGAACTAGAAGGGGGTTGTCCTCAAAGGTCAAGCATTCAGCATTCAGACACTAGTTTTCCACCGAGGTTCCAAAACCAACAGGAGAGCAGCAACACCAATTGAATGAGTATAAGGAGGAAGGTCAAGAGCTCTCCAACTGACTCATTAAAGTGAAGCAGTCGGGTCCGCAGTCATGAATTAAAGCCTGTCCTCATCTGCTCCTGTCATTACCTGTCCCTCCCATGTCCCAGACACTGGAAAAGAAAAACATGAGAATACTGTACAGTGTACAGTATATGGTAGTACAGTATGCAGATAACAGTAGTTCCAAGTCATTAAATTATCATTTCCTACTTTTAGTTTCCCATGTGAATAGTCACTATAATCCAGTAATAGTATCTGAGTATAGATCGTCTGTAATGTCAAGTGTTGTTTAGCCATGCTGGGAGGCTTAGTAACACAGATTACACTTACAGGAAGCCTCGGAATTGACAACTGATTTTAATTGACCTTTGTCATAAAAGTGTACCTCATTACTCTAGTAGTCTGTTAATTCTCTCAGTCTTAAGTCATTAGAGTGTTTTACACCCGTCTTGCTCCTGCAGGTAAAGGAGGAGAGGAGTCTCCCTGTGTCCTCCATCTAGGCTCAAACAGCTTCCTCTCCAGCAGGAAGCACCACATGGAGTCTGAGAGACACAGCTGTGCAGATAGCTGATACTGAGCCAGCCGCTGTTTAGATTCTTCTTTCCCATAGAGGAACTGTTTATATTTGTGACACAAACGTCTGATCTTGTCTAAGTGTGTTTTCCCTGAAGTGAAAGTCTTCCTCGATGTTTTGCTATTTGTCCAGTGTTGTGTCTGGAGGGTTTTTGAGGTGAATTGTCTTGGATGGTTGGCTGTTGCAGGTTTCAGCGGTTATTTTTAGGAGAGGTCAGATTTCAAATGATTGTTCATAATTCAGATTTTGCACTACATGAACACCATACATTTTAAGAACTCTAAACATTTTAAGAACTCATAAACCATCAAATCCTTGGCGTAAATGGTCAGGATCTTAGTTATTGTCCAAAATATGTAATAGTCAAACCCCATCCATTTCAATAGTCCTCCTTGTTATCCAAACTGTTAACATGTTTATATGTTTATTATGCCTTTGTTGGAGCCTCCAAATACCGCCAGGCAGCTGTGAAATATATTATTACTACAAGTCATCTCCAATGTTTGCAGGGGCGAACTGGGATAAAAAATCAACCCTGGCATTGCTAACACACAGGCCCACTATTTTCTTTGAGGCCCCCACACCGGCCCATTCTTTTCCTTCAAGCCCCCACACTGGCTCATTATTTTCCTTGAGGCCCCCATTATTAGCCAGATAATGACAATTCTGCGCAAAAAAAAAGAAATTAGACAGGCCCACTGGGCAAGAAATGGACCAGCCCATCTGGCAATTGGCCAGTCCGCCCCTGAATGTTTTTGGCATGGTCCATCAGCTTCCATTAAAACATGCTAATTTCATCCCAACTTCTTACTTAGCCCATTTGATGTGTTAATAATAAATGATATACATTTTGTTTGCAGATGCCTTTCAGGACACTCAAGGAAATGTTACATTAAAGTAGGCCTAAATAAAATCAAGTGCAGAAGTCTGTTCAACAGATTTTTTTAAAACAATACATTGTTGACATTATTATTATTTTTTAAATATAATGTTTAAATGGTCTATTTTATACATGTGCCTTCATTTTCAATACATTGAATCCATGATGCTTGTGTTATAAGACAATATCTTAGCGGTCACATTTGGAAAATGCAGTGGATATAATTTACTATATGTATTTAATCCTAGCAGATTAATTCTTACTTTAGTAGATTGAAGATGAGTTGGGTTATGGAAATACTTGATCAAGATGATCTTACAGATGATTTTACCATTAGCCTTTAGATATGTTTAAATCAGTGGTTTTATAACGACAGAAGGCGAGACACAGATGCAGACACAGGAGGCAGATGGTTCGAGTCTCTGATATTTAATGAACAACGAGGGGCAGGCAAGAGGCAGGTCGAGGACAAGCAAGAGTTCATAACCAGGTCAGAGTCCAAATGGTGCAGTGCGGCAGGTTTCGAGGTCAGGGGCAGGCAGAATAGTCAGGCAGGCGGGCTCAGTGTCAGGGCAGGCAAAAGGTCAGAACCGGGAGGACTAGAAAAGAGAGACTAGGAAAAACAGGAGCTTGGAAAAACGCTGGTTGACTAGGCAAGACTAGATGAACTGGCAACAGGCAAACAGAGAACACAGGTATAAATACACTGAGGGTATTAGGGAAGATAGTTGACACCTGGAGGGGGTGGAGACAATCACAAGGACAGGTGAAAACAGATCAGGGTGTGACAGGTTTTGACTGTAAAACGTAATATTTTGTTATTTCAGGGGGAATTGGGCATGTATAGACCCAACAATGAGTGGTTTGAAAGGAATCAGTGGCTATCTGCAAGTTTTGCGAAGCAATCACTAGTCTGCTATTCACTGGAGTGGGTGTGTGGTCCAAGTCTGGGTTTAAAGGTCTCTTTACCAAGCTTAAAAGGATAAACATTTACATGCCATGGACAAAATAGGTTGAATACATTGGCCATGCTGTCAATCCAGCATGATTTCTGACATCATGATTCGACCTAATTTCCCAGTTGTCTTGAAAGCACCATAAATCCAGAGTATGCTAGACTTTGATGACAAAATTTGCCCACAAGAAGGACTGCTGCGCCACCTTCCTGTTCAAGTGAGCACACCACAACAAGGTCAGTCCAGAAATGTGTTGTATGCTGCTGCATAAATAATGTAATATGCCAAGGAGACATGTATTCTGTAGCTAAGAAAGTAATATGTTGGGTAGTAAGCTGTTAGTAGCCCATGTGCCTCACCCTAATAATGTGATCCCTTTCCCCATCATAATTTTGCCTGCTGTTCTGACTTGGTGGTGTACAAGTAGCCTATAGCCTGTTGTAGAGAAATGTAATCATTGAATATTGTAAGATTTCATTGTCTACTTATATGCCCCCTTTATTTATCCTACGGTTCTGACTTGGTGTAGAGGGAGAATACTGTAAGAACAGCCCATGTTCTGATTTCTGTCGCTGTACATTTCAAAAGTGCTGAACAAATAGTTATATTGACTACGTCGGTCCTAGCTCGCTCATTAATGTCTTAATCGAAATTACAGATTGCCTCTTATCCGCTCATCGTTCCCTTATGCCATAGTTTGTACATCTCAATTGTCAGTAGAAACCACATTTGTTTAAGCAAGTCAGCCATATCAGCTATGTTTTTTTTAAAGGGAGTAAATGAGGCTGAATGAACTGTTTTGCTGCCAGACAAGGCTCCACTGATAGCCAGGTTTAGCGGTGGTAAGGATTAACTCCATGGTGCTGAAAAGAAAGCTCTTCTTTTGGGACAGCTTTATGTAGGCCCTAACAGTTTGTGCGCTCCGTTTGTCACCATTATAGTGCAATTAATGTATTGTTTAGTGTTGTGTTGTGTAGTGTAGTGGCTTGCTGGCATGCATCCCAAAATTTTTTGGGGAGTTTGCCCCACCAAGATGTACATGCTAAAATCGCCACTGGTAGGGTCCCTCAGTCGAGCAGTGAATTTCAAATACAGATTAAACCACAAAGACCAGGTTTTCCAATGTCTAGCAAAGAAGGGCACCTATTGGTAGATGGGTAAATAAAATTAAAAGCAGACATTAAATATCTCTTTGAGAATGGTAAAGTTATTAAATACACGTTGGATGGTGTATCAATACACCCAGTCACTACAAAGATACAGGTGTCCTTCCTAACTCAGTTGCCAGAGTAGAGGGAAACCACTACCATAAGGCCAATGGTGACTATAAAACAGTTACAGAGTTTAATGGCTGTGATAGGAGAAAACTGAGGATAGATCAACAACATTGTAGTTACTCCACAATACTAAACTACAAAGTGAAAAGAAGGAAGCCTACAGAATAAAAACCATGCATCCTGTTTGAAATAAGGCACTAAAGTAAAACTGCAAAAAATGTGACAAAGAAATTAACTTTATGTCCAGAATACACTCTTCATATTTTTCAAGCAGAGTTCCTCTGTCCTGTGTCTGTGTTCTTTTGCCCATGTTAATTTTTTTTATTTATTATTGGCCAGTCTGAGATATGGCTTTTTCTTTGCACCTCTGCCTAGAAGGCCAGTATCACGGAGTCGCCTCTTCACTGTTGACGGTGAGACTGGTGTTTTGCGGGTACTATTTAAGGAAGCTGCCAGTTGAGGGCTTGTGAGGCGTCTGTTTCTCAAACTAGACACTCTAATGTACTTGTCCTCTTGCTCAGTTGTGCACTGGGGCCTCCCACTCCTTTTTATATTCTGTTTAGAGCCAGTTTGCGCTGTTCTGCGAAGGGAGTATTACACAGCGTTGTACGAGATCTTTAGTTTCTTGGCAATTTCTTGAATAGAATAGCCTTCATTTCTCAGAA
The DNA here is from genome assembly GCF_045679555.1 of Salvelinus alpinus. NCBI lineage: Eukaryota > Metazoa > Chordata > Actinopteri > Salmoniformes > Salmonidae > Salvelinus > Salvelinus alpinus. The sequence goes on from NC_092094.1 coordinate 77,858,868, forward strand.
CAGGAATAGACTGACGAGTTTCAGAAGAAAGGTCTTTGTTTCTGGACATTTTGAGCCTGTAATTGAACCCACAAATGCTGATGCTCCAGATACTCAACTAGTCTAAAGAACGCCCATTTTATTGCTTCTTTAATCAGGACAACAGTTTTCAGCTGTGCTAACATAATTGCAAAAGGGTTTTCTAATGATCAATTAGCCTTTTAAAATGATAAACTTGGATTAGGTAACACAACGTGCCTTTGGAACACAGGAGTGATGGTTGTTGATAATGGGCCTCTGTACGGCTATGTAGATATTCAATAAAAGATCTGCCGTTTCCAGCTACTATAGTAATTTGCAACATTAACAATGTCTACACTGTATTTCTGATCAATTTGATGTTATTTTAATGGACATTTAAAATAAAATCTTTCAAAAACAAGGACATTTCTAAGTGACCCCAAACTTTTGAACGGTAGTATATATATATATATATATATATATATATATATATATATATATATATATATATATATATACATATACATAGCCTTCCACAAGCTTCCCACAATAAGTTGGGTGAATGTTGGCCCATTCCTCCTGACAGAGCTGGTGTAACTGAGTCAGGTTTTGTAGGCCTCCTTGCTCGCACACGCTTTTCAGTTCTGCCCACAAATTTTCAATAGGATTGAGGTCAGGGCTTTGTGATGGCCACTCCAATACCTTGACTTTGTTGTCCATAAGCTAGTCTGCCACAACTTTGGAAGTATGCTTGGGGTCATTGTCCATTTGGAAGACCCATTTGCGACCAAGCTTTAACTTCCTGACTGATATCTTGAGATGTTGCTTCAATATGTCCATATAATTTTCCTACCTCATGATGCCATCTATTTTGTGAACTGGGACTGCACCAGTCCCTCCTGCAGCAAAGCACCCCCACAACATTATGCTGCCACCCCCGTGCTTCATGGTTGGGATGGTGTTCTTCGGCTTGCAAGGCTCCCCCTTTTTCCTCCAAACATAACGATGGTCATTATGGCCAAACAGTTCTATTTTCTGTTTCATCAGACCAGAGGACATTTCTCCAAAAAGTACGCTCTTTGTCCCCATGTGCAGTTGCAAACCGTAGTCTGGCTTTTTTATGGCGGTTTTGGAGCAAGGGCTTCTTCCTTGCTGAGCGGCCTTTCAGGTTATGTCGATATAGGACTCGTTTTACTATGGATATAGATACTTTTGCACCTGTTTCCTCCAGCATCTTCACAAGGTCCTTTGCTGTTGTTCTGGGAATGATTTGCACTCTTCGCACCAAAGTACGTTCATCTCTAGGAGACAGAACGCGTCTCCTTCCTGAGTGGTATGACGGCTGCGTGGTCCCATGGTGTTTATTCTTGCGTACTATTGTTTGTACAGATGAACGTTGTACCTTCAGGCATTTGGAAATTGCTCCCAAGGATGAACCAGACTTGTGGAGGTGTACCATTTTTTTCCTGAGGTCTTGGCTGATTTATTTTTATTTTCCCATGATGTCAAGCGAAGAGGCACTGAGTTTGAAGGTAGGCCTTGAAATACATCCACAGGTACACCTCCAATGGACTCAAATGATGTCAATTAGTCTATCAGAAGCTTCGAAAGCCATGACATAATTTTCTGGAATTTTCCAAGCTATTTAAAGGCAGTCAACTAGTGAATGTAAACTTCTGACCCACTGGAATTATGATACAGTGAATTATAAGTGAAATAATCTGTCTGTAAACAATTGTTGGAAAAAATACTTGTCATGCACAAAGTAGATGTCCTAACCAACTTGCCAAAACTATAGTTTGTTAAGAAGACATTTTTGGAGTGGTTGAAAAACGAGTTTTAATGACTCCAACCTAAGTGTATGTCAACTTCTGATTTCAACTGTAGTTATATTGACTACATCCGTCTTAGTTCGCTCATTAATGTCTTAATCGAAATTACGGAATGCCTCTTATCCACTCATCATTCTTTTAGTTTAGTAGCCTAAACCGATCGATGTTGCATTGAACTGGGTGAATGAATATGAATGACAGTCAACCAATATGCTGTAACTCCCCAAAAATAATCGTACTCCCTCATCTTAGGCCCGCCACTGATCTGAATGTGTGTGAAACTTTAATAAGGCCGGACCACTGAGGTGACTTCTTGATATACAGGGAACTGCCGAAATAATGGAAACACTTGAGTAAATGAGGGATACAAAGTATATTGATAGCAGGTGCTTCCACACAGTTGTGGTTCCTGAGTTAATTAAGCATTTAACATCCCATCATGCTTTGGGTAATGTATAAAAATGCTAGGCAGGCCATTATTTTGGCTACCATGGCTGTGCCCCCATCAGATGACAATGCCCCCAGCCACAGGGCACAAGTGGTCACTGAATGGTTTGGTTAGCATGAAAATTATGTAAACCATATGCCATGGCCATCTAAGGCAGCAGCCTGTGTCAGAGATGAAGGCTGTGTCTAGAGGGAAACACTGAAAAGAGAATGGATGCCTCTTCATGGATGTATTATTTTGAGGAATAAATTTCCATCCTGAAAGTCATTCTTCTCAATGTGAACAAGACAATGAAATATATTAGAAAATACACATTCCTATTCAAATCACCTTGATCCAAGTAAAAAATATGATTCGTGGAGCGTATGAAAAAATGCAAGAAAATCTCCAGGAAGGTTAGTTTTGTCTGATTGAAGCTTTTACAGTGGCTTGCGAAAGTATTCACCCCCCCTTGGCATTTTTCCTATTTTGTTGCCTTACAACCTGGAATTAAAATATATTTTTTTTGGGGGGGGGGGGGGGGGGTTGTATCATTTGATGTATACAACATGCCTACCACTTTGAAGATGCAAATTATTTTTTATTGTGAAACAAACAAGAAATAAGACAACAAAACTGAAAACTTGAGCGTTTAAGTTATACCACAGATTCTCAATTGGATTGAGGTCTGGGCTTTGACTAGGCCATTCCAATACATTTAAATGTTTCCCCGTAAACCACTCGAGTGTTGCTTTAGCAGTATGCTTAGTGTCATTGTCCTGCTGGAAGGTGAACCTCCGTCCCAGTCTCAAATCTATGGAACAGGTTTCCATCAAGAATTTCCCTGTATTTAGCACCATCAATCATTTCTTCAATTCTGACCAGTTTCCCAGTCCCTGCCGATGAAAAACATCTCCACAGCATGATGCTGCCACCACCATGCTTCATTGTGGGGATGACCAAAAAGCTCAATTTTAGTCTCATCTGACCAGAGTACCTTCTTCCATATGTTTGGGAAGTCTCCCACGTGCCTTTTGGCGAACACCAAACGTGTTTGCTTATTTTTATTTTTTTAATAATTTTTTTCTGGTCACTCTTCTGTAATGCCCAGCTCTGTGGAGTGTATGGCTTAAAGTGGTCCTATGGACAGATACTCCAATCTCCGCTGGGGAGCTTTGCAGCTCCTTCAGGGTTATCTTTGGTCTCTTTGTTGCCTCTCTGGTTAATGCCCTCCTTGCCTGGTCCGTGAGGGCGGCCCTTTTGGTGGGCGGCCCTCTCTTGGCAGGTTTGTTGTGGTGCCATATTCTTTCCATTTTTTAATAATGGATTTAATGGTGCTCCGTGGGATGTTCAAAGTTTCAGATATTTTTTTATAACCCAACCCTGATCTGTACTTCTCCACAACTTTGTCCCTGACCTGTTTGGAGAGCTCCTTGCTCTTCATGGTGCCGCTTGCTTGGTGGTGCCCCTTGCTTAGTAGCGTTGCACACTCTGGGGCCTTTCAGAACAGGTGTATATATACTGATATCATGTGACAGATCATTTGACACTTAGATTGCACACAGGTGGACTTTATTTAACTAATTATGTGACTTCTGAAGGTAATTGGTTGCACCAGATCTTATTTAGGGGCTTCATAGCAAAGGGGGTGAATACATATGCACGCACCACTTTTAAGTTAAACATAAAAAATATATATATAATAAAAATAATATTTTTTTCATTTCACTTCACCAATTTGGACTATTTTGTGTATGTCCATTGCATGAAATACAAATAAAAATCAACTTCAATTAAAGGTTGCAATGCAACAAAATAGGAAAAACGCCAAGGGGGATGAATACTTTTGCAAGGCACTGTAGTATTTGCACTGGCACCATTCTGGGACTAAGGGAGAACATTTCAGTTGGTCATTTCAAACTGGGCTCATTTAGACGTAGCTGAGCTTAGTATGGGTGGTGGTGAGGGGGCCTAGAAAGTTAATGTCCGGCCAAATGTGTTAAAATGCCTCTCTCTAGAGAGGCAATGAGGAGAAACAATCAATGAGGAGAAACACCTACTGCAGTCTGGAACCAACACACCCTGAACAGCTTACCCCCAAGCCATAAGATTGCTAAATAGTTAGTTAAATATTAAATAGTTAACCAATAGCTACCCGGACTCTCACGCCTGCTCCTGCTCTTCCTCCCCCTTGCACTCGGGGGCACCAGGATCCCCGGCATGAAGCACTCAAGCCACCATCAGTACGCACACCTGTCTTCCCCCTCGTCACGCGCATCAGCGATCATTGGACTCACGTGGACTCAATTACTTGTGTCATTACCTTCCCTATATCTGTCTGTTCCCAAGCTCTGTTCCCTGGTTCGGGATTAATTGTCTCTTGTCCGTGTTACCCGTGGTCTGACGCTGTTCCTGTCTGTTCCCGAATAAAGGTCTGACTCCCCTTACCTGCTTCTCCTGTCCGGCGTCGGCCCTTACACCGGACTATCTGCATTGACCCTTTTTGCACTCTTTTGACACATCACATATGCTGCTGCTACTGTTTATTATCTATCCTGTTGCCTAGTCACTTAATCCATACCTACAGTGTACAAAACATTAGGAACACTTGGTCTTTACATGACATAGACTGACCAGGTGAATTCAGCTGAAAGCTATGATCCCTTACTGATGTCACTTCAATCAGCGTAGATGAGTGGGAGGAGACAGGTTAAAGAACGATTTTTAAGCCTTGAGACAACTGAGGCATGGATTGTGTATGTGTGCCATTCAAAAGGTGAATCGGCAAGACAAACGATTGAAGTGCCTTTGAACAGGGTAGGTGCTATGTGTACCAGTTTGAGTGCTGGGTTTTTATCACTGCAGTGTTAATCTGCTAAATTGTAATTATTCGCTCCTATGGCCTATTTATTGCCTACCTTCTCATGCCTTTTGCACACTCTGTATATAGACTTTCTTTTTTTTCTACTGTGTCATTGACTTGTTTGTGTTATTGGCTTGTTTATTGTTTACTCCATGTTTAACTCTGTGTTGTTGTCTGTCACACTGCTTTGCTTTATCTTGGCCAGGTCGCAGTTGTAAATGAGAACTTGTTCTCAACTAGCCTACCTGGTTAAATAAAGGTCAAATAAAAAAAATTAAAAAGTCCATGCCCAGACGAATTGAGGCTGTTCAAAGGGCAAAATGGGGTGTAACCCAATATTAGGAAGGTATTCAGTGTATGTACATATCTACCTCAATTACCTCGTACCCCTGCACATCGACTGCAACCCCGTGTATATAGCCAAGTTATCGTTACCCACTGGGTATTCATTCCTTGTGTTATTATTTTCTATTATTTCTCTATTTTCTTTCTCTCTGCATTGTTGGGAAGGGCACGTAAGTAAGCATTTCACTGATAGTCTACACCTGTTGTGTAACGCCTGTCGTCGGATGGAGTGGACCAAAGTGCAGCGTGAAAAGTGTTCATGATTTTATTTATTATCAAAAAACACTCGAACAAAGTAACAAAACGAAAGCGAACAGTTCTGTCAGGTAACAGAGACTAAACAGAAAATAACTACCCACAAAACACAGGTGGGAAAAAAGGCTACCTAAGTATGATTCCCAATCAGAGACAACGATAGACAGCTGCCTCTGATTGGGAACCACACTCGGCCAAAAACAAAGAAATAGGAAACATAGAATGCCCACCCTAATCACACCCTGACCTAACCAAAAAGAGAAATAAAACGGCTCTCTAAGGTCAGGGCGTGACATGTTGTTTACGAAGTATGTGACAAATCTTTTTTACAGAATAGTATTGTCTTGTGTCAAAATCCTTTCTCAGTTCTCCATGATAGGCATCTAGTTCTGAGCAGCTGGTAGACTGTTGGTCATCATGTCCTGGGACCATTGGGATGTGGTAAGCAGGGGGAAACCCCCAACAGAGGAAGAGAACCATGATTACAAAGCTCCCATGAGTGTTTGTCTGGGTGAGGGGGAGGCAGTGTGGGGCTTATGGGCCGGCTGATGAGAAACACCTGCTGTTGTTCAATGGAAAGCGAAGACTGGTCATGATGAAGAATGTTGTCTGGTGTTTTCATTCATTCTTTGCCAAAGAAATAGTGAGTTTTCCCAGATGAAGACATGTGGGTGGATGTAAATAAGATTTCAAGATTTAGGATGCAATAAACATGCTCACATGGAGTGAATGAGAGGAGTGGAATTGTGTTTGTTTTTGGTATGAAATGATCTGTATTTTGATTCTCCACTTGTATGGAGTTCTGGTAGAATGTGATATGCATACATTTTAGTTAGCAAACTGTGAATTAATTAGATAATAGACATGATTGTCAAATGAGACCTCAAAATGTTTTTCTAAGAACATGTACTCTACTGCCAATGTGAACATGTGTAGAAAACAGTTACATGTGTCCCTTGCTAGTCATTCCTTTTCATGCTTAAATTCCTCTTGTCCTAGAGGTAATGCGAGCCAGTCACTATTTTATGGTGAGAGCACGGCTTGAAGGCACGAACACCCTCGTAAGCCTTACAGTTTTTACACTGACATCGTCACCAAACGTCCCCATGGAACATATGTAGGTTTTAGGTTATGGAACATACATCAAGGTTAGGTTCCACCACTTAGTCTTTCACTCACTGCCATAAAATAGTCAGTTATGTGGAATCCTATTATGTGGCAGAGATGGGATGTTATACTGTCTACCAGTGTGTCCCACCTTAGTGAATTTCCCAAAATACAAGGTAGTATGTCTCATGCAGTTCCCAGCATGCATGTGTGGTTCCATAGATTATACTTATATGGCTGTTTATATGAGCTGTATGTGTGAGTAAAGTTGTCCTCGTAATAAATAAATAATATGACACTCACAATATGACCATGTTGTATAAAATATCATGTGTGGGTGGGATATTCCAAAGGGATGATAATGGACTTTAATAATCCCAGTTTTTATCATTGATGATCTTCACAGATGTCTGTTTTGGTTAGTGTACACTGTGCAGGTCCCATGCTACAGCCTAACGTGATAACCCCTTGAGAAAAAACATTTCTCAAAGAACTGTTGTATCCCCTCCCTCAGAAACCTTGTCTCCTACTGTAGTAATGTGTATGGGCAACACATGGAGCGCCACAGAAGTGATGGTCCTGTTTTGCATTTGAGGGTGATTGAGAACATTTCAGCACGTTTGCTTTAATGTAAGCCAGAGAGCTGTACACGTGAGACACTGTATGCCGTGCAGCCTCCGAATACAGCACCAGTCTTCACGCTGAGATCAAAGAGGATCAAATATAAACTATGCTATTTATTGCACATAAACAATATCTTCATGACATCTAAAGTGGTCCATTGTTATGTTGACAGCAAATTAACATTTTGGTTTGATTGAAGAATTGCTGTTGGTGAAGACATTGTTAAGACATTTTTTGAACTAAACAATCATAGTGGCAGTATATGATATATGGTGCAGTACCGTATATCCTGTGGTGTTGTATTTGGCTCTACACGTGTGAGTGTGAGTCATGTGTTGTAATGCATTTTCTCCTGAAATGAATGTTGATACATTGGATTCAGACCTTAAGCCTGTTACTAACTGTAACTAATGAAGGCCAGGACATATTTCAGCTCTAGGGAATTTGACCAGGTTTCCGAAATAAATTGCAAACATTTGTCTTTTTCCGCATGTCTGTTTGGATTCATGTACTCTGCAAAAAAATGTTTATGATACCAAAAGTAAACCAACTGAATATTAACTTAAATAGCCAGACATTGGATCATAAGTGTTATTTCTGACATTTCCCGGGTTTGATTGAAAAGGGCCTCATATCATATTAGGGGAAAAGCGGATTGAGTGTCTACTGTCCAGCCATGGCAAAGTTGATAAAACATTTCTTCATAAGTTTAACAGTGGAGCTAAACAAAATGGTCTAATCATCTCTCCACATATTGGTTTCAACAGGAGTGATGAAGGAAAGTTTGTGGCACTCGATAGAAGTTGCAACGTTTACCCAGTGAAGACAGCTGATAGACATTCATTGGGTTCCCACAATTGTCCCCATGTCAGGGAATAAGACATTTGAAATTCTAGGTTCGAAATAAAATAAGTCACCAAATACTGTTCCAAAATGTTTTTAGTTTTTTTATTGAGACCTTATGGTGGCACTCTAAACATATGCAAATTCCCATAGGAACTCAGCCATTTTAAAAGCTCTGTGTCAATGTGTCATGCCTTCATTTTTTGTTTTACATGAATGATATGCTGTGTATTCACACCCCTTGACCTTTTACACACATGTTGTTGTGTTACAGCCTGAATTTAAAAGGGATTAAATAGAGATTTTGTGTCACTGGCCTACTGGCCTACGGGCCTACGGGCCTACACATAATGTCCAAGTGGAATTACTGTATGTTTTACAAAACAAAAAAATCTTAAAATTAACAAGTCACATAGTAAGTTGCAGGGGCTCACTGTGTGCAATAAGAGGGCTTAACATGATTTTTGAATGACTACCTCTTCTCTGTATCCCACACATGCAATTATCTGTAAGGTCCCTCAGTTGAGCAGTGAATTACAAACACAGATTCAACCATAAAGAGCAGGGAGGTTTTCCAATGCCTCGCAAAGAAGGGCACCTATTGGTAAATGGGTAAATTCATTTGCCGGAGAGGAAAGGAAAAGTACCACTCTTCATTATTATGGGTATGCTTGTCGTCGTTAAGGACTGCAGAGTTTCTCAGGATGAAAAAGAAACTTAGTGGAGCTAAGCACAGGCAAAATCCTAGAGGAAAACCTGGTTCAGTCTGCTTTCCACCAGACACTGGGAGACGAATCCACCCAGCAGTGAATGTTCCTGAGTGGCTGAGTTACAGTTTTGACTTAAATCTCCTTGAAAATCTATGGCAAGACCTGAAAATGAATGTCTAGCAGAGATAAACAACCAATTTGACAGAGCTTGAAGAATTTTGAAAAGAATAATGGGCAAGTGTTGCACAATCCAGGTGTGGACGCTCTTAGCGATTTACCCAGAAAGACTCACAGCTGTAATCGCTGCCAAAGGGGATTCTAACATGTATTGACTCGGGGGGTTGAATACTTATCACTTTTGGTAACTTGACCTACATTGCATACGCTATATGACCATAGCGCATGATTTATGGCGGTGGGGGTAAGATTCTTATGACAGTGCCAGCAGTAAGATTTGAGTTCAATTTCCAAAAACATAATGGTTGTAGCTTTCAAATGATATGTCATGTTCTGTACTTGCCGGGCCCTGTACATGGCCCAAAACAACCGCTCAGAGTTTGTTGAAGTGGCAGCACTCAAACCTCCTTTCACACTGAGTCACTGACATTTGGTGGCCGTTACTGGGCTTAGCCCAAACTGGCAAACATGACAACACTGCCCATGTAAACTATGAGGATCAGGCATGCTGTCAGTAATTACATTGACAAAACATTGTCAGACCATGTTGGGTTGGGTGGCAGAAATGGTTTAGATCCTTTGACAAGGCACATAAAAGCAGACAATGCGTCAGTGTCTACAGCAGGGCTTTAGTAACTGTGCAATTGCCTTGTTGTTAAATTTAGCATTTGACATAAGCAGAGATGGGACCAAGTCACAATTTTGCAAGTCTCAACCTTCGAGTCTCGAGTCAAGTCCCAAGTAATAATGGGCAAGTCTCAAGTTCCCCAGCTTAGGTCGAGTCAAGCCACACGTCCCTAATTTAGAGGTTTTGAGTCCTCAAGTCAATGTTTAAGTGTTTTATGCATATTTCATTGCAATTGCAATGATTCAGTGATTTTGGACCCACATGTTTTACAAACTGCATCCTTTCCCCCCCCCCCCACTACCACATACTGTAGTCCTTGAAACCAAACTCAAATATTTTTGGGTTGTCTAGCAGTGATCAACAACTAGAGTTGTGGGGCAACAAAAAAAAATCCCAGGGGCCCGGAGGTTTTCCTAACTCTATAGGGTCTGACAGCGATTCATTAGATGTAAAAAGCTTTTTATATGGGCAATCAGACCAGATTTACATTTTAATCATTTAGCAGACACTCTTATCCAGAGTGATTTACAGGAGCAATTAGGAGTATGTGTCTTGCTCAAGGGCACACCAAAAGCTTTTTCACCTAGTCGGCTCTGGGATTCAAACCATCAACCTTTGGTTACTGGCCCAAATCTCTTAATCACTAGGCTACCTGCTGCCTAGGTATACAGATATGTTCTAAACAGGTCACATGGTTTTAAAGAAATTCTGGAAAAACTCCTGGCTCTAGGGAGGATGAAAACCCTGTCAAACTGCAGCAACCTTGTACTGAATTATATTTTAAAACGTTCCTTTACACAGACACACCCACTGCAATTGGACAATAAAACGCACAGGGCTGAGCTTACTTTATGCAGTTTTGCATCGTGTAGACCTGTGCCAACTGCAATTAAAAAGTAAGTCTATTTATGTAATCTGCATTGTGCTGTTTGATTAATTTCAGTTAATAATTTTGGGTTGAAGAGGTAGCCTAGCCAGCCTGCCCAAGTTTGAATATAGCCTACACCAAATTTGATCACATTCACATTTTCTCCTAACAGAAATTCATGGGCTCTAAATAGGCAAGAATATGTATTTTCCGGATGTTGAAATCAGGTAAAGTTTTTGTTTTGACTGAATGTCAAGGACCAAAGCAAGGCTGGTCCAGACCGGACAAAATCTGAATCAAACATAAACTTCTATGATTGGTTCCGATTTAGTCCGGACCGTACCAAAAATCAATGTCGGTGGACGTTGAAATAAAGTTTGGTCCGGACTGCACCAAAAAAAGAAGTCCAAAAGGCGTCGGTGTCGGTCCGTGCTTACTGAGATGCAGCCTACACTGTTGCCTGAAATTTTATTTCATGAATGCCCATCTATGTGGTAAGCTTACCGTTAATAAAACAAAAAAAAGACATCCAGTCCAAAGAAAGTAATCCAAAAGAAGTTGACTCGTGCTTACTGAGGTGTAGCCTACCATGTCGCCCCCCAATGGATTTTTTTCTGAATGCCCATCCATGTGGTAGGCCCACCATTTGTAAAACAGGCCGTTGCATTGGCCTTATTAGTCCTGATTCCCGTGACTAATCAATTTGCCGATTTTAAGCTCTGAACATCAGCTACCCAACTTTATCAGGAGTTATCAGTCAGCCTATTTGCAATGTGTTTACACAGTGGGAAATGCAGAAGCATTTTCTTTTTTGCTATGATCAGCTTTTCAAAAATTGACAGATACAAACTTGAAACCACTGATCATGACAATGAGGTGCCACTCCTGGACAACAGTTGTGATTGATTGACCATTCCATATTGTCCATTTTACTTTGACCTGTCCTGTTTTTAGTATATGTTGTTAACATGACAGCACATTTTTTATTTGAATGAGCGCCATTTAGGTAAGGCTATTTGATCAGAGAAACCTAAATGATATAAAAAGTGTCTCATTACATTGTCATACATTTTATCTCTAGCCGGTAGCTACAGAAAAGGCCACGTACTCTTTCGACAATATACGATTTCTGCTACAGGATTTATGTTAGATTATTTTCTTCGATGGAATGTTGGTGGAGCATGGCAGCGATACGTCTCTCCAAAAGCACCCTGGAGAGGCGCGCTGGGAATGGACAAGCAAAATATTTTGCGCCCCTGACTTTGACAAAGTAGGCACTGCTTATCACAGGGCAGCATCAACTCTCACCTAAAAAGCCCTTATGCAACTGGTTGAGAGAAATTGTCATTGTTTTGGGGCAGAATTATGTGAGGTTTTAGGTGTTGTTGTTGGAGGGGCGTCTTGGTCAGTTTAGCTCAGAAAATGCTGCCCTCCTCAATCGGCCACCTAATCCTGCCTATTGAGCGGGCTGGCCCTTTTTCTTCCTATACACTTTAAGTGTAGGCTGCTGCAACATTTCTGTGAAGAGTTCTTGCTTGTGTCTTTACGGAGTGATGTGTTATCACATTTGCTAAATAAATACCGGAGGACATTGGAGCAGATCGCTTTGCTAGATGACATGCATTGTGCCCAGCCTGCACAACCTGTAATTTCCGTGAATCTGATTGGTCAAGACACAGAACCTGCAGCACTCCGTTATAAAAAAAACAACAGTGGCGACCCGTCATTCAGGGCAGAGCCCCACCTGTTTGAAGCCCCACATGTCTTTTTTTGTGTGCCTGTTTTGCATGTTATTTTGGCATTAATTGCATCACATATCAGTTTGCAAACAATGTAAAAAAGAAATAAAATAATTGAGTTAATAAAGCTGCATACAAACTTGGTCTCGTTTTTGCTTTCTTGAGTAAAGCAGCTCCAAAATGCAGGTGTTTCAGCCTAGCTCAGTGCTTTCTGTGGTGGTGGGACAGTCAGCAGGAAATACGGATCACAGGGGTTCTCTAGTTGTGCTGTGATTGGTTCAGTGTTCTGTCACTCATGGGGACAACCCTTGGGTGCTACCAAAGAGTTACATTAGATGTGCCCATCCAAGAAGGCTCAAGGTCATTGGCCACAGATAAAATGACATCAAATCCCGTTATATCTACAGTAGCTTTAAATGGATTGTCAACATCATACTTTCAAAATTTAGCTAGCAAACTAGAAGTAATCATCATGAATCAAGTTAACCATCTACTGGCAAATCCTTTTCAATCCTTGTCATATGAAGATAAATAGTGAAGAGAAATTATAGATAAAATGTATCGGTGCTCATCGGCCATTGGACATAAACATTACACAACAAGTTGGAAATCGCAAATTCAACAATGAGTGGTTTGGAAGGAATCAGCGGCTCATGGTCATCCAACTTGGAATTGCAAGTCAGGAACTCTGGGCTCTTTCTAGATCACTGACATGATCATGATTCAACCTTGTTTTCTCCAAGTTACCAGTTGTCTTGAAAGCACCATAAATCCAGAGAATGCCAGAATATAAATGAGAAAGTTTGATGACAAAATTTGCCCATGAAGGACCGCCGCGCCACGGTCCTGTTCATGTGAGCACAGCACAACAAGGTGTCCAAAATGTATTGTATGCTGCTGCATAAATTATGTAATATACCAGGGAGATATGTGTACTGTCTGTAGCTAAGAAAGTAATACTAAGTGTATGTTGTGTAGTAAGCTGCTAGTAGCCTACAGTATGTGCCTCACCCTAATAACTTGGTCACTTTTCCACTTTTCATAATTTTGCCTACTGTTCTGACTTGGTGGTGCACATGTAGCCTATAGCCTGTTTTAGAGAAATGTAATCATTGAATATTGTAAGAGCTTACATTGTCTGCTTATATGACCACTTTATTTATCCTACGGTTCTGACTTGGTGTACAGGGAGAATATTGTAAAAACGGCCCATGTTCTGAATTCTGTCTTGTTTCAAAAGTGCTGAACAAAGTTATATTGACTACGTCCGTCCTAGCTCGCTCAATAATGTCCTAATCGAAATTACGAATTGCCATTCATCCGCTCGTAGTCCACTTATGCCATAGTTTGTACATCAGTAGAAACCACATTTGTTTACGCAAGTCATTCATATCAACGATCAACTTTTTTAAAAGACAGTAAATGAGGCTGAATGAACTGTTTTGCTGCCAGACTGCGCTGATAGCCAGGTGTAGCAGGTGTAAGGTGTTGGGACTGCTGTTAGGACTCTGCTGTTGGGACAGCTTTATGTAGGCTCTAACAGTTTTTGGGCACCGTTTGTCACCGTTATAGTGCAATGAATGTATTGTTTAGTGTTGTGTTGTGTAGTGGCTTTGCTGGCATGCATCTAAAACAAAATTGGGGGAGTTTGCACCACCAAGACTTACGTGCTCAAATCGGCACTGAAAAACAGATAAGCCTACATTGTGTGCGAGATGACAAATCAAGTCTCTTGAGTCATATAGCTCAATTCCAAGTTAAGTCACAAGTCATAGAAGCTTAAGTCGAGTGGCAAGTGTTTTTATTTTTGCCAAGTCAAGTCTCAAGTCTCACATGACTTGAGTCCACATCTCTGGGCATAAGTGACCACAGGTATTGTTTCCTAAAGTATAGACGTGAGAGACTGGCCACAGTTCCTTGTAAGTGACATGAAATTCAATACTTGGGGTATGATAAGCAATTGAAAGCCAGTTGTGCATGTGAGTTGATGAATAGCAGTAATATACTGTAGCTACCCTGGTTTATAAGCACGGATATCAACTGTCCCGTAGAGGTTAAATAATATTTAACCTCTACGGGATCAGTGTCCCCCCTCCGAGCGGGACGGTTGAGTTAACGTAGGCTAATGTGATTAGCATGAGGATGTAAGTTTTTAAAACATATCCCAGGACATAGACATTAATCTAACTGCACTGTCCAATTTACATGAGCTATTACAGTGAAAGAATGCCATGCTATTGTTTGAGGAGAGTGCACAATTATTGTAGCGAGTGCTCTGAGAGTCGGGAAGCAAGTTCAGGGAGTGAGTGTTTTAATAAATAAATGTAACATAATACAAAACAAGAAAACACGATCAACGCACAGACATGAAACAGAAACAGAAACAATGACGCCGTGGGAAGGAACCAAAGGGAGTGACATATAGGGAACGTAATCAGGGAAGTGATGGAGTCCAGGTGAGTCTGACGACGCGCAGGTGCGCGTAACGATGGTGACAGGTGTGCGCCATAATGAGCAGCCTGGTGACCTGGAGGCCGGAGATGGAGCACACGTCACAATTATGAACTTGCAAATGTATTCATAAACAAATTAGGCATATTTGGGCAGTCTTAATACAACATTTTGAACAGAAAGGCAATGGTTTATTGGATCAGTCTAAAACTTTTCACATACACATCTAAATTGCGCCTGGGCTAGAATAATACATTATGGCCTTTCTCTTACATTTCAAAGATGATGGTTCAAAAAAAGAAAGAAAAAACTTTTTTTTCCTTTTTATTATCTTTTACCAGATCTAATGTGTTTTATTCTCCTACACTCATTTCACATTTCCACAAACTTCAAAGTGTTTCCATTGAAATTATATCAAGGATATGCATATCCTTGCTTCAGGTCCTGAGCTACAGGTAGTTAGATTTGTCATTATAGAAAAAAAAGGATTGGATACTTAAGAGGTTGCATGCTCAAGTGGTAGAGTCGATATCAGCACTTATAAACCAGGGTCGCTACAATACATTCATGGACTGCATACTATAAAGATCTATTTTGCCATATCTCCACTGCCTGATGGGGCAGACGTGTTCTGGTGTGGTAGTTAATCATTTATCGATACTGCAGACCCTCAGCCAGCACCAGCTACAAGCTGAGGAGAGAAACAGAAATAATTCCACAGTAGAGCATCAGTTTTCACTCTACCTTCCTCCGTCCCTCAAAATCCATCACTTTTCACTCTCAATTTCCCCAAAAATTCCTATGCATTTAAGTGTAGTGGATTTTCAATTTGTGTAACTGTACTTCTAATACCAGTTGTTGATAGAATGTTTGTGTTGAACGTCCCTTGACCAATCAGAATCAATGGAGGCAAATCGTTAATGGAGGCAACTCTTTTTTCCCTTATCAAAAAGGGACACCGGGGCCTCCCAGGTGGTGCAGTGGTCTAAGGCCCTGCATCTCAGTGCTAGCTGTGCCACCAGAGACTCTGGGTTCGAGCCCAGGCTCTGTCGCAGCCGGCCGCGACCGGGAGGTCCATGGGGCGACGCACAATTGGCCTAGCGTCGTCCGGGTTAGGGAGGGTTTGGCCGGTAGGGATATCCTTGTCTCATCACGGACTAGCGACTCCTGACCAGGTCGCTAGGTGTACGGTGTTTCCTCTGACACATTGGGGCGGCTGGCATCCAGGTTGGATGCTCGCTGTGAATCAGTGCTGTGAATCAGTGCGGCTTGGTTGGGTTGTGTTTCGGAGGACGCATGGCTCTTGACCTTCGTCTCTCCCGAGCCCGTACGGGAGTTGTAGCGACAAGACAGTAACTACTAACAATTGGATACCATGAAAAAGGGGAGAAAAAAAAAAATTATAATAAAAAAGGGACACCGGATTTGAATCCTTCTGCAATAATACTATTTGTGTAAATGTTCCACTGGCCTTCAGAAGTAGGTAACGTTATATTAGTGTTAACCGATAGGTGAGGACTTCATGAGACACCAGAGACTCCCAGTGGAGAAGGTAATTTTCTCTTCAGCAGACTGGGTCTTTCCCTGGCCATTCCTTAGCTGGGAGGAAATTTCTATCATCCCCTGGGACGGCTCAGTTACATGTCTGCCGCATCCATTCTAGAAGTTTGTTATACCGATTACAAGGAGAAAGTGGTGTGTTTCAGCCGACAGACAGATTGTCGCAGACTGGGATTACTACAATACTGACGGTTTGTTTGGAGATGTTGTCATCAGGAGCAAACTGTTAACCAGCGGACACGTCCTCCCTGCTCAGGTCACAGGGTCTGAGACATTTTATGGGTCTGAGCTGCTTCCTCAGCACAGTTTATTCTGTTGTTTTATTGACCCATTCCTCTTTCTAGAGCCCATGATAAGAGCTTTAACGACCGCCTCCTACTGTACTGTTCTCACAGTTCTCAAAGCATGAAAAACAATCAGGGACTAAGAGATGCCCCCTTAACTTTGTTGCACCCTTCCAGCTTTTCCTCTGCAAACATATCCCTTCAAAGTTGTTGCACACTGTATAGTTAATGCAAGGGAATGGGCTCTGTAATGTGAATTTACAGCACTGGAAGAGGTCCATGAAAGGATGAATATGGAAGATGTTTCTGGTTTCATGGTTAAGTTTGATGGGGTTTTAGGAGCTCAGGTGCTGCCAACATCTCTGTGCAACACAGCAAATACAGTACAATGAACAAGGGTGCCCCTTGGGTGCCACTTGTGTTGCTGTATGCAGGCCAAGATGAGCCGGAGCTGGGCCACGGAGTGATGGTGACAGCCATGGTGTTACAGTCCAACTCCCAACCCCACACTAGCTGATTCCAGTTCCATTTAAGTCATGGAACGCAATACTAAAAAGGTAGACATCAAGCACTTACTGCTCATAGTATCCCTTGAGCCTGTCATGTTTGCCTACCCATCTATAAAATCTCCCTCTCGCACCCATGTGGTCCAGATTAGCGCCCCATCATTGAAGTATTTCACCAGTATGACTGACTGAGGGTCCGGCCAGGTTTCAGCAGATGTCTTCAGTTTCATCCACCTCCCTGTTCCCTTCCCTTCCCCCCCACTGGCTTTCCTTTCCACAATAGCTTGGATTAGGATAGGAGAAATAGCTATGGATCCGTACAGTATTTCCCCTTCTGTTTTCACTTAGGCCCCGCAAAGCCAGCTAATTATCGCTCTCTCCCCCAGATCGGATTAACAATGGGGGAAATACAGAATAATTGAAGGCTTCTTGCGTGATTCAGAGTTGGGTCAGAACTAGTCCTTATGACTTTCCCTGAAGGTAGCCCTCTCTCTCTCTCTCTCCTGGTGTGGTGGTTTCAGCTCCAGACCTACTCAGTGCTCACAGACCCACTCACAGCCCTGTGCACGATGACAAGGTGATGTCTTTTCCTGTTTCCAGACTAGAAACCCATAAAGGCAGAACGGTCTCCCCCCCACTCTCCCTAATTTCCTTCTCTATTCACAAGAGTTAACTACTTTTTGGTGGAGACTCAAGTTGCTGTCTTTTGTAGAAAGTGTTCAGACATTTAACAGTGACTTTCCCCTTCAGAAAATGTCCCATTTCTTTGTGCCTTAATAAAGCAAAATGGGGATTATTTCATTGTGGTGTTTTTTTTTTACTATGATGATGACTGTACTTTGGCAGATACTCAGCAGGGCCCAGCTAGATTCATTGTTCTAGGGCCATTGCATCAGCCAATACACCAATAGTGCCAAAAAAAGCCATGATATACTGTGCTGTATGTTTTGAACAGAACTGTTACAACAGGCAGAGGTGATTTGTTGGTACAATAGTGATTATTTTATCTTGGCTGTCAAGTTCAGAGCACAACCGCTGTTGTGTTTTCCTTTTCTGTCTGACCCACCTTCCCTAGGCTTACACACATGCACATTTTAAACACTATCTGTAAACCATGTTTCCCATATATGTCAAATGTGCTAGTTTGAAAGGCAGCTAGTTAGCACATTTGGTTCCTTGGAAGTTGTAGGAACGTATGTTTTTTGTTTCACATTGGTTGCGGGAATGAAGCCATATGTTTCCTAACCGGTAAAACTTAACATGTTTTAAACGTTCTGAGAACAGAAGTGAAGTTCCGGGAACATTTCACTTTATGTTTCATTAAGACTTTTGAAAACACTACTACCTTATTTTGGGTTAACTTTTTTGAAGTTCAAGCACAGAAACGCATTAATTATGCAAACACATTAATATTTCATTGTGACACGGCATCAGTGAGATTCAAACTTACACAGAATTAGTCCACTGCGCCACTAGGATGGAGCAAGCACGTCATATTTTTTATGCATACAAAGCTGTTAATTTTCGTCTATTCAAACAGACCCCATTTCAAAAGGAAACTAGTACTCATTAAGATCAGGTGTGGCCAATTAGTGGGCACGGCCAACACACCTGAACACACTTGAGAAAAGAGAGAGTTTTGTTGATGCTGAGAACGGAATGTATATGTTTTTAAATAACATTCTCTGAATGTTACTAAAGTTTTCTTGTGGTTTTTATGGAAAGTTTTAACATTCTCAGAACAATTTGAAACCATGACTTTAAATAGAACCATGAGGAAGCCTGTAGGAAACGTTATGCTGAAGTACTGAAATTCCCACAGAAGAACGTTGTTTCTTAACATTCTCTGAACTATTTGAGGACATTTGCAATGTCAAACCAGTTGGAGAACATTCCAAGAACATTACCAATATTTTTATAAAATCTAAGCATGTTTGGAAATTTTAGGAAACGTTCTGTTAAAGTAATGAAATACCAACAAATATTATATATATTTTTTCACCAAGTTCCTTAAATGTGCTGAGAACATTCCAAAGCCAAGTAATTATCCTGCACCATTCTCAGAAAGTTGTGGGAAGGATGTAAAATAACCATAGGACAACAACGCTATCATCAAGCTCTAAAAAACATATGGTTCTCAGAACATTATAGATGCAGTAAAGGAGTCAATGGAAAGCAGATGTTCCATTGAGCAGATTGGTGCACATTCAACAAATCTGATCTAACAAAGTGGATATTTGTCAAATCAGTTATGATTTATGTATTGTAACTGTCCCACAATGTCGTTACTTAAGTACAATTTGGAAATATTTGTCTGTTTTCACTGCATAACATGTAGAAGTTTTTTCCTATTCAGGATAAGAAAAAGTGACCGCCAAATGCTAACTCCCGTTCGTATAAGATGGTTAGCATAGCTAGCATACAGAAATTGGTGGTGGTAGTCAAAGTCTTTCTTTAACTGTAATGCAGGTGATTGGTAACGATGACATCCATACAAGCATTATGCTCTGATTTTTACCTCAACATGGAGTGAAATACATATGTAGACAGTAGCTTAAATGGAGGCTAATTTTGCCGGGGGCCAATGAGGCGACTCGGATTCTTTCCCCCGTGGCCCTTTCCACCAAGTGTTTCCACGGCAATTCCATTGTTTTTGGTCGAGTTCGATTGACCCTCCTTAACACATCTATGTGCTAGCTGGGAGAGCTTTATTAGTTCTCAGGTGTCTGAGTAACACAATGCCCTAGAATATTGCATAATGGGATTATTATTCATAATTGTAATGGGACTCTCATAATTTACCAGAAAAACATATTAAAATATATGAATCATACAATTAAGTTGGATAATTCATAGTCAACGGTCAGTACACAACAGACCATTTTTTGTGTAATGAAAGGGTTTTTGGCAAACGTGTTTGTACAAAACAGTAATTCTACTAGATTAGAAGTGAGTAATGACTCACACTATAATCTTTCAGAGGTACATCGTGATCAGGAGTACAGGATTGGGTGTACAGCACTATTCAGGAAGTCATGACCTTCGAGAGGGATGCTTTGACTATTACTAATATGGGTCTGCTTGCTTTGGCCGTTATCATGGACACAGAGAAAGAGAGAGATTTGTGTTAGAGATCCTCCAGTGAGTCAGCCGGCCAGGCAGCCTTCCATCAGAGCATGGGGTCCTCGTACGCCATGCTGTTTAGGCCACAAGGCCAAGTTTACTATCGGACCAACACTGCTCTGCTACGTTACCAACACTGCTCTGCTACGCTATGCCTGGTTGGCTGGCTGACTAGCTATAAGAGGAGCTGTGCTGTGCTGCCTGCCAGCCTTGGGCCTACTTTAAACATCCAGTCAGCCTGACAGAGACAGTCAATGTGATCTTAGTGTGATCTGATCAAACACCAGACTCCCCACCCATCACCACTGACAGCCCCCTAAGTGAGCAGGACCAATAAAAGTCTCAGCTGCGCTCCCAAGCTTATATAGGCCAGACAGTCCAGAGCAATGAAATGAGAAAAAGAGGTAACCATTGGAAACAGGGAGAAGACAAAATAAAAGAGCCCAAAAACATTATTCGAAGGGAAAAGGTATGCAGCATGTGCACGTGAAGGATGATATGCTGATGTCATTGAAAATACCGGTTTTCTTTTTCATCCGGAGTATCAATTTGGACACAGCCAATATGATTCAAAAGGTATAGAGATATAAATCTTGTTGCGTTCAGTGTGTGCATGTTTGAATTGGTAGTATTCTGTTTAAATGACTTTGTCGTTATCATTCTGCCAAGTGTTGCTAATGTACAGTCAGCAGCATTCCACCCTGCATCCCACTGCTGGCTTGCTTCTGAAGTTAAGCAGGGTTGGTCCCTGGATGGGAGACCAGATGCTGCTGGAAGTGGTGTTGGAGGGCCAGTAGGAGGCATCTTTTCCTTTTGTCAAAAATAATATATCCCAATGCCCTATGTAGGGCGCTGTCTTTCGGATCGGATGTTAAACGGGTCACCTAATCATCCCCTGTTTACAATTCGCTCATCCCTCTCCCCTGTAACTATTCCCCAGGTTGTTGCTGTAAATGAGAACGTGTTCTCAGTCAACTTACCGGGTTAAATAAATATCCCCAGGTCTGAAGGATTTATGTCGATATGTCCTACTAAATTATAGACATAGGATTATGAACTGAGCCCGCTTTGTGCTAATATTTTAGTTATTAATTGTTTTATTTTTTATTTAACCTTTTTTTAACTAGGCAAGTCAGTTAAGAACAAATTCTTATTTACAATGACGGCCTACCCTGGCCAAACCTGGACGACGCTGGGTCAATTGTGCGCCACCCTATGGGACTCCTAATCACGACCGGATGTGATACAGCCTGGATTCGAACCAGGGACTGTAGTGACGCATCTTGCACTGAGATGCAGTGCCTTAGACGGCATCCACGATCAAAAGGGGTGAATGCATGCAGTGGCAACGGAAAGCTTTGGATTAAGTTGTAGTTGAAGTCAATCAAAATAAACATGATTGTGATTAAATTCTCCAATGTATCTGTAAATGTATGTTCGTTTAGCCAATGATATGTTGCAGATCACTACATTATAGACCTATATCCATCCTGCCCTGCCTTTCTAAAATCTTCGAAAGCCAAGTTAACAAATAGATCATCGACTATTTAGAATCCCACCGTACCTTCTCCACTATGCAATCTGGTTTCCGAGCTGGTCATGGGTGCACCTCAGCCACGCTCAAGGTCCTAAACGATATCATAACCGCCATTGATAAAAGACAGTACTGTGCAGCCATCTTCATCGACCTGGCCAAGGATTTCAACTCTATCAATCACCGCATTCTTATCGGCAGACTCAGCAGCCTTGGTTTCTCAAATGACTGCCTCGCCTGGTTCACCAACTACTTCTCAAATAGAGTTCAGTGTGTCAAATTGGAGGGCCTGTTGTCCGGACCGCTGGCATTCTCTATGGGGGTGCCACAGGGTTCAATTCTCAGGCCGACTCTTTTCTCTGTATATATCAATAATGTGGCTCTTGCTCTTATCCACCTCTACGCAGACGACACCATTCTGTATACATCTGGCCCTTCTTTGGACACTGTGTTAACAAACCTCCAAACGTGCTTCAATACCATACAACACTCCTTCCGTGGCCTCCAACTGCTTTTAAATGCTAGTAAAACTAAATGCATGCTCTTCAACCGACTGCTGCCCGCACCCGCCCGCCCAACTAGCATCACTACTCTGGACGGTTCTGACTTAGAATATGTGGCCTGGCACCTAATTCTATACCCCATTCAAAGGCCCTTAAATATTTTGTCTTGCCCGTTAATCCGCTGAATGGCCATGTCTCAAGGCTTAAAAATCCTCCTTTAACCTGTCTCCTCCCATTCATCTACACTGATTGAGGTGGATTTAACAAGTGACATCAATAAGGGATCATAGCTTTCACCTGGATATGTCATGGAAAGAGCAGGTATTATTTTTTATTATTATTACTTTAAAACATTTTAGGGGGTAGAGCAGATACTCTTAATGTTTTGTAAACTCGTATATGCCATTTAGCGTACGCTTTTATCCAAAGCGACTTACAGTCATGCGTGCATACATTTTAAGTATGGGTCGAACCCACTATCCTGGCGTTGCAAGCACCATGCTCTACACTGTAAAAAGAATGTGCTTATTCTACTTAAAAAAATTGAAGCAACTATTTGCATCAGTTTTTCGAGTATTTCCAACACTAGGTATTTTTATGTCTAAAATACTTTACTTTTGGTGTTTCACAAACAATATTATATTAAGTGCCAACAACTTACAGCATCAAAAATGTTGTTATATCTAACTTTATTTTATAATTTACAGAACAGTTATTGTAAGTTGTATCTACTTCACTGCATTGATGTCACCAGATCCGGGCTTTCGGGGCTTTAGCCCCTAATGATTTTGTCTCAGCCCCGAGTCCTTTGCCCTCCTGGGATGGTGTAAAACAAGCTAGGCTACACTGTATTTCACACTGCAACAAATACTCCAAACCCTTTAGTGCTGCCTAAAACCAGCATTTCTGTGTACACTTATGGAGGTGTAGTCAAAGTGGTTTTCCAAATACATTTGCACCCACACTGCTCGCGCACGTCAACGAGCATCTGCGTAGCCAGGCGGCTAAAATAGAACTTGGTTCTATTTGGGACACTCGACGCGCCGCAAGTTCTGCCTCTCCCATCTCCTCATTGGTTTTTAGGAGCATATACCCACGTGGGTGATTGAAAGATGAACTGAGGTCCACATGCCAGTCCAGTCGTTTGTGGTAATGCAGCTTATATTCAACTGCCATGTAAAGTCCAAAGAAGATGCCTGAAGGAGGAGAGATTACTAACTCAGTTGACCGTTTTATCTGCTCATTAATTGTCAGAGTAGAGGACAGGATATGGCAGGATTTCAGGTAAAATAACAACCCAATGTTTATATCCCAGAACAAATTAGCTAACAACAGCAAGCTTGCTATCTAAATTGTCACACATTTTTTATGCTTTTCGACCTCCCCCCAAATTAATATAGTTGGTTCAGAGTGTGTTTTGATATTTCAACCTGTGTGTCCTGATCACATCTGGTGTGGGGGGACAAAATCAACATGCGCGAGATGGCGCACGCAGACGCACCCATGGGTGCGGTCTGGTCACCATGTTAGTTAGCAGTAATGTGACCAACATCAAAATTAGGCTTTTTTATGGTTTATGAAAACATTGCAACAAAATTATAAATACTTTTTCCAAAATGTTTCTTAATGGAAAATTATGATATAGTTATAATCTTGTAATTTGTACTTGCTAATAGATTAAAAAAAAATATATATTATTGACACCATATTCCATGGGTTTACTGGCCACAATCCATTGTATTAATAGTAATTATTAGGCATCAGGAGAACACAGCGCATGGAAGAAAGCAGTGAGATATGGAACATAGCATTATGTTTCTGCAAAATGTTCACTGCTAGCGTGCGAGGCCAAGAGTACGGGCGCTTCTAGTGCGGTCCCTGCTCTGCACTTGTGGAGAACTGAGAAGATTTGACAGTTGTTATCAATCTGATAATAACTATACCTTGCCTCCCTAGGTGGTAGTTATACCATATTATGTAGAACAATCAAATCCTCTCAAATGCGTAGGGTTTGGGGGACGATTTGGGATTGGCCCTTTGTAATATTTCCTGCCCATTTGGCTAAAGAACCTCCTCAAGGTCTTGGCGTGTATTGGTCCAGTTTCTCCATGAAGGTGGATTGAAAGCAGATGGTCCTGCTCCTTCGGATAATTCACCCAAATGACCAAATGATAAATAAATCATGAATGAGAGGTTGAATAGTGGTGAGATTTGAACAGATTCAAAAAGACAAAGAAGATATTGTTAAGCAGACAAATAAGGCAATACAATTACCCTTCAGCAGGAAAAGCCCTCTTTGCAAACTCAAAAGGCTGCCCAGTCTTTAAGGTAGAGTAAACTTTGCATTAAACATAAAGCTTTGTATTAAGCATTGAACACTTTTTCGCTGCCCAAAACATTTGAAAGATTCAAGTAGGGCTGATTCAAAACAATGCAAACTGACTTGACTGAGAAATATCAGCAAACAGCAAACACAGAACATCACATCTGACTAAAGACTTAGACTTAGGTTGCCAAAAGCCATTTCAAAATTGTTCACTTGCCATTTAGGCAAGGGTTTCCCCCCAAAAACATCCTCTCCACCTCAAAAGTATATTTCAGTTGTTTGGAGTAGCTTAGTTTGTGTTGTGGAAAGAACAGCTGCTTTCCCCAGTAACATGGACTCTTTACAACATGATTAAACTGTGTTGCTCCTTGTTTTAGCAAGGTTTTGTAGCAAAATGTATTGTTTAATGTGGGCACTCGATCGATGGCTTACCAAAACAAAAATAGAACATAGTGACTTGATTAGAGAAATACCAGCAAAATGTAAACACAGAACAGCATACTGATACAGTCTCTGATTTGAGTCTTCGGTTGCCTAGGTGAAAGCTGCATCTACAATGTTATATGCTTGCCATTTAGGCCAGCGTTTCACAACCACTACAGTTTACTACTGGGCCTTGGCATGACAAGTAAAATAAAAAATCCCCAAACACATGGGGTGGGTAGATGGTTTCGTGAACCCCCGATTTAGGTGAGTAACTTGGTCCTAAGAGTTTGGATCTTGTGGGAGGCTTTCAATGTATCTATTTACAAAAAGTCTGTTTGGAACATCTCAAAGTTGTATTTCCATTTTTTGAGGTAACTTATGTATAAGCAATAGATAAAGCCCATAGGCAAGATACAAACGTGCAACACTGGGAATATCAACTAGGACCGTGGCTCCTTCGATGCAGATCCCTCACCACGAATACCTTCAGCACATGCTGAGCGAGGTCCTCTTGGAGAATGTGGTCGTCAGCATCCTCAGAAATTAAAAACAATAAAGTACATAGACAAGGTCAACTAGATCCAAGCTGTGCAACATAAGGGTGGAGAGAGAGAAGAGGGATCATACTTAAATAAATAAAGCTATGAAATGGAAAATAAAATAACCTTTACCTTGTAAACCTTGACAAGGTCCTCGACCCTTTTGCCGAGGTATATGATCAGGCCACAGATCAACCAGTCTCTTCTTTCCTCTATGGCGTTGTCACTGTCAAAATGGTTGTATATACTACATACAGGCAACTAAATAAATGTCACCAAATGTAATTATTGACTGTACTGTGAATGTCTCTTGACTGCAAACGCTGCACTGCGCTTCCAGGATGCCCTGCAACTCTTCCTTTACAGCACCTCCTTTTGACTTATACAAGGACAACAGACTGGTTGTGTATTGGTCCACATTCCCCATGAAGCTGGACTGAAGTCAGACGGTCGTGATTCTTTGGAATTCTTCCTCAATCTGTGAGCGAGAGAACAAGAGAGGGAGAAAAAGAGAGAGACATGTTACTCATTACCAATCTTTACATTCCTGATTAACCATTATAATTCAACTGGAATTGTACCTGAATAGGCTGGAACAGCCTTTGAAGGCATTCACGTGAGGGCTCTGCACAACATCTTGTCTTCTATGTGAGAAGGTCTTGGACATTTTTCCCTCACACTGTTGAAGCACATAGTCCACAAAGCTATAAAGGGTACAAATGCCTTTATCAGTTGCGGGTAATGATCAATGAAATGATGCTTCGGGTTAAGTCTTTCCTGAGGTAAAACCTCCAAGAATCAATGCCTGTGCTCAGATATCTTTGTGTCAATGTACCAAATAGTATCCTCTGTGTGAAGTGCGGCAACCAAAAGTTCCACAATATCTTTGGCAATATATCGGCCCCTACGAGATGCAATGGTTCCATAAACATTCATGCTGAAATCACACTTGTCAAGTACGCAGAGGACAGATTCGTGCCTCATAAGATGGATTCCAAAATGTTCAAAATAATTATTTTCAGTTGAAAAACTGCGAGAGTTGCACACTTCACATCTAAAAGAGAAGACATCTCCTCGCCTTACTGACTGGTCAGTTAGATGTTGTCTGGACAGATGTGACTTGAGAGTACTCCATGTTTTGAAGGAACAAAAACAATGTTCATAGAGGCAGTGATTGACTGTGTCCATGCCTCAGCCTATAGTGCTGAAGAAGTTTGTTGTTCAGTTTGTTTGGATGCGACAAGGTCTACATCTCATATGCTGTCTGAGCCCTACAGGAGGAAGAAAATGTGGACCGTCAAATAGGGGGAATGCTATATTTTTTTTTTAACTGCCTAAGCAATCATGTATTGTGTAAAATACCAAGATACCTTGTTAATGTTGCTAGCCCTAATATGAACTACAGTGACAGACTGACATGATCTGAATTCACCCACATACCATAAAATGAATTCACGATAGCATGGACAGATGGAAGCTCACAGCAACATCCTTGAATGGGTCATCACCTGGTGAAGAAATGTTTTGATTAAAATCAATGAGAATGTTAGGACACCGAAGTGCTCAGTTAGCCACTGGTAGCTAGCTAGTTCAAATAGCTTCCTGATTTATGCTCTACTAATACTATTAGTAATAGCTAGCTAACTAACGTTAGCTTGTTCTTGTTTTCGACGTGCCCAAGCACATACATTGCAAGCTACAAGTCGCCAAATATACACTACCGTTCAAAAGTTTGGGGTCACTTAGAAATGTCCTTGTTTTTGAAGGAAAAAAAAAATAATTGTCCAGTAAAATAACATCAAATTTATCAGAAATACAGTGTAGACATTGTTAATGTTGTAAATGACTATTGTAGCTGGAAACGGCAGATTTTTTATGGAATATCTGCATAGGCGTACAGAGGCCCATTATCAGCAAACATCAATCCAATGTTCCAATGACACGTTGTGTTAGCTAATCCTCGTCAGTCTATTCTTGTTCTGAGAAATGAAGGCTATTCCATGCGAGAAATTGCCAAGAAACTGAAGATCTCGTACAATGCTGTGTACTACTCCCTTCGCAGAACAGCGCAAACTGGCTCTAAACAGAATATAAAAAGGAGTGGGAGGCCCCAGTGCACAACTGAGCAAGAGGACAAGTACATTAGAGTGTCTAGTTTGAGAAACAGACGCCTCACGCCTCAACTGGCAGCTTCATTAAATAGTACCTGCAAAACACCAGTCTCAACGTCAACAGTGAAGAGGCGACTCCGGGATGCTGGCCTTCTAAGCAGAGTTGCAAAGAAAAAGCCATATCTCAGACTGGTCAGTAAAAATAAATGATTAAGATGGGCTAAAGAACACAGACACTGGACAGAGGAAGATTGGAAAAAGTGTTATGGACAGATGAGTTTGAGGTGTTCGGATCACAAAGAAGAACATTCGTAAGACGCAGATAAAATGAAAAGATGCTGGAGGAGTGCTTGATGCCATCTGTGAAGCATGGTGGAGACAATATGATGGTCTGGGGGTGCTTTGGTGGTGGTAAAGTGGGAGATTTGTACAGGGTAAAAGGGATCTTGAAGATAGAAGGCTATCACTACATTTTGCAATGCCATGCCATACCCTGAGGACGGCGCTTAATTCGTGCCAATTTCCTCTTACAACAGGACAATAACCCAAAGCACAGCTCCAAACTATGCAAGAACTATTTAGGGAAGAAGCAGTCAGCTGGTATTCTGTCTATAATGGAGTGGCCAGCAAAGTCACCGGATCTCAACCCTATTGAGCTGTTGTGGGAGCAGTTTGACCATATGGTACGTAAGACGTGCCCATCAAGCCAATCCAATTTGTGGGAGATGCTTCAGGAAGCATGGGGTGAAATCTCTTCAGATTACCTCAACAAATTAACAACTAGAATGCCAAAGGTCTGCAAGGCTGTAATTGCTGCAAATTGAGGATTCTTTGACGAAAGAAAAGTTTGACGGACACAATTATTATTTCAATTAAAAAGTATTTATAACCTTGTCAACGTCTTGACTATATTTCCTATTCATTTTGCAACTAATTTCATGCATGTTTTCATGGAAAACAAGGACATTTCTAAGTGACCCCAAACCTTTGAACGGTGGTGTATATCAAACTTTTCAAAACTATTCCCCAAAAATGTGTTGATGTTAAATGATGCCAAAAAATGTACGACACAATGTACCACACAAATACCACACAATGTACCACACAAATACCACACAATGCTAGTTACAACGACAGGAACAGTATCTGGCTCTATTTCTATCAGCGTGGTTGGTTAGCCAACCATCAGCGTGGTTAGCTAGCTAGCTAACTGGCCTCAGACTGTAACATTAGTCCTATTTAGCCAACAACTTGTTAACATTAACTACCCATATACAGGCCATTTCCAATTTCAATAAAATAGCTATGTTTAAAATACCGCATCTGTTGGACTGCAATGCAATAACTTGGCTTTAGGCTGAAAGACGGTCCTTACCTGTGGCGTGAGCTTGATTCAGTCAGGATTTTCCCCGGGCGGGCTTGTCTGTTGGTTCTTGTCCACTGTCCAAACTCAAGTTCCTCGCAAATTGTATGTCTGTACAGATATGAGAAAGATGCAACATGTAAATCGTACATACTTTTTTAGGTTTTTATATTCACAAATAATCATTTAGATTTGAGAGTATATTGAATTGCATTTACATTTTTGAATAGCATGCTTTTTGAACACATACAAATGAAGTAAGCTATTAAAATAAAACCAGCAACCTGCATTGTTATGTGAAAATCATAGATGTTTTGGGGTAATATTTAGATTATTTTTTACAGTGTTCAAACTGAGCTCCAAATTACCTTTGGCCCTCTACTCATAGGAGGGTTAAAGGGCAGGGGCTCCAGCACCCCTAGACCCCTATCTGTGCATGTGCTGGTATGGGAACCATTTAAGACAGCCCCTGGACCTGAAAAACATGCTGTGGATGGCGTGACTGCTGAAGACTTCCAGTAAAAGCCTCCTGCCTTTATGTTACTTGGGATGAGGAACGGAAAAGGTAGAAAAAGCAGACTCACCAGATATTGGGAACTGTAACTGTACCTTAAGAGTTTGGAACGAAAAAAATTAGTGATTTTGGGCAACTTTGCTGTCCAGAGATTGTAAAAAGGGAAACTTGTTGTACTTTGTTTGCAGAAACATTCCCCTCTGGGCTACCTTTAGGTATCCTCTCAGCACATGACACTTCAGTTAGGAGGTAAATGATGAGTTAAGACATTTACTTAGAATTTTCTACAAGAAGATTCCCTTTTGAGACTGTTAAAAAAAATATGATGCCTGCTTTTAGTTATGAGGTGGCCATGAAATGTCTGACTTGGCAAAAGAGAGGATTTTTTACACCTTTAATTTGTTATTGATTTATTTATTCAGAAAATGGAATCCTTGTCTCTGTAGTCAAGCACTGTCTAGTTCAATTAGACATGTTCAAACCATCGGTGCTGCTTTTTCCAATGTTTGCGCTTCATTTGGTCACATTTTCCATTTGCTTCGAAAGCCTCGGTTCCAATGTTTTCAGCAGAAATTCAAGGCACTTTTCCTCTCTTTGCTCTCTGTACTGTAATACTTCTTAGATAGGTTGAAGTGGGGGGAGACAAAATCACCTGTGCAGCCTGAAAGCCCCATCCAAACTGGCTATTTCATTCTGTTTGTGTGTATGGTCAGTGGGAGTTTAACATGGGTGTTGTCCCTTCAGTTCAAGTTTAAAGTACATTTTTGAATGTTGTCATTAAAAAGCTTAAAACAGCAACCACAGTAGCTGACAGTTTTTATATTTGATAAATTATGTAATTAAACTAACTTTGTCTTCTTACTGTAAAGGCTGACTAACATTTGTCCTGTCAAGCATTTCTCCTGTTTACTGGAGTGGTTTATTAGTCCGCATTCCTTCCCCTGTTAGACACCTCTTTATTTAGGTTTTATAGCCTCTTTGTAATTACCCCATATCACATTATACATCAGGGAAAAATCTGAATCATTGGAAACCATTCAGATGCAGCTTGCTCATGTCATTTCCCACAATCATTCCAGTGAAGCCATTTTGGGAAACCAAAAATAGTGAAGGAGTGAGTGATTCTCTGGCAACAGTCTTTAAAGGCCCAGTGCAGTCCAAAACTAGATTTTTCTGTGTTTTATATACACAGAGTATACAAAACATTAGGAACACCATTCTAATATTGAGTTGCACCCTCTTTTGCCCTCAGAACAGCCTCAATTCATCGGGCCATGGACTCTAAAAGGTGTCGAAAGCATTCCACAGGGATGCTGGCCCATGTTGACTCAAATGCTTCGCACAATTGTGTGAAGTTGGCTAAATGTCCTTTGGGTGGTGGATAATTCTTGATACACACAGGAAACTGTTGAGCATGAAAAACCCAGCAGCGTTACAGTTCTTGACACACTCAAACTGGTGCGCCTGGTACCTACTACCATACCCCATTCAAAGGCAATTAAATATTTTGTCTTGCCCATTCACCCTCTGAATGGCACACACACACAATCCATGTCTCAATTGTCTTAAAGATCCTTATTTAACCTGTCAGTGACGTTTAAGATGAGGGAGGACTGTTATTTTTTTAATGAGCATGGCCTTATTTCAATTACAACATATTGGATGACTATCATTCATATTCCATTCATCCAGCTTAATGTAACATCGACAGGTTTAGGCTACGACATGATACTCACATTTTCCATACAACCTATGAATTAAAGTTTACAACATAGGTGCACAGGTTGAGAGAACATTTTGTGTACACTCTTGTAAACTCTTACCTGCATCTAGCTGATCTAGGGTGTAATCATTAGTCCAATAGCTGTATTCGAGAGTTTCTATTGGACAAATTCAGATATGTTTATCCCTGTTTTGTTCCGTTCAAGAAACGTTTTTTAATAGAATCGGCGGAATGAATACACCCCTGATCACACGCAAACACAGTTCACTTTCATAGCAACCACATACAAACAGCATGATCATTTTGCTCGTATAATTCCTTCTCGCATCTACGCGTTCTCCTCTTCTCACCTTTTCCCTTCGCTTGTGGACTTCAGCGCACAACACATCACTGTCTGTGACCAGGCGAAAAAACCTTCCCAAGCCAAACCTTCATATCATAACCGCTAACCGCCACACACAGCCTACATTGTTGTCACCATATTAGCTAATGTCAACATAGCGACTAGAACTAACGCGTTAGAAAACCTGCTACAATCATGCAGTACAGTGTACAGTCAGCAAGCAGTTTAGCAGTTACACCGGAGGGCCTCGGTGGCAATACATTTCTAAAACCAAAATGTTACCTTGACTTGGAAGAGTTCCAATGTTGGATAGCCATAGCCAGCTAGCTAACATAGCATCCCTCTCTGTTTGAGCCGGGTGTATGAGTAGGCTAAACTAGCTAGCTGCATTTGCTACCTAAGTGAACGTGAAGAAAATACAACAAAATATCTCTCTCTTGCTTCTCCTTCATTTTGAAAGAAATTATTTTGTTCAAAACTGTTCAATTATTGTCTTTCTCTTTGAGTCAACTACTCACAGCATTTTATACACTGTAGGGCTAGCTAGCTTTAGCTTATGCTTTTACTACTAGATTCATTCTCTGATCGTTTGATTGGGTGAACAACATGTCAGTTCATGCTGCAAGAGCTCTGATAGGTTGGAGGACATCCTCGGGAAGTTGTCATAACTACTGTATAAGTCTATGGATGGGGGTGAGAACCATGAGCCTCCTAAATTTTGTATTGAAATCAATGTACCCAGAGGAAGACGGACCACTAGCTATCCTCCGGCTACACCACGGTGCTACCCTACAGAGTGCTGTTGAGGCTACTGTAGACCTTTATTGTAAAACAGTGTGTTTTAATCAATTATTTGGTGACTTGAATATATTTAGTATAGTTTTAACTAAAAGGGATATCATTTTTTATGTTTTACTATTTAAAAACAATAATGGTCCTCCCCTTCCTCCTCTGAGGAACCGCCACTGCAGGAGACACTCGGGGTGTTGTGGTGGACTGTCATTACAATTGCTTCACAGGAACCTGGTAAATGTATGTTTGTAGTGAGGCTAGCCACAGAATGGCTCTGAATTCACTGTCAGGTAGCAGTCAAAGTCGTCCCCACTTTTGGAACTAACAAGTGCTCTAAAAGCATGTATTGATATCGACCGCAGATGAGAGATGAGAGTTGTGTTCATTACATCGCTACCTTAGGTAGCTAACATACATTTAGAGAAAACACGTTGCATTAAGTGACTTGCTAGCTAGCGTTAGCAACGTTTGGTGGTCAATGAGACTGAGAGCTAGCTAACCAGCTGAGCTAGCAAACAATATAACAAATTGTATCATTTCATGTTCGAAAATAATCCCTCAACAGGCTCTGCATTTCAGGAATCACAGTAGCAAGTACCGCTGGTGCACTGTTCAATTATTTAGCCATTCAAAAAAAAAATAATTAAACAAAACTCTCTGTTTTTACCATTGCCCTCACTGGCTTTCATGCGTTTGAAACGTGAACTTGTCCGAGGTGTCGGACTCAATGACAGTTGCTATCCATTGGAGCGCTGCTATTGGTTGGCCAACATTCTGGGGCGGGGCAACACGAAGGGTCAATTGTTACCCAGAAATGTTTGGATATTGAGATAAAACCGGCTGCATTGGACCTTTATATCACAATGTGAAGCCAGGCAGGAATGCTGATGCCCTAATAGTTATGGTTTTAGCTCAGAGTTGAAGGAACGAACTGCAGAGGAACTCCTTGATCCTGCCCTTTTTACCGATTGGTGGGAATACCAAGCACTGGTCTCACTCCCACCACATTCACAGGGAGGGAATCCAATCCACAGACTGGAAGGTCATAATACATGATATATCTGAGTAGCTTATTGCAATTTCTTACTGGACTGTGTCTGGATTACTGTAAATGTTGGTTAGTGACTCCCTTCCTCTCAGGGTATATTTTGTCTGTGGGTTGTGGATGGGGACAATATACTTCATTATACAGTACTAAGCATGCAATTGTTGATACAGTATATGATGCCCTTGCTCAAGTTTAATGGAGTCACCATTTAGGAGCATTTACATTTTTGTCATTTAGCAGACGCTCTTATCCAGAGCAACTTACAGCAACTTACATTTTCGTGCTTGTCCCCCGTGGGAATCTAATCCACAACTCTGGTGTTGCAAATGCTGTTGTTCCTTAGATGATGTAGGGTGGGATCTTAGAAACGGGACGTCTATCTGAGAGTGATGAGCACTCTATCACTGTCAATTATTCATTTCCTGAGCTACTCGTTGTACCACATCCACCTGGAGAGTAGGATCTACCCAAGGGCAGGAAAAGCATGCGTTATCGACGAGGTTAACTATTCACAGAAACATTTCATTTCAAATCAAAAATCGAATCAAATCACATTTTATTGGTCACATACACGTGTTTAGCAGATGTTATTGCGGGTGTAGCGAAATGCTTGTGTAATATCTAACAATTTCACAACATATACCCAATACACACAAATCTAAGTAAAGAAATGGAATTAAGAATATATAAATATATGGAATGAGCAATGTCAGAGTGGCATAGGTTAAGATAAAGTGGAATAGGATAGAATATAGTATATACATATGAGTAATGAGTAAAGAGTAATGCAAAATATGTAAACATTATTAAAGTGACTAGTGTCAATGATTTCAAGTCTATGCATCTAGGCAGCAGCCTCTAATGTGCTAGTGATGGTTATTTTACAGTCTGATGGCCTTGAGATAGAAGCTGTTTTTCAGTCTCTCGGTCCCAGCTTTGATGTACTGACCTCGCCTTCTGGATGATAGCGGGGTGAACAGTCAGTGGCTCGGGTGGTTGTTGTCCTTGATGATCTTTATGGCCTTCCTATGACATCGGGTGCTGTAGGTGTCCTGGAGGGCAGGTAGTTTTCCCCCGGTGATGTGTTGGGCAGACTGCACCACTCTATGGAGAGCCCTGCGGTTGCGTGCGGTGCAGTTGCCGTAACAGGCGGTGATACAGCCCGACAGGATGCTCTCAATTGTTGTATTGGGTTAGTTCAGGTAACAGGCGTGCATCTGGAATTGAAAAATATGATGTGTGTGTCTTTCTGTGTGTCTGTGGAGTGCCCAGGTGCTGGGCAGTGACAGGATTATATGGGACATGATGACTAATAACTGTCCAGTCCAAGCCTTGCCTTTCCTTGTCGTCCTCCAATGCCATGGGAGGAAAAAACCTGAGAAAAGCCAACAGTCACGTCAGACATTGCTAGAGAGCTAAATAGATTTGAAAACATCATGCAGGTTCCATAAAATCATATTTTAATATATGTTAGTCAACATCTCTTCAAATATACAGATACATTGGTGGACACATTACCTTTATAACAGGGACAAAAATTGTCTTGATGTTAAATCCACATTTTCTCAAATCTTAATTTAACTAGGCAAGTCAGTTAAGAACAAATTCTTAATTTCAATGACGGGTTAACTGCCTTGTTCAGGGGCAGAACAACAGATTTTTTACCTTGTCAGCTCAGGGATTTGATTTTGCAACCTTTTGGTTACTAGTCCAAAGCTCTGACCACCAGGCTACCTGCCTCCTAGTATAAAGTTATTATTATACCGAGTACAACAATCTTACAGCTTTCCTTGCGAGTAAAATAATTATGAAGTGCACCAACAATTTCTGGAGTAAATTCAAAATGCTCAGAGGCTAACCCTACACCTGCAAGATCTCTTTTGAGAACATTTGAGCCTCTTTCCTTTGAATACGATTAAACCATTTGCCACTGTGCATGCTGTACATGTACTGTACGTGTAAACCTACAGTATAGAAGCCATCACTCAGATGTATTGGACACCCAGAGAAGTCCCACACAGTGTCTACAAGTTTTATTTGCCAACCGTTTAAGCTGATCTAGCTAACGGGTCAGTGAAACCCACCCAGTTGTCCAAATCACCCCAGTGGCTTCTGTTTTGTGCTATGATGCATCATTGCGTCAACTCTCAGTGGAGAGCTTGTGATCAGCCATTTTGAAACAGAATGGAATGGCATTTGTGGGCCTGCATGCAGTTTTGCAAGTCTCACATGCTGTTATTATAATTGTCATTGGTTTGAGGATGTCTGCCATGTACTGTTAAAAGAGAGCTTCAACTCAACATATAGATGATTAGTAATGCAATTAGAGGTCTTGGAACATGCACATGATGCCAGCACAGAGAGCCTGTGAACTTTCCAACAGCCAATTATATTGAAACCAGTTCCTGTTTCATTCAATGGTTCTGGTTCTGGACGTTAAGGCTTTCCTTTGGTG
The DNA here is from genome assembly GCF_045679555.1 of Salvelinus alpinus. Classification (NCBI taxonomy): domain Eukaryota; kingdom Metazoa; phylum Chordata; class Actinopteri; order Salmoniformes; family Salmonidae; genus Salvelinus; species Salvelinus alpinus. The sequence continues at coordinate 77,894,887 of NC_092094.1, forward strand.
GAAAACTAAAGCACCTCTTTACTTACCCCTTCCCAACAGCACAAACTATGCACTTCGAAAAAAAGGTGCTATCTAGAACCTAGGCTGTCCCCATAGGAGAACCCTTTGAAGAAACCTTTCCACATCGGGTTTTACATGGAACTCAAAAGGGTTATATCTAGAATCAAAAAGGGTTCTATCTGGAACCAAAAAGGGTTATCCTATACTCCGGGTCGATATTCACGTAATAATAAGGAATTCACCTCGACTACGCCCACAAATTGTGGTAAACTAACATTCTTTCCTTTTGAGCCCCATTGTAAAAGAGCCAACTTCGTCGCCAATTGTTTGTTATACAAAAATAACAAGACATGCCGAAAAGCTCCTGTCAATGTACATGTAACCAGGTAAAAAAATCCCGACATACAGTTCGCAATGCTCCCACGTAGGTAAAAAGAGCCTGCGAGAAGAGCCCTGTGGGTTCAGGCCATTCTGCATTGGAGTGTGGGAAATGTAGGGACCCGGTGTCCAAGTAGGCTGCATGTAGCTATTTGTGTGGAAAACATTTCATCACAGGTAATACATTTAACTTGTTTAGTATAGTCTGTTTGTAACTCCACTCATTACTTGTAGCTGTATAGTCTGTTTGTTTTTGTCATTGTTCTTGGCTAGCTAGCTAGCACTCACTTGTTCGAGCATGAGGAAAGCCCTACACTATTCAGTTTTTCTAAGTAGTGAGAATGCTCGGGAGCAGGCAATGTTGAAAAGATATCTGTAGACATGTTGTTCTTTTCTTAAATGTAGTTGACTAATTAGTCTAATTGACTAAAATATGCAGACAACCAGAAAATTGCATTTGAAAAAGGTCAAGTTTAGCTGTGAACCAATGTAGCCTTGGTAAACACAGGCGGGCAGGGCCGCAACGTTCTATCTTTCTTATACCGACTGGGACGATGTGGACAGCCGAAGAACCCTTTTGAAACCCTTTTTTCTAAGAGTGTGGGGGTATGAAACCCACTGTCAAAGCCCCATGGTCAGAACTGTGTTATTTGTTTCAAAAACACACTCCGCTCCACTCTTCTTCTCTTCCCAAAACTTTGGCGGCAAATAGCCTAGCGGTTAAGAGCATTGGGCCAGTAAATGAAAGGTTGCTGGTTCGAATCTCTGAGCCAGCAAGGTGGTAAAACTGCCCTTCTGCCCTTGAGCAAGGCAGTTAACCCCCAACAACAACTGCTCCCCGGGCGCCGATGACGTCGATTAAGGCAGTCCCCCAAACCTCTGATTTGGAAGGGTTGGGTTTAATGCGGAAAACACATTTTGGTTGAATGCATTCAGTTGTGCAACTGACTAAGTATCCCCTTTCCCTTCCCAAAGATTACAAAGAAGTTGAACAGACCATACATTCCTTGAAGACCAATGCATGTCCATGGTGTTCCGTGCAGTGGAGGCTGCACGGAATCTTCCTAATGGTGTTAAGGCTGTGTCTTTGAGACGTGACGCAGGCAGCAAGCTGGAGATGGGAGTCATTCTGTTGCCTGATAGGGTTTGGATCTCCACTCTCTGTCTGTCAGGAGAGGAACAGGATAAGAAGGATCTCCTCCAGATTAGCATTTAATCAGTGTGTAGAGATGAATTTAAGATTTCACACAGCGTTAGATCTCAGGGAAACATTTTTTTTGCTTTCTTCATTGAACAGGAAGCACCTGAATAAACGTACACAAAAAAAAGGTCTGCCCTATTAGGTACCCCTTATCAAATCTTATGTACAGTACGATCAATGGTTGTGGTATAAGGGCTCTCTGAGTTCACGCAAAGCTGACAGTAAAAGCATCTTATTAAAGTGTCCTCATACGGTATATTTTGGATGTGACTTGCAGGCCGCAAAGCTTTATTAGCATCCGGATTGGCCTTGTGAATGAAGTCTAAATATATACGGTTGATCCAGGGATGTGGGAATCCAGTGATTTGGGGAAACAAGTCCAAATTGCTGTGAATTTCCGTCATTGATGTTGTCTATTTATAGTATAATAAGGGGTCAGGACTATTGGCATTGATATTAACCTGGAAATATACAACATATATATATATATATTTGTCTCAAACAGCTCTAAAAATGTACAATTCTATCTTTTGGATTTTTCTTGCGTTGTACTGGACTGCATTCAGGATCCTTAAAGAGTTTCATAACCAATTTTGAGCTGACAAGTAGTTGGATTGAGATTCCAGTGGAAGAACATTAAAAGCTAAAAAAGTGAATGTCCGTGTTCTCTCAACACTGGCCATCAAATAAGGGAACTATGTCTTCCGCAACCTCATAGATGGCCACAGTATCCTCTGATGTTCGCCAAAATCCTGAGGGGTGGGTGAGGCAAGAAATGAATTACTCTTGCAACCTCAAGAAAATTGGGCAACCACAAACAGATCTTAAATATCTTAGCATGGGATCCATGACAGACACTGGAACAGAGTAGAAGCAAAGGCAGCACAGCAGAGTTAATGTATTTCCCACCACCTTGCCATACTACAGTATCCTGATGTTAGGAATAATAGGGATGGATAGGACTCTGGCCTTAAACCACAGACATAGCCTACAGTATATTCACTGACTTTACATATTGTGAATTAAAAGGAGAAGAAGTGCTGGGAAAAGTGTCCCTTTTCCATAGAATTAGCATACTTTGTTGAGAAAGTAAAACTCTTTGTGTGTCGCTGCTCTTCCCTAATCATTTGAATGAACTCACCAGATGTGATGTACATTATGTTGCTTTGTGAGTTTGTACCGACTCTTTACCGCATTCAAAATATATGTTCTCAATGTCTAGTGTGGACTAACTACTTCATAATGTAACATGTGGCTATCAACTGATAATTACTCAGCATCCACATTTTACTTTTCAATTACATATTTTTTTTTTACTGGGCAATCTCTGTTTTCTTCTGTTATTTACAACACAGCCTTTGTTTTCAAAGTTAATAATAATTTACAGAGGTGGGACCAAGTCATTGTTTTACAAGTCCCGAGTAAGTCTCAAGTCTTAGCACTCAAGTCCAAAGTCAAGTCCCAAGTCAAGACAGGCAAGTCCGAGTCAAGTCTCAAGTCCTAAACTTAGAGTTTCGAGTCCTAAACAAGTCATAATGTGCTCTTCACCAAATGTAATACCATTTCATATTTTTAACAAGAGTAATAGTTAGTATATTACATTTACGCAAATAATGAATGCTTTAAAAAAAATATATATTTATTACTTTCCAAATAAACATATTTCCATGGAAATACATTGGTAGCCATGAGAAAGAACCCCCACACAATCGCCCAACTTTCACACACACACACACGCACGCACGCATGCACGCACGCACGCACACGCACACTAACACTCTCTCTGTGTGTGGTTACAGTAGGTTAATGTATGTCAATGGTTTTAGGGCCAGCAGTAACATCAGGCAGGATTTAGGCTACCAACTGTCTAGCCAGTTGTAGCTCAATCTTAGGTGCAATGATCACGTTCCCGCACTGACTGACTGTGTGGAGGTTCATTGATTTAATGATTTAATGAATTGATTTAATGAAAATCATTAAAACACATCATACTAGGGCCAAAGGGCCTGAGTCTTGTCAGTAGTACTTAATTAGTACCTTTACTGATGGTATAATTTGACCACCTCTCTCTTTTCTCTTCCTCCTCCTTTGATCATTGGTCATCCATCATTCCTAGCCCTGACACATGGCCACTTAGCCATTGAGCCACCCTCCACGGGGATGAACCACTGAGCGAGGCTGGTTAAGCCTCGGGGGGTCCTCTTCTTGCTGGGTTTACCTCCTGGTTACCACAGTACCACTCTGTTACACAAAGAGGCCTCAGAATACTGTCAGACAGGGATGGTGGTCCAATGGTGGCTTCCCTTTGACTTCTGAGGTTTTGACCCCCTCAGATTCATGCTTGTCTACGCTTGCTTATATTTAGTTCTGTTTCAATGAGGTCACTAGAAAGTGTGTGTAATTGTAGGTTTTTTCCTATTGTAAGTTTTTTTCAGCTTTTAAAAGGAATGCACATTTAATAAAGGACATGTAGTGCATTGGGTGTAGTAGGCCTATGAACAATACGGGATACAAATAGAAATATCAAGAATGTGTATTCATGCCTCATTTGCTCTTGCAGAACATTTACATTTGTAAGTGCAACCATGGACAATAATTGTAATAGTGTCTGTGAAAAAGCAGCAGAATACTAGCTAGAGTTTTTTTTCCAGAGAACGTTTGGCAACTGAAGGCCGGTGTTGAGAAACATGCAATTATTGGTTTTGCGAAAAACTCAGAGCCTTCTTTTCACTTGCATTTTTTGACAAGCCTAGGCAGAATAAGGGTTTGGACTCTCTCTCTCCCCTAACTCTTTGGCAACAAGGACCTCTGAGTTCAGATACTTCCATCCTACATAAACTTAATAAGCTGTAAAAAAGAACTTTATTCTCTGTTCTTTCTATCATGTAGGAATACACTGTCTGTAATTATGGCTTTGGTGCTTAAAGAAGCATATCCAGCTCTTTCAATGAGTAAAGGGCTTGATCTCTCTGGAGGTTATTGAAACAGTGTTATCGCAGAGGCTGATCAGGAAATGTGTCCTTAAACGACATCATGCATACGTTGTGCGGTCAGCCGCCTGCCTGGCTGCCGGTCAGTTACAGTATGTCATCCTGTGAGAAACGGGGTATTATTAGCGAGGGTAAACACCCCTGACGCACTCCTTCATGTAACGTTTAGTAGGGGACTCGTAAGGCTGAATATAGTTCTGATCGGTCCAATCTCTATGTCGCAAAAAGAACAAGTGCTACTCTGCCAATTTCCCTGTGGTTAGAGGAATGTCTAGACTTGATTTCTTAATTTACTTTTACACGTTGTCTGGCCTTTGAAGGTTATCTGAGCATCTGCTGTGCCAAGTGGGACGGAAACCCATGGTGAATGCTGAATGTTAAAATACAGGGTCAATGGAAAGCTTGAGTTGCTGGATAGTTCAATCCTTACATGATGCGGTTCTCATTCTAAACACAACTTATTGAGGCGGCAGGGACGCAATCCTACAGATGCTGGTTCGGTTAGCAAACATTTAGACTAACTGATATCGTCATTTGACTTTGAAGATAATCTATCTGAATAGCAGAGCAACCACCCTCACACGGATGCATATAAACCTCTGTTGCAATGGGACTATTTGGGAATAAACAGTCAAATCCTCAACATCCTCTCAGGACAACTCATCTAATATACATACTAGTAAAATGTCACCCAAAGGCCTATTCAATGTGAGACTGTAAAATGTGAGTGTCTGAGCTGAACAATCTAGGGCTACTGAATTCTGAAGAAATGTCTCTGGTTAGCAAGGCATAATGAGCAGGATATGGCTACTATAAATCAAACCTTACATTGAAAAGGAAAAACAAATGCAGTGGTTCCATACAGGAGACCATTAATGTGAGCTGTCAGACCTGGTTTCACCAATAGGCTGTGAACTTATTTGGGATAGTGACATCCGTCTCCGGTGACTGGATGGCTCTCGGGAGGGGAAGACAAGCTATAATGTTCCATGCACGGTAGTTCAGGAAGTAGCTCAAGTCTGAGGAGTCTATGTGTAACACGCGGGATATGAACCCCAGGTGTCTCACGGGAGCAACCAACGTCTTAGACCGTTAGACCAAAAGGTCAGAGGGCAGACATTAGACTTGAAGTTTGCACCCAGGGCTACCTCATCACATGACCATGAGCAACCGTGCCTGACTCATGTCTGTTACACATGCTGTACAAATGCTGTAGGCTATGTGCTGATGTACACTGAGTGTACAAAACATTAGGAACACCTGCCCTTTACATGACATGAAATCAAATCAAATCAAATTGTATTTGTTACATGCGCCGAATACAACCTTACCGGGGACATGCTTACTTACAAGCCCTTAAGCCCTTAACCAACAATGCAGTTCAAGAAATAGAGTTAATAAAATATTTACTAAATAACTAACCAGGTGAAAGCTATCCCTTATTGATGTCAGTTGTTAAATCCACTTCAATCTGTGTAGATGAAGGGGAGGTTAAAGAAGGATTTTTAATCCTTAAAACAATTAAGACATGGATTGTGTATGTGTGCCATTCAGAGGGTGAATGGGCAAGACAAAAGATTTAAGTGCCTTTGAACGGGATATGGTAGTAGGTGCCAGGTGTACCGGTTCGTGACAAGAACTGCAACGCTGCTGGGTTTTCAACAGTTTCCTGTGTGTATCAATAATGTTCCACCACCCAAAGGACATCCAGCCAACTTGACACAACTGTGGGAAGCATTGGAGTCAACATGGACCAGCATCCCTGTGGAACGCTTTCGACACCTTGAAGAGTCCATGCCCCTTGACGAATTGAGGCTGTTCTTAAAAGTCCAGCTAGGAAGGTGTTCCTAATATTTGGAACACTCAGTTTATACATATGATGGTTCAATGGAAAGCAGTTAAAAGTCCAGCTATTTGCAACCTACCTGTAATAGTCATCATAGCACAGTATAGATATAAACATATTTATTTGAATAACTGATTCAAATAGTTGGACTAATAGAAACAAATAGAAGAATCATTAGTTGTTTTCTGTTCAGAAAACACACTGCATTTTATTATTCCATTTGCTCAATTAACTACAAAATATTCACATTTTCCCTGGAATGGAAGGCTAGAATTTCATAAATGGAAAGCTTATCATAAAAGAAATGAGAAACAGTGTGTGTTTTATGTCAAAGTTATCTGGTGTTAACTTTATGATTGTAACGCTCACCCAACCATGACTGCATCCACAATCTACTCCAGAAAGGATTATGGAACATATTTAATAGCTGGTTCTGAGATCAGATGGCTTTAAACAGCTCAGTTACAATGTCTTAACACTCTGTATTCTACATCAGAATTAGTATTTGTAAGTATGACTTCAAGCAATGGAGCTGTTTTGATGTTCAAAACAAGTTTAAGGTGCTATTATTTAGACTGTGAAACAGCGCCAAAACCAAGTCATTCACAAAATAACATTACTCAAATCCTTTCACATGTAGGCTACAAGGAGCAATGCCACATTTCTTCCCTAACTGGCCCAACAGAGGAGACAGAGTGGTTGTAACAGAGTGGTTGTTAGGCTGATTCATGGTATATGTGTTAGGCAGGCACCTGAACAGTAGTCTAGGTTTTAGGCCATGAATAAAGGGAGCAAAATGTGCCTTACACAATTGCCCTTTTAAAACAACTTTAAGAACAGTCCCTTTCCTTGGTGACCAACCACCTGTGGCCCCCACTATCTGTAAAGACTGGGGCACGTGACTCACATGAGAACTGTGGTTAAGATGCCTTCCACACGCATCACTCTCTTGGATCTAGCATTCATTTGTCACCTCCTTTCCCAGAAGTTTGTGAGTTCGGGTGTAGACATTTGTGACTTGTTTCAGGAACTAGGCGTATGTCGCACGTCACTACTTCACAGGAGAGCCATTTGAACGTAAACTTTTCTTTCAATCAAAATGCATTTTTTGGCAGAAATGCCTTCTGGAACATGTGAACTTTCATGTGCCTTATTAATAACACATTTGTATGCCATCTGTATATATTCAGTCAACACATATATCTTAAGAATATCATGGAATATAATTTAACATTTAAATTTCTCCATGCTTGTCTCAGAGCAGCACGAAACGGTGCTGAAATAGTTGACCACAGCGGGTAGGCTATATATAACGATATTTTGGAGATCATTTCGTTTTCAAAAAGGCCAAAATATCTATTTATGTTTTTAGAGGGAGAGAAACCAAGGACATCCTGGCCAGCCAAACCCTCCCCTAACCCGGATGACGCTGGGCCCATTGTGCACCGCCCTATGGGATTCCCAATCACAGCCAGATGTGATACAGCTTGGATTCAAACCAGGGACTGTAGTGATGCCTCTAGCACTGAGATGCAGTGCCTTAGACCACTGCGCCACTCAGGGGCCATGACCAATATGACCAATATATATTGTCCTGCTAATAGCCCATTTATGTCATTCAGTGATATTTATTCCCATAGTAATTCGTTATGGATCCATAACTAAATAAGCATCTGCATTTTGAAAGAGTATTTTTGTCATTATTTTATTAACGAAAGCATAAAGATGCTGATGAAGAAACAGTACTGTACAGTATATGCTTTATCCGGCATTTTGCGTTGCATGAGGTTGCCCACGCGCACTTTAAACGTTTGGACAATAAAGCATTTAAAGCATTTTGAAGAAGCCGCCTTCATTTGTTTATTAGGCTACTGTGCAGTCTGACAAATAAGCATAGCCTACAGTACATGCTGTAGTAAACATGGTAAAGTGCCTAATTCCATACATGAGGGAGAGCAGGCCATGTCCAGACTTTCTCGGTGACCTCAAGTACTCATTAACTCTGTCTTTAATGCTTTTTCGGGTTTCATCAGTCATGGACAGAAACTTCTGAGACACAGTATTAATGATGAACACCCAGAGGTTCACTGGTAATCCACATTTGCCTCGGCATCCATCCCAGTTGTTATTCTGTGTCCACTCGTGGTATCTGTCTTCGGTTACACATCCTTGGAATAGCAGAACAGCATAACGGTCCAGACTTGCTGTGCCTGGTGAGCAGTTGGTCAAGTTCTGTTGTCAGAAGAGGAATGGAAATGTCAGGGTGAACCGACGACCTGACAAACCCGCCAGGTAAATTGACTCTGCCCGTTGGAGGTGGTGTGCCTGGCATGGATTGTGACTCCATCTCGTTCCTCGCCCTCTTCAATGCGTCATCCTCCACCTGACTCTCCGCCAATGCCACCTGACTCCCTGCCAATGACGAGTGACTCTCTGCCAATACCGCTGGGCTCTGGACCAATGCATCAGCTGTCGCCCGTATCTCTGCCCTCAGATAATGTTTAGTAGAACTGAATAAGTGTTGCTCTCCACTTTCTGGGGGACCGAGTTTTGAAATCAGTGGAATTAGAATATGATAGCTAAGGAGATAGAGAAAATTCTGGCATTTGATTGAAAATATGCAGACGAAGTCAAAAAGAGAAAAGACAAAAGGCTGTTTTATAAAACAACTGTCTTGTGAGGACCGACGCTGGGAGACGAGAATCAAGTACAGGGAGTGAACATTAATGGATAATAGACAAGAAACAAACAAGGACAGCGTCTGGACCGGGGAAAATATAACGACATCAGTAATGACACGGGGAACAAACTGAGGAACAGACAGATATGGAGGGGCAATCAACAATGTGAAGGAGTCCAGGTGAGTCCAATATTGCACTGATGCGCGTAATGATGGTGACAGGTGTGCTTAATGATGGGCATCCTGGCGCCCTCCAGCTCCAGGGAGGGGGAGCGGGAGAAGGCGTGACATGTCTCTGGATTACATCTTCAAACTAAGTGCAACCATGGTATCCGTGACAGAGATACCATGTATACATCCATGTATACGGTAAGATAGTCTAGCTAGCTACATTTTCAGAAATTACACGTTTCTAATTTTGTCAGAAAGTCATTTTCATTTCAAGTTAAAATGTACTGTTAGCTAGCTAGCTAACGTTAGCTGGCTGGCTCGCTAGCTAACATTACATATATGATATGCGTAGTTATATTTTTCGTATCTCAGAGCCATTTGCATTGCTATTTATAGCCTAATGTTAGCTAGCTAACATTGAACCTGGTTGGTTAGCCATCTGCAGATTCATGCAGGGTAGTAATGTTATGAGTTGGGATTATGGTTCATTGTTTAGCTAGCTAGCTACATGTCTAAACAAAACACTCCTATGCAAGTAACCATTTCAATGGAATGTTCATGATGTCAGTGCGACAACTGTCGATAGACGTAGCTGGTAAATTTGTTCTGGCTATCTACTCCGATTTCAGAGCACTGTCGTCTGAGTGTGCCAGAGCGCAGAATAACTGACAAATTGATGAACGCTCAACACCCATTGAGTATGGCCGGTGTCAGTAAACGTCGGCAAAAAAACATAATCCAATTGTTGCCAGCAGCACAGTTGCAGTCACCAACTCTCTGGATAACATAAAAAACAGCCTAACCAGCTCTGCTAGGGCAAGTAAAATGATCAGTGAGCTGTTCTCTCATTTGTGTCAGGAAGTAGCTAGCAAGCTCGCCAACGTTAGCCAGTTAGCTTGGATAATTGACTGCTGTTGTTAGGTCAGAACGTTCAGATCAATCCCACTCCTCGGCCAGAGTGTCCAGTGTGCACTCTGAATTTACAAATGGACAATCTAACAACGCTCTGAGTTTACGAGCACACTCTGGCACTCCAGATTAAATGTACAAATACACCCGTAGTGTAAACCAGCCTTTACCTTGAAATCTTTGGTTGTTTAGTACATGGCCTCACATGTGAATCCTTAAAGAGATGGGTGTGGCTAAGGCTTTAGAGGGTGTGAACGATGCTGAACGGGTGTAGACAAACAATTGCGGTTGCAAGTTTATCAACTTTCAAGCAGAATTACTTTTCCATTGTTCCTCAACTGTAGTATATGATATACATTTTATCCAATGTAAAAAACTACATTTTGCATTTTGCTACATAAGACCGAATCGAGCCGGTCGGTCACATTTACTTCTGTGCTTTAAAACTGCAGAAATTGGTCACACTGTGAGGTTAATGAAATAACATTATGTTAGAGAGGATTTTTTTCCCGCCTCATATGTCATATGTTATGTTATGAGTTAAGCCTATTGACCATGACTGTTCTATAAATGTATCATTGACTTAAGCATTTGAAATTAATTACAGCTTTCATTAACAAATGACTGCATTGAAAGACATTCACAAGGTCTAAATATACAGATTTAGGATCTAAATTTGATCACACTTTTGTTGCTGAGTATTTTCCTGCACAGCAGGTATAAAAAGTATTCTGAAGTTTGTAATTTCCAATTTCATTTGCCTTAATGAAATTTGCAGTTGCAAATGAGAACTTGTTCTCAACTAGCCTACCTGGTTAAATAAAGGTGAAATAAAAAAATAAAATGAAAAATGAAAAATGGATCAACCCCGACAAAAAATGTCCATTAATTAGAATTCACATAATAATTCACATTTCCTGTTGCTTCAGGGTTATGTTCCTGCTGTAGCAAACTCATATTCAGATCCTACATCTGTACAGTCTAGCATGTTTAAAAACCAGAAGCATACTTTATGACAAATGAGCTACCAACACAGAGAATAATGAGGCGCTGGACAGAGGAGGCAGACTGAATGCTGGAGGACTGTTTTGAGAATACTGATTGGAATATGTTCAGATTCATCAACCCAGGACTCATCCATCAACATTGAGGAATATACATTGTCATTCACAGGCTTCATTACTGGAGTACTCCAGTATTATCTGGAGTACTTCTCCTGTCTTATCCGGTGTCCTGTGTGAATTTAAGTATGCTCCCTCTAATTCTCTCTTTCTCTCTTTCTTTCTCTCTCTCGGAGGACCTGAGCCCTAGGACCATGCCTCAGGACTACCTGGCATGATGACTCCTTGCTGTCCCCAGTCCACCTGGCCGTGCTGCTGCTCCAGTTTCAACTGTTCTGCCTGCGGCTATGGAACCCTGACCTGTTCACCGGACGTGCTACCTGTCCCAGACCTGCTGTTTTCAACTCTCTAGAGACCGCAGGAGCGGTAGAGATACTCTTAATGATCGGCTATGAAAAGCCAACTGACATTTACTCCTGAGGTGCTGACTCGCTGCACCCTCGACAACTATTGTGATTATTATTATTTAACCATGCTGGTCATTTATGAACATTTTAACATCTTGGCCATGCTCTGTTATAATCTCCACCCGGCACAGCCAGAAGAGGACTGGCCACCCCTCATAGCCTGGTTCCTCTCTAGGTTTCTTCCTAGGTTTTGGCCTTTCTAGGGAGTTTTTCCTAGCCACTGTGCTTCTACACCTGCATTGCTTGCTGTTTGGGGTTTTAGGCTGGGTTTCTGTACAGCACTTTGAGATATCAGCTGATGTACGAAGGGCTATATAAATACATTTGATTTGATTTGATTACAAAATGTGATGATGATGTTGTACTAACCCCAACTAAAAACCCTGGATGAATGGAGAAATCCATACTATGCTGAGAGCCCGCAGTGCAGCATTCAATGTCAGCAGAACAAACCTCGGTCCACAACATTATGTTATTATATTTTTACCATCTTGAAATACAAGGGCAAATGTTATTAATCAATGACTGAAATTTCGCGCTACGTGATATTCACTTCCGGACTTGGAGAGCACTCAAAGCATTTTAAAACGCCCTTTGAAGTCATTTTAGAACGCCCTTTGAACCACGGGCCGTGGTTTTGGCTTAACTGCATTGGGGAAAAGAAAGATGCGTCCCAGAATGTAGTCCCCACTTGCTTCAAGGAGACCACCATCGTCCCAGTGCCCAAGAAAAATAAGGTGACATGCCCAAAGTCCTATGACTCCGCCGCACTCACCCCGGTCATCATGAAGTACTTCGAGAGGATGATCATGGCTCACATCAAGGCCAGTATTCCAGGCACACTGGACACACTCCAATTTGCCTACCGCTCCAAAAGATCCACGGTAGATGCCATTTCCATTGCTATTCGCACGGCCCTAAAACTTCTGGACTAAACGTACACCTAGGCAGGTAGCCTAGTGGTTAGCTTATTCGGGATCGGTGTCCTGTCCACAGGACGGTTGAGCTAATGTAGGCTAATGCGATTAACATGAGGTTGTGAGTAACAAGAAAATTTAACGGGACATAGACATATCTGATATTAGCAGAATGCTGAAATTCTTGTTAATCTAACTGCACTGTCCAATTTACAGTAGTAATTACAGTGATATAATACCATGCTATTGTTTGAGGAGAGTGCACAGTTTTGAACATGAAAAGTTATTAAAAATCAAATGAGGCACATTTGGGCTGTCTTGATACAAAAGTTTGAACAGAAATGCAATGGTTCATTGGATCAGTCTAAACCTTTGCACCTACACTGCTGCCATCTAATGGCCAAAATCTAAATTGCACCTGGGCTGGAATAATACATTATGACCTTTCTCTTGCATTTCAAAGATGATGGTACAAAAAAAAATGTATTTTACCAGATCTGATGTGTTATATTCTCCTACATTCCTTTCACATTTCCACAAACTTCAAAGTGTTTCCTTTCAAATGGTACCAAGAATATGCATATCCTTGCTTCAGGGCCTAAGCTACAGGCAGTTAGATTTGGGTATATCATTTTAGGCGAAAATTTAACAAAAGGGTCGGATCCTTAAGAGTTTTCTTTTAAGTTCCTCGGATTCCACATCACGATTCAAATCTAATTTTATTTGTCACGTGCTTCGTAAACAACAGGTGTAGACTAAAAGTGAAATGCTTACTTATGGGCCCTTCCCAACAATGCTGAGATAAAAAAAGAAAAACAATAGAAAAATAATAACGCTAGTAATAAATACTCAATGAGCAACGATAACTTGGCTATGTACACGAGGTACCAGTACAGAGTCGATGTGCAGAGGTACAAGGTAATTGAGGTAGGTATGTACATATAGGTAGTGGTAAAGTGACTAGGCAACAGGATAGATAATAAATAGAAGCAGCAGCGTATGTGATGGATCAAAAGAGTTAGTGCAAAGAGGGTCAATGCAGATAGTCCGGGTAGCTATTGTGTTAACTATTTTGTAGTCTTATGGCTTTGGAGTAGAAGCTGTTCAGTGTCCTGTTGGTTCCAGACATGGTGAATCGGTACTGCTTGCCAGAGGACAGGACATGGACCAACACCACCATTCTTGACAAGAGAGCGCAACAGCGTCCCTACTTCCTGAGGCAGCTAAAGAAATTCGGCATGCCACCCCGGGTACTCTCCAAATACCACCGCCGCGCCATCAAAAGGTTTCATCGCAGCCTGATACAGGAATTTCCTCCTTCACGACCGCAAGGCCCTCGAGAGCGTGGTGAAGTTGGCCCAGTATATCACTGGGACCGTGCTCCCACCCATCCAGGACATCTATTCGAAACAGTGCCTGAGGAAGTCCCGCAGCATCATCAAGGACCCCACACGCCCAAGCCACAAGCTGTTCACTCCCTTATCGCCGGGCAGACGATATTGACTCTCTGCACCTGCACTGACTCTTCGCACCTCAGCACACATGCACTCACTCACACACACACACACACACACACACACACACACACACACACACACACACACACACACACACACACACACACACACACACACACACACACACACACACACACACACACACACACACACACACACATACATTCATGCTACACACACATCACAACTGCTGCTACCAGAATACTATTATTATTGCTAAATACTGCACAATTTAAACTCTTGCCCTCAATCTCCCTTCGCCAAAACATGTGTAAATATAAGACTATAAATTGTGCCTTCCTGCACTATACTTGTGCAAAAATATTTTGTATTCTACTGAGCCATTTACTTTATGTTCCTTATGTTGTATTATTTCTTATCAGTTTCATTGTCCAGAAGGAACCTGCCAGTAAGCATTTAGTTGGACGGTGTATACCATGTGTATCCTGTACAGTACATACAACTAATACAATTTGAAACTAGAAATGACATACTGTTTATTGTTGCCATTTAATCGTTTTCATAGATAAAATCCTGCTGCTCACAAATAGGCTCCTTTCTCATGAAAATTGAAATATTAAAAATGAAGCAAAGACCTCTCATACTTCTGGAAACGATTGTTGAAAACTAATTGGGCTCATTTCTTAGATTGTCCATTTATGATGCTCCAATCTGTTTCCTATCAATACAGGACTTGAGTGAACACCATACATCAGGGAGGTCCATATACAAGGGGCATGGACTCTTGGAATATTACTCACAAATTGGTATTTAAGACAATTTCCACATTTTTAACACATGTTCGTGTGAAATAATATTATATCTATATTTACTATCTATATATATATACTATCCCACAAGGACACCAATACCCTCATGGATGTTTAAACTTAAATTACTCTCGAGAGAAAATAAAGACTTTGACATCACAGGACATTGGTTTGTTATGTTTGGATATACAGTATAATAGCTATCTGCCAAGACTTTATTGATTATCATCATTAAATATGGGGTAGGTTCAAGAGCTTAGCATGTGTCTTTCTGGCTTTATCGGTTCACTTAACGACCCATAGTAATAGCATCATGCTGCACTGTTGTAACTGGAATCATATTTTATTTTATTATGCATATTTCAATCATTGTTGTGCCCTTTTTTATGTATGGGATTTATCACTAGGGATTTGGTAGTTTGGGACAAGTGCGTACGTATTTTTGGAAAACAATTCATGTCCAATACATTGTCCAATAAATGTAACAAATATCTTGATTATAGCATGAATTATGAATTATCTGTGCGAGTCAAAACTATCAATTTGGTATGAGCTTTATCTGTTATGAGTTTCTTATTTAAGAGATACATTTTTGATAGCAATAATGACCTCACATTCCCATGTAGGATTTTTTATATTCAACAAGTGCTCCTTTTTGAAGCTTGTTGACTAGCTTCCTTGATGTCTTCTTCCCCACTCTAGTTTGGCTCATTACATGAGAAGAATTACACATCCTGCTGACAGGTCTCTCCACAGTGATATGTAGAATGTGGTAAGTATCCAAAGTGTTTGATGAGGACATGCAAAAACATGTTGCTCTAACTTAACTTTAGTTCAAAGGTGTCAAAATAACAGGTATTGGAATAAACAGATGTTGGACTCTTGCTTTTTGCGAATTGGACTTCAAAGTGGCACCCCATTTCAGATGTGGTGTGTGACAAGAGAGTTCACTTAAACAGTAAAGCAGGGGCTTAAATTTAGGAATATATCTGAGGAACAACAGAGATGGAATATAATCTTGAATCTAGGTAAGTGTTGCCACATGTCCATGTAGACATAAAGAAATCACCATGTAACAGGAGGAACTAGGAGAAGCACATATCATTCTGTAGCTGATCCAGGATCAGATACCATTCTGTCTCTACAGTGATGTCCAATGTGGATAGTCAAAGTTATTACCAGTGAGGGCGAGGGACCTGGTGAGGAGTGTGTTCAAGGCCCTCAGAGTTATGCATTCTTACACGTTAGCACAACCTCAAAAAGTAATGTACCTCCAACTGTACAGACATAAGCTAGCTAAACAATGGACCATAATCACAACTCATGATGTTACAGGACCTTCAACTTCCGGCGCCGAAAAGAGATGGCCGCCTCGCTTCGCGTTCCTTGGAAAATATGCAGTATTTTGGTTTTTTATGTGTTATTTCTTACATCGGTACCCCAGGTAATCTTAGGTGTCATTACATACAGTCGGGAGGAACTACTGAATATACGATTAACGTCAACTCATCATCGTTCCTACCAGGAATATGACTTTCCCGAAACGGATCCAGTGTTTTGCCTTCCACCCAATACAATGGATCTGATCCCAGCCGGCGACCCTGTGCGACGCCGTAAAAGGGGCAAACGAGGCGGTCTCGTGGTCAGGCTTCGGAGACGGGCACATCGCGCTCCACTCCCTAGCATACTACTCGCCAATGTCCAGTCTCTTGACAATAAGGTTGATGAAATCCGAGCACGGGTAGCATTCCAGAGAGACATCAGGGATTGCAACGTGCTCTGCTTCACGGAAACATGGCTAACTCAAGAGACGCTAACGGAGTCGGTGCAGCCAGCTGGTTTCTTCATGCATCGCGCCGACAGAAACAAACATCTTTCTGGTAAGAAGAGGGGCGGGGGGGTATGCCTTATGATTAACGAGACGTGGTGTGATCATCATAACAACACACAGGAACTCAAGTCATTCTGTTCACCTGATCTAGAACTCCTCACAATCAAATGTCGACCGCATTATCTACCAAGGGAATTCTCTTCAATCATAATCACAGCCGTATATATTCCCCCCCAAGCAGACACATCGATGGCCCTGAACGAACTTTATCTGACTCTTTGTAAACTGGAAACCACACACCCTGAGGCTGCATTCATTGTAGCTGGGGATTTTAACAAGGCTAATCTAAAAACAAAACTCCCTAAATTCTATCAGCATATCGATTGTGCTACCAGGGCTGGAAAAACCCTAGATCATTGTTATACTAATTTCCGCGACGCATATAAGGCCCTCCCCCGCCCCCCTTTCGGAAAAGCTGACCACGACTCCATTTTGTTGATTCCAGCCTACAAACAGAAACTCAAACAACAAGCTCCCGCGCTCAGGTCTGTTCAACGCTGGTCCGACCAATCTGAATCCACGCTTCAAGACTGCTTCGATCACGCGGATTGGAATATGTTCCGCATTGCGTCCAACAACAATATTGACGAATATGCTGATTCGGTGAGCGAGTTCATTAGGAAGTGCATTGACGATGTCGTACCCACAGCAACGATTAAAACATTCCCAAACCAGAAACCGTGGATTGACGGCAGCATTCGCGTGAAACTGAAAGCGCGAACCACTGCTTTTAACCAGGGCAAGGTGACCGGAGGCATGACCGAATACAAACAGTGTAGCTATTCTCTCCGCAAGGCAATCAAACAGGCTAAGTCCCAGTACAGAGACAAAATCGAGTCGCAATTCAACAGCTGAGACACAAGAGGTATGTGGCAGGGTCTACAGTCAATCACGGATTACAAAAAGAAAACCAGCCCCGTCGCGGACCAGGATGTCTTGCTCCCAGACAGGCTAAACAACTTTTTTGCCCGCTTTGAGGACAATACAGTGCCACTGACACGGCCCCCTACCAAAACCTGCGGGCTCTCCTTCACTGCAGCCGAGGTGAGTAAAACATTTAAACGTGTTAACCCTCGCAAGGCTGCAGGCCCAGACGGCATTCCCAGCCGCGTCCTCAGAGCATGCGCAGACCAGCTGGCTGGTGTTTTTACGGACATATTCAATCAATCCTTATCCCAGTCTGCTGTTCCCACATGCTTCAAGAGGGCCACCATTGTTCCTGTTCCCAAGAAAGCTAAGGTAACTGAGCTAAACGACTACCGCCCCGTAGCACTCACTTCCGTCATCATGAAGTGCTTTGAGAGACTAGTCAAGGACCATATCACCTCCACCCTACCGGACACCCTAGACCCAATCCAATTTGCTTACCGACCCAATAGGTCCACAGACGACGCAATCGCAACCACACTGCACACTGCCCTAACCCATCTGGACAAGAGGAATACCCATGTGAGAATGCTGTTCATCGATTACAGCTCAGCATTTAACACCATAGTACCCTCCAAACTCGTCATCAAGCTCGAGACCCTGGGTCTCGACCCCGCCCTGTGCAACTGGGTCCTGGACTTCCTGACGGGCCGCCCCCAGGTGGTGAGGGTAGGTAACAACATCTCCTCCCCGCTGATCCTCAACACTGAGGCCCCACAAGGGTGCGTTCTGAGCCCTCTCCTGTACTCCCTGTTCACCCACGACTGCGTGGCCATGCACGCCTCCAACTCAATCATCAAGTTTGCGGATGACACTACAGTGGTAGGCTTGATTACCAACAACGACGAGACGGCCTACAGGGAGGAGGTGAGGGCCCTCGGAGTGTGGTGTCAGGAAAATAACCTCACACTCAACGTCAACAAAACAAAGGAGATGATTGTGGACTTCAGGAAACAGCAGAGGGAGCACCCCCCTATCCACATCGACGGGTCAGTAGTGGAGAAGGTGGAAAGTTTTAAGTTCCTCGGTGTACACATCACGGACAAACTGAATTGGTCCACCCACACAGACAGCGTTGTGAAGAAGGCGCAGCAGCGCCTCTTCAACCTCAGGAGGCTGAAGAAATTCGGCTTGTCACCAAAAGCACTCACAAACTTCTACAGATGCACAATCGAGAGCATCCTGTCGGGCTGTATCACCGCCTGGTACGGCAACTGCTCCGCCCACAACCGTAAGGCTCTCCAGAGGGTAGTGAGGTCTGCAGAACGCACCACCGGGGGCAAACTACCTGCCCTCCAGGACACCTACACCACCCGATGTCACAGGAAGGCCATAAAGATCATCAAGGACAACAACCACCCAAGCCACTGCCTGTTCACCCCGCTTTCATCCAGAAGGCGAGGTCAGTACAGGTGCATCAAAGCCGGGACCGAGAGACTGAAAAACAGCTTCTATCTCAAGGCCATCAGACTGTTAAACAGCCACCACTAACATTTAGCGGCCGCTGCCAACATACTGACTCAACTCCAGCCACTTTAAAAATGGGAATTGATGGAAATTATGTAAAAATGTACCACTAGCCACTTTAAACAATGCCACTTAATATAATGTTTACATACCCTACATTACCCATCTCATATGTATATACTGTACTCTATATCATCTACTGCATCTTGCCATCTTTATGTAATACATGTACCACTAGCCACTTTAAACTATGCCACTTTATGTTTACATACCCTACAGTACTCATCTCATATGTATATACCGTACTCTATACCATCTGCTGCATCTTGCCATGCCGTTCTGTACCACCACTCATTCATATATCTTTATGTACATATTCTTTATCCCTTTACACTTGTGTGTGTGTATAAGGTAGTAGTTGTGGAATTGTTAGGTTAGATTACTTGTTGGTTATTACTGCATTGTCGGAACTAGAAGCACAAGCATTTCGCTACACTCGCATTAACATCTGCTAACCATGTGTATGTGACTAATAAAATTTGATTTGATTTGATTTGATTACTACCCTCTTTGAATCTGCAGGTATTGAGAATTTTCCTGACCATGTGTGTTAATTATTAATTGCAGGAGAGCTAGTAAGATTTGTGCACTCTATATGTGCTCTGGGTCATTAGACACCATTAGACATGCACCTGTCTGGGGAGTGGACACGACTGGTTATTCCTGTAACTGTGTTATGGTCTAATATGTACTGTTGCTATGGTTATACCTCTTGGGTCTTTTCCAGAACATGGGTGTCCCTTTCAGAGGAGTTAGCAGGATGACATGTCTGGTTATTTCTGTAAAGTGCCAAGGACTGTTGCTATGGTCCTACATGCATGCCCCTGTCTTAAGGTGAGTACATGTCTGTATTTTTGAACTATTGGTGTGGCTCTACAGTTTCCATGCCCTAATATGAAACCAAACAAAAATTTGTGCAAGGTAAATGCCAGAGGCGATGAGTCATTAAGAGGAGTTACTATGGGTGTGACCCCAAAAAAATGTATAAGAAGTATGTGCCAAGACGGGAAGTTAGTTGATTTCACAAACCAGCTCAGCTTTTATTATGTTGTAATAAAAGTCTATTTGAACTCACAGGAGAAATATGATTGACTGAATATTTCCACGACACAGGTAGCTAACCAACCAGGTTCTATGGCTATAACTAGTCAAGCAAATGTGTCTGAGATACGAAGAATAAGATCATACGCAACGTTAGCTAGTGACCCAGCCAGCTAACGTTAGCTAGCTAACAGTACACTTGAAATGAAACCACTTTCAAAATTAGAAACGTGTCATATCTGAAAATGTAGCTAGCTAGAATATCTTACCAGTATACATCATGGCTGGATGCGTCTCCTGTCTGGTGCCATGCATGGTTGCCCTTAGTTTGACGATGTAATCCAGACTGGTGTTTTCTCCATCTCCTTAGCTATCATACTCGAATTCTACTGATTTCAAAACTCGGTCCTCCAGAAAGTGGAGAGCATACGCATAACATTAGCTAGCGAGCCAACCAGCTAACGTTAGCTAGCTAACAGTACACTTTAACTTGACATTAGGTTTATGCAGTTTTACTATGTGATACAATTGTTTTTAATGCCTAGACATACTGATCAGCTCCAATAGATAGATGCATGCTATATGGCAGACTCATCTCATCTCCAAACTGTCAAGCCCACTCATTATCCCAGCCAATCATGGCTAGTGGGAAGGTTGCCCGCTTTTTCTGTGGCTAAACCAACTAGGCTCGTAATTTAACAATTGTATTTGCATTTACAGATATACAAGTCTGATATTGAGGCACATGAAAGTTCACATGTTCGAGAATTTTTATTAAAACATATCTTTTACGTTCAAACAGCTCTCCTGTGAAGTCATGACTTGCAACATACGCCTAGTTTCCTGAATCGGGTCCAATATAACCCTATGTGTTTGATGTGTTTACAAAACCCACTCGAGTTGTGCCTCCAAAGAAGAGCTGGAGAGTGGATATCATGGATGGTATGAAATAACAACACACCGCTAAAGCTAGGTGATCATGCAAGCAGTACCAGCTGGCAATCAAGACACATTTCTTGATCACATGATTTTTCAACTAAATAGTACCAGTCTGTGAATGACAAAATGTCATCTGCCTTGTAACAAACACCGATACCGACAGTATGTCATATTTCAGGAATTCCTATAAATCAGAGAGAATGGTGCATGGCAGTGGCTGAAGAGAATCAAGCTATTTTCAGCCATGGATAACATCAAATATTTTTCTTCCTGATGCCTGGAAAGAGAAGCTATGGCATGGCATGACCAACTGTATCTTTCCCCTGAGGCTCAGAGGTGGGAAATTTGAATGTTTGACAATGACAAGCTATTACTCTAACAATCACTACTCATGGCCGTTAAACACCCCATTTAGCAATTCAGTAGCAACTAGATTAATGGGCCACGTTTGGGAACACATGCCGCAGTGCTTCAATTAATGAGCTGTTTGTACATGTGGTAACTCCAGTTCGCCAGCTTAGATTATTTTAAAAGAACATAACTTCAATGTTATGCAGCAAATCTATTTGCTGCCCCCTCTGTAGAGGGTGTGGGGGAGGGGGGTGGGTGGGTGTGGTAGTGCTCCTTTGCTCTGTCGGTGATGTAGCAGAGAAACAATGCCAGTGTCCTGGTGTGTCACAGTGACGACTCTACTACCTACCAGTTTTACTCCTATCGGATTCGGCCAGGTTTGGTCTTCAGTATTTTTTAAGCTAATTGGACCCAGATTTTCCACTAAGATCTGTCAGTGGTGGATAAGTAAAAGTCTGCCTGGGCCGCATCCATTGGAGGAAGATTACAGATTACAGCTGCTGCTAGCAGGCTAATTCAGACCACATGTGTTGGAGAGAGGAGAGAGAAGAAGCCTGTGAGCTGGAAGGACAACAGCAGGGAGCAAGACGGCTAACGCTTTTAATCCCACACTTTATTGAGAGAAGATCAGGATTTCTGAGTTGCTACAACCCTCACTACGCTACTGTATTTGTTTGATCTCTCTTTGAAACACTACACACCATCTACGTTTACCCAACTCATTCCCCTTCACCCCTCCTCACCCCTTGCAGGCATAACTCAGTAGCCTAATGACAGCGACGATATCCTTCCAACATTATCCATCAGCTGTGCCTACAGTATATGTGCAGTGTCCATTATGGTCATAACAAAGATGAATTATAGAAGTGTAGGAGCAGTTGTGATATTTACTGTTAGTACATGACTCACTGATAATCCTAAAACAATAATGGAAGATGTGTCCTGACCAGGGTTGGCGTGGGATGCAGTCTGAATTACAGCCTGGGTAGCCCTGGCTAGAAGCAGGCTAATCTCGCCTTCAGGGTGGTCACGTCTCCATTCTTATATTTGTGTGATGATGAGAAACATATTGAAACAAACATTAACTATTTACCCCAGAAACTCAGTCAAGCTTTACCTCCACCATAGTGTTGCCTATTATTGCCCATCAGGCTCTACCTGCCATGATATAAAACAGACAACATTAAACAATTATTCATAATATACATAAGTGATGGACAATAGGGAACAAGTAATGTGTTTATTTCTCTAGTGCCAGTTCTTTCCATGGACTCATATGTGCATGCTCAGCTGACTGCGTTGAGTAAATCATCTACAACTGTCCTTCAGTTTCCTTCAGAGGACGTTATTCAGCACACGTCTTCATTTATATTACATTTATTTAACTTGGCATGTAAGTCAAATGCCCTTTAAATTAGACTGCTTTTCATACCTCTCGTTTTCCCTCCATACTTCCATTTCCGGCTTCTGTCTAGACAATGATGTTGTGGTCAAGGAAGATGCTTATAGTTCCATAGAGGCGGTTTATAAAGATTGAAGTTAACTTGTTAACTCGGAAGAATAGTGATACATTATAGCTACAAGGAAGTACTCCCTGCAATGAAATGTCAGGTACATGTAGGCTGCAGTACACAAGGAGATCAGAAGGGTGGCAAGTCGAGTGGTTAGAGTGTTGGAGCAGTAACGAAAGGTTGCTAGTTTGGATCCCCGAGCCGACTCGGGGCTCTATTAAATCACATCTGCTTTTGCCGACATCCACATAGTGGTTGTTTCGGCGGTGTCGCTGGTTAAAACGCTTGATCTGATTGAATCTAGGTCCTAGATCTCCAAGGGTGTTTCCATTTCCATTTCACCAAACACTGTACAGGTTACACACTTGTACCTGTCAAATCAAATCAAATCAAAGGTTATTTGTCACGTACACCGAAAACAGTGAAGTGCTTACTTATAGGCCCTAACCAACAGTGCGATTTTAAAGAAAAAATAGGTATTAGTTGAACAATAGATAAGTAAAGAAGTAAAAGACAGTGAAAAATAACAGTAGCAAGGCTATATACAGGCACCGGTTAGTCGGGCTAATTGAGGTAGTATGTACATGTAGGTATGGTTAAAGTGACTTTGCATATATGATAAACAGAGAGTAGCAGTAGCGTAAAAGAGGGGTTGGCGGGTGGTGGGTGGCGGGTGGCGGGAGAGTAGCCAAAGTGCGGGGGCACCAGTTAGTCAGTCTAATTGAGGAAGTATGTACATGAATGTATAGTTAAAGTGACTATGCATATTTGATAAACAGAGAGTATCAGCAGCGTAAAAGTGGGGTTGGGGGGGACAATGCAAATAGTTCGGGTAGCCATTTGATTACCTATTCAGGAGACTTATGGCTTGGGGGTAAAAACTGTTGAGAAGCCTTTTGGTCCAAGACTTGGCGCTCCGGTACCACTTGCCATGCGGTAGTAGAGAGAACTTTCTATGACTGGGGTGGCTGGGGTCTTTGACAATTTTTAGGGCCTTCCTCTGACACCACCTGTTGTAGAGGTCCTGGATGGCAGGCAGCTTAGCCCCAGTGATGTACTGGGCCGTACGCACTACCCTCTGTAGTGCCTTGCGGTCGGAGGCCGAGCAATTGCCATACCAGGCAGTGATGCAACCAGTCAGGATGCTCTCGATGTTGCAGCTGTAGAATCTTTTGAGGATCTCAGGACCCATGCAAAAAAAAAAATAGTTTCCTGAGGGTAAATAGTCTTTGTCGTGCCCTCTTCACAACTTTGTTGATGGGTTTGGACCACTCTAGTTTGTTGGTGATGTGGACACCAAGGAACTTGAAGCGCTCAACCTGCTCCACTACAGCCCGTCAATGAGAATGGGGGTGTGCTCGGTCTTCCTTTTCCTGTAGTCCACAATCATCTCCTTTGTCTTGATTATGGTGAGGGATAGGTTGTTATTCTGGCACCACCCGGCCAGGTCTCTGACCTCCTCCCTATAGGTTGTCTCGTCATTGTCGGTGATCAGGCTTACCACTGTTGTGTCGTCTGCAATCTTAATGATGGTGTTGGAGTCGTACCTGGCCACTCAGTGGTGGGTGAACAGGGAGTACAGGAGGGGACTGAGCATGCACCCCTGAGGAGCTCCAGTGTTGAGGATCAGCGTGGCGGATGTGTTGATACCTACCCTCACCACCTGGGGGCGGCCTGTCTGGAAGACCAAGATCCAGTTGCAGAGGGAGGTGTTTAGTCCCAGGATCCTTAGCTTAGTGATGAGCTTTGAGGGTACTATGGTGTTGAACGCTGAGCTGTAGTCAATGAATAGCATTCTCATGTAGGTGTTCCTTTTGTCCAGGTGGGAAAGGGCAGCTTGTAGTGCAATAGAGATTGCGTCATCTGTGGATCTGTTTGGGCGGTATGCAAATTGAAGTGGGTCTAGGGTAATCTGGGATAACGGTGTTAATGTGAGCCATTACCAGATTTTCAAAGCACTTCATGGCTACGGATGTGAGTGCTATGGGTCTGTAGTCATTTAGGCAGGTTATCTTTGTGTTCTTGGGCACAGGGACTATGGTGGTCTGTTTGAAACATGTTGGTATTACAGACTCAATCAGGGCCATGTTGAAAATGTCAGTGAAGACACCTGCCAGTTGGTCAGCACATGCCCAGAGCACACGTCCTGGTAATCCGTCTGGCCCTTGTGAATGTTGACCTGTTTAAAGATCTTACTCACGTTGGCTACGGAAAGCGTGATCACACAGTTGTCCGGAACAGCTGATGTTCTCATGCATGCCTCAGTGTTGCTTGACTCGAAGCGAGCATAGAAGTGATTTAGCTCATCTGGTAGGCTTGTGTCACTGGGCAGCTCGTGGCTGTGCTACCCTTTGTAGTCTGTAATAGTTTGCAAGCCCTGCCATATAAGACGAGCGTCGGAGCAAGTGTAGTACGATTCAATCTTAGCCCTGTATTGGCGCTTTGCCTGTTTGATGGTTCGTCGGAGGGCATAGCAGGATTTCTTATAAACGTACGGGTTAGAGACCTGCACCTTGAATGCGGAAGCTCTACCCTTTAGCTCAGTGCAAATGTTGCCTGTATTTCCATGGCTTCTGGTTGGGGTATGTACGTACAGTCACTGTAGGGATGATCCTCGATGCACTTATTGATAAAGCCAGTGACAGATGTGGTGTATTCCTCAATGCCATCGGAAGAACCCTGGAACATGTTCCAGTCTGTGCTAGCCAAACAGTCCTGTAGTTTAGCATCTGCTTCATCTGACCACTTTTTTATAGACCGAGTCACTGGTAATTCCTGCATAAATTTAAGCTTGTAAGTAGGAATCAGGAGGATAGAATTGTGGTCAGATTTACCAAATGGAGGGCGAGGGAGAGCTTTGTAATCGTCTCTGTGTGTGGAGTTTTATTTCCCCTCTGGTTGCGCATTTAACATGTTGATAGAAATTAGGTAAAACTATTTTAAGTTTCCCTGCATTAAAATCCCCGGCCACTAGGAGCACCGCCTCTGGGTGAGCGGTTTCCTGTTTGCTTATTTCCTTTTACAGCTGACTGAGTGCAGTCTTTGTGCCAGCATCCGCCTGTGGTGGTAAATAAACAGCCACGAAAGTATGGGTGATAACTCTCTTGGCAAATAGTGTGGTCTACAGTTAATCATGAGATACTCTACTTCAGGCAAGCAAAATCTAGAAACGTCCTTAGATTTCATGCACCTGCTGTTGTTTACAAATATGCACAGACCCCCCCCCCCCCCCCTTGTCTTACCGGAGTGTGCTGTTTTATCTTGCCGGTGCAGCGTATATCCCGCTAGCTGAATATCCACATCATCATTCAGCCACGATTCCGTGAAACATAAAATGTTACAGTTTCTGATGTCCCGTTGGTGATCGTACCTCGTCTAATTTATTGTCCAATGATTGCACGTTGGCAAGTA
The DNA here is from genome assembly GCF_045679555.1 of Salvelinus alpinus. NCBI lineage: Eukaryota > Metazoa > Chordata > Actinopteri > Salmoniformes > Salmonidae > Salvelinus > Salvelinus alpinus. The sequence continues at coordinate 77,921,392 of NC_092094.1, forward strand.
ATATTGACGGTGACGGCAGCTTTCCCACTCGCCTTCTGCGGAGCCTTACGAGGCACCCCGTTAAGTGTCCTCTGTACCTGTGTCTCCTTCTCTTGCCAATGACGGGGATGTTGGCCTTGTCGGGTGTTCGAAGTACATCCTGTGCGTCCTGCTTGTTGAAGGAAAAATCTTTGTCTAATCCGAGTTGAGTGATCGCTGTCCTGATATCCAGAAGCTCTTTTTTGCCATAAGATACGGTGGCAGAAACATTATGTACAAAATAAGTTACAAATAACGCAAAAAAAAAACACAAAATAGCACAATTGGTTAGGCGCCCGTAAAACTGCTGCCATTTCTTCTGCCGCCATTATGGATGTTTGAAACAGGACACATATAAGCACCCCTATTTGACCTTTGAGGTGTACCACATAATGAGTCATGTAGGCATTTGTAATTCCTCACAATCCATATTATCAAATCGGTGAGAAAACAGCTTTGTTGTCTGTCAACCCACCAGGAACAGCACTATATTTTCAAATAATGCACCTTTTCTTCCAAAAAACTGTTCAAATTAAAAAAGAGTTTGGTATCCACATACGGTATGTATGTCTTTTTTTGCAGTTGAACAAAACAAAACAATCTGAATCATTTAAAAATGTTCGCTTATTCCACAGGGACATTCTAAAATGGCCCAGACAATCTTATTGGCACCTTCTAGAAGTAGTTAGAAATAATTAGATTTCAAGCAGGTGATTCTCCTTTACTTTGGAATTGAACTCACCTGTGGTGAGTTGCAGGTGTCTGCGATATAAAAATCACTAATTCAACCAGTTTGAATAGAGAAAGGGACTCATTCTCCCGTTTTGTGTCACTGTGTGTATCGCAATGAGCATGCAAATAAAGAAAATGGTCAGACACAAGATTGTAGCCAAGCATGGACAATCTCAAGGCTACAAGTCCATCTCCAGAGACCTTGAGGTTCCTGCTTCCACCGTACCTAATATTATCAAGAAGTTTAAGGCCCATGCCACTATAGCCAACCTCCCTGGACGTGGCCGCAAGAGGAAACTTGATGGAAGATTGCAGCAAAGAATTGTTTGAATGGTGGAGAAAGCACCTCAATCAACTGCCACACAGATTCAATCTGACCTTCAGACACAGGGTACGACAGTTTCAACTCACACCATGCGTTGCCAACTCAATGAATGGGGGTTATATAGTAGGAGACCCAGGAGGACCCCACTGCTGAGAAAGCCTTACTGCAATTTGCCAAAACACACCTGAACATGCCAAAATCCTTCTGGGAGAATGTCCTGTGGACAGATAAGCTGCAAACATCTCTATGTTTACAGAAAACAAAATGAAGCCTTTAAAGAAAAGAACCCCTTCCCTACAGTCAAACATGGAGGTTCAGTGATGTTTTGGGGTTGCTTTGCTGCCTTGAACGTGTGCATGGCATCATGAAATCAGAATAGCAAGGCATTTTGGAGCACAGTTTGCACAAGAGGAGTGTGCCAAACTGCCAGTAGAGAGGTGCAGGAAGCTCATCGATAGCTGTAGGAAGAGCATGATTGCAGTTATTTTGACCAAAGGCTGTGCTACCAAATATTAAGTCTAGGGTGTCAATAATTTTGTCAATTACATTTCTATTAATTTTCTGATTTAAATGGATATATTACCGTCATATATATATATATATATATATATATATATATATATATATATATAACAGTGAAATAAAGAATTGTGGAGACCAAATACTTTGCTCAATTTCAACTTATTTTGGGGGAAAATTGTGAGTTACTTGAAAAATGTGCAATGGTGCCAATATTTTTGGCCACGACTGTATCTCATCTCCGATTTGGAATGTATGCAATTCACTTGATACTGAATGTGAATACTGGACCAAGTCCATCCCGGAATGTATCATCCCTGGACAACAAAGCATATCTCAGGTCTTGGCATGTTCTGCATTACTGTGCAGCATGTACATTTTCCACATACTTTAGTTAACATGATTTCTTCCTCCACAGTATCTTCCCTTGGGTCCGTGACAGGAACAACGGTATGCAATGATACCTGCTCTTGTACAGAAGATCCACCTAATCCTGGTCTGAGAATATTAGGCAGGTTACAAACCTTATGTTTAATTGTCCATAAATACACTGTAACTGGAACAAAGTGACTGGAAAAATGATAATAATAGCAAACAAAAAGGTTGACAATTTATTTGTATTTATTTTTAAGGTCGACAACATAACTTTTCACTTACAGTGTCTGATACAGACATGATTTTGTGTTATCTATGTTGATTTATTTTTTCTATCTGTCAGAAACCATTCGGAGCACTTTATATGCTTTCCAGCTATACACATTGCTGAAAGTAAGTTGTAGTAGTAGTAGGTTTACATTGAGAGGATTTAGCATCACTCTGGGAATGGTCTTGGCATTATGACATGCATCCTTGGGAATGGAGTCTCCCACTGCGTTTCGAGCATTGGATAATGGGTGGACATCTTATTACCTTATCAGTGATTTCCATTTCCTTCTCTGATTTTCCCTGCCCTTTTTTATAACCATAAGGAGTGCTAAGGAGACTCATTCACAGACAATCCCTCAACGTTTTGCCAGACACGCGCGGCCAGTACTGAGTTACTGATCTCACGTTCAACTGACTGCCAAACTCCTTATAACATGGTCATTTACATTGTCTTTAGGTATCTTCCAGTAATAACAGTGGTAGATATATTTCTTATTATGTATTTGGATCTGCACAACAACCCCAGTTCAGGGAAGTCAGTGCATTAGCTCAGCTTTGTAGAGTATGTGGGATGCAAAATCATAAAATCAATGCTGGATGGGTGCTTGGTACTGCTGGGTGTTCAGTTGTTTGTGCCAGAGAGGCCATGTGAGATGAAAAATGTGTACAAGCAACAGATTGAAAACACAGTAGATGTAAGGAAGAAATAAAGAATAAACCGCATGCTGAGGAGCTGTAAACGAAAACAGGGTTTAAGTACCTTGCTGAAGGGCAAATCAAGAGATTTTTGGGGAGAAATGCAGTTTAGGCCTAAATGTCCTTTAGAAACTACACTGAAAACAATAAGTAGCATTGCCGAGATTGTGAAACAGCCCCAACAACCACTGTGATTATTATTATTTGACCCTGCTGGTCATCTATGAACATTTGAACATCTTGGCCATGTTCTGTTATAATCTCCACCCGGCACAGCCAGAAGAGGCCTGGCCACCCCTCATAGCCTGCTTCCTCTCTAGGTTTCTTCCTAGGTTCTGGCATTTCTAGGGAGTTTTTCCTAGCCACCGTGCTTCTACACCTGCATTGCTTGCTGTTTGGGGTTTTAGGCTGGGGTTCTGTACAGCACTTTGTAACATCAGCTGATGTAAGAAGGGCTTTATAAATACATTTGATTTGAAGAGATTTTTCACCATGTCGGCTGAGGTATTCGAACAAGCGACCTTTCGTTTAGTGGCCCAATGCTCTAACCGCTACACTGTAAAAATATAAAGTATTATGATGATACCATAAAAAGTAGGGCACCTAAGCTGAGATCTGGTGTTTGAATGTAAACCCAATGTAAGTGTTTTAATACATAGAATGTTATTTTTATTTATTTTTTACCCCTTTTTCTCCCCAATTTTGTGGTATCCAATTGGTAGTTACAGTCAGTACACCAGGCGACCGTGTCAGCGTGTCCACCCACCACAAGAGTCACTTCTGCGCCACTCAGGAGGCCCAGAATGTGTATTAAAACAGAAATGAATTACTCTGAAACACCCAAAGTGGTTCTTCAACCTGAATATTGGTGTTTTTAAGAGAGTGTTGTGAAAACTATTTTGGGGGTTTCAGTGCATGTAAAAGGCAGCATCAAAACATAAAAACGGTTTATCATACAATCAATGATTTATAAATGCAACTGGTTTATAGCCTAAATATTGATGATAATGGATTATGGAGAATATCTTTAATATTTGACCCCTTTTTTTCTCCCCAATTTCGTGATATCCAATTGCGATCTTGTCTCATCGCTGCAACTCCCCAACGTGCTCGGGAAACATGACCCGCCTAACCGTGTTTCTTAACACCCGAACGCTTAACCCGGAAGCCAGCAGCACCAACGTGTCAGAGGAAACACCATTTAACTGATGACTGAAGTCAATCTGCAGTTGCCCGGCCCGCCACAAGGAGTCGCTAGAGTGTGATGAGCCAAGTAAAGCCCACCCGGCCAAACCCTCCCCTTACCCGGACGACGCTGGGCCAATTGTGCGCTGCCCTATGGGACTCCCGGAGGTGTGTTGGGTCATTGTCCTGTTGAAAAACAAATGACAGTAGTTCCACTAAGTGCAAACCAGATGGGATGGCGTATCGCTGCAGAATGCTGTGTTAGCCATGCTGGTTAAGTGTGCCATGGTTTCTTTGTCTCATTCTCTCTTACCTTGCTTAGAATAATGCCTTGTAATGCTTGTTAATGCTTTGTAACTTAAGCTGTATGCCTAGAGAGAGGAACTGACACCAAAAGAGAAGGTATCTAATTGTGCACTAAACAGGACTCGAAACAAAGCTGTCATCAAGGCAAAGGGTGGCTACTTTGAAGAATGCAAAATATAAAATATATTTGAATTTGTTTAACACTTTTTTCATAACTGCATGATTCCATACATGTTATTTAATAGTTTTGATATCTTCACTATTATTCTACAATGTAGAAAATAGTAAAAATAAAGAAAACCCTTGAATGAGTAGTTGTGTCCAAACTTTTGACTGGTACCGTATATTTTATTTTATATATTTTTAAAAGGTAGACAATATAGTAAATCCACTTACAGTGCCTTATCCAGGCATGATTTTTTGTTATCTATATTGATTATACAAAACAAAAAATCAGTCATTAACCATTCTAAGCTTAATAGTAGTAGGTTTACATTGAGAGGATTTAGCATCACTCTGGGAATGGCCTTGGCATTATGACATGCATCCTTGGGAATGGAGTCTCCCACTGCGTTTGGAGCATTGGGTAATGGGTGGGCATACCATTACCATATCAGGAGATTCCATTTCCTTCTCTGATTTTCCCTGACCTTTTTTATAACCATGAAGAGTGCTAAGGAGATTCATTCACAGACAATCCCTCAACGTTGCGCCAGACACGCGCAGCCAGTACTGAGTTACTGATCTCACCTTCCGCTGACCGCCAAACTCTTTATAACATGGTCATTTACTTCGTCTTTAAGTACCTTCCAGTAATACCAATGGTAGATATATTTCCTATTACGTGTCTGGGTCTGCACAAAAACACCAGTTCAGGGAAGTCAGTGCATTAGCTGTTAGTTCAGTTTTGTAGAGTATGTGGGATGCAATGGCATCAAATCACAGCGTACTGGCTGCTGGGTGTTTGGTTGTTGTTTGTGCCAGTGAGGCCATGTGAGGTGAAACGTGTACAAGCAACAGATTGGAAACACAGTAGATGTAAGGAAGAAATAAAGAATAAAACCGCATGCTGAGAAGCTTTCAACGGAAATGAACCACAGCTTTGGCAAGGCTTGTTAGTTTTTCTAGACAGACGATGGTCTTATGAGGAAGTGTTGTTAAGTACAGGTACTTTAACAAGATTTGGATTCAATCGCTTTTCCACAATAAAATATTTTTATTGTGTGGGATGAAAGCTGAAGCACTCCAATGTTATACTACAGTACCTGGAAAGTACACTTGTCACTAATAGAACAGGATATTGTGAGGAGTGTCAGGCAACATTTTGTTGGCAGTGTTCTTAGTTATGTTTCAAAAGACAACAAACATCAAAAGATTCACAAGATAGACCTAAAATAGCAGGCGTTTACAACCTGTGATTGATTTGACAACTTTCCCATGAAAGATGTGATGTGGAATGAAGTGGTAGCGTGGGATAGGTTTACAATCAGTAATCATAGCCTAATTACATTGACAGAGGTTATTTGGTAAGGAAAGCTCCAATCTTGGTTGGTCAGTGACCATTCTCATCGACGGGGCTGTAGTGGAGCAGGTTGAGCGCTTCAAGTTCCTTGGTGTCCACATCATAAACAAACTAGAATGGTCCAAACACACCAAGACGGTCGTGAAGAGGGCACGACAAAGCCTATTCCCCCTCAGGAAACTAAAAAGATTTGGCATGGGTCCTGAGATCCTCAAAAGGTTCTACAGCTGCAACATCGAGAGCATCCTGACTGGTTGCATCACTGCCTGGTACGGCAATTGCTCGGCCTCCGACCGCAAGGCACTACAGAGGGTAGTGCGTACGGGCCAGTACATCACTGGGGCTAAGCTGCCTGCCATCCAGGACCTCTACAACAGGTGGTGTCAGAGGAAGGCCCTAAAAATTGTCAAAGACCCCAGCCACGCCAGTCATAGACTGTTCTCTCTACTACTGCATGGCAAGCGGTACTGGAGTGCCAAGTCTAGGAAAAAAGGCTTCTCAACAGTTTTTACCCCCAAGCCATAAGTCTCCTGAACAGGTAATCATATGGCTACCCGGACTATTTGTATTGTGTGCTCCCCCCAACCCCTCTTTTACGCTGCTGCTACTCTCTGTTTATCATATATGCATAGTCACTTTCATGTACATACTACCTCAATTGGCCCGACCAACCATTGCTCCCACACATTGGCTAACCGGGCCATCTGCATTGTGTCCCGTCACCCACCAACCCCTCTTTTACGCTACTGCTACTCTCTGTTCATCATATATGCATAGTCACTTTAACCATACTACCTGTACATACTACCTCAATCAGCCTGACTAACCGGTGTCTGTATGTAGCCTCGCTACTTTTATAGTCTCACTACTGTATATAGCCTCGCTACTGTTTTTTCACTGTCTTTTTACTATTGTTTTTATTTCCTTACTTACCTATTGTTCACCTAATACCTTTTTTTGCACTATTGGGTATAACCTGTAAGTAAGCATTTCACTGTAAGGTTGTATTCGGCGCATGTGACAAATAAACTTTGATTTGATTTGATTTAAAAGTGCATGATTATCCCAACCAGACGTTTAAATTCCACCACCAGAAGTCAAAGCTCTAGATTGTGAGGTTTCCCCATAGCTGCTCCAGTACTGAGGCATTAAATCAATCACATTTGAAAGAGCCACTGAGAGTTGTCAGGGAACTATTTCCCTACTGTTTGAACAAGGATAGTGAACAACCTGATTCCATAACCACCATGTGACCAAAGCCAATAATCTACTCTTCCCCCTAGCAGAGAACAGACATGTTTCAAAGGCTTAGATTAATGACAGTGTGTGAGATGATGTTAAAAGTGCTGAACCAGGTGTGAGAGCATGGAAAATCTCAAAGTCTCCTGTCTGGTGAATGTGCAATCTCAGCAGGAGCGCATGTTCCTGTGTTGCCCAGACACACACACACACACACACACACACACACACACACACACACACACACACACACACACACACACACACACACACACACACACACACACACACACACACACACACACACACACACACACACACACACACACACACACACACACACACACACACACACACACACACACACACACACACACACAGGGGGCTGCAGAGATGACCAGAATCCCTGCTCACTTTCTCCCCCTCAAACACACATCTGGGATTTACATTACACTTCATGTTCTGAATGGATATTAACGTTGATAATAGAGTCTAATAGAATGACCTTATATGACGGGGTGTAGTAACTGTGCGGATTACGTAGTCAATTAGGGGAACGGTCAGATCAGATGGAAAATGTTGCCATCTTTCTATAGCGTGATTCACTCTGCATCTGTCCAGTGTACAAGCAGTGTCTCATATAACAAAGAAATCTGACTTTCCATTCTACATCACCGGGGAGGATGTCTTCCTGACCTAAAATGGTCCAGGAAAATCATCAGAGTTGCCAATTTAAGACCCTTTAAGACCCTCAAACTCGTGATACTGTAACATCATATGTAAGTCGTATACATTTCCAACATTTCCATAAAAAAAAATCTATATGCATACAGATTTCCAATGGGTTTTCAACAATGTTAAACAGGCATTTCATGTATTTATTTTGTGGGGGAAAATCGGGATGGTCACTTTGTCCATCTTGCATGTATGTACATTTTGTTGTTTAGTGGTGTCTGGCACTGTTTTCCAAAGGGCTACCATCCGTCTGACTACAGGCTCCTCTCATCTTCTCTCCCACTCATGGCCATCTGCTGAAAGACTCTCCTCTGTTTTGTGTTGCTGCTGCTGCGGTTCATGGGAAAGGAGGATTGTGTTTCCAGGAGATTTGTTGGCGGTTTTGAACAAACACTGGAAACACCTCAACTGGATTTGATATTAAGCTGGAGAGACTTGTGAATGAATGCACAGATTCAGCAAAAAGAGCTGCCGGCTGAAGTCAGGGGATTGTGGAAGACAAGAAGTGCTGTTTCAAAGCCAGTGGAAACACAGAGTGCTGATTATTATGAGACAAATAGTAATTCATGAAAACACAACTATAACTCTGTTGTACCGGCTTATGAAACAAGATTTAGGCAACAACAAAAAAATTGGGGGGATTTTCCAATAGAAACTAAAATTAGAGGTCCCTTCATTCTCCGCTCACCTTTATTCCTTAAGACAACAATACAGCTCTGAACAGCACTGTGGAAATCTCTATGTAACCATCTCTACAAGTTGGTATTGGTATTTGATATGCCCACAACTTCCCCAGAGTTTTCATCACATACCAGACAGGACTTTTCACGTCTGCCAGTCTGGTAATGCAATCACTACAATCACTGTAGCTGTGTTATTGCTGGCTTTGGTTTTATTATTGTTAACTTTCACCACCGATTTAATGTTGTTGTTTTACTTCATCTCCAACCCCATTGGAAATAAATTATTAGGAATATGATATAATTTCATCTTTTTTTTGCAGCGGCAAGCCCTACACTCTCCTTCCAAAAGGTTTCTTTGTGGTTGGTAAGGGTTCTACCAAGAACCGTATTCGTCTGAAGGCAAAGAGTTCTATCTAGAACCTTCTTCATCCTAAGCACCATTTTTGGAAGAAAGGGTTCTTTGATGATTCTTTGGAAGGCAAGAAGGGTTTTTACATAGAACCCTTCTGAATCAGCTTTTTTCTTTTTTTCCCTTTCTTTTAAATAGAGCCTGAGCATTAGTGTTTACCTCAGTGTTTAAACTTTAACACTAGTTGTGAGAATGTTTTAAACTGCACCTATATGGGAATATTTGCACATGTATCTGGTTCTTCCTTTAATCATGTAACATATACAGTACTGACATTATCTTTGCCATGATTTCTCTCTTTCAAATGTATATTTTCTGTGATTTTTTTGAGCAGAGTAGGAGAATAGAAAGGAGTCTGAGTGAACCAGCAGTGTATGGTACAGAGCAAATTGGCATGTGTTACCTAAGTGTTGATTTTATTATGTAACATTTATAGTGTTGATTCAGGAGTTGAATTAACTGTGTATGGAGTTAAATCAACACTCAGTGGTGTAAAATAATATCAGTGTTGGTGTTAGTAAGCAGAGTTGAGTGTGATTGTGTCATTTTACTCTGTGTGGAGTAAAACACTCAAAGCCATGCCCATCATTATCATATTACCCAGCATGCTCTATTGCAGATCAGCAGTGGTGCATGGGTAAAATCACCAGGAAAGCCAAGCACCTCCCAAAAAGCCATATTACAACCTTCATTGTTTGGGGGAAGCCTGGCTTCCCTTGGCATCCATAAATACACGCCACTGTTGCAGATAGATTTTCAGAATTGTTTGTTTCAATATCTGTTTTCTTGCATGCACATTGATTGGTGAATTAATCTCATGCCACAAAGATAAATATCATACATTTGTCTAAACTAATCCAATCTGTAAGTAGTTTGACTTATTGTACCTGTTACTGTTTCAGTTTAGATGATTTGGGTAATCTCAGTAATTCATTTTCCCTACCTTGGTAGTCATTCTAAATAAAGGTTGCGGTTGATTAAAAGGTCCAATTGTTGGATATCCTCACTCTGGCTGGTTTCTAATAGGGATTAGGTATCACTTTTCAGGCAAGCATAATTTGACTTCCAGGCCTGACGTGGCCTGTAAATCAGGAGTATGCGACCGTTATGTTAGAGTTCAGCTAGGCCTTGAAATCAAGGCCTTATGATATACATTACCGGTCAAACGTTTTAGAACACCTACTCATTCAAGGGTTTTTCTTTATTTTTTACTATTTTCTACATTGTAGAATAACAGTAAAGACATCAAAACTAGGAAATAACACATATGGAATCATGTAGTAACCAACATTATTTTAAACAAATCAAAATAACCACCCATTGCCTTGGTGACAGCGTTGCACACTCTTGGCATTCTCTCAACCAGCTTCACCTGGAATGCTTTCCCAACAGTCTTGAAGGAGATCCCACATATGCTGAACACTTGTTGGCTGCTTTTCCTTCACTCTGCGGTCCGACTCATCCCAAACTATCTCAATTTGGTTGAGGTCAAATAGGGCTATCTTCTGTATACCCCCCACCTTGTCACAACACAACTGATTGGCTCAAATGCATTAAGAAGGAAATAAATTACACAAAATAACTTTTAAGAGGACACACCTGTTCATTGAAATGCAATAACCTAGTGAATAATCTCAAATCTAAAATACATTAGTGAGGTCAGGCACTGATGTTGGGCGATTAGGCCTGGCTCGCAGTCGGGGTTCCAATTCATCCCAAAGGTGTTTGATGGGCTTGAGGTCAGGGCTCTGTGCAGGCCGGTCAAGTTCTTCCACATCGATCTCAATGGACCTCGCTTTAGAATTGTCTAGAATGTCATTGTATGCTGTAGCGTTAAGATTTCCCTTCACTGGAAGTAAGGAGCCTAGCCCGAACCATGGAAAACAGCCCCAGACCATTATTCCTCCTCCACCAAAGTTTACAGTTGCAACTTTTCATTTGGGCAGGTAGCGGTCTCCTGGCATCCGCCAAACACAGATTAGTCCGTCGGACTGCCAGATGGTGAAGCGTGATTCATCACTCCAGAGAACAAGTTTCCACTGCTCCAGAGTCCAATGGCGGCGAGCTTTACACCACTCCAGCCAACGCTTGGCATTGCGCATGGTGATCTTAGGTCTGTGTGTGGCTGCTCGGCCATGGAAACCCTTTTCATGAAGCTCCCAACAAACAGTTATTGTGCTAACATTGCTTCCAGAGGCAGTTTGGAACTTGGTAGTGAGTGTTGTAACCGAGGACAGACGATTTTTACGCGTTACGCACTTCAGCACTAGGCATTCCCGTTCTGTGAGCTTGTGTGGCCTACCACTTTGTGGCTGAGCCGTTGTTGCTCCTAGACTTTCCACTTCATAATAACAGCACTTACAGTTAACCGGTGTAGCTCTAGAAGGGCATAAATTTGACGAACTGACTTGTTGGAAAGGTGGCATCCTATGACAGTGCCACGTTGAAAGTCACTGAGCTCTGCAGTAAGGCCATTCTACTGCCAATGTTTGTCTATGGAGATTGCATGGCTGTGCTCGATTTTATACACCTGTCAGCAACGGGTGTGGCTGAAATATCCGAATCCACTATTTTGAAGGAGTGTCCACATACTTTGTATGTATAGTTTACCACAAAAACTAAAAACATTAAGTAAGACGTGAGCTGTACCAAGAAGATTGAATGGTTTTCGTCATTGACAGTTACAGATGTAGGATCTGAATTAAAGCCAGTTTGCTACAGCAGGGAAATTATTTTGGTAGGGGCTAATACATTTTTCACAAGTGAAATTCAGGTCTGAAATTTCTAAGTGGAAATTACAAACTTCTGAAGCCTTTTTAAACCTCAAATGCACTACCAGTAAAACAGTTATCCTGCAACAGGGTGATCCAATTAAGATCCTACATCTGTGATATTTTATGTTTTCAGCAAATGACGAAAACATAATTTACCGTAACAACACTAGCATTTTATGTATGCTGTGGAGAGTCGTCTCCAAACTGCCAGAGTAAGGCACGTTTCAAATGCTGGAGGCACCACGTCTGTATTCTTTATTATGCTTTGTGCTCTGTCCACTTTTTCAATTTGGCATCATCCTATTTTCCCAGTTATTTTCTGGGTTATAAGAGCATACACTTAATTCAAACTAATGGCTGCGTCTACATTTTTAACAGTGCATTGAGGAAAATATTTTGTGATTTAGGACTAGACTTTCCGCGCTTAGACATTGCACCTACTATACAGTCTTGAGTAATTCATTTTAACAACGCCTTTATCATATGCAACTTTAAAATATATATTTATGTATATATATATATATATGTGCGCTCTTTAAACTGCATTATTCATCTATGTTGCCTTTTCCAGTAAGCATAAAGTGCTTACTTTCAGGTCTATGGCATATCATGAGATTATATACGGCCTCTAAACTCCACCTTTGATGCACAGTGGTTCTATAAGCCTGACAATTCAATTTGACAGATCCATTCATGATTCTCCAGAGTTAAAAGGGTTACCTAGAAACGACTTTGTCTTTTCTGGACCAGGCATTACTCTAGCTTTCCCATAAATCACGTGCTGATGTCAAAATGAGATTTGCATGAAAGATCGAGATGTGCGCTCATTTCCTCGACCCCCTGTGCTTAAGTGGTTACACAGCAATATGATATCATAAGAAACCCACAAACGTTGAGCATCTTCACGTCTGTCTCCACGGCTATGGCACCCTGCATGTCCACGGGGTTCCAACGTTTAGCTACTCTCTGTGGTTCTTTTTATGGTTTCTGCAGCTGTCTGAGATATGTATTAGATATCTTGCCTGGGGCCTACATGTCATTTACAACAGCGTGATCCCATATTTTCACACTCAACACACCTTTACACATGGAGGGGAGAAAAACAAAAGACTTACCAGAGGAGGATGTAAGAGCCAAGTCCAATCTGTGTCTCCTCACTGTGTTCACACATTGTTATGTAGGGTGAGATCATCTGTCTGCCTGTGGAGAATGCCTACACCCTGGTGCTTTGGTCTGGTACTGCCAATCTACATCTACAAAAGGTGCTATCTAGAACCTAAAAGGGTTCTTCAGCTGTCCCCATAGGAGAACACTTTCAAGAACCATTTTTGGTTCCAAGTAGAACCCTTTTGGGTTCCATGTAGAACCCATTCCACAGAGGGTTCTACATAGAACCCAAAAGAGTTCTACTTGGAACCAAAAAGGGTTCTACCGGGAACCAAAAAGGGTTCTCCTATGGGGACAGCCAAAGAACCCCTTTGGAACCCTTTTTTCTAAGAGTGTACTGATGGATGGTGTTGAAAGTAGTATTCAGTCTCATATAATTCCCTAAAGGCTGGTTTATACTTCGTCTATCGACATGTCTGTAGATAGTTGTTGCAGTGAGATCATTAACATTCTATTCTCATCCGACATCAAACTTGTCGTTGGACCAACTTGCCTGTTGGTCCAAAATGCTATAACTGATGTATTTTACACCAATAAACCCATCCGTTTAAAAATGTATTTAGTATATGTCAATCTTGCAAACCAGGCAACTAAAAGCAATTTTCTAAACAATGTTTTGGTTAGTTTCTAGCTTGTTAGCTAGCTAACGTTAGCTGTCTAGCCAGTTCAAATAATCACCATATCATAGCTGACAACGTCTTAACTTCAGCAAATTTGTATTCATTATTACAGGAAATTAAACTCACAACAAGATCATTATTTACAAGTTAATGGCGAGCTAATTACAGAAAATAGCTTACGGTTGTGAGTGTAATGAAATAAAAGCAGGGTATTCTCACGAAGAATTTTACAACTTGAACACTGTCTCATTGCTGGCTCAGTCAGATAACCATGACAACGGATGCAGCGACAGGGTCAAAGTTGATTTTTTAAAATCTGTCTGCGACAAGGAAACCGACAGTCTACAGACATTCCACCCGAGTATAAATTCTAATTGTCTAGGCCTCCCGAGTGGCGCAGCGGTCTAAGGCACTGCATCACATTGCTTGAGGAATCACTACAGACCCGGGTTCGATCGGACAAGACTGTAACTACCAATTGGGGAGAAAAGGGAGTTAAAATAAATAAATAATCAAATTGTCAACAGACATGTCAATAGACAAAGTACAAACCAGCCTTGAAACCTATACTGAACAAAAATATAAATGCAAAAATGTCTAAGATTTTATTGAGTTACAGTTCATATAAGGGAATCATTCAATTTAAATATATTCATTGGGCCCTAATATATGGATTTCACATGACCGGAATACAGATATGCATATGTTGGTCACAGATACCTTAAAAAAATGGGCCTCACAATGGGCCTCAGGATCTAGTTGCGGTATTTCTGTGCATTCAAATTACCATCGATACAATGCAATTGTGTTCATTGTCTTTAGCGTATGCCTGCCCATACCATAAAGCACCGCCACCATGAGGCACTCTGTTCACAACGTTGACTTCAGAAAACTGCTCGCCCACACGACGCCAGACATGTGGTCTGCGGTTGTGAGGCCATTTGGAGGTACTGCCAAATTCTCTAAAACGATGTTGGAGGCGGTTTATGGTAGAGAAATTAACATTAAATTATCTGGCAACAGATCTAGTGGACATTCATGCAGTCAGCATGTCAATTGAAAGCTCTCTTAAAACTTGATACATCTGTGGTAGTGTGTTGTGTGACAAAACTGCACATTTTAGAGAGGCCTTTTATTGTCCCCACCACAAGGTGCACCTATGTAATGATCATGCTGTTTAATCAGCTTCTTGATATGCCACACCTGTCAGGTGGAAGGATTATCTTGGCAAAGGAGAAATGCTCACTAACAGGGACGTAAACAAATTTGTGCACAACATTTGAGAGAAATAAGCTTTTTGTGTGTATGGAACATTTCTGGGATCTTTTATTTCAGCTCATGAAACATGAGACCAACAGTTTACAGTTTACATGTTCATGTTCTATTTTTGTGCAGTGTATATCTGCCTAATCACTCCCTTGGCTTGCTCTCTGCTCTCCAGCAGTGGTATATTGGCTTAGTCCTCTACTTCACCAATGATGATAAGTATGATACACATACTTACACTGTTCTAAATATCCTTATTGCCTATTGGGTCTCATTTAAAGCAATAAGAATACAGTTGTTATGTTTTTGAAAGATTCCCACAAGGAGATAGTGGGGAGTAAATGATTCACATATGAGCCAAATGTCTCTCCACTGAGTGTGTCCCTGGATGATTGTGTCCCAGGCTGCAGCTATAGATGGATGACAGTGAGAAGATGGTGACAAAACCCATCAGGTCAGATGGTCTGGTCATCTTCACTCACATACACCTCTCTCAGTGGATATTTCTCACTTCCTCCTTCAACTACATCAAATTCACTTATTAGTATTTTACAGCCTTATCTTGCCTACATCTGTTGTTCTGCCATTAATGTATCGAGATTAGTCTTATTGAAATAACATCTATTTGTCTATGTCCATGTCCCTCTTTCATATAGTTGGACAAGGTCCACCCTCCATCTGGAAACTGGGTTTTCATTGGCTGCTTATAACGGAATCAAGGATAACAAACTCAATGCAGTGTATAAGTAATTTACAAAAAGTCAACTTTGATTTTCTGAAAAAGAGTTGGTTAGCATGTTAAAGAGAGACAACAAAAACAGAATTCACTTACCCAAAACAGCTTGAAACATTTTCTAAATAAAACATTTACAACATCCCTACTTTTATGTCTAAATGTATCATGACTGAAAACTTAAAAGAAAGTGTAGGCCTACAGATCAAGAAATGAGAAAGTGCCATGTTTTTTTGCAGCCTCAAAGACTCCAAAAAGCACACGTATATTTCTAACTGCCATAAATCTATTTAAGTTATGACCCCTAAAGATTCCATACAAAGATCTAGATATCCCAGTAATTATGTTTGTTCAATCTCAGTTGACAGGGAACATACTGTATATGACAGCTGACTTGTATCAGATTTATTCTTAGTGCATGCAAGAACAAGACTGAGAGAGAGTGTGTGAGGGAAAGAGAGGGGGAGTGAGAGAGACAGCTATGGCATATAAATATAGAGAGAAGTGCAGGATGTGGAAGAGTAAGAAAGCGAGAGACGAATGACATTTTACTGTAAAATACATTTTCAGCAAAAATGACTGATATACTATATTCTTATATCCACCATAATTTCAGGATAAAACACTACACTACAGTTATTTTCCTGCAATTCTACACATTTTGCCATGGGGCATAGAGAACATTTTGCAGTTTTAAAGCAAGGTTGCTGTAACTCGGAACATTTTGCCAAGGGGCGGAGAAAAGATTTGGCAATTTTATAACTCATTTCATGCAATTCAACTCATTTTGCCAGGGGGAGGAGAAAAACAGTATCGGAGTCTGAGTGAGAGTGACAAACAAAATCAATGGGGCCCCATGATTACTACAAGATTAGATAGCTGGCCGCTAGACAACTTACCAATAGAAAAAAGTTAGCTGACGAGCTAATTGAGTGACTGTCAGTGACAGACATAACAAGAGAAAAACTGCTGATGCACAACCACATTTCGAACTTGCACCTTGTATATTCTGCTATTTTAACTCTCAACAGTAAGTTGAGATCCCGACTGAGTTCCTAAAAAGTATATATTTATTTTGGGGGGGAGGGAAATTGATCGGCAGTCCTACAAAACCGCGGGCCACCCGTTGCTCATCCTTGATCTAGCATGATCAAAGCTGAGGGCCAGGTAAGCATGTTACACAGAGTTGACATTCTGCAGTGAGGAAGTGCCTCATAGGTGAAAGCCGATGACTAGGAAACAAATATAATGGAGCTTGGTCTTTATGAGCAGCATAGGGTAGGAGGATGTATCTGTTCTATTGATCAAAATGGTGGATGTTTGCAGCTCAAATCTAGTCTATATCTTTGAAATCAATTTCAGATCATGTTTTTTTGGTATCACTTTCTTTTCAAATGTTTCCATTTTCAGACATTTTCAGTTCTCATCAACGTATTCATGTATTTTTTCTTGCTCATCTGGTCTTGTACCCCTATTTTTCTATCCGTTACGGAAACAGACTTCCCTCCCGCTCTCTCTGATGCTGTCTGTCAGTCTGTGGATGTATGTTCTGAACATACGGAACCCCCACACCAAAGACCCCTCATCCTCCCCGTGACTCTGCATTGGAAAAACATCAACAGAATTCCACACAGTAAATTCAAATCAAGTTTATTTTATATAGCCCTTCGTACATCAGCTAATATCTCGAAGTTCTGTACAGACACCCAGCCTAAAACCCCAAACAGCAAGCAATGCAGGTGTAGAAGCACGGTGGCTAGGAAAAACTCCCTAGAAAGGCCAAAACCTAGGAAGAAACCTAGAGAGGAACCAGGCTATGAGGGGTGGCCAGTCCTCTTCTGGCTGTGCTGGGTGGAGATTATAACAGAACTATGCCAAGATGTTCAAAATGTTCATAAGTGTAACGGCTTTCCTCCATCTCTTCATCCGAAGAGGAGTAGCAAGGATTGGACCAAAGTGCAGCGCGGCTAGTGTTCAACATGTTTAATAAAGAACAAGTGAAAACACTACAAACAACATACAAAATAACAAAATGTGCAAAAACCGAGACAGACCTATCTGGTGCAGACAATCACAGAGACAGGAAACAAACACCCACAAAATCCCAACACAAAACAAGCCTCCTATATATGATTCTCAATCAGGGACAACAATTACCATCTGCCTCTGATTGAGAACCTAGAAACAGACAAACTAGACACACAACATAGAATTCCCACCCAGCTCACGTCCTGACCAACTAAACACATACAAAACAACAGAAAACAGGTCAGGAACGTGACAGAACCCCCCCCTCAAGGTGCGAACTCCGGGCGCACCCCTAAAACTCAAGGGGAGGGTCTGGGTGGGCATCTGTCCGCGGTGGCGGCTCCGGCGCAGGACGAGGACACCACTCCACCACTGTCTTTGTCCCCCTCCTTAGCGTCCTTTGAGTGGCGACCCTCGCCCACGACCTTGGCCTAAGAATCCTCCCCAAGGCCCCCACATGATTTAGGAGGTAGCTCAGGACAGAGAGGTAGCTCAGGACAGAGGGGTAGCTCAGGACAGAGGGGTAGCTCAGGACAGAGGGGTAGCTCAGGACAGAGGGGTAGCTCAGGACTGAGTGGCAGCTCCGGACTGAGTGGCAGCTCCGGACTGGGTGGCAGCTCCGGACTGGGTGGCAGCTCCGGACTGGGTGGCAGCTCCGGACTGGGTGGCAGCTCCGGACTGGGTGGCAGCTCCGGACTGGGTGGCAGCTCCGGACTGGAGGGCAGCTCATGACTGGAGGGCAGCTCATGACTGTAGGGCAGCTCATGACTGTAGGGCAGCTCATGACTGTAGGGCAGCTCATGACTGTAGGGCAGCTCATGACTGTAGGGCAGCTCATGACTGGCTGACGGCTCTGGACGCTCATGGCTCACTGACGACTCCGGCAGATCCTGTCTGGTTGGCGGCTCTGGCAGATCCTGTCTGGTTGGTGGCTCTGGCAGATCCTGTCTGGTTGGCGGCTCTGGCAGATCCTGTCTGGTTGGCGGCCCTGGCAGATCCTGACTGACGAATGGCTCTAGCGGCTCCTGACTGACGAACGGCTCTGACGGCTCGGGACAGACGGGCGGCTCTAACGGCTCGGGACAGACGGATGGCTCAGACGGCGCTGGGGAGACGGATGGCTCAGATGGCGCTGGGGAGACGGATGGCTCAGATGGCGCTGGGGAGACGGATGGCTCAGATGGCGCTGGGGAGACGGATGGCTCAGATGGCGCTAGGGAGACGGATGGCTCAGATGGCGCTGGGAGACGGCCAGCTCTGACGGCGTTGAGCAGACGGACAGTTCAGACGGCGTTGAGCAGACGGACAGTTCAGACGGCGTTGAGCAGACGGACAGTTCAGACGGCGTTGGGCAGACGGGCAGTTCAGGCGCCGCTGGGCAGACGGGCAGTTCAGGCACCGCTGGGCAGACGGCAGACTCTGGCCGGCTGAGACGCACTATAGGCCTGATGCGTGGTGCCGGAACTGGAGGTACCGGGCTGAGGGCACGCACCTCAGGGTGATTGCGGGGAGGAGGAACAGGGCTCTGGAGATGCACTGGAAGCCTGGTGCGTGGTGTAGGCACTGGTGGTACTGGGCTGGGGCGGGAAGGTGGCGCCGGATATACCGGACCGTGAAGGAGGACACGCGCTCTTGAGCACCGAGCCTCTCCAACCTTACCAGGTTGAATGGTCCCCGTAGCCCTGCCAGTGCGGCGAGGTGGAATAGCCCGCACTGGGCTATGCAGGCGAACCGGGGACACCACCTGTAAGGCTGGTGCCATGTACGCCGGCCCGAGGAGACGTACTGGAGGCCAGATATGTTGGGCCCGCTTCATGGCACCCGGCTCGATGCCCAACCTTGCCCTACCAGTGCGGCAAGGTGGAATAGCTCGCACTGGGCTAAGCACGCGTACTGGGGACACCGTGCGCTCCACCGCATAACACGGTGTCTGACCAGTACGACGCCCTCTCACTCCACGGTAAGCCCGGGGAGTTGGCTCAGGTATCCAACCCGGCTTCGCCACACTCCCCTTTAGCCCCCCCCCAAGAAATTTTTGGGTGAGCCTCTCGGGCTTCCAGCCTCTCTTACGTGCTGCCTCCTCAATCCACCGCTCCTGGGCTGTGGCTGTCTCCTTCTCCTCCCGAGAGCGGCGATTCTCTCCAACCTTAGCCCAGGGTCCTTCTCCGTTGAATATTTGCTCCCAAGACCATTCCTCCTGGTACCGCTGCTTCTGTTGCTGCTGCCCATTTCCACGCTGCTTGGTCCGGGTTTGGTGGGTGTTTCTGTAACGGCTTTCCTCCATCTCTTCATCCGAAGAGGAGTAGCAAGGATTGGACCAAAGTGCAGCGCGGCTAGTGTTCAACATGTTTAATAAAGAACAAGTGAAAACACTACAAACAACATACAAAATAACAAAATGTGCAAAAACCGAGACAGACCTATCTGGTGCAGACAATCACAGAGACAGGAAACAAACACCCACAAAATCCCAACACAAAACAAGCCTCCTATATATGATTCTCAATCAGGGACAACGATTACCATCTGCCTCTGATTGAGAACCATATTAGGCTGGACATAGAAACAGACAAACTAGACACACAACATAGAATTCCCACCCAGCTCACGTCCTGACCAACTAAACACATACAAAACAACAGAAAACAGGTCAGGAACGTGACAATAAGTGACAAGCATGGTCAAATAATAATCATGAATAATTTTCAGTTGGCTTTTCATAACCGATCATCAAGAGTTGAAAATAGCAGGTCCGGGACAGGTGGCGGTTCCATAACCGCAGGCAGAACAGCTGAAACTGGAATAGCAGCAAGGCCAGGTGGACTGGGGACAGCAAGGAGCCATCACGCCCGGCAGCCCCGACGCACGGTCCCAGGGCTCAGGTCCTCCGAGAGAGAGAAAGAGAGAGAGAAGGAGAGAATTAGAGAGAGCCAAGATTTTCAAAATGTTCATAAATGACAAGCATGGTCAAATAATAATCAGGAATAAATGTCAGTTGGCTTTTCATAGCCGATCATTAAGAATTGAAAACAGCAGGTCTGGGACAGGTAGGGGTTCCATAACTGCACGCAGAACAGTTGAAACTGGAATAGCAGCAGGGCCAGGCGGACTGGGGACAGCAAGGAGTCATCATGCCCGGTAGTCCTGACGTATGGTCCTAGGGCTCCGGTCCTCCGAGAGAGAGAAAGAAAGAGAGAAGGAGAGAATTAGAGAGAGCCAAGATTTTCAAAATGTTCATAAATGACAAGCATGGTCAAATAATAATCAGGAATAAAAGTCAGTTGGCTTTTCATAGCCGATCATTAAGAGTTGAACAGGTAGGGGTTCCATAACAGCAGGCAGAACAGTTGAAACTGGAACAGCAGCAAGGCCAGGTGGACTGGGGACAGCAAGGAGTCATCATGCCCGGTTTGCCGTGACGTATGGTCCTAGGGCTCAGGTTCTCCGAGAGAGAGAAAGAAAGAGAGAACGAGAGAATTAGAGAGAGCATACTTAAATTCACACAGGACACTGGATAAGATAGGAGAAGTACTCCAGGTATAACCAACTGACCCTAGCCCCCCGACACAAACTACTGCAGCATAAATACTGGAGGCTGAGACAGGAGGGGTCAGGAGACACTGTGGCCCCATCCGATGATACCCCCGGACAGGGCCAAACAGGAAGGATATAACCCCACCCACTCTGCCAAAGCACAGCCCCCACACCACTAGAGGGATATCTTCAACCACCAACTTACAATCCTGAGACAAGGCCGAGTATAGCCCACAAAGATCTCCACCACAGCACAAACCAAGGGGGGGCGCCAACCCAGACAGGAAGATCACGTCAGTAACTCAACCCACTCAAGTGACGCACCCCTCCTAGGGACGGCATGAAAGAGCACCAGTAAGCCAGTGACTCAGCCCCTGTAATAGGGTTAGGGGCAGAGAATCCCAGTGGAGAGAGGGGAACCGGCCAGGCAGAGACAGCAAGGGCGGTTCGTTGCTCCAGAGCCTTTCCGTTCACCTTCACACTCCTGGGCCAGACTACACTCAATCATATGACCTACTGAAGAGATAAGTCTTCAGTAAAGACTTAAAGGTTGAGACCGAGTCTGCGTCTCTCACATGGGTAGGCAGACTATTCCATAAAAATGGAGATCTATAGGAGAAAGCCCTGCCTCCCGCTGTTTGCTTAGAAATTCTAGGGACAATTAGGAGGCCTGCGTCTTGTGACCGTAGCGTACGTGTAGGTATGTACGGCAGGACCAACTCGGAAAGATAGGTAGGAGCAAGCCCATGTAACGCTTTATAGGTTAACAGTAAAACCTTGAAATCAGCCCTTGCCTTAACAGGAAGCCAGTGTAGGGAGGCTAGCACTGGGGTAATATGATCAAATTTCTTGGTTCTAGTCAGGATTCTAGCAGCCGTATTTAGCACTAACTGAAGTTTATTTAGTGCTTTATCCGGGTAGCCGGAAAGTAGAGCATTGCAGTAGTCTAACCTAGAAGTAACAAATGCATGGATTAATTTTTCTGCATCATTTTTGGACAGAAAATTTCTGAAAAAAAGCTGTCCTTGAAACAGTCTTGATATGTTCGTCAAAAGAGAGATCAGGGTCAAGATTGGCTGAAAGTCAACCTGGAAAATTATTAGACTGATATGATGTTGAGAGAAATGTTTTTTTGCAATGTAAAAGGCTTTCACCAAATGCCCATGCATGTTTGAGTGTTTAAACAAGGGCTGTCCCCAACAACAACAAAAATATTGGTTGACTAAGAGTCGTCTGTTCTTTCGACCAATCGACTGGTCAACATTTTTAATTGTGTTTTTTTCCATATATAGATACACCCTGTGTTTTAATAAAATCAACTATATGTAGGCTTCCGAGTTTGTCTGATGCTTTAAGCACACTGTGATTCAATAATTAAAACACACAAATGGCTTAAGAGGGAGCCAGAGATCAAGATAGCCTAACCAGAAGAAAGAAACCTGTTCCCGAGCCGTCTCCTCCCACTGCTGCTGGCCTTTGAAGATTTTATCATTACGCTCCCGAAGTTGCCGGTAATAGGCTACACCAGGGGCGGCAACCTTTTCCATTTGGAGTGCCATTTCTACCAATCCGCGTGCCAGTTATGATTTTCATATGCCCATTTTCGTGGAACAGATTAATTTATTATTTGTATTAAGTCTTTGTATCTCAAAATCATTGTCATGTGATTAATACAAATTCTATCTAAATCTAGATTAAAATGATACAAATCTAAAAGTAACTTTTATTGCCATTGCCAACAATGTAAAGCTAGCCTACATAAAGCCAACTAATAAAAACATTGCAGACTGCAGGTAGAAAATATCTTGATAGTAACAAATCACATTGGTAGCCTGTCTGCAAGGAACTTAAACCATTGTATCATCTATCGTTATCAAACAGCCTATTGACCAAACAATCGACCAGTCAACTAAATGGGGTCAGCCCTAGTTAAAATCCATCAGCAGAATGAAAGCACAGGGAGTTTGCAGATGTATTTGACTGACAGTGCCGTTGTGCTTCAGATCTGGCACTCTTATGTGGCTTTTCTGTGAAATGTTATTGCTTCAATTGAATGAAACCACCTACAGAATTCGTTTGATTGATGTTGTTGATGAACATGCCCAGAAAGAATATTTTTTGTAAGAATGTTTGCACATTTGTCTCTCTTTGGGGCAAGTTGGAATCATCAAGGCACAGAGCTGCCATCTTATTACCATGTTATTACCTATTATTATAATTACCGTAGTGTTGCTATTATAACCAAAAAAACATTTGCATGGCCTAAAGGTGTCTCAAGTGTCTTTTGGCACATCAGGGCCACCTCTTTAGCTCTGTCGAATGTAAAGGTCACCCCTTCTGCTTCTGACTAGATGGATCATTCCAGGCACACCCTTGGTAATGTGGAGCCAGAGCACAAGATGTCTTCCGTGTGTTGGATGTTCTGGTGTTAGCTGCTCGAATAGCCAAGGGCTGAACGTTCTGGACACCGTCATAACTCAAAATGGAGAAAGAGCAGGTGTTTTTAAGCTCATATATACTCTAATTTCACAAAAATGATGGTTATAAACAAAGAAGTTGATCTAAAATGTGCCATGTGTTATGATCTATCCTCCAGATCCATTTTAAATGAGTTGTCTCCTTTCCTGCCACATTCACCAGCCACGCACACCCACATTTCTTCTCAGGACTGAAAATGATATTTTACTGAATGACAGCCCTATTACCATCAGAAAGACTTTCACACACCATGTTTGGCCAATCCAAAATAACCAAAAGAGATACCATTAGGTAACTAATAGCTTCTGGACTGAACTTGTTATGCAATGATGTGGGCAACCCAGCCCATGCTACGTTTCTGACCGCATAAAACTTTCAACAGGGTATTCTGTATGATTTCTGTGAGCCAACTTCATCTCCAGTGGAGTGAATGTGAGTATGAGGGAATGGCAGCTAATATGCTTAATCTCTGAATAAATGTAACACTATTTGCAGATGGCTCATTTGAGGTGAAATCAACACTTCCATTCACTGTGCTGATATGAGATTTCTGTTGTCAGAAATGGTTAGAAACTACATCTTAGCTGAACTGGGTATAACAGTGGTTTGTGTCATTGTAAAATGCATTGTGGTTGTCTTTTTGTCATCTGAGATTACATTTTTTAGTCACATCTTATATTGTGGTCTTGAAACAGTCCAAGTTACTACGTCATTACATTTTAATAAACACCAAATGTGTGAGTACTGACTTAAGTAAACAGGATTTTATTTTTGAAAGCCAATTTATAAACAAAATATAACGTAGTTTCTCTTACTGAATACTTTGACTTCACAAAACGCATTATATCCCTTTCCTGTACACACCTTTTCTATTCATATACTGCCCATAATGTATATACACAACATCACATATGTATATACTGAACAAAAATATAAACCCAACATGCAACAATTTCTTCGATATATCTGGGTTACAGTTAATATAAGGAAATTAGTCAATTGAAATAAATCCATTAGGCCCTAATCTATGGATTTCACATGACTGGCACAGCCATGGGTGGGCCTGGGAGGGCACAAGCCCACCCACTGGGGAGCTAGGGCCAGTCAATCAGAGTTTTTCCCTACAAAAGTGCTTTATTACAGACAGAAATACTCCTCAGTTTCATCAGCTGTCCGGGTGGCTGGTCTCAGACGATCACGCCGGTGAAGAAGCCATATGTGGAGGTCCTGGGCTGGCATGGTTACACGTGGTCTGCTGTTGTGCGGCCGGTTGGACGTACTGCCAAATTCTCTAAAACAACGTTGGAGGCGGCCTATGGTAGAGAAAATAATATAAAATTCTTTGGCAACAGCTCTGGTGGACATTCCTGCAGTCACATGCCATTTGTGTTCTTCTCCCTCCAAACTTGAGACATCTGTGGCATTGTGTTGTGTGAAAAAACTGCCCATTTTAGAGTGGCATTTTATTGTCCCCAGCACAAGATGCACCTGTGTAATGATGATGCTGTTTAATCAGCTTCATGATATGCCACACCTGTTAGGTGGATGCTGTCCCCAGTCCACCTGGTCATGCTGCTACTCCAGTTTCAACTGTTCTGCCTGTGGCTATGGAACCCTGACCTGTTCACCGGACGTGCTACCTTGTCCCAGACCTGCTGTTTTCTACTCTCTCTCTCTACTGCACCTGCTGTCTCAAACTCTGAATGCTCGGCTACGAAAAGCCAACTGACATTTACTCCTGAGGTGCTGACCTGATGCACCCTCTACAACCACTGCGATTATTATTATTTGACCCTGCTGGTCATTTATGAGCGTTTGAACATCTTGGCCATGTACTGTTATAATCTCCACCAGGCACAGCCAGAAGAGGACTGGCCACCCCTCAGAGCCTGGTTCCTCTCTAGGTTTTTCCTAGGTTCCTGCCTTTCTAGGCAGTTTTTCCTAGCTACCGTGCTTCTACACCTGCATTGCTTGCTGTTTGGGGTTTTAGGCTGGGTTTCTGTATAACACTTTGTGACATCTGCTGATGTAAAGAGGGCTTTATAAATACATTTGATTGATTGATTGAATGATTATCTTGGCAAAGGATAAATGCTCACTAACAGGGATGTAAACAAAATTGTGTACAACATTTTAAATAAGCTTTTTGTGCATATGGAACATTTCTGGGATCATTTATTTCAGCTCATGAAACATGAGACCAACACTTTACACTGTTCAGTTTCCAGACTTTTTGTTCAGTTTCCATATTTTTTTATTTGCGTGTATTGTTTTGTATTGTTAGGTATTACTGCACTGTTGGTGCGAGGAACATAAGCATTTCGCTACACCTGCAATAACATCTGCAAAATTTGTGCACACGGCCAATAAAATTAGATTTGATTTGATTTGATTCATCTCTACATGCTTCTCTGCCTATGCTTGTTAGACTATTAGCATGGGAATCCTATGCTGGGAAATGCATGACAGAAACCCACACCGATATGTAGGTAAATCTTTGGCCAAACCTTAAAAAGCATCAACCATTCCTTACTATGAAAAATACATCTCCATACGGTAGTCAATGCTTCTGGTCTGGTATGGACATTCATTGGACCAGTTTGTGTTTGTTATTCTTTACATAGTCAGAGAATGATGAATGTCTTCCCCACAGCCCTTAAGGAGAAGAATGCATACATGTGGTAAATGAATTAACCGATACCTCATCTACCTTAGACAAGCAGCCACCAAAGTCAACCTATAGTATGGTCTATATCTGGCCTCCAGGCATTGCAGATTTACACTAGATTAACACAAAATGTCTCTTTCTAGGGAAAGAGTGCTGCTGATAGAGAGATATTGCATTTGTATTGCAGCAGGAGGATGATATTGTTGTTTAAATATTCACCAATGGTTTAGGGACATTAATGGATGTGCACGGTGAGAGATGGGATATTGGTCAGGGAGATATTTGTTTTGGCTCTCTTCCTGGGACAATCACTACTACAGGGACATAATTATATTCAAATTCACTTCTAATTGTGCACTAAAGGGATGTTTCCATTATGTAATTTTGGTTGCTGTTAATACCGACTGCAACTATTGATCACTGAGAAAGATTGTTGTTATTATTCTAAATGACCCTGCTAAAATGCTACTATTAACGTTTGTTACCTACCTATCACTCATTTTCAGACATCTACGTACTTCATTGTGGTTCACATCATTTTTATCAATTTCATCCAATGACCATCCAGTATTGACGTTGGAACCTGATGTATTTGAACTTCAGGATTCATGTTGTGATTTGTTGAGGCATGTTACTCATAGAATTGCCAGAGAAAAGTGTATTGAAATGTCCAATGAAAGCACAGACCATGTCCAACATTGTGTGAGCAATCACTCACGTAGCTGACATGCCAAATAGGGAACTTGCTAAATGTCCCTATGTCCCTGATTAATCAACCATCTTTGACCTCATAGTTCATAGCGCAATCGTTCAACTCAATGGTTCATGCTGCATTAAGATCAGTTAAATGGCTGGTGCTGAATTACATATGCTCTCTATGGTTCTGGTGTGTGTGTTTACATAGGCATGATCTGTTCAAACCCCTCTTTATAGAAAGAACCTACCTCTTTTTCTCTTGGACGTTTACATGAAGAACCTCTCAGTCCAGATGGACCTCTGGACTACCATATCTGCATTGCCAGGTGAATGAAAATAATGTAAACATGTAACCCTAGGCAACTGAACAGACAAGCTAGTATGTTTGGTACTGATTGACCCTTTTGTGTTTGGACCTGTGACACTATAAATATACTACCTGCATTAACCCTTTTTTTAACAAACTCTCTTCAACTGACTCTATGCACACACACTGGACTCTGCCCACACACTCACACATACTTACATTGACACCCCAACACACACACACACACACACACACACACACACACACACACACACACACACACACACACACACACACACACACACACACACACACACACACACACACACACACACACACACACACACACACACACACACACACACACACACACACACACACACACAAGTCAAGGGGTCTGAATACTTTCCGAAATTACTGTACGCCACATTCACGGTAAAGGCTGCATACGTCGGCTCAATCAGAAATGACCTTTACATTTCTATCATGCAATCTATATAATGCCTCACAGGTACAGATTGAATAGAGCCTCTATTCTCGTCCACCAGCCAGCTCTCCATGCAATAGCAACTGAGCCCGCGGACGAAGTTACACAGGACCATGTACTCCAGGTCATCAGTTTATGATTGCACATCTTCCCATCTGCTCCAACATCCCATGAATGTCCTGTCATGGTGTTCCAAGATAGTAACCATTCAGAGAACAATAGGAGAGGAGAAATGGAATACTCTTCTCCATTTCTTTTCAAAGCAGCTGAAGTTTAAAAAAATAAATAAACTCCTCTATGCCCTGGTGTAAATAACAGCAGATGAGACTTCCTGTGATTTGGCATCCATCACCCACAGGACTTTGTAATTTCAAGCATTTGCATAATGACAATGGTTTCAAGACTCCATCCAGCTCAAGCGAAGCACTCATGCGTTCCAGAAGGCCTGTATTCCATCCCTGCAACGATCAACAACAACTGGTTTTATATTTCGTAAACTAATGCAGACCTATAATATTCAGCTCATTTGGTTACAAATGTGTTCTAAATCTAGACTGGCTCAAAAAAAAATGCTTTATTGCCTAACTGTAGCTTATACTACCTTATTGTGGATTTGAGAAACAGATCAAGGAATATGCCCAATCCTTTTCTCTGAGACTGTACTTGTCTCTCTCTCTCTCTCTCTCTCTCTCTCACTCTCTCTCTCTCTCTCTCTTATCAGAAAACAAACAGTCCTCATGCACACAAAGAGATACAACCAGTTAAAACAACATCGAGCAGGTGGCTACGTTTGCATGGCTTGTTGAAAGTGCAGTGAAGTGAGAGATACTGCAGAGATCATCCTCTACCAGTCCTTCTGGGTGACCCATCTCCCAATCCAAACACATCACACCAGATGAGTGACAGGGAGATAGGTACCCAGAGCCCACCCACCTTGATCAAGTCAGCCCATGTTTTCACCATGACTGTGCGTCCTCACGTCATACTGCGTAACCTCTAATGAAATTACGTTTAGAAATTATAGAGTGGGTTTGATGTCTGTGGAGGCAACAGACAGACTGACAAGGCCTTGGCATAGGCTACAGACAGATAGTTAAAAGGATGTAGGTTTCTTACAGTATTTTTTTGCCATGAATTGTCAACTGTATAAGTAATATAGAAGTATGTCAAATTCACACCTGTTATGTCCTGTTATGTAGGTCTAACATAGAAGTAGATTTCCTGCTGTATCCTTCTTTTGTTTATGGTGCTGCTCCTACTCTTCCTGACCAACCTGCCCTCCCCATCCAGTGAAAAACATACCTTACACTCAGGCCTTCCAAGATGAAGATGAGGGAATGCTATTCTACCTTATAGAATACACTTTAAAGCCATAGCATTAACAGAGCATTTTAAGTCCAGTTTTTGAGCCCATCGCTGTACTGCTTTTCTGCAATGCTTTTAAATGTAGCAGTCTCAAAGGGTATATGAGTGTGATAAATGTCATTTCAGTGTCAGGTGTCAAGTAGCGATGGAAATTAAGCAGGACCAATTCAATAGAAGCCAGACTCGTGGTGCGTCATGCAACTACACAGCTGAGAAAAAACTTCTCAAAGAAAAGTGATTATAATGAGTTGGGGCAGGAAAGTAACAGAAATATATTTCCAGACCTGGCACCGCCAACATTTTTTGATGCCATTTCCCTTTAAAAATGCACATTATATTGATGTTGTCTCTTCTATTACCTTCCCCCTTACGTTGTTCTCTGAACTAGAGCCTACTCAAGTAACAGTAGGTGTCACGCCCTGATCTGTTTCACCTGTCCTTGTGCTTGTCTCCACCCTCCTCCAGGTGTCTCCCATCTTCCCCATTATCCCCTGGGTACTTATACCTGTGTTCTCTGTTTGTCTGTTGCCAGTTCGTCTTGTTTGTCAACCAGCGGTTTTTCTCAGCTTCTGCTTTTCCCCAGTCTCTCTTTTTCTCGCTCTCTTGGTTTTGACCTTTGCCTGTCCTGACTCTGAGCCCGCCTGCCTGACCACCCTGCCTGCCCCTGACCCTGAGCCTACCTGCCGTCCTATGCCTTTGCCACTACTCTGGATTATCGACCCCTGCCTGCCTTGACCTGTCGTTTGCCTGCCCCCGTTGCTGTAATAAACATTGTTACTTCAACACAGTCTGCATTTGGGTCTTACCTGAAACGTGATAGTAAGACACGTCCTAGTGAGCATGGTCCTCTGATAGAGGCCTGTGGTTTGTATCTACAGTTCAATCACTGAATGAAACTCTGCCATAGGTATTTAATCTGACAATCATCGCATCCTCTTCTATTTGGGGAGATACAACATTGCTAAGTGTGCTGCACAATAGATGCTCCACAAATGCATTACATATGTTTTGAAATGGCCTGTGCACATTCTGAGTTTGTTACATCTTTGTTACGCCTTAACTATGCAAATAAAGTTAATTGAATTGTGGCTTTTAATCAGAGAGTGCACATACAACAGTAATTTAAGACTAATATAAAAAGCATTGATTTCTCAAACAGCCATTGTTTTGTACCCAGGTGATGCCATGAGCTCTACTTCAATATACTCACAATCAAGTCACATACAGGGAATATTTATGCATGTGAGAATACTTACAGTAGCTCTACACCTCCAAACATTGGATCCTAAATAAATAGATTGAGTCATGTCGCATAAGACATGTAAAATAACCCATCAGGCTGAAGACGGTAAAGAGCACATTCCTCATCAAAGATCTCTACTAACCAAAACCCACTGACTCCATGGTCTGCTGCCAGAGGCAATTACTTTGCCAGGTGCCATATAGTGGATCTGCTACACTTCTATGTAATGTATCTATTTCAAGCGGGATACAGATCTATTTTAAACAAAGCCCTGTCTAAAGTACAGTACCTTACTCTATCTTTGGGTGACACAGGGTGTTGTCAGATCTCATTCACAAAGACACACAATGGAAGTCAAGTCAGGTTTGATGAGAGGATGTCATTCGGCATTACTGTTGCAGCAAGGTACTAACGCTACCGTGGCTAGGATTTCTGCACTGAGACTCTCTCACTGTGGCTCTTGAAAGATTTCACAGTGTTCTCTCCTCGTGAGAAGGGAATCTTTGTAGCGTGATAGTCTAAAGTCTGCGTGTGTATTTCTTCTTTCAGTAGACAAGAGTGATTACTCTTTAGCCTGTAACTAATTATGAGCATTATGAATGTCTCTGCAATCTGTGTTGGCAAACCAGCCATGGCCTGACTCTTCTGTCTGCCAATTAGAAGCTCCAATGGGCCTAATACTTCAAGATGGGAGCCCTCTTTATTACTACAGCTGCAACACCAACAACAATACACTGTATTGTGAGTACTGTAATACAGTAAGTCAAGGCCACTTACAAATGTCGGCTGTGCAAGCCAGATTCTCTCATCTCAATGGGGAGACTTGCACTGCTTTTCTTTCTCTTGGTGTGAGAGATAGAAGATGTGAGGAAGGCCCAGGTCAGAACCTCACAGACCACAGAATAAGAAATTAGGTGTACCAAATCTATGATTAATAAAGTGTAAACCTCTTTAACTGGTTTCCACATGGAGTAGCCACCACCATCTACAGTAGAGTTAGAAATTAAACCCCCAAATCACCCAGTCTTTCACCTTAAAAATGTACATCCAGCAGCTCCTGAATGATGCTCAGAGCAAGGCAGACACTCCCAGTTTGATTAACATCTGGTTGAAGAGTTAACGGTGTTGATACACCGCTCGTTAAAGACATCATTAGTGGGTTCATGCTTCCTGACACCACCATCTGTATGTTGACATATGCACTACATCAAGCCCAGTCTCCCATGCAGCCCATCCCACAAAAGCTAGGCCTAATGTCATGGATTCTACCCTGAGATGAATATGTTGATTTCTACAATGGTATGTGATATTTAAATGATTAAAGGGATTTCATACCAATGTCTTAAAGGAGAGTATCAAGCCAAGTACAATTCCTATCAAGGCACAAAGCGAGACCCG
Source organism: Salvelinus alpinus (assembly GCF_045679555.1). NCBI lineage: Eukaryota > Metazoa > Chordata > Actinopteri > Salmoniformes > Salmonidae > Salvelinus > Salvelinus alpinus. Next base: position 77,953,170 of record NC_092094.1, read on the forward strand.
AATGCAGACACAGGAGGCAGATGGTTGGAGTCTTACAATGTTTATTAATCCAAAGGAGTAGGCAAGAGAATGGTCGTGGACAGGCAAAAAGGTCAAAACCAGATCAGAGTCCAGGAGGTACAGAGTGGCAGACAGGCTCGTGGTCAAGGCAGGCAGATACAAAGTCCAGAAACAGGCAAGGGTCAAAACCAGGAGGACTAGAAAAAGGAGAATGCAAAAAGCAGGAGAACGGGGAAAAGCAGGAGAACGGGGAAAAGCAGGAGAACGGGGAAAAGCAGGAGAACGGGGAAACGCTGGTTAACGGGGAAATGCTGGTTGACTTGGAAACATACAAGACGAACTTGCACAGAGAGACAGGAAACACAGGGATAAATAGACTGGGGAAAACAAGCGACACCTGGAGGGGGTGGAGACAATAACGTGGACAGGTGAAACTGATCAGGTGTGACAATTCCACTGCTCTTCACTACAGAAAATGCTTTCAAATCCTCAACTAGACAAAAAATGCTGTGCAAATATAACTCAGCATTGTTGCATTATGCCGGCAATTATGCATAAGACCTTGATGACTGTAATTTGGAGAGAAAAAAATACTCCAATTCAAAGCACATACAACACACATTGTTGTATTCACCATCCAATTATTTCCAATTACAGTGATGTACTAAATCGGGTGGCCTGAGGTTTTGCCCCAAAATAACATTTTATAGTATCCGAAAATAAAATGTTAAATTGCCATCGTTTAAAATGTAGATTGTACGATGCCTGAAAGCGAAAAGGTGCTTTCATGTGGGTAGGTCCATACAGGGCCAGTCATAACGCAGCTGGATTGGCACTGTCCAGGAGAATGGAAAACGTAGCGCTGGGAGCCTCATGCTGCATTGCCTGAGCTCTTTAGTCTGCTCAATACTCTCTGCTCTCAGCTGGGACAACTCTGGGAGGGATTTCAGCCACAAGTGTTTGAGCACAGCGCAGTGAGGCAGCCATGGGATCTGGCTCTCTCTTCTAGAAGCATCTGCCCTAATTAGCAGAAATCGCTTGGCAGGCAGAATATGAGACGGACACGCAGTGATAATTTCAGGGTTTTCACTGCCTTTGGGGAAGCGATCCATTCCAATCCGTTTCCCCGCCACATCTGAGAACTGGATCGGCCATGGATCCTTTTGGTCTGGGGGAGTCTGGCCTGACAGACATAGGCACCAATAAAGATGGGAGAGGGGTTAGGGGTGAGGGGGAATGTATTTTTGGGGTTCTTTATTAGAGAGTAAGCAAACAGTGATCGTTCAAGAGAATGATGTGATCACTGATATTTGGTAGCAATGGCATCATCAATCAACTGCCATTGTGGTTGCATAATTGTTGCAGATGACTGAAGAGTGAAAGGCCGTCAGGGAAATTGCTATTGCTGCTCCGTATGGTTAAACTATTTGCTGGCCATCTTATCATGGGAAGACGCCATGTGGTGCTCTTTGAGGGCTTACCTCACTGTTACTATACTCTGTCTCAAGCTTGCTTGAAAGTGAGCTAGGATTTGCTTATGTAAAAGAAAAACACATCTCAATGTTAATTTCCTTTTACTTCTTTATCAATCTCAAGGCTGCAAATATATTAATTGACCATGCTAACAATAAAGCCAATTGGAAAATGTTGTTAAAGCCTATGAGCATTTTAATCACATTTACTTAGCCTTCTGGCCCCTTCTGAATCTCAGCCTTGGTATGCGTTTGCCATGGATTGTGCTTGATTGGACTGTGGCTTTAAATTGAGCTACTATATTTGACCACCCAGAAGCAGTAATGAATAGAACACAACCAAACCAAGCACAGCCCAAACGCTAACTCTACCACCATCTGGGAGAAACACAAAGCAAACATCTTACATAACCAACATCATGGTGGTATTTCACCTTCGACCACCTTTCTAATAGTCAGTCTTGTTCAGTCATGCAACGTTGTAAATAGACAACATTATGGTTGAGACCTTTGACACACCCACTGCATAGATAGCAGATAGCAGGCCATTAGAGGCCTTTAAACTTGTTAGACAGCTGTTTTGTGTTCAAATCCCAGCTAATCACAATTAGCCGTTGGCAAGGAATGTGGCCAATGGTCGGGATGAGAATTGCATGTCAGAGATTCCTTGGGAAGGTTAGACAATACTTTGGGAAGAGGCAACTTCTCTTGGCAAGTTTGTAAGTCCTCAAACATATCAAAGTTAGTTTGTTTCCCTAAAAGATCATTCTCCATCCCATTTCATATGCCAAATTTAAAGTCCATATATTGCTATAAATATGATATGACTCACAACGATCAAACAGTTAAACAAATATTAACAGCTATCACATCATTGACATCTGTCTCATGTTAACAGCCAAGTCTTACACCCCAACATAGTCTGACACAGCTTGAGATCCCCTTTCCTTCTACATGCTTTGGCCTCCAACTTGCCTCTCTGATATGGAATGTGTTACAGATCTCTCCATATGGAAAATGAAAGGGATTGATTAGACTGTGCAAAGGCCTGCTTGGCTGTGTGTGTGTGCGTGTGCGTGTGCGTGCGTGCGTGCGTGCGTGCGTGTGTGTGTGTGTGTGTGTGTGTGTGTGACTTTTATGCATATCTCTGTGTAAAAGTGAGTAACAGTGTCTGCATGCACACTTAAATGTCTGTTTGTGTGTGTGTTTGTGTGGGGGGGTTGAAGCATGGAGCACTGCAATGTCGTGTCTAGATCAGAGCGACAGACAGCTGTGTTTCAGGAACACAGAGCAGCATGTGGTGAGAAGGACTGGGAGGGAGGGAGGGAGGGACTCTGCTGTCTCTCTCCACATTGACACAACCCAAAGAGTATGACCCTGTCCCAAAGGATTAGACAAAGTGGCCCTGAGGACAAGTCTACACACCGGAGGGTTGAGGGTTAGAATGGAAGTTCTTCAAAGTCCTCTTGAAATATGAGATTCACAGTAAGCAAAGGCCCACCTCATTCCAACACAATGAGTTAGGACAATCTGGGAGAACTCTTGGAGAAAGCGATAAAGATAACAGCTAATCTTTCTTTTCAGCGAGGAGGGAAATAAATCTAATTTATCCATGAAGGATGCTCTCAATTAAGTTCCGTAGGGGGATGGATAGTGAAACATTCATCCAAATATTAGATAACTAGTTTGCTCCAGGTGAAAAAAAAAGTGTGTTCATAACATTAATAACATGTAAATGAATGTCCATACTCTATAATTATAATCTAATTATAATCTAACTGATAAATCCAATATTGCTTGTCAGCAGTTTGCTAAACCCAAGTCCTCAGGCCGTATACTCCAATAACAAATATAAGTTCACTTACCAGGCAACTTTGATGATAAAACGAGGTTCAACAACAACAGCAACCTATTCTCTAGGTTATTTACTTACTAACTTTCTACTGCATTTACCATCTTCAACTTTATTGTTGTTTTGTTCAATACACTTTTCTTCCAGTGAAGTCTGCACTGGCATGCATCAATTACATGTAATTCACTTTATTGAAATGATCTCAGCATTTGAAATCCAGTCAAATTAACACCTAGAGCTTGTCAGCTGCCATCCCACATGGTATATTTACTTACCTAATTCTAGGTGGAATTTCATTGAATTTCATAGCAATTTTTACGAGGAAGATATTCAGAGTTTAAAGTGTTTGGCATTAGTGCACCGTAGGTGGGGGGAGTCCTAAGTACAATTAGTTAGACCAGTAAAGTGCAGTCAAGCTAAATGTAAATGAAACTGTATGGCATGCAGCTTTCCAAATGTTGAGATGTTAATTAATTAATACAAAAGTGGCAAATTCAGAACAAATGCAAATTATCAAATGAAATGAACAGTACAGCATATTGATCAGTGAAAACATATATGTCTGAAAATGAATGGAACACATGCAGAGGGGGGAGGGGGGGGGTATGGGAAATTGCTTTCACATGTTTGAAAATTAGAGTGAACTGGCCAACACGGATGTGCAGTTGAACACTTACCCAAATCACTGCTCTGGTGATAGAAATGCAATAAGAGGCAGCCTAGCTGGAGGAAAGGCAACAAAAGAGAAATGGTAGAGAAATGTACAGAGTGAGTGAGTTTATTTTTATAGTATAGGAGGATGTGACATCCCAGATGCTGTTTTCACAATAGCAGACAGAAGTGTAGTTACTATTATAGTGGGTCATACAGGAGCTGTTTCTCCTGGCACAACATTAGCATCATTTTCCATTCAGTGGTCCATACACCAGCATGTCCTCACCAAAGCAAACACCTCAGATGGAGAAGACAGACTGGCTCGGCCAGGGTTGGAGCCCTTGTTCAGACAGATTAGCTTTGGAGGTCCCTGGTTTCCTGGGGGTTACCACAAGGTGAAGTGTGTGGTAGTGGAAAAACTAACGTCCTCTCTCTGCGCGTCAGGCATAATGTTTGGCAGTGTGGATTCTCTCACCAGACAGACAGACACACAGACAGAAGGACAGACAGAGGGGGGGGGGGGGTCTGTGTCTGGGAAGTGGTGGCGAGAGAGAGAAGCCTTGAAATTAAATCAGGGGTTATGCCGTGTGGAAGCTGCACTTAGCATCACTGTCTCTTACTGGCTGAGGGGACTGGTGAGATGGCAGAGGAACAGTGACACCTAGTGGTTAGAAACAGAGGTCCCTGGAGCAGCTCTTCACCGGGCTCTATGGGCCCTGATATAACTAACACTAACACGGTGTAACATGGACAGAGTCATGACCCATAATTTATAAGCTGCTCTTGCCAAGACAAAGCTTGGGTGGTATCCATCTTGTCATACATTCATACCGACCTTGTGCAATACCAGGATATTCGGTAATACCGGCACTGAACACAAGGGGCGCTATTTTCAAACCCCATTGAACTTTTGTAAACCGAAGGTTAGCAATGCTAACAAGTACATGGAAGGGTTGGATCGAAATTTACAGAATGGCTACCTGGAGGAAAATGGGGGAGGATCATGTTTTTTCCATTTTAGTCAAGGGGAGGGTTTAGTATTTTTTTAACATAGTCCAGGGGAGGGTCATGTAATTTGTAATTGATGAAATTTCGATATTTCTCAGTGTTTAAGAATGAATTGCTTATTAGGCTATATATCGATGAGTGCCCTATGCCGCCCCTCATCTCGGATTCCCCGCTGGGCCCCCTTTGGCTGTTTAATGTGGTCTCAATCAAATGATCCATAGCCTATAGGCTATAGGCTACAAAGTGCATGCTCGGAGAAGCACAGAGCAAAGTTGTGTTTCTAAGATACAGTAGCTGCTGAGATGGTGTAAATACAACTAGGCTGCATTAAACATTGCAATGGATATTCCAACCCTGAGCCCTGCTCTGATCAAAAACGTTTTTGTGTGCTCCCTAACCAATGGCAGTGCTGTGTTGGCCTACGGTGGTAGTTCAGGAGAGTCAAAGACTTTTTCCCGAATTGTTTCATTTATTAGGCCTAGTCAAAAAAATGCACTATCTTGCACGCGGACTAGCCTATAGTCTATGTTCTGTTCAGTTTGAAAAGGAGAGTGCGAAGATGAGTAGGGGGACTAGAGGTCAACTTTGATAGCTTGCTACTACTACAATAGATTTGATAAAAATTCTTGCTCATGATGTATTTATCACAGTCATTGACCTCACAATAAGCGAGATTCAAATAACTTACATTGTTGTGCTGAAACTTGAAGCAGCAGCCACGACACAATCAATCCGAAATGGACAGCTCATGGTGCTGAAAACTAGGCAAATTCAAGTAGGCATAATTCCTTTAAACCATTATCATTTTAATTAGACTTTACTAACAACAATACGGCTTTATGTTGAAGCCTGTTTCTTCCTATTTATGAAACAAGAGGTAGGCCGACAGACAAAATTAGGCTATAGCTGCTACATGCATAGATTTGTTGGTCAATTCCTCCACCCACCATGCACTCTTTAAATAGCTTACCTACGTGTCAGTGAAAGGCTGTTAAGTTAAAACCAAGACTCGATTTGAAGGGTTTGAGAGGGTATGCCATAGGCCTACCCTTTCTTAAAGAAAATGGCAAAAAGCACAGGCCTACCCCTTGTTAGCTTAAGATTTTGAAGACAATATAACGGATCCGATTATATAAAGTGATCTATAACGGTGCTTTAGTCCGAGATCCTTTATGCTAGAAACAAGCTGTAAAATACCCAGGAAAGACTCTGGTGGATATGGGGATATGTTTCGTTTCCTTCACATCCGAGGCATTTCTAGAACAGTGAGATGTATTTCACACATAATTGCCCAGGGGGAAGGCAGGTCTGGGCTTTGCGCGCTGAATGATACACCCTATGACGGCTTCCTGTGTATTGATGGAGGGGGGAGATCTAACAATAAATGTCCTGCTTTCTGGCATTTCGCTCTATATTATACTGAACGCCCTATACCTTTTTGGGCATGTAGATATGTTTGTCCTTGTTGGATAGAGCCATTGGACGCTCAGGATCTCAGACTTGGGTGAAGGTTCACCTTCCAACAGGAAAGCACACAGCCAAAACAATGCGGGAGTGGCTTCGGGACAAGTCTGTGAATGTCCTTGAGTGGCCCAACCAGAAACCGGATTTTTTGCAGTTTTACTTTAGTGCCTTATTGCAAACAGGATACAGGTTTTGTAATATTTGTATTCTGTACAGGCTAACTTCTTTTAACTCTGTCAATTAGGTTAGTATTGTGGAGTAAGTTCAATGTTGTTGATTCATCCTCAGTTTTCTCCTAGCACAGCCATTAATCTCTGTAACTGTTTTAAAGTCACCATTGGCCTCATGGTGAAATCCCTAAGCGGTTTCCTTCCTTTCCGGCAACTGAGTTAGGAAGGAGACCTGTATCTTTGTACCGACTGGGTGTATTGATACACAATCCAAAGTGTATCAAATAATAACTTCATAATATTCAATGTCTGCTTTTGTTTTTTTACCCATTTACCAATAGGTGCCCTTTGTGAGGCATTGCAAAACCTCTCTGGTCTTTGTGGTTGAATCTGTGCTTGAAATTCACTGCTCGACTGAGGGACCTTACAGATAATTGTATGTGTGCGGTACAGAGATGAGGTAGTCATTCCAAAATCATGTTAAACACTATTATTTCACACAGACTGAGTCCATGCAACTTACTATGTGACTTGTTAAGCACATTTTTACTCCTGATCTTCTTTAGGCTTCACATAAAAAAGGGGGTGAATACTTATTGACTCAAGACATTTAAGCTTTTCATTTTTAATTAATTTGTAACATTTTCTGGAAACATAATTCCACTTTGATATTATGGGGTATTGTGTGTGATGACACGCCAAATGTGTTTGACGGATCGCAGGAAAAGAGCAGGAATAGGCTTTTGTAGGCTACAGTCCAAGCTATGTCTTCCAATGGTGCGACTGCTGTCAGCATCCAAAGATTATCCAACTTGAACAAATGCTTGGAGGTAAGATTGACAGCAGTGGTGTAGTCTACAGCGATACGGATGTCACTTATTATTTATATCTACAAAGCGCATTGATGTGAATCACACGGCTGCTCTCTCATTTAGCTATTTGCGCCTTACGGATTGTGGTTGTTGTAGATAGCTGTTCACAAATCTAAATGTGTGTCATAACCCAATAATGATTGAATTGAACTCCCTATCAATCATTGGTTTTGAAACCAGTGGACAGCCAGTGAAAAATGCGCTCTTGCAACAGCTGCATAGTGTGGATCCCAGCCTATGAAATAAAAGTGGGGGTTTTATTGCTCAATCTAATTCATGTTGATAAAAAATATTATAAGCCTAATGAACACATGCTCAAACTCGCACACTTTTGATAGACTTAAAGGGGCAATCAGTAGGTGCTACATACATTTTTGGATGTATAAATGATATATATTAATGCAAAGATATAATTTAATCGTATTATTATATGTAGTAGAAAGCGATGAGTCAGAAGAAGCCTACATAACCAACCCATAAAGTACAATTTAACATCCATATATGGCCAGCTATGTAAACTTTAACATTGATTTAAATCAAATCAAATTTTATTAGTCACATGCGCCGAATATGACAGGTGTAGACCTTACAGTGAAATGCTTACTTACAAGCCCCCAACCAACAATGCAGTTAAAAAAAATACAGATAAGTAATAAAAGTAACAAGTAATTAAAGAGCAGCAGTAAAATAACAATAGCGAGACTATATATATGGGGGTACCTGTACAGAGTCAGTGTGCGGGGGCACCGGTTAGTTGAGGTAATTTGTGCATGTAGGTAAAGTTATTAAAGTGACTATGCATAGATGATAACAACAGAGAGCAGCAGCGGTGTAAAAGAGGGGGACGGGGGGGGCAATGCAAATAGTCTGGGTAGCCATTTGATCAGGTGTTCAGGAGTCTTATGGCTTTGGGGTAGAAGCTGTTTAGAACCGCGGTAGCAGAGAGAACAGTCTATGACTAGGGTGGCTGGAGTCTTTGACAATTTTTAGGGCCTTCCTCTGACACAGCCTGGTATAGAGGTCCTGGATGGCAGGAAGCTTGGCCCCAGTGATGTACTGGGTCTTTCGCATTACCCGCTGTAGTGCCTTGCGGTCAGAGGCCGAGCAGTTGCCATACCAGGCAGTGATGCAACCAGTCAGGATGCTCTCGATGGTGCAGCTGTAGAACCTTTTGAGGATCTGAGGACCCATGCCAACTCTTTTCAGTCTCCTGAGGGGGAATAGGTTTTGTCGTGCCCTCTTCACGACTGTCTTGGTGTGCTTGGACCATGCTAGTTGTTGGTGATATGGGCACCAAGGAACTTGAAGCTCTCAATCTGCTCCACTGCAGCCCCGTCGATGAGAATGGGGGCATGCTTGGTCCTCTTTTTCCTGCAGTCCACAATCATCTCCTTTGCAATAGATGTCATTCAATTGGTAACGTACATTTTGTCTTCTTCTAATGCGTCTTAAGGGGAAAGTAATCTAAAAGTAACTGAATGTAATAAGATTATGTTACTGAGTTTGGGTAATCCAAAAGTTATGTTACTGATTACAATTTTGGACAGATAACTAGTAACTGTAATGGATTCCATTTAGATTTGTAACCTACCCTACCTTTATTTGTCACATCCACGTGTTTAGCAGATGTTATTGTGGGTGTAGCGAAATTCTTGTGTTTCTAGCTCCAACAGTGCAGTATCTAACAAGTAATATCTAACAATTCACAACAAAACCCACAATACACACAAATCCAAAGTAAAGGAATGGAATTGAGAATATATAAATATTTGGACGAGCAATGTCAAAGCAGCATAGACTAAGATACAGTAGAATAGGATAGAATAGAGTATATACATAATACAAAATATGTCAACATTATTAAAGTGACTAGTGTTCCATTTTTAAAGTAGCCAGTGATTTCAACTCTAAGCATATATGGCAGCAGCCTCTTTAAAAATGGAACATCAGAGAATCTTGTTTCTCATGGTCCGAATCCTCTAGGTGCCTTTTGGCAAACTCCAAGCGGGCTGTCATGTGCCTTTTACTGAGGAGTGGCTTCCATCTGGCCACTCTACCATAAAGCCTTGATTGGCGGAGTGCTGCAGAGATGGTTGTTCTTCTGGAAGGTTCTTCCATCTCCATAGAGGAACTCTAGTGCTCTTTCAGAGTGACCATCAGGTTCTTGTTCACCTCCCTGACCAAGGTCCTTCTCCCCCGATTGCTCAGTCTGGCCGGGCGGCCAGCTCTAGGAAGAGTCTCGGTGGCTCCAAACTTCTTCCATTTAAAAATTATGGAGGGCACTGTGTTCTTGTGGACATTCAATGCTGCATTTGTTTTTTGTACCCTTCCCCAGATCCGCGCCTCGACACAATCTTGTCTCGGAGCTCTACGGTCAATTCCTTCGACCTCATGGCCCGGTTTTTGCAGTGACATGCACTGTCAACTGTGGGACCTTTATATAGACAGGTGTGTTCCTTTCCAAATCATGTCCAATCAATTGAATTTACCACAGGTGAACATCTATTGAAAATCAAGTTGTAGAAACATCTCAAGGATGATCAATGGAAACAGGATGCACCTGAGCTCAATTTCGAGTCTCATAGAAAAGGATCTGAATACTTAAGATATTTCTCTTTTTTATCTTTAATACATTTGCAAACATTTCTAAAAACCTGTTTTTGCTTCATCATTATGGTGTATTGTGTGTAGATCCATTTTATGTTATCCATTTTAGAATAAGGCTGTAATATAACATTTGGGAAAAGTCAAGGGGTCTGAATACTTTCCGAAGGCACTGTATTGCAGGTAGTCACACACCTTGACTTTTTCCAAATTTTGTTGTGTTACAGCCTGAACTTAAAAGGATTAAATTGAGATTTTTTTTGTCACTTGCCTACACATAATACCGCATAATGTCAAAGTGGAATTATGTTTTTGAAATGTTTCCAAATTAATAAAACTTAAAAAAAAAAAAAAATGTGGCTGTTTCTTCAATTCAACTGAATTTATAAACAAAATGTACTTTATTAACATTTTATAACAGGCGCCAGCAGGTTCTTTAGATTGGTAGGGCTGAAAAAGTCAGCAGTATCATATGAAACAGTACTACGGTAGTCTGACTAGGGCCCCATTTCTCCTTTACTCCGGCATCGGCATTTTGGTGCAGCCCCCGGGATGAATGGAGCTGCCTCAGAAAGTTTGAACAAAGGATCCAAGTCGAATTTTGGTCAAATGAGGGGTCAAGCCTCGACACACATACAACTTATTAACTCATCAAAACCCAGTCCTTTGCACCACCGCCAGCTCTTGCGCAAAAATATTTGAAACACCCCCGGACCTATAGCACATTTTAACAAATACAATCCAGCAGCAGATCAGTCCCCAGTTCCCACTTTGACTTTCTTCCTACTGTTTGTTGGATAAACTCAACATCTGTGAGCCGCACTCACAAATTCCTCCATAAAACACTTCCAAGCAGTTCCTCTGTCTGGCTTGACCAAAAGCCTGTTTAAGTTCATTGACTTCCTGTCTTGAGAAGAAATGCACAGTTGAGCCTAAACAGAACAGGAACCAGAACTTTTGGCTTCAGCATATGCTGCATTCATATGCTATCGGAGTTATCAGAAGTTCGTAGCTCTGACTGGGAAGTTTCACTTGAACAACCTTTCAAGTCGGAATTTGAAGTGGCAAACTCAGAGAAAATGTTGTTGGCCGAGTTGCGACATTTCACCTTGTACCTTTTCAAAACAAATCAAATCAAAATGTATTTGTCACATACACATGGTTAGCAGATGTTAATGCGAGTGTAGTGAAATGCTTGTGCTTCTAGTTCCGACAGTGCAGTAATATCTAACAAGTAATCTAACAATTCCTCAACAACTACCTAATACACACAAATCTAAAGGGGTGAATGAGAATATGTACATGCAAGTATATGGATCAGCAATGGCCTAGCGGCATAGGCAAGGTGCAATAGATGGTATAAAACACAGTATATACATGTGATATGAGTAATGTAAGATATGTCAACATTATTAAAGTGGCATTATTTAGAGTGAATTGTATAAAGTGACTCCACTGCTCCACTGCGGTCCCTTCGATGTGGATAGGGGGGTGCTCCCTCTGCTGTTTCCTGAAGTCCACGATCATCTCCTTTGTTTTGTTGATGTTGAGTGAGAGGTTGTTTTCCTGACACCACACTCCGAGTGCCCTCACCTCCCTGCAGGCTGTCTCGCCGTTGTTATGACGTGGCCCTCTTTGGGTACAGCGAGCACCATCCCCCTCTCTCTGCACCATCCCCCCCTCTCTCTCACCACCTCTCTCTCTTCCCCCTACACCCAGGCTCTGTTAGACAGGTCATAAATTCCTAGAGGTTTCTCTCCTCATAGCCAGAGTATAGAGAGAGTGAGTTTCACAGGAGAACAAAGCAACCTCTTCCACATCACAGAACTTGAGAACTGAACAATGTCCATGTTTTGGAGAATGTGTACACGTTCGAGGGAGAATCCAGCTACGACCGGTCCATTTCGTTTAATGTTTGTGAAACTCATGAGAGACAATACAGCCACATTACCATAACTCTGTTTATACAAGAGTCTCAGTTGAGGCTTGCATCTAATTGTTGTATAAAATGAATGAGTAAAGATGGAACTATTTGTGAAATTATGTAATGTGATTGTAAACTGTGTAATGAAGGAAACTCCAATTCCCTTTGGAGTTTAACCTTTCTAGGACACACGTTCCGCTAGCGGAACCCCCCCACAACATTCCGCTGAAAAGGCAGCGCGGGAAATTCACACATTAACTTCTCTGGAATATGTGGGACGGTAGCTTCCCACTTGGCCAAAAGCCAGAACAAATGTAGGGCACCAAATTCAAATATATTACTATAAAAATCAATCTTTCACAAAATCACACACGAAAGACACAAAATTAAAGCTACACATGTTGTGAATCCAGCCAACATGTCTGATTTCAAAAAGGATTTACGGCGAAAGCACACCAAACGATTATGTTAGCTCAGTACATAGCCACAGAAAAACACAGCCATTTCCCAGCAAAAGATAGTAGTCACAAAAAGCAGAAATAGAGATAAAATGAATCACTAACCTTTGATGATCTTCATCAGATGATACTCATAGGACATCATGTTACACAATACATTTATGTTTTGTTCGATAATGTGCATATCTATATCCACAAATCTCGGTTTACATTGGCGCCATGTTCAGAAATGCCTCCAAAATATCCGGAGAAATTGCAGAGAGCCACATCTAATAACAGAAATATTCATCATACACTTTGATGAAAGATACATGTTTTACATAGAATTAAAGATACACTTGTTCTTAATGCAACCGCTGTGTCAGATTTCAAAAACACTTTACGGAAAAAGCACACCATGCAATAATCTGAGACGGCGCTCAGATAAAAACTCAATTTCTCCGCCATGTTGGAGTCAACAGAAATACGAAATTACATTACATTATATTCCCTTACCTTTGATAATCTTCATCAGAATGCACTCCCAGGAATCCTAGTTCGACAATAAATTGTTGTTTTGTTCCATAATGTCAATTAGTTATGTCCAAGTAACTACTGTTGCTAGCACGTTTAGTACACATATCCAAACGCTCGTGCAAGAAAACTTCAAAAAGTTATATATCACAGGTCGAATAAACTTGTCAAACTAAGTAGAGAATCAATCTTCAGGATGTTGTTATCATATATATCCAATAACGTTCCAACCGTAGCATTCCTTCGTGTCTGTAGAAGTAATGGAACACAAGGCGACATCATGTGGAATGCGCATGACCAGAAACTGGCAATCTGCCAGACCACTGACTCATTCCCCTCTCATCCGGCCCCACAACACAGTATAAACTTCATTCAACGTTCTACCGACTGTTGACATCTATTATCTTCCTGGGATTTGAATAGGTGATGAGTTGAAAAACAACCAGCCTCAGAATTTCCACTTCCTGTTTGGAAGTTTGCCTGCCATATGAGTTCTGTTATACTCACAGACATAATTCAAACAGTTTTAGAAACTTCAGAGTGTTTTCTATCCAATAGTAATAATAATATGCATATATTAGCATCAGGGACAGAGTAGGAGGCAGTTCAATTTGGGCACGCTATTCATCCAAAGTGAAAATGCTGTCCCCTATCCCTAAAAAGTTAACTAAGTCATAGGCCCGCCCCATGAGCACAGACATTGATCTCGCGTCATGGGACAGCCCATTTCTACTGTTCAGAATAAAACCCCACCCTAAAGAATTTCCCTTTAGACCAGCTTACCTCGATTACCACGAGAGGGCTAAGGTTTGAGTAGAGACCAGTACCTCATCACAGAGGGAGCTAAGGTTTGAGTAGATTGCTGAATCTTTTAAACATACCACGTGGTTAAACTCTGAGACTATCGATCCGACAGAATAAGAGCTACTCTTCGATACTAATTACTAGTCTGCAGCTAGAAATTATGTACCCGTGAATGAGAAGGCCGACAACCGCCGAAACATCTATTCTATAAGAACATTTCTGAACGTTACTCTGAAGTAGCCATTCTAACCAAAGACTCCAGGGACGCAGAGAGAGGGCGGACAAATTCTCCAACAGAAACAAACTTTCCAACAGCGATCACGACGACACACTGAGCGTAAATATATATATTGATTGCAATTATTCCCGAATGAGTGAGCGTTCATGTGCAAAGGATTAGCATTTCAGTTGTTAGAATTATCAACTGTGTAGTGTCTTTTGTCTTTCGCGCCTTTCTCAGTCCCTTTGTCTACCAAGCCGCCATGCCGGTTTAGCCCACTAGGGCACATCCCCTATCATTCCTTGTAACCATATCTACTTTGTTGTTTGTTTATGCATTTCTGTGATTATTTAGTTATTTAATAAATAAATGATTGAGACAATTGATGTATGGATGATTCATAGTGAAGACTGGGTTCGTACAGATAACCAACAATTTACGACGTTTGGAATGAGACTAACGTGAGGTAAAGAATAATTCCTTAATTAGAAGACTAATTGATTAGATATTAAAATATCTGAAAGTTATATTAGGAAAATTATAACTTTGTAATCTGAATATTTTCCTTGGTGCCCCGACTTCCTAGTTAATTACATTTACCTGATTAGTTAATCACGTAATAATAATTACAGAGAATTGATTTGATAAACTAACAGTCTTCAGTTTAATCATGCCAAAGACACGACACCGTTGATGGTAATCAAGCCCACTACTGTTGTCGTCTGCAAACTTGATCAATCAGTCAATCAAAAGTATATATAAAGCCCTTCTTACATCAGCAGATGTCGCAAAGTGCTGTATAGAAACCCAGCCTAAAACCCCAAACAGCAAGCAATGCAGCTGTAGAAGCACGGTGGCTAGGAAAAATTAGTGTAGTGTTAGCTGGCTACATAGTTGTCTTTGCTATCTTTGTATCTAAGATAATTGTGTAGCTTAGAGTTGGTTAGAGTAATTATTCGGTTAACTAGCCAGCTATTTTCGTCCACCGCGCTGCGCTGCCGTCTCCTACCTAGTCAACACTGCTAGCTAACACTGCTAGTTAGCCAACTTCTACCGAATAGCAGCACTGTAGAAACTCACACTACAACTTACATTACAACGGAACGACTTGATTAGCGTAGTGTTAGCTAGCTACATAGTTGTCTTTGCTGTCTTTGTATCCAAGATAATTGTGTAGTTTTTGAGTAATTGTCGAGGTTACCTAGCCAGCTACACGTTCAAACAAAGTCAACAACGCAGCCACTGCTAGCCAGCCTACTTCACCGCCAGCAGTACTATATCATTTTAGTCAATAAGATTTTAGTCAATAAGATTTTATTTTATTTTTGCAACGTAAGCTTAACTTCCTGAACATTCGAGACGTGTAGTCCACTTGTCATTCTAATCTCCTTTGCATTAGCGTAGCCTCTTCTGTAGCCTGTCAACTATGTGTCTGTCTATCCCTCTTCTCTCCTCTCTGCACAGACCATAGAAACGCTTCACACCGCGTGGCCGCCGCCATTCTAACCTGGTGGTTCCAGCGCGCACGACCCACGTGGAGTTCCAGGTCTCCGGCAGCCTCTGGAACTGCCGATCTGCGGCCAACAAGGCAGAGTTCATCTCAGCCTATGCGTCCCTCCAGTCCCTCGACTTCTTGGCACTGACGGAAACATGGATTACCACTGACAACACTGCTACTCCTACTGCTCTCGCCTCGTCTGCCCACGTGTTCTCGCACACCCCGAGAGCTTCTGGTCAGCGGGGCGGTGGCACTGGGATCCTCATCTCTCCCAAGTGGACATTCTCTCTTTCTCCCCTGACCCATCTGTCTATCGCCTCCTTTGAATTCCATGCTGTCACAGTTACCAGCCCTTTCAAGCTTAACATCCTTATCATTTATCGCCCTCCAGGTTCCCTTGGAGAGTTCATCAATGAGCTTGACGCCCTGATAAGTTCCTTTCCTGAGGATGGCTCACCTCTCACAGTTCTGGGTGACTTTAACCTCCCCACGTCTACCTTTGACTCATTCCTCTCTGCCTCCTTCTTTCCACTCCTCTCCTCTTTTGACCTCACCCTCTCACCTTCCCCCCCTACTCACAAGGCAGGCAATACGCTTGACCTCATCTTTACTAGATGCTGTTCTTCCACTAATCTCACTGCAACTTCCCTCCAAGTCTCCGACCACTACCTTGTATCCTTTTCCCTCTCGCTCTCATCTAACACTTCCCACACTGCCCCTACTCGGATGGTATCGCGCCGTCCCAACCTTCGCTCTCTCTCCCCCGCTACTCTCTCCTCTTCCATCCTATCATCTCTTCCCTCTGGCTCAAACCTTCTCCAACCTATCTCCTGATTCTGCCTCCTCAACCCTCCTCTCCTCCCTTTCTGCATCCTTTGACTCTCTATGTCCCCTATCCTCCAGGCCGGCTCGGTCCTCCCCTCCTGCTCCGTGGCTCGACGACTCACTGCGAGCTCACAGAACAGGGCTCCGGGCAGCCGAGCGGAAATGGAGGAAAACTCGCCTCCCTGCGGACCTGGCATCCTTTCACTCCCTCCTCTCTACTTTCTCCTCTTCTGTCTCTGCTGCTAAAGCCACTTTCTACCACTCTAAATTCCAAGCATCTGCCTCTAACCCTAGGAAGCTCTTTGCCACCTTCTCCTCCCTCCTGAATCCTCCTCCCCCTCCTCCCCCCTCCTCCCTCTCTGCGGATGACTTCGTCAACCATTTTGAAAAGAAGGTCGACGACATCCGATCCTCGTTTGCTAAGTCAAACGACACCGCTGGTTCTGCTCACACTGCCCTACCCTGTGCTTTGACCTCTTTCTCCCCTCTCTCTCCAGATGAAATCTCGCGTCTTGTGACGGCCGGCCGCCCAACAACCTGCCCGCTTGACCCTATCCCCTCCTCTCTTCTCCAGACCATTTCCGGAGACCTTCTCCCTTACCTCACCTCGCTCATCAACTCATCCCTGACCGCTGGCTACGTCCCTTCCGTCTTCAAGAGACCGAGAGTTGCACCCCTTCTGAAAAAACCTACACTCGATCCCTCCGATGTCAACAACTACAGACCAGTATCCCTTCTTTCTTTTCTCTCCAAAACTCTTGAACGTGCCGTCCTTGGCCAGCTCTCCTGCTATCTCTCTCAGAATTACCTTCTTGATCCAAATCAGTCAGGTTTCAAGACTAGTCATTCAACTGAGACTGCTCTTCTCTGTGTCACGGAGGCGCTCCGCACTGCTAAAGCTAACTCTCTCTCCTCTGCTCTCATCCTTCTAGACCTATCGGCTGCCTTTGATACTGTGAACCATCAGATCCTCCTCTCCACCCTCTCCGAGTTGGGCATCTCCGGCGCGGCCCACGCTTGGATTGCGTCCTACCTGACAGGTCGCTCCTACCAGGTGGCGTGGCGAGAATCTGTCTCCGCACCACGTGCTCTCACCACTGGTGTCCCCCAGGGCTCTGTTTTAGGCCCTCTCCTATTCTCGCTATACACCAAGTCACTTGGCTCTGTCATATCCTCACATGGCCTCTCCTATCATTGCTATGCAGACGACACACAATTCATCTTCTCCTTTCCCCCCTCTGATAACCAGGTGGCGAATCGCATCTCTGCATGTCTGGCAGACATATCAGTGTGGATGACGGATCACCACCTCAAGCTGAACCTCGGCAAGACGGAGCTGCTCTTCCTCCCGGGGAAGGACTGCCCGTTCCATGATCTCGCCATCACGGTTGACAACTCCATTGTGTCCTCCTCCCAGAGCGCTAAGAACCTTGGCGTGATCCTGGACAACACCCTGTCGTTCTCAACTCACATCAAGGCGGTGACCCGTTCCTGTAGATTCATGCTCTACAACATTCGCAGAGTACGACCCTGCCTCACACAGGAAGCGGCGCAGGTCCTAATCCAGGCACTTGTCATCTCCCGTCTGGATTACTGCAACTCGCTGTTGGCTGGGCTCCCTGCCTGTGCCATTAAACCCCTACAACTCATCCAGAACGCCGCAGCCCGTCTGGTGTTCAACCTTCCCAAGTTCTCTCACGTCACCCCGCTCCTCCGCTCTCTCCACTGGCTTCCAGTTGAAGCTCGCATCCGCTACAAGACCATGGTGCTTGCCTACGGAGCTGTGAGGGGAACGGCACCTCCGTACCTTCAGGCTCTGATCAGGCCCTACACCCAAACAAGGGCACTGCGTTCATCCACCTCTGGCCTGCTCGCCTCCCTACCTCTGAGGAAGTACAGTTCCCGCTCAGCCCAGTCAAAACTGTTCGCTGCTCTGGCACCCCAATGGTGGAACAAACTCCCTCACGACGCCAGGTCAGCGGAGTCAATCACCACCTTCCGGAGACACCTGAAACCCCACCTCTTTAAGGAATACCTAGGATAGGATAAAGTAATCCTCCTAACCCCCCCCCTCCCCCTTAAATGAGTTAGATGCACTATTGTAAAGTGGTTGTTCCACTGGATATCATAAGGTGAATGCACCAATTTGTAAGTCGCTCTGGATAAGAGCGTCTGCTAAATGACTTAAATGTAAATGTAAATGTAATGTAAATGAAAAACTCCCTAGAAAGGCCAGATCCTAGGAAGAAACCAGGCTATGAGGGGTGGCCAGTCCTCTTCTGGCTGTGCTGGGTGGAGATAACATAACATGGCCAAGATGTTCAAATGTTCATAGATGACCAGCAGGGTCAAATAATAATAATCACAGTAGTTGTCGAGGGTGAAACAGGTCAGACCCTCAGGAGTAAATGTCAATTGGCTTTTCATAGCCAATTATTCAGAGTATCTTCACCGCTCCTGCTGTCTCTAGAGTGTTGAAAACAGCAGGTCTGGGACAGGTAGCACGTCTGGTGAACAGGTCAGGGTTCCATAGCCGCAGGCAGAACAGTTGAAACTGGAGCAGCAGCACGGCCAGGTGAACTGGGGACAGCAGGTTTGGCAGGTTTGCTAGCAACAAACTATTTAGCTAGCTTCTACCCGTGTTTGATATGCAATTCAATCTCCTCGTAATTAACAGTCAGTGATGACGAGTGTCCTAATGAGAAGGCAAACTTTTCTAGATATGCCAGGCAAAATCAGGCATTATCAGCTCATAGTTATGGATGTATCCAAATTAATAACAGAAAACAGCTACATTGCTGTTATTTTGGCTGCAGAGGTCATGACTGTGTTAGCCGCAGCTAGCAAGCAAGGGATAAGAATGTTGCCAGCGAGCATGGCAACGGAACATAAAGAACAAACTGGGTCATGTCCATAAATATCAAAATAATCGAACGAACGACTGGCAACCAAAATATGAGAAAGTATGGATTTGCTTATATAAATGAAAACGTATTTGTACCGGTAAATGTGTGCTTAGTATTGTCTTTAGCAACTGTGGTATAAGCGAGATAAACAGCTTAAACGCAACGGAATAAACTTAAAGCTAGCTGGCTAGCTAGCTGCAAGCAAGGGATAAGAACGTTGCCACTGAGCATTGCAACAGAACAAAGCACAAACGACTGGGTCGTGTCCATAAATATGGAACCAATCAAACAAAAGACTGGATCGTGTCTCTAGCAACCTAAAGGTAATTATGAATGCACTTGTAAAACGATTTACACTGGTAAATGTGTGCTTTCATATTTTCTTTGGCAACTGTATACATTTTTAAATTTAACCAGGCAAGTCAGCTAAGAAAAAACTCTTATTTACAATGACAGCCTACTGGGGAACAGTGGGTTAACTACCTTGTTCAGTGGCAGAACAGATTTTTAGCTTGTCAGCCCAGGGATTCGATCCAGCAACCTTTCGGTTACTGGCCCAACACTAACCACTAGGCTACCTGCCACCCTGTGTAAGTGGGATAAAGTTCTCAGTTCTGTACATTACCTTGGAAAAATTAACTCCACAATGCAACTGTGCTACGCCTCGTCCCGCTGCGTTGTTCATTATTGCCACGGTAACGTACGGAAAGTCTGCGTTTATCCATTAAGTGGTATTTATACACAATACAATGTGTGTGAGACCACATGTATACGGTCCCTAACTCTGCAAAATCAATGCATGTCCAGGTATTGAATTTATTGTAATGTTTAAATAGTGGGGGGGAAGTTAAGGTCTGAGTTTGTTTCCAAAAACTTATTGGACTATAAAACATTGCTCCAACAACCTGAGCCAACTGTTAAACTACCACGTGTAATTTATTTTACTAGGCAAGTCTGTTAAGAACAAATTCTCATTTTCAATGATGGCCTAGGAAGTGGGTAAACTGCTTTGTTCAGGGGCAGAACGACAGATTTTTACCTTGTTAGCTCAGGGATTTGAGCTTGCAACCTTTTGGTTACGAGTCCAACGCTCTAACGACTAGGCTACCTGTCGCCCCAGTGGCTGTTGACAGTGTTTTCTGTGGTCAGCATAAAATTAATCTACAGTCACCTCAGTTTACTGTCACACTTCCCTCTCAGGTATTGTCCAGCAAGATCACAAGCACCAGAAACAAAAGATGTGAAGAAAAGGACTATAGTGTGTACTGTAAGCTAGATTCAGGAATGTTGCTGCCAACATGGGGCATCAGTCAGAATGCAATGAGGGGATTTAACAATTGCCCAATTTATTTCACACACACAGCAAAGGCAACAGATGGTTTGCTCCTGGATTCTGTTGGCTTGTAAGGGCGGTAGGTAGAGTTAGGAAGGACTTGGTCTAGGGGGGTGGGGGGGGGGGGATCTGTACCTCTGTACTCCAGCATTTTAGTTTTGAAATTATACAATGAGGTTAAAGTGCAGATTGTCAGCTTTAATTTAAGGATATTTTCACCGTTTAGAAATTGACAGCACTTTTTGTACATACTCCCCCCATTTTAGGGGACCTTTATATGTGTATTACAGTAGTTAAACATGTAATATTCGGTCCCATATTCCTAGCACACAATGATTACATCAAGCTTGTGACTCTAAATTTATTGATGCATTTGCGGATTGTTTTGGTTGTATTTCAGATTATTTTGTGCCCAATAGAAATGAATGGTAAATAATGTATTGTATCATTTCGGGAGTCACTTTTATTGTAAATAAGAATAGAATATGTTTCTAAACACATTAATGTGGATGCTACCATGATTACGGATCATCCTGAATGAATCGTGATTAAAGATTACTGAGAAAGTTACAGATGCATAAATATCATACTGTTAGGTTCTAAATAAACAGAGTAAAAACTAACATAGAACTAGTCAAAGCTCAAACCAAGTTTTTTCACCCACTGGGTCAAACAGCTGCGAAGACAAAAACATGTTTCCACTAGCACAAGTATTTATACCCCGCTTTAGGTCGGAGTCTCCTCCTTTTCTCTACACACTACATCTTTGGTGCTAAGCAGGAAGTTAAGTGATGTGAATAATAAACTGTTCCTCCTCCCTTCATGTGTCCTCGGCCCCCATTCCTCACTAATCCATAGCTATCCACCCTTATCAGTGACCGCAACCATGTGATTGCCTTTTCCCTTACTTAGTAACTCTCCAAGCCCCTGGCTCTTATCCAACCTCCATTGACCCCACCATATACATTCCTCATACATGTAACCATTAACTTTTCTCAATAGGGGGGGCGCTATTTCCACTTTGTAAAAAATCGTTCCCAAATTAAACTGCCTCGTACTCAATTCTTGCTCGTACAATATGCATATTATTATTACTATTGGATAGAAAACACTCTCTAGTTTCTAAAACCGTTTGAATTATATCTGTGAGTAAAACAGAACTCATTTTGCAGCAAACTTCCTGTCAGGAAGTGAGAAATCTGAAATCGAGGGCTCTGTTCCAGGGTCAGTTTATTAATTTGCATGGAATCTATGGGTCTACATGCACTGCATACGCCTTCCACTAGATGTCAGTAGGCAGTGAGAGTTGGAATGGGGTGTCTAGCTAGATCTGAGGCCGAACAAGACGTCTTGGAACGGAGGGTCTGGTCTTTTCACCGTTTGGCTTGACGCAAGAGGGACCTCTGCATTGCGTTCAGAAAAGCTTTCATTTTAGAAGTTAGATATATCCGGCTCTGATTTTATTTGATATATGTGTTAAAAACTTCTTTGGGCTGCAAGCCCGAAGCCGGGCACAATATGACAACAGCCACTTCAAGTGCAGGGCGCGAAATTCAAAATATATTTTTTAGAAATATTTAACTTTCACACATTAACAAGTCCAATACAGCAAATGAAAGGTAAACATCTTGTGAATCCAGCCAAAATGTCCGATTTTTTAAATGTTTTACAGCGAAAACACCACGTATATTTATGTTAGCTCACCACCAAATACAAAAAAGGACAGACATTTTTCACAGCACAGGTAGCATGCACAAAACCAACCTAACTAACCAAGAACCAACCAAACTAACCAAGAAACAACTTCTTTAGATGACAGTCTTATAACATGTTATACAATAAATCTATGTTTTGTTCGAAAAATGTGCATATTTGAGGTATAAATCAGTTTTACATTGCAGCTACCATCACAGCTACCGTCACAAATAGCACCGAAGCAGCCAGAGTAATTACAGACACAAACGTGAAATACCTAAATACTCATCATAAAACATTTCTGAAAAATACATGGTGTACAGCAAATGAAAGACAAGCATCTTGTGAATCCAGCCAATATTTCCGATTTCTTAAGTGTTTTACAGCGAAAACACAATATAGCATTATATTAGCTTACCACAATAGCCAGAAACACAAGCCATTTACCAGCAGCAAAAGTTAGCGATCGTAAGAAACTAGCAAAAGATATATAATTTTTGACTAACCTTGATAAGCTTCATCAGATGACAGTCCTATAACATCAGGTTATACATACACTTATGTTTTGTTCGAAAATTTGCATATTTAGAGCTGAAATCAGTGGTTATACATTGTGCTAACGTAGCATCTTTTTCCCAGAATGTCCGGATATTTTTATGACACTCAACTATTCTGACCAAATAACTATTCATAAACGTTACTAAAAAATACATGTTGTATAGGAAATGATAGATACACTAGTTCTTAATGCAATCGCTGTGTTAGAATTCTAAAAATAACTTCATTACGACATCCAGCTTAGTTATAGCGAGAGAGTGCCCAAAATCTGGGCGCAAACTAATAGTACACATGTTCGACAGATATATGAAATAGCATCATAAAATGGGTCCTACTTTTGATGATCTTCCATCAGAATGTTGTACAAGGGGTCCTTTGTCGGGAACAATCGTTGTTTGGTTTTAGAATGTCCTCTTCTCCAGTCAATTAGCACGGAAAGCTAGCAAAGTGGCGCGAAGCTCTCCTTCGTGAACAAACGCAGACAAAGCAACACGCCTAACGTCCCGAAAAACTGTCAATAATCTAATAAAACTATATTGAAAAAACATACCTTACGATGATATTGTCACATTTATCAAATAAAATCAAAGCCGTCTATAACGACAGCTTTTCAGAAGGCAATACCAGGTCCCTTCTCGCGCGTTCCAGAAAACAGGAAATTGGTGTCACGTCATGCCAAGAGCTTTTATTCAACCTCAGATCATGTTATACACTCCATTTCTTCTCTCACTGCCTGTTGACATCTAGTGGAAGGCGTATGAAGTGCATGTATACTAATACATATCAAGCACATTTATAGGCAGGCCCTAGAACAGAGCATCGATTTCAGATTTTCCACTTCCTGTCAGGAGGTTTGCTGCAAAATGAGTTCTGTTTTACTTACAGATATAATTCAAACGGTTTTAGAAACTAGAGAGTGTTTTCTATCCAATAGTAATAATAATATGCATATTGTACGAGCAAGAATTGAGTACGAGGCCGTTTGAAATGGGCACCTTTTATCCAGGCTACTCAATACTGCCCCTGCAGCCCAAACAGGTTAAAAACATCATAAGGTAGTTATTTTAAATCGAGTTATATCAGTTTATATCAGTATATTGCGATTTTCGGTATTTCCTTTGTTATGTGTTATTGTGAGTTGGACACTTCCGTGCCGCATGGCCATCTTTGTTAGCTAAATCGACAGATGAAGACGACATTCTACAACCGAACAACGATTATTCTGGAAAAAGGACACCTTGTACAAGATTCTGATGGAAGCTCATCAAATAGTAGGAACCATTTATGATATTATTTCGTATTTCTGTCGAAAATGTTTAGACTATATTCCGCCCAGATTTCGGGCGCTGTCTCGCTATAACGTAAGCTGTATGTCGTAATAAGGTTATTTTTAAAAATCTAACACAGCGGTTGCATTAAGAACTAGTGTATCTTTCATTTGCTGTCCAACCTGTATTTTTTAGTAAAGTATATGATTAGTTATTTGATTAGATGATGTGAGTGTCAGAAATATATCCGGATTATTTTGTGCTGTTTGGCTAGTATTCACATTGTTCAACCACGAATTGTACCGCTAAATATGCACATTTTCGAACAAACCATATATGTATTGTGTAATATGATGTTATAGGACTGTCATCTGATGAAGTTTGAGAAGGTTAGTGAAAAAATTAATATCTTTTGCTGGTTTATTCGCTATCGCTAACGTGCCTTGAATCAATGCTGTTGTGTGGTTGGATATTGTAGTAAGCTAATATAATGCTATATTGTGTTTTCGCTGTAAAACACTTAAAAAATCTGAAATATTGGCTGGATTCACAAGATATTTGTCTTTAATTTGCTGTACACCATGTATTTTTCATAAATGTTTTATGATGAGTATTTAGGTATTTCACGTTGGTCTCTGTAGTTATTCTAGCTGCTTTGGTGAGATTTTGTGATGGTGGCTGCAATGTAAAACTATGATTTATACCTGAAATATGCACATTTTTCGAACAAAACATATGCTATACAATAAATATGTTATCAGACTGTCATCTGATGAAGTTGTTTCTTGGTTAGTGACTATTTATATCTTTATTTGGTCGAATTTGTGATAGCTACCTATGCAGTAAAAAAATTGTGAAAATATGCGGTTGGGTCTTTTGCTATCGTGGTTAGCTAATAGAAATACATATTGTGTTTTCCCTGTAAAACATTTTAAAAATCGGAAATGATGGCTGGATTCACAAGATGTGTATCTTTCATCTGGTGTCTTGGACTTGTGATTTCATGATATTTAGATGCTTGTATTTACTTGTGGCGCTATGCTAGGCTATGCTTGTCAGCTTTTTTACTGATGAGGGTGCTCCCGGATCCGGGATGAGTACCAAGTAGAAGTTAACTTCTGGTGGAGCAAGTATTTCAAATTACAACGCAACAGTATCACAAAAAAATGCTAACTTCCCCTGTTATTGTAATGGTGAGAGGTTAGCAAGTCTTGGGAATATGATATTTGTGTGTCTTACTTTCTCACTCAACATTATTCACAATTCATTCAGGATTATCCATAAATCAGGAATATCGGACCAAATACAACACTTTTGACTACTTTAATTTTGAGTATAGGGTGGAGCAGAGAGAGAGACACAGCTGCATGGGTGCTCTCACATTATTCAACATGTTTTTTTTTACTAAAGGATAGATTGGGAGTTTAATAAACTTGGATTCTTCGGCAGGGACATATGCAGCTACCCTCCACAGCATGGCTTTTGCTCCAGATCAAAACTCCAAACCTACAACCTAATTTTGGCCAAAATTAACTGGAGGGTTTACTGCTTTCCTTTTTCCAAGCTATACGAAGGGTGATCTAGCAAACAAACAGCAGAGACCTGAGGACACCATCCAACCTGGAACTGAGCTTGCTAGGACAGACCAGATACAATTTAAATTAGCATGGAGGTGTGGAGTGAGAGGTGTCGAGGCCTTTGGGCCCAACAAGTGGCAGGAGTCTTTGAAGCCATCCACTGGCATTTTCTACAAGAAATCTGCCTCCAGAAATAAAAGCTTCTCCCAAGTGGGTTTGACACCTACTCCCACTGCCTGCTGCTTGGATTCCACCTGGCGATCTGTTCACCGTCTGCCGTGTCTCCCCCTGTCTATTAAAGGTACACCCACAACTCTCCCCCCTCTCTCCTGAGCTTTCGCTCGCCTCCAGCACACACGCACTGTTGGGGCTTATGACTCTGAACTTGGCTAGCCCCAAGTCGTATATATTTTATTTATTTCTTTAGCATGTTGCTACTTGCCTCATGACTCCTGCATGCTTTGTTGACTATGAACTTTCTTTACCCAACTGTGGGACAGACTATGTTTGTAAGCAATGTTGTGCTGGTATTTTTATTGACTTGGCCAAAGCTTTTGACACGGTAGACCATTCCATTCTTGAGGGCCTGCTAAGGAGTATTGGTGTCTCTGAGGGGTCTTTGGCCTGGTTTGCAAACTACCTCTCTCAAAGAGTGCAGTGTATAAAGTCAGAACATCTGTTGTCTCAGCCACTGCCTGTCACCATGGGAGTACCCCAAGGCTCGATCCTAGGCCCCACGCTCTTCTCAATTTAAATCAACAACATAGCTCAGGCAGTAGGAAGCTCTCCAAATAATTTATATACAGATGATACAGTCTTATACTCAGCTGGCCCCTCCCCAGATTTTGTGTTAAATGCTCTACAACAAAGCTTTTTTAGTGTCCAACAAGCTTTCTCTACCCTTACCCTTGTTCTGAACACCTCCAAAACAAAGGTCATGTGGTTTGGTAAGAAGAATGACCCTCTCCCCACAGGTGTGATTACTACCTCTGAGAGTTTAGAGATTGAGGTAGTGACCTCATACAAGTACTTGGGAGTATGGCTAGACGGTACACTGTCCTTCTCTCAGCACATATCAAAGCTGCAGGCTGAAGTTAAATCTAGACTTGGTTTCCTCTATCGTAATCGCTCCTCTTTCACCCCAGCTGCCAAACCAACATTGATTCAGATGACCATCCTACCCATGCTAGATTATGAAGACATAATTTATAGATCGGCAGGTAAGGGTGCTCTCGAGCGGCTAGATGTGCTTAACCATTCGGCCATCAGATTTGCCACCAATGCTCGTTATAGGACACATCACTGCACCCTATACTCTCTGTAAACTGGTCATCTCTATATACCCGTGGCAAGACCCATTGGTTGATGCTTATTTATAAAACCCTCTTAGGCCTCACTCCCCCCTATCAGAGATATCAACTGCAGCCCTCATCCTCCACATACAACACCCGTTCTGCCAGTCACATTCTGTTAAAGGTCCCCAAAGCACACACATCTATGGGCCGCTTGTCTTTTCAGTTCGCTGCAGCTAGCAACTGGAACGAGCTGCAACAACTGCAGTGGCCAAAACAAGAACAAGTTTGTGCTCTGGTATTGTGCCTGGTAGACCATGCACAAGCTCCACCACAATCCTGATCACAGGCCACACCAAGTTTGCCCCTGACTGGCCTCATCAAGCAGCACTTCAGAAAGACCAGAGTGAACACTTTGTCTGAGATTGCTGGTGTTGTGAAGGACAGCACTGTTACAGTGGTCAACATCCCACAGCTGGTTGGACTGGACTGGTACATACTACCTCAATTGGGCCGACCAACAAGTGCTCCCGCACATTGGCTAACCGGGCTGATGATGATTAGTCACTTTGTGGCGAAATCCTGCACGGAGCCTTCACCGTGCGCTGCCACTTTAAGAGCGCATCAGCAGTAAGGAAGGAGGAGATAAAGACAGCTCGTTCAGCTCTTTGGGGAGGAGCTCTTGGGTGGCGCGACAGTTTGATTGTGTGTCCTATGCTGCAGAAGTTTTGTTTGTTTTCAGCGTGTGTAGATTATAAAGTATTTAACAGTATTTAATCATCGGTGTGACCGCTCTAGGTCGTGGTTGTTTTCGTTTGGTACCGCGCCGGTTATGGATCGCATGGATTAGTAGCAACATTGTTGCGAAGCTTTGACATACAAACCAACAAACCATCGGACGGTCATACAGTACACCGGCACGCCTGAAGACCACAGCTAAGATCTCTCTTGTTCTCTTTCTCTCTTTCTCTTCCCTCTATCGTTCCAGTGCTTTACCCTGCAACAGACTTTCTATTTTTCAAATCCACTTCCCATTGAAGTTCATTAGAGCTGGACTATTATTTCCCTGCCAGAAGTATTTGGGAGGACATTTTAGTTAAAAGTCAGGTTGCTTGCAAGTTGTGTATTGTTATTTGAACTGTATTGAGGTGGGGTGTACTAATGACCTGTGGCCGAGAAGATTGTGGACATTTTTAAGGCCTTTGTTGTGTCTATGAACGCCCCCCACATTCATACCCTCTGCACTCCTCCACTGGAAGATAATACATATTACTGCAAATCCTCTGTTGATGACTGGGTTCTTTCTTGTATGAAGTTGCTGTTCAATTGCTCTGCCATTATTATTATTGTATGAGGTATTCTTGTTGGGGTTACCCCTGTGCTCTGATGTGGGTTTTATAGGGTGTGTATTATCTTTTCTCTCCACTGGCTATCTGGTAAACAGGCTGCACTCTAGGCAGTCTCTTCTGCTGATGTGTGTGGGTCTGGTAGTGGTACTCTCTCTATTCTACTCTTTTCCTTTCGGCATGGTTAATACCTGCCTGGCGCCCGACAAAATCTTTATCTTTACCCCTCTCTAATAAATACCACTACAACTTTAACCATATCTACATGTACATACTACCTCAATCAGCCTGACTAACCGGTGTCTGTATGTAGCCTCGCTACTGTATAAAGCCTGTCTTTCACTGTTGTTTTAAATCTTTACTTACCTATTGTTCACCTAATACCTTTTTTTGCACTATTGGTTAGAGCCTGTAAGTAAGCATTTCACTGTAAGGTCTACACCTGTTGTATTCGGCGCAGATAAATAAACTTTGATTTGGAGGATGGTACGGTGCTGGTGGAAAGCTATGGCTGGCAACAACACCTGACCTCGTACTTCAGGCCGCTGCCACAGATCAAGCAGTACCAGCACTTCATGTAAAAAATAACGTTCATTGTATGAGGTTATTCTTATCTAAACTTGGGAGGTGAATTGATGTTGTGCAGGGTTGTAATATCTTCAGATTTTTTTGTTATTCCCTGTTTACAGCTTCGATGTTCTGGAGCCTGGTGTTGTCGCCAAGGAGCTTTCAGACTGTCGGGACCAGGTTTCAGCTGCTGCGCTTCCTTCCTTCCATAGATGGTCTGCCTGTAAAAGCACCACCTGGAGTGGACACAGTTTGTCTAGCTATCTTTTTGACAAGATGATGAAGTTTTGCGAGGAAGAGGTTATGGACATCACATGCCCTGCACCAAAGTCAAGGGCAGGACAGAAACAGGCTCTCCGAATATAGATTCCCTTGTTCATGCGTGGTTTGGACGGACCAGTCATCAGCACTACCTGCAGTGCCTCTAGTCACATGACTCTCTCCTAACACGTTGCTGCTACTATTTATTTTTTATCCTGCTGCTCAGCCACATTACCCCTGATTGTATGCATATAACTACCTCGTCTATCACCGATATCGTTATTGATATTGTTCTTGTACATACTGTACATGTTATTTATATTGACACTATCTTTTTCTGATATTGCTACTATCCAAGTAACCATTTTGCTGTACCGTTTACACCTTCTGTAGAGACCATCCACTTAGCAAAATATTGATATAAATGAATATTGATGTGTGGTCGTAACATGATTTTGTGACATACCACAACAATATCATGTGACTGTATCAAGTGTCCACCACACAAATACATGGTGCATGCAGCTGTTTATGTACTGTACATGTGCACCTCACTCAGGTTTCAACTCAGTTTGCATGGCCTTAACTTATGTATGGAATACTATGTGATTGTAAGGGAGTGCGTAACTGGCGGCAGGGAAGTCAGGCGCAGGAGAGCAAAACTGGGTAATCAACGAAGCAGTTTTATTCATAAAACCACCGGAAACCAGAACAACAAACGAATGGGTACAAAACCCGTCGCACACCAGAGAAAACGTGCACATGCACTTACAATTAACATTTCCGCACAAAGACATGGGGGGAACAGAGGGTTAAATATACAACATGTAATGAGGGAATTGAGACAAGGTGTGTGGGAAGACAAGACAAAACAAAAGGAAAATGAAAAGTGGATCGATGATGGCTAGAAGACCGGCGAGCGCCGCCAAGCGCCGCCCGAACAAGGAGAGGACCGACTTCGGCAGAAGTCCTGACAGTGATAAGTGCATGTGTAACAGTATATAAAGTGTGCTAATATACTGTTGTGAAGGCATTTGGGCAGTGGTGTAAAGTACTTAAGCAAAAATACTTAAATACTACTTAAGTCATGTTTTTGTGGTATCTGTACATTACTTTACTATTTTATATTTTTGGCTACTTTTACTTCACTACATTAGTAGAGAAAATTTACTTTTTACTCAATACATTTTCCTTGACACATAAAGGTACTTGTTACATTTTGACAGGAAAATTGTCCAATTCACACACTTATCAAGAGAACATCCCTGGTCATCCCTACTGCCTCTGATCTCGCCGACTCACTAAACACAAATGCTTCGTTTGTAAATTATGTCTGAGTGTTGGAGTGTGACCCTGGCTATCGTCAATAAAAATAAAAAATGTAAGTGTGCCGTCTGGTTTAATATAAGGAATTTGAAATGAATGACAATGTAGTACTTTTTCCACCACTCGATGTGGCTGGGGATTATAGCATTTATTTCACATGACCCATCAATTTAGACAAGTGTGTCTGGGTAAGTGTCTCAAATTTATTAAAAAAATTATCTGGACACTATGTTTACCTGGAATTGTTCCTTATTGTAGGCTACTACTTTTACCACTTAGTCTTAATCTTTCCTACACTCCTCACTGTTCAGCACATGACCTCACATGTGAATCCTTAAAGAGATGGGTGGGGCTGGCTTAAGAGGGTGTGAACTATGCTGAATGGGTTTAGACAAAGGAGAGCACTCCAGTAAGTACCAAGACTTTCAAGGTCCTTTTCTCAAAAGTGAGTTTACAAGCTGATCAACTTTCAAAAGCAGAATGACTTTCCCATTGTTCCTCAGTTGCAGTGTATGATTTACCATTCTGTAGCTCTGAGTCTCTACTTTTATCCAATGTAAAAATTTGAGCTGGTCAGTCACATTTTCACATTAAACATAAAACCGTTACTAAACAGCAATCAAAACCTGCTAAACTAAATGGTGGGAAATACATCTGGCAGCGAAAGACAGACTCCCACTGATATCCGCCAGTGACCCTGCTGCCCTCCTGAAACACATCTCCTCCTGGGCGAGGAACATGCTGGCTTGGCGCAGTGTGAATCAGAACCTCAGCAATGCACACTCTGAAGTTTCTCTCCTAACAGTCAATAAAATGACGCAACTAGAGGAACAGGAAGGCTGCTGTGAGGGGTAGTGCTGAGTCCACACATCGCCATATTATTTTAGGGAGAAATCTGATGACGGGGGATTTGCTTTGAGGGAGTTTGGGGCTCTTTTTAACAAGCGGAAAATAAGGCCTGGGAGCTATATTTGCATTGTTGGTTAGGAAAGTATTCGGGAAGGCCATTGGTGGATGGAAAAGCCCCATGCTGTCTGTGGTGGGGAGGACGGTGACCACTGACTGTAGGGTTTCTGATTCTACACCACTGTGTTCTTTCATACTGGGTCTCCAGCACGTGCTCACAGAAGGAAATAGCTTAATGCTGGCGTGAGTGTATAAGTGTGTGGGTGATAGAGAGAGGTCTGGTGACCACACTCTGCAGGGTTCCATCCAACTCGGTTCACCACCATACTACGGCACAGATGGGGAAATATCCCCATTTCAAAGCTAACACAAGGCAACATATGGTACATACTGTAGATCTAGAGCGTTACATCATCTCCTCAATGAAAGGCCTGTGTTAGCAACAAAAACTGTTCATGAGCATTATGAGGTCAAAACATTTTTGTCAGGTGAAAAGCACCTTTCTCTTTATTCGTTTTCACAGACGTCCTTAGAGCTATTGTGTTAAATGGTCTGTTGCTTAAACGGGTCTGGCCATGCCATTAGTCTATCACAACAAACTCCGCATACACTCTTCTGGGAAGGCTTTCCACTACATGTAGGAACAACGCTGCGGGGATTTGCTTCCATTCAGCAACAAGAGCATTAGTGAGGTCGGGCACTGATGCTGGGCGATTAGGCCTGGCTCACAGTCTGCATTCCAATTTATCCCAACGGTGTTCGATGGGGTTGAGGTCAGGGCTCTCTGCAAGCCAGTCAAATTCTTGCACACTGATCTCGACAAACCATTTCTGTATGGGCCTTGCTTTGTGGACAGGGAATTGTCATGCTGAAACAGGAAAGGGCCTTCCCCAAACTGTTGCCACAAAGTTGGAAGCACAGAATTGTCTATAATGTATGCTGTAGCGTTAAGATTTCCCTTCACTGGAACTAAGGGGTCTAGCCTGAACCATGAAAAACATCCCCAGACCATTATACCTCCTCCACCAAACTTTACAGTTGCCACTATGCATTGGGGCAGGTAGTGTTCTCCTGGCATCCGCCAAACCCAGATTAGTCCGTCGGACTGCCAGATGGTAAAGCGTGATTCATCACTCCAGAGAACGCGTTTCTAGTCCAATGGTGGCGAGATTTACACCACTCTAGATGACGCTTGGCATTACCTATGGTGATCTTAGGCTTGTGTGTGCCTGCTCGTCCATGAAAACCCATTACATGAAGCTCCTGACGAACAGTTATTGTGCCGAAGTTGCTTCCAGATACAGTCTGGAAATTGGGAGTGAGTGTTGCAATTGAGGACAGGTGATTTTTACACGCTATGTGCTTCAGCACTTGCAGTCCCATTCTGTGAGCTTGTGTGGCCTACCACTTCGCGCCTAAGCCGTTGTTGCTCCTAGACATTTCCACTTCACAATAACAGCACTTACAGTTGACTGGGGCAGCTCTAGCAGGGCAGAAATTTGACAAACTGACTTGTTGGAAAGGTGGCATCCTATGACGGTGCCATATTGAAAGTCACTAAGCTCTTCAGTAAGGCCAGTCTACTGCCAATGTTTGTTTACGGCGATTGCATGGCTGTGTGCTCAATTTTATACACCTGTCCGCAACAGGTGTGGCTGTAATAGTCGAATCCACTAATTTGAAGGAGTGTCCACATACTTTTGTATATATAGTGTACCTCATGCCTTTCACTCCATCTGCCCTGATTGTTGTATTGCTTCCTTAAAATGACCTAAATGCTTTGACTGCCTGCTGACATTGGAAAACTAGAAACATGGGACATGTGGGATTGCAACGTGACACTCTACACACCACCAATGCTGTCATCTCTAGTGTGAAACAAAACATTCCATTTTACAACCTGTGACATTTACAATGGATATAAATGTGTCAAAACGTGTGGTTTTGGGTATGACTTTAATTTTTCTCAAAATCAAAGACTAAAATACGTAATGCTTTCTAAGCAATGTAATTCAAATTAAGTCGTAACTTCTTTGGCAGTTCGTACTCCTGCATTTTTTGTGTTGCAGTCTGTTGTTAAGATCGTAACAGCAGGAATGATATGATATCAACATGTGTCCTAATTTTGATCTATACAGACAGACGGGTATAGCAGTGATACCCTATAGGACAACATGAAGTATATGTATTTGGCGACCAGCAGTGTGACAGGTTTATGACCAGTGAGAATAAGTAAGTGACTGGCTATGCCATCAGACAGCCAAGGACTTAGTAGTAATTCTGGAGAGGAGAGCTATTGTGGCTGCTGGCTTTCACTGGAGCTCAGGTCATGGTTACCTAAATAGAATGTACGGTAGTCTACCATTGTTGCGTCAAAAAACAGAACACTCAAACATGAGCACAATGGCAGCTCTTCCTTTAAAGAACTCCAGGCCTCAAGAGGGCAGATAACCCAAAAACACGGGTGGAACTAAAAAATTGAGCCAGCATTTCTGGAGGGACTACTTTTACATGCGCACCTGGCAGATAAGCATGGGTATAAAATGTTTGGGCTTAGCTTTGCTTGGGTCCTCAACATACAAACAGCTCATTGTTCAACCCTAAAGATGCAACTGGTATGTAATGTTTGGAATTATTTGTTATGTTGCATCCAGTGCTTAGCACAATTTACATGTTTAACTCTGGTAGGAGTGGTGACTTCTTTTGTTGTGGATATTTTCTGACTGCAGAAGTAATTGATTGAAGTGCTAGATTAAATTGTTTAAACGTTTACTATATTCAAAGCCATGCTTTGTTGCTGTGTCATGCATTGTTTATTGGGTAAAATAATGCATGTTTATTCTCTGTTTAAGGTGATCAACCTATTCCTATTCCCTATTCTTTATTCCTCTGTCATTCAACTACTCTATTCAACAAATCAACTGTTTCAACATATTCAAGAAATGGCATCAAACTCATAATAAAACACTGGAAAGGAATTGAGTTTTCCCTTTACATCCTTCACGTGTTGAGCAAGCCGTTTTCAAGTTTGGGCAGAGCTGAAATAATTATAACACCTAGACAACTTGACAACCATTAATCAATTAAAAAAGTAACTTAAGTGATCAGTCATCTGTCAAGGTTTCATACTGTTAAGAATTACAGTAGAGCAAGAACTAGAAATATACAGGCCAATATGACCACAACTACAGCCATTGTTCTCTAAGCATTGAAAAACCTTTCAACTGCACTTACTGGCCTACCTTGCACAAGCCATTACAATTCCTTCTGAAAAGCAGCCATCCCATGGCACTTCCATAAGGAAATAAAGTTGATGGACTCCCTTTTCTATTCAGCTCCTCCATTGTTGTGAGTGTGGGGGTGGCCCCGCTTGGTCCTCCAGGGCTGCAGGGTCTGGTGGGTTTCATAGTGCTTCAACACTCAACTGGCATAATGACTTGGCCAGCGACAAGCTATACTCACTCACCTGGGTGTTCTGCAGGCCAAGCGTGCACTGATGTACAGATTACTGTAAGAGAAGCCCCTGAGAGCTGTGAATTGCCTAGCTGCCATACAACAATGAATAGGGCCGTAACATAAAAGCACAGTACCCCACTGTGAAAGTGTGTGAACATTCTACAATGCCAATGTGTATTACATCTTATTTGGCCCTTCAATGCTCTTACAGAAAACGGAATAAAATCTGAAAATATCAGATGTGAACAACTGTATCTGTAAACATACTGCAAAACACTGAATAGTACAGCATTGGTAATAGTGCTGTTTAAACAAGGACACTGATGTATATTTTGGTCACTTTTTCAGTGCTTTATCAGTAATAGCTGACCACACAGACATATCACATGATGCTTAATAAACATATGAAGCTATCAATTATTCCATTCTCTGTTGCTGAGGAGTCTTCTTGATCGTGTTCACCACAAACCATGTTTCACTTTAACTACTTGACGTCTAGAGCAAGAGGGAGGTGCCCAGTGTCTGATTCACTCGAGACGAGACACAAATCACCTCCCTCAGGCCAAACCCTCCATGACCAACAGTGTTGCACATCAACCCTGTGGTTAGGGACAAGAGAGGGCCAGAATAGGGCCTGAGTCAGACAACCACAAATCACAGAGAGACACGAGGCCCATTCTCTACAGACCCAAACAGAGCCTTCTGGTTAGTGTTTGAACCCCGGGGCCTATGGAAAAGATAGAAGAGTGAGGCTGTCCAATTACAAGCCTTCCATATTTTCCATGACTTAAGCGCAGCTCTTGGTGTCCTGGCAGCGGCTCCGTGGCGTCTGCTGGAGAGATGCCTGGGCCAGGGGGTTAGGAGATGGGGCCTGATGCAGATGGATGTATGGAGGAACCCCCTCCCCCGGGCTCTGCGGTCCAGTCCCACTATCATACATCAGAGGCTGTCTAGTCAAGACAAGATAATGGCCCCCACTCTGCCGCAGAATAACAGGGTCCATGTTAGTTATGCCTCGCTCTCTCTCTCCTTCTCCATTCTTCCCACTCTCTCTCCCAGAAAGTTTTCAAAGACAACCCGACGAGCAGAGTGGTGGCATGATCGTGCAGGAGGCATCAAAGGGAGAGGGGCTGGTCGGCTTCCTGAGATCCACAGAGAGAAGATTGCAGAAAGGTTGAACCAGCAGGAAGCGGTGTATGCTGAGAGGACGTTACCTGGGGGAAAGATTGAGCTGTGGCCTACAGAGGGGAGTGCGTACGGCCCAGTACATCACTGAGGCCAAGCTTCCTGCCATCCAGGACCTCTATACCAGGCGGTGTCAGAGGAAGGCCCTAAACATTGTTCAGGACTCCAGCCACCCTAGTCATGGACTGTTCTCTCTGCTACCACACGGCAAGCGGTACCGGAGCGCCAAGTCTAGGTCCAAAAGACTTCTTGACAGCTTCTACCCCCAAGTCATAAGACTCCTGAACAGCTAATCAAAGGTCTACTCAGACCCCTCTTTTAAGCTGCTGCTACTCTCTGTTTATTATCCATGCATAGTCACTTTAATAACATTCACGTACACTACCGGTCAAAAGTTTTAGAACACCTACTTATTCAAGGGTTTTTCTTTATTTTTACTATTTTCTACATTGTAGAATAGTAGTGAAGACATCAAAACTATGACATAACACAAATGGAATCATGTAGTAACCAAAAAAGTGTTAAACAAATCAAAATAAATGTTATATTTGAGATTCTTCAAATAGCCACCCATTGCATTGATGATAGTTTTGCAAACTCTTGGCATTCTCTCAACCAGCTTCATGAGGTAGTCACCTGGAATGCATTTCAATTAACAGGTGTGCCTTGTAAAAAGTTATTTTGTGGAATTTCAAATAAGCTCAAATAAGCAAAGAGAAACGACAGTTCATCATAACTTTAAGACATGAAGGTCAGTCAATACGGAAAATTAAGTGCAGTCGCAAAAACCATCAAGCGCTATGATGAAACTGGCTCTCATGAGGAACGCCACAGGAATGGAAGACCCAGAGTTACCTCTGCTGCAGAGGATACATTCATTAGAGTTACCAGCCTCAGAAATTGCAGCCCAAATAAATGCTTCACAGAGTTCAAGTAAAGGACACATCTCAACATCAACTGTTCAGAGGAAACTGTGTGTATCAGGCCTTCATGGCTGAGTTGCTACAAAGAAACCACTACTAAAGGACACCAATAAGAAGAAGAGACTTGCTTGGGCCAAGAAACACGGCAATGGAAATTAGACCGGTAGAAATATGTCCTTTGGTCTGGAGTCCAAATTTGAGATTTTTGGTCCCAACCACCATGTCTTTGTGAGACGCGGTGTAGGTGAACGGATGATCTCCACGTGTATTTCCCACCGTAAAATATGGAGGAGGAGGTGTTATGGTATGGGGGTGCTTTTCTGGTGACACTGTCTGTGATTTATTTAGAATTCAAGGCACACTTCACCAGCATGGCTACCACAGCATTCTGCAGTGATACGCCATCCCATCTGGTTTGGGCTTAGTGGGACTATTATTTGTTTTTCAACAGGACAATGACCCAACACACCTCCAGGCTGTGTACGGGCTATTTGACCAAGAATGAGAGTGATGGAGTGCTGCATCAGATGACCTGGCATCCACAATCTCCCGACCTCAACCAAATTGAGATGGTTTGGGATGAGTCGGACCGCAGAGTGAAGGAAAAGCAGCCAACACGTGCTCAGCATATGTGGGAACTCCTTCAAGACTGTTGGAAAAGTATGGACTTGTTTTTTTACCAAATAGGGCTATCTTCTGTATACCCCCCTACCTTGTCATGACACAACTGATTGGCTCAAATGCATTAAGAAGGAAAGGAAAGAAGGAAATTCCACAAATGAACTTTTAACAAGGAACACCTGTTAATTGAAATGCATTCCAGATGACTACCTCATGAAGCTGGTTGAGAGAATGCCAAGAGTGTGCAAAGCTGT
Organism: Salvelinus alpinus; assembly: GCF_045679555.1. Classification (NCBI taxonomy): domain Eukaryota; kingdom Metazoa; phylum Chordata; class Actinopteri; order Salmoniformes; family Salmonidae; genus Salvelinus; species Salvelinus alpinus. Next base: position 77,990,982 of record NC_092094.1, read on the forward strand.
GATCAAGGCAAATGGTGTCTATTTAAAGAATCTCAAATATATTTTGATTTGTTTAGCACTTTTTTGGTTACTACATGATTCCATATGTGTTATTTCATAGTTTTGACGTCTTCGGTATTATTCTACAATGTAGAAAGTGGTAAAAAGAAAGAAAGAAAGACCCTTGAATGAGTAGGTGTTCTAAAAAAAAAATTTGGTGGTGTACATAATACCTCAATTACCTCGACTAAACGGTGCCCCCGCACATTGACTCTGTACCGGTACCCCCTGTATATAGCCTCACTATTGTTATTTTACTGCTGCTGTTTAATTATTTTTTACTTTTATTTATATATATATAACACTTTTTTCTTAACTTCTTAAAGGACTGTTGGTTAGGGGCTTGTAAGTAAGCATTTCACTGTAAGGTCTACAACTGTTGTTTTCGGCGCATGTGACAAATACAATTTGATTTGATTTTGATTTGAGAGATGGCCCTGTGGTTATAGGGTGATGTCATGCCTGGCACTGTGTCCTCACCAGAAGCATTGTCATACTGATTGCAGGTCATGAGTATGACCCACATTGCATTGGACTTAAAGGGGCTATCTGCAGTTGCTACATCCATTTTTGGACTTATAAATAATGACATGTACCCATTGATTCTTGAATAATATAACTTCTAAATGCCTCATGAGCTCAGTTCAACTGTAGTACCCCATCAGAACCCAAAATATAAGCTTGATTTACTCCAATGCTTGTAAACAAACACATCTGTAACACTTCACCGATACAGGTTGAATAGAGCCCTAAGTATTTGTCATGTCAGATCCAGTGAGGAGGACAACGTTTGGCAAGCATCTCCACCTGATGTCTTGTCCATATGTCTGGGGCGTGGAAAACTCAGGCAGTAAAATATATTTATGTTGGGCTCCTCTGGCTTTTTGTTTATCATTGCTGCCAAAACCTGCCACTCCATCTGACATACACTCAGTGGCCAGTTTATTAGGTACACCCATCTAGTACAGGGTCGGAACCCCCTTTGCCATCAGAACAGCCTGAATTCTTTGGGGGCGTGGATTGTACAAGTCGGAAACGTTCTACAGGGGTGTTGGTGCAGATTGGCCGTAGGCACACCACTGCGACCAGCCTGTACTATTGACACCAGGCAGGATGGGTCCATGGACTGATGCTGCTTATGCCAAATCCTGACTCTGCCATCATTATGACGCAACAGGAACTGGGATTCGTTGGATCCAGCAATGTTTTTCCACTAGTTAATTGCCCAGTGTTGGTAATCATGTTCCCACTGGAGCCACTTCTTCTTGTTTTTAGCTGATAGGAGTGGAACCCGGTGTGGTCGTCTGCTGTAATAGCCCATCCGTGAAAAGGAATTGACTTGTTCTGCGTTCCGTTATTTGTTTGTTTGTGGCCCACCTGTTAGTTTTGCACGATTCTTGCCATTCTCCTTCGACTTCTCATCAACGAGCTGTTTTTGCCCACAGGACTGCCGCTGACTGGATGTTTTGTTGTTTGTCGCACCATTCTCAGGAAACCCTAGACACTGCTGTGCGTGAATAGCCCAGGAGGACCGTTTCTAAAATACTGGATCCGGCGAGCTTGGCACTGATGATCATACCACGCTTAAAGGTCGCTTAGGACACTCATTTTGCCCATTCTAATCAAACAGTAACAATGCCTCGATGCCCATCTGCCTGTTTTATATAGCAAGCCCCGACCACGTGAATCATGGTCTGTAGGAGCGATCCATTTTTGAGAACGGGGTGGTGTAACTAATAAACTGGTCGGTGAGTGTATAAGACTTGATTAATAATCGATCATAAACCACAGACAGCGAAATGAACATGACTTTCATGTCGAGTCCGGTATTCCTTTTCTGTCTTAAGGAATTTATCACTCTATTTAATAATTTTATGGCAAAATAAAAGCCATCATCCTCATCATGCATTACTTACAGTATAACCACAAAGTATTAATCAAAACCGTAAGAAATCCTATGTTCTGTGTATGGAAAAGATCAGGCCCGAATGTCTTGCAAGCATTTTCAGGTGAGGGTCTGACAATGAAATGAATCTAAGGTATCATTTTTGCATGACTAATGAACATTTCTTGTTTGTAATTTCCATACTACATATGACAGGGACATTGCACAGTATTCCTTAGATGTGTGGAGATGGATGTGATGCGTGTGTATGGCATATGTATCCCGGTGTTGAGAATCCAGGGCAGAATCCAATATCCGAAAGCAGATGACTCGTCTCATGTGGAACTCAAAGATGTTTGAAGTGAGCCATCAAAAGGAAATTCCATGGAACCCATAGTTTAGCAGAAGCTTCCAGTTTTGTGGTATTTCGTATTCTCTTGGCGGGGATCAGAGGGAGAAGATGGAGTCTCCCCCTGGAATAAAAACATGTCCAACACTTTGTCTGTCAGTAGAGAGTTCAACATGGCTGGAGAATGATTGGCCATTACCTCTCAGACCCTGGAGTTAATCACTATCAGGATGTTATAGGAGGTAAAAGGTGGTCATGGTTCTCATTAGGTAGGGCTATAACATGTACAAGTGGATTGATGGTATGTCTGGGCCATGGTTTATGTTTAGGTAAAACTTGGACTTGTTTCCCTACACAGGTAAAACATTTTAGATCTTCTCAAATGAACAGCACATTTTTATGCATGTGATTTCACCCAGAATAAAAAAACACGTCTTGGGTTAAGTGTCTCAATATGCACGCAGTTGCTGCGACCATTTAATGTAATAAAGGCCAGCTTTTTCATGTAGCATGTTTTGACTTGTCAACAGTCCATATAGCATTCCAACAGGGGAGGAGGGATATGGAATGAAAATAAATGAGAAGCCATACATCTCCCATATCTCTATCAGCACACTGACTGCTCAGGTGACATGGCCACTGCCCTCAACCATCTGGGTTGGGCTGGGATCGTATTATGTACACCTCTTAGAGTTAGACATTCTGGTTCCAGCTCAGAAAACACTCAAAAACACTAAGGCTCATCTGAGTTTTCGTTCTTTCTTCTTTTAACTGAGAGAGCTGCAATGCCAGAGGAGATTTACTGTGTATGGATTGAGACCACCATATTGAGGGTGTGCATTACATTCCTCCGAATACTGTGCTATGTGTGTTGGGAGGCTCCAGAGTGCAGGAGTGGACGGACTCCACTGGTCCATAATCCATACACACGCGCGCCCCATGCAGCTGCCGTCTGTCTGGGGTTAGGGGCCTGTGGCAATCACGTTTACACACCAATGATTTATCTCATGGACACACACTGAGTCATGGAGCAATCATAACATCACAGAGGTACTAATGTTTGAATGTCATTTTGATGAACGTGTCAAATTATCTCAATAGCAGATATAGATGGCTCTTTTGTGATGTTTTTGTGACCAGAGTCTTGGTTTTGCGTGTGTATGTGTGTGCCCCAAAACAAGCTCGAATTTTACCAGCACTGAATTGGGAAAGAGATTATCGTGCTGTCTGAATGAGATAGCGATGCAGCCTCACATATTTGACCCCCTTATTAAATGTCCTTTTTAGCTCAGATCCAATGTTTTAGTCATTAATTGATGAATATGTATGAAATAGAACAGCTGGGATGAGTGGCCAATGGCATAAATGGGATGTCTCGAAGGGAAGTCATCAAAAGGCAACATATCTGAGATAGATACTTGGAACTAGATAGAGAACTGAGTACTATTTGCTCCTTTAAGCCAAATGGTGTCTTCATTCATAGTGATGTTAAAAGCTGATATATTCAAACATTCAAAGGCCTCTTCTGTTTGACTTACGCAATATTATACCCTATTAAATCGAAGAGGGGAGATTTCCCCTCTTGAGAGAGAAGTCAAGTTACAATATGACCCACACTGTCTTGGCTTGGCAACCTGGGACTCTGTGTTAGTTTCCTCACACACTTATAGGGGTGTGGTGTGTATATACAGAGTGTGAATATCTACAGTGGCTCTCTATAACTCAGACTGGCCTTTGTACTCAGAAGTACCAAGCCCAGATGTTCCCCCAGAGCCCATTTGCTGTAAAAACTATACTCCTGACTTTTAGACCATCAACCATCCTACAAAAGTCTTCAAACTGTTACAGGAAATATTTAGACAACAGCTCAGCACTGTCAGTCTCAGAGAACGCCAATGGACCCAGAGGAATATGCATAGAATGGGGATGCAGAAGTAGGGTTGGAGGGGGGCAGAGATATTCAGAATAGTAGCTTCTAGCAGAGCAGATCCATTATAATCTCTTTTCAAGAATTTGGCGATTCGTAACTCTTGATTATCGTTGGGGCATACGTCACTTTAATAACACAGAGTGATGGTTTATTTTGACAGCCCCTCCCTTCACCAGTCCCACACTCCCTCCCTGCTACTGCTCACATATATATTTCACGTGTGTTGAACTCAGGGAAGTCAGACCCATGTTTCTTTTCCTTCCACCACAGAACTATCAAAGCAGCTGATCACACCAGCCCTAACCAAGACACGTCAAACAGCAATATTTGGACAGATCCCAATCAAGCCTATAGGAGCCTCCATATTTTCCATGGTTTCGGCTACCTCCGTTCTATATAAATATCATGCCAATCACACACACAGACAGACAGCAATGGTGTCCCGCACAGTATTTAACTATTTCTGATTAGCCTAATTGACTATTGTGGTGGAGGAAACGTGTGGCCGCTGTCAGTCTGTGCCAGAAAAACTGAACAAGGTAAACATTTGTGGAGAACCGTATGAAGACAGAAATCACATTGGGCTCACAGCGCTTTCCTAGTCACTGGGGAAACAAACAGCACACACAAAGTATTTTCCTATTTAATGTCCATTGTTCTCCAAGAGTGGCTCAATATCTCTCACATACAGTTTGCATCTTGGTTGAACTGTGAGGTACTGTAGCTAGTCTAGTGACAGTATAGTGTTGCTTTTCCTGGGCAACAGCAGCATAATACTGTAGTAAAGTTAAAGCTATGATCCCCCACTGAGTCACTCATTCAAACACACCCAGTTAGGTTTAACACAGCCTCGGTTCACCGGGCTTCACTGACTCCGAGAGTTATGCCAACCCATCAGGCCAGATTAATCACACACACAGAGGCAGCGGAGGCTCTGATTCAAAGGCCCCAAAATGGGTCAGGTGGAATAAATCAAAGACACAGACTTCCGTTTACAACGTCTCAGCTCCTCATGCTTTCCCCTTTCACACACACCGAGATGAATTTATTTTATTGGTTTTAAAAGCCAATGGGGCTTAAAAAGAGGTGGTTCCACCCCTCTCTGCATGGCCAGGCTAGAGTGGAAGGGTCCACTCATACTCATGAGAAGGGGTCATGATGACTTTGACTGGGAGAATACTTTCTTCTTCTTATTTGATCATCCATGAATGGCAACCTTGTGTTCCAGACATGCACAGACACCATCATTCCCAGTGATTCCTGACCACAGGCTGTGGTGACACAGATTTTTCTAGATTCTTTAAGTACCTCTACCTGGAAGCATTATAGTATTGTGGTGAGATTGGGGTTTCATATGTCTGGGATGATTAAATCAAATAGCTCAGGTTTCTTTGTCCTTACAGTCTCTCTCTAATCCCTTATGTCTCTTTCTGTGTCTGGGTTAGATCAGCCCCCAGCAGCAGATGACAGCAGCGCTGTCGGTATGGGGATGTGGAGGTTCGCTGAGGAGATAGTGCAGAGCAGCTCACTGGGTTGTGTAAATACACACTCTGGGTGGGATGGAAGCTCAAATGAGTTTCCATGACTCTCCTTGATGACTGGAGCACGGCCTGTCAAACATACACATCGTCATGGCAGGCATCACAGAGGCGTAGGTGCCCATCACTAAGGAGTCTCCCATCGGTCTTCTTGTTATTGAGGAGACCCCCGTTGTCTTTCATAAAGCATACTCTACTAGGTTACCAACTACGGGATGTTTGTTTTGTTTGCCTTTTGTTATTGAATTCCATTTAATAATTTCATCTCTGATACCAGAACAAAACATGTTTCTATAAAATACCAGATATAGTACTCCAGTTTGATCCGCAGCACTGTAATAAGCCTACAACTTAATATGAAAAATCATATGCAGAATGAATTCAACCATCTAACTCATTCCCATGCAGTCACTATGGATTATCTGTAGTACAAATGAACACTATGTCTTTCCTTGTGTCAGATCTCTCTCCAATAACAGCAGTACAAGTTGTTCTAGCTGCTCACCAGGCTTTCCGTTAGGGAGTGGGGAACATAAGTTAGTCTCCTTTGTTTATTTCATCTACATCCCCATGGTGACAGTATCTTCGCAAACCGTCATCTCTCAGCAACTTTGACGTTATTGAATATTAATCAGTGTCACCAGTCTCAATGGTCATGATTTATGGTTACATGTGAACCTCATGACGTTGTCTAGAAACTCTGAAATCAACAATTTGGTTTGGTGCAGACATCTGTCCCTCCAGCCAAATTCAGAGATTCCTTCTGTGATTGCAAGTTTCAACAGCTGGTTATTAAAAATAATTGCATTTTCCCTGACTATAAGCCTACAAATAATTCATTTTCATCCCCTGTGAATAAATGCAATTACATTGTTGCTTCTGCAATATGCTATGAATATCTATTCCAAGAAAGTCATCACAAAACAAAAGCACTTTATCATCTTCATCTATTCTGAACAGGTAAATGCAACAATTTCAAAGATTTTACTGAGTTACAGCTCGTAAGGAAATCAGTCAATGTAAATGAATTCATTCGGAACTAATCTCTGTGCATGTTACTGTTACACAGAGTGTGGACCACTGCAGTACTGAGGAATTGCACTCAGAACAACAAAAAAGATTTATAAACAAGGAGGTATTGTTTCAGAGCACATTTTCCTATAGATGGAAAGTGTATGTTTGACAGACATTGCTATGGCTGCTAGGCCATAACTATAATAATTGGCGTTGCACAAAAACGGCATATTTATATTGAGTACTGATGAATTAGAGTGCGTTTTCCTTTCAAATGTGCTTGTGTGTGTGTGTGTGTGTGTGTGTGTGTGTACCATCCTCCTATGTATTGCTTACATTCCCACAGGCCCACCGATGCAGATGTGTGCCGTCACAGCTGACTGAGCAACATGTATATTTAAGGAGGTGTCTTTGATAACTGAGGCACAAGGCGTGTCTGTGCATCAGGTCTTTCCTGTATGTACTAACAATCACACGTTAGTCCTCTGGTGATGACACCTGTTTCTGATAGATGTTGTGTGATATGGGGAGATTCTGTGCCACTGTTCTGTGAGTTACTTGGGGCCACACAACAAACTAGCTAGAGACTGACGGGTTGCATGGACTGTAGTTTTACATGGTTTAGTATGTTTATGTATGGACAGAAATTGTCTAGACAAAGCTATTGGCAATGTGTCACTCTCAGAACAATCCTGGGAATGATATGAGTGGGAATGACAATAGCTGAGAATTGTGATATTCTAACAGAAAGGTATTGGTGTATAGATCCTGGAACAGTCCTGCTGCAGCAGCTGCCCACGCTAGGCCCTGTTCTGTCTGGTCTGGGGTCTTTCAGACCTGGCCTTCAGAGCCAATAAGAAACATACTTTATGTATTTCTGAGCACCTCCCAGATGTATGATACCTACAGTACTAATGGGGAAGTTACTTTAGACAGAAATGGTTGGGCGTAATCCATGACCATCAACCCAGAGAGCAAAAAATGTCCCCCCGTCGCTACGACCAAGGCTATACATTCCTACAGCCAGCGGACGAGTGGAGTTTCCTGCTCAAGAATTGATTTGTATCTCTGGCAGGTAGCCCACATTCAGAGGATTGCTATAAGCCCTCCTTAGGCCGCTTTTGCATCTCTGGTTTTTAGTATCCACTTAGAGGACGCTATTCGTTCTAGGCAAGCCATCTAGCCATGAGTTAATTTGAAAGACAATAGGCAGGAATTTCTCATCTCAAATTCGGCTTGTCACCTTCCAGGTAACCACTGCCACGTGAACGGCAGGCACATGGCCTGTCATGGGTGCCCAGTGAATGAGGCGATTGCTCATTGCTAACTGGTTAGCATTTCCAAGGTTGCGTGTTCAAGTCGCATAGCTGGCAACTGTAGCATTTTAGATAACCCTTATTCTAAACTTAACCTATTTCACCTAACCTGCTACATACGTTCTCTTAACCTTTGTAGTTTTAGTTCTCCTAACCTTTTAAATAAAATTATCCAAATCTGTCGTTAGCTCCCCTGACAACGTAAATTCTACCCTTAATTATCTCTTGTTGCAGCGCAACAAGCAACCTGGACTCAGAGAAATATTTATAATACTATACGTCCTCCAAGATGTATGATAAGGTACATCATCCAATTTGTATGCTGTTGTACGACCGGGTAAAACATATTATACTACACGTCCTATAATTCGTATTATAAACTGGGTGGATCGAGCCCTGAAAGCTGATTGGCTGACAGCCATGGAATATCAGACCGTATACCACGTGTTTGACAAAACATTTATTTTTACTGCTCTAATTATGTTGGTAACCAGTTAATAATAGCAATAAGGCACCTCGGGGGTTTATGATATATGGCCAATATACCACATCTAAGGGCTGTGTCCAGGCACTCCACGATGTGTCGTGCATAAGAACAGCCCATAGCCGTGGTATGTTGGCCATGTACCACACCACCTCTGGCCTTATTGCTTATATTGTCTGACCACTATTCCATTCATAATGTAACGTAATACATCACACTAAATGGAGATACAGATTTACTTCCAGAATTATACGAATTGCCCTGAGACCATGTTGGGCTGTCTGTCCATCTGTCTGTGAATGGAAACAGCTGAGGAAGTCTAGTTGGCCACTACACTAACAATCCCCATTCAGCTGGCTGTAGTTAAGGCTGCAAAGGTTTATGATGATTGAGTAACAGTGATTTGCATAGAGTGGCGTTGTCTAGTACAGTATGAGAGAGGAACGCCAGAGAGCAGGAACTCATCAAATGAGTCACTCTGCAGCTTTGAGCTACATCACACTAAATATGTGATGAGAGATATCCCAATGACAGATACTTTAGAGTCTAGAGGCATTAAACATGTGATATTAGAGATTCAGCATCTGAAACAGTTTCACTTCTAAAACTCCTTTCATCCTTGTGGTAGACTTTACAGTTGACTGACACTAGCAAAATAAACCATGGCCTCTACTTGCCCAAGAGCAGCTTAAAGTGGCATCTCTCCAAAAGTGGCGAGATGTATGCAAACTCACAGAAGAGTCCAATGCAACTTTATTAAAATAGATGCTGAATATATCATTGTGAGCTTAAACATATTGAACCCGCAAGTGATTAATTTGCAAGGAGTCAAGTTTAGTGCTGGCAGAATAAATCTTAAATCATAATTTTACTGCCTCAGCTAAACATGTTCTTCCAAAGGGTCAGAGACACATGTGGAGGATGAAAGCCAATGACTTTTATCTGTTCGGTTGCCAAATATCCAGAATGTCAGCTAGATCATGAACTATTCAGTCCGCAATGAATTAACATAATGGTATACCAGACCCATGTATCACATCCGGCTGTGATTGGGAGTCCCATAGGGCGGCACACAATTGGCCCAGCTTCGTCCAGGTTTGGCCGGGATAGGCCATCATTGTAAATAAGAATTTGTTCTTAACTGACTTGCTTAGTTAAATAAAGGTTAAATACAAAAATACATTTTAAAAAGCTGGGAAAATAAGAGTGGGGAATTAGAACGTATTATTCACCTACATTTGTTTGTTTACATTTTTATACCAAAGTGTTCAAATGAATGAGGTTACCTCACAACATTTAAAAAGACAGATGTATTTCAAATACAAAAAGTACATTCAACCCAGTGCATCAAATTGCTTTTTATAACCTTTAACCATTCGAACCAGGGACTGTAGTGACGCCTCTAGCATGGCGCCTTAGACCACTGCGCCACAGGGGAGCCCAAAGCTAATAAAACATTACTCACATTTGACAAATTTACTGATTCAGGGTAAAGTAAATCAAATATATTACTAGAATAATAATTAGATATTTCTACAGGTCGTTTTTTGCGTTCTGACAGTGGCTTTTAAAATGGTTTATATTGTTATAACAGTAAAGCTGTGATTGCAACCAGTACACATCCTAGCCAGTGGATGGCGCTGTTCTTTGTATTGGTGGTGGAGGAGCCAGAGATAAAGATCTCTTGCCTGCAGACTGCAGTCTCTCCCACAGAAGACATAGGAGGCTGTGTCATGCAACACATCAGAGTTGTAGAACCTCACTGCTCTACGCCTTATAAGATATTGAAGAGGTAAATGTTGTACTGATAAATATTGTATTGATAAATATTGTATTGATTACGAGAGAGATGTAGTATAACACTGAGTGATTGTCTGCTTTGATACTAAAGGTTACTTAGTTCATAGTAGTCGTACACTTGAACCACAGCATCTTGCACATGAAAAACTTTGAAGTCTTAACATTGGGATTGTGATGCACACCTCTGTTGTGGTCAACTGCAAATAAAATTGTTGTGAATTAGCTACACAATCAATGATGACAAATCAATCATCCAACAAAGCAAATGTATTATTTATTGTCACAATTCAACCTCTGAAACATCAATGCTTTTGTATTTAAACACGAGGCGTATAGTATGTAAAAGTCAACTTACTGAATCTAAATATAGGCTAACTTTCCCAGGAGAAGCCACAGCTTTTCTGACCAGGTCTCCCGTGGCAACAGCTTGTGGAGCGAGGGTGATGCCACTGAGCACACCCACATCCACCAGCAACTTACCTATCGGAGCTATACTTTGTCTCTCTAACAGAAGTTGATTGCATGATTATACATGGTGGAGTTATATATAATTATGACAACTGTCAAGACAAATAGAAAATAGTGGCACATACTGACGCTTGCAACAGACAAAGAATTAGGTTGAAAACAAATGAGCCAAACATCTCCATAGAGATGATAAGTTACCTGGTGCATATGGATAACATGATACTGTATGGTCCAGGTCATTCTCTTCGTCAAACGCCTCAACATCCAGAGAGCAGCCTTCTGTGTCAGCTTCGCTCCTCTGATAGCACTCGGTCCTCCGTGTTGTAGAAAACATTCATCTGATTGACAAGAGAGGTAGAAGTGAGTGTATGACATGAAGTGGTTCTATACCTGTGTAGTGAAATTGTAATTACTACAGTAATTACTATTAAAAAGGGAAAGGGGGATACCTAGTCAGTTGCACAACTGAATGCATTCAACTGAAATAGGTCTTCAACATTTAACCCAACCCCTCTGATCTTCTAGACAGTACAGTATACATGACTTGTTATGCGCAACAGAAACACAATAAACAAAATAGTTGTCAAGGACAGAGAACAATGAAATAATCACAATGAAAATATATTAAAGAATGAATGAAAATGAAAGAACTGAACGAAATCCCCATCACAAAAAATGTAATTGATAAGGCTAAAGACGGGCTCCCGAGTGGCGTAGCGGTCTAAGGCACTGCATCTCAGTGCAAGAGGCGTCACTACAGTCCCTGGTTCGAATCCAGGTTGCATCACATCCAGCCGTGATTGGGAGTCCCATAGGGCGGCGCACAATTGACCCCACGTCGTCCGGGTTTGGCCGGGGTAGGTCGTCATAGTAAATAATAATTTGTTCTTAACTGACTTGCATAGTTAAATAAAGGTTAAACACAATAAATGAAAATAAAGAAAACAGAAAGCTCTGTTGTTATAAGTCAATTTGAGAGGAAACCAGTGTACGTGTTTGAAGAAAAGGCCAAATCCTCTGTGGATTTTTTTTTTACTGGTTCCAAAATGTAATACATCAGATAAATGGCTCCCCAGGGCAGGTGAGGACACTGAAAGAAAGATGTTTAGAGGGGGTCTGTAACAGAGGACTAAATTGAAGGCAGTTGGAAGCAGAACATTCCATCATATCCTATCTGCGATACAATCTAAGCAGATTTAACATGGACCAGACGCTATGTGTTCCAGATGGTAATTTCTGAATGAATGTGGTCAATTACCACGTTTCTGCATCTCAACACAGTTTTCATGCTGCATTGTGGGGTCAGAGCTATCATTCACAGCTGTTGCCTTCATTCACACTGGACATCGTTCTGGGATTCCGTGGAACACAAGTGAGGAGACAACCATGATAACGTATGGCCATTATATCTGAAGTGTAGGACTTGCTGGAACCTGAAACACAGGGCCCCTCTATTGCCTGTAGGAGCATACCTATACGTCACCTTCTTCTATGACATAATTAAGTCATCACATATCATAATTGTCTGTAGAAGTTGAACATTGTGTTTATAGCTATGATTTAACTAGACATCCAGTGATAAATAAGTGACCTGAATACCTGAAATAAGGCAGATCAATACATCAATGAGTAAATCCTGTTCATCGTCTATCTGGAAAAATTGTTAATACTGTTGCCTTGGAACTGTACATTATGGTGGCTGTTAGCCTATAATGCATGCGGTCAGGTGAAACATTACTGAAATAATGTATCATATATTCCAACTTGAAACTGACAAAGACTGTTACCTCTTTGCTCTGATGTACCAGGTAGTTAGTGGAGTTGATGTTGAAGTGGGACACTTTGTGAGAGCAGAGGGAGAGAGAGATGGATAGATTGAAGAGGGGGAGAAAAAAAGGTGAGGGGAGACAAAAATATGGCTGAGAGAAAAGAACAGCGATGAAGAGACAGGAATTCTCTTGGTGTTTAGAAAAGATTGCCTGTATAATATACATAACATGAATAGAGACCACACGGTTTGGCCTTGAACGACAATAGTTGCTAGGTTTTGTATTCTACCATGACAAATCCCTGGATCTGAGTGGTAAACATAAACAACTCCACAGCTGCTCTGAGTCAACTTGCCACAAATATTGTTTTGATAGCCCTCATTTCCGTTTCCATCATCTACCACCCAACGCAAAATGAGAGATCTCTACTGGACAACCACGTGCCTGCATCATGCCCATTGTCTAAACACAAAATGAAACATAGGCGTACGCTGCGGTCGAGTTAACGACATGTAAACCTAAACAGAGCTGTGTTGGTGATAACAAAAGATGGATGGTATACAGTATTGAATGGTACATACCAACCACTGCCACATGAGCCCTCTCGCTGCCTGGCACCACATCTGGAGGGAAGGAGAAGTGGAGCTGTCTGGACAGCCAGCTCCAAAAACACTGTCTCAGAGAAGGGCCGTTCTTTTCCCTCGGGGCTTAGAGAATACAGACAGACAGAGAGGTTACGGGACGAGTACTAAGAGGCAATATAGTGTTAATTAGTCATGGTCTGGGGTGTTCTGAGGGGAGAGGGGTACCGAGAGGGGTTCATTATTTTACGTCCATAAAAAAATCAATTTTGTAACTAAGAAAACTAATTTATTATGAAGTTATTCAGCCACGTTTTACCTTCACAAGCATCTTTACGACCAATTTTCTCAGTCCAGTCTTTGCTTTCACAGACATTGTTATCTCTCCACGAACCAGGGGCCTGATGGGAAAGAGAGCAGCAGCGCTGCCCTGGCTCTGTACAGTCACTGTACGTACATTCAGTGTAGAAACAAGGGCATTGTCTGCCAGAACAAACAAAGAGCTGACTCTCAGCAACCACCAAGATGACCTGTGGAGAACAAGAGGAATGGGAAAACAAATAAGGATGGATCACTTACATCCAAGAAGCGGTTTGATATGGGAGATGCAAAGAGTATAGGAAGAAGTAGAATGAAGAAAGAAAATGTCTTAGATCATTAAATCATTTACTAAGAGTTTTTCACAACACCGTTTAAAATAACTATCCACTATTTCCAGATTTCTATGAAATATACCATTCTTTAAACTTTAAGGGGCAGTTTCACGGATAGAGTTAATTTAAAATCAGGAATAGGCTAATTCTTCTTAAATTAATCCAGATTTTAATAAATGGCTTTCTGAGACGTTGCTTAACTTCAGATTAATTAGTTCTAGACTAGGGAGTCTGATTAGATTAACGATGTGCACTTGGTGCTGACCTGAGGATGCTTCAAAAACCAGGGATGGGACGTTAATACATAACTATTGTGTGGATTTGGAGCAAGTCACCTAAACCAAACAATGAAAGAAAATGTTAAAAGAATGACTTTGGAAAAAAAAGAAAGCACCCAATTATCAAAAACAAACAGCATGATTCATCAACAGAAAACAAGAAAAAGAACACCTGGACTACCATTTGTAATGAATTCAACTCAAATGAAAAGTAAACAAAAGGACGCTACAACTACTTCAGGTCAGATTCTGTATTTATTGTTGGCTCACTTTTACAAATCAGAGTCACTTTGAAATGTTAGTTTTCTTGTGCAACACAGTTTGGCCAAAATGTATTTGTGTGACAAATGTAAACACAAACAATATCATACATAACTGCTAATATGTTTTATATATTTTCTTGTCTTTCTAAGGTCCTGTCGAAAACACAAAAAGACAAATGCTGTTGCTCGTAGGGAGCGTTTCAAGACTGGTGAGACCAGAGACATATGAGCTTGGGGACTTGTTAACCGGGATCATTGATAGCCAGCAACCCCTCGAAGATATCCTCGTTCTGATGGGGAACTGTTCCAGTCCTCATTTGGTAGGACACATTCATTCAACATGTTCCATCCCCGGACTGCAAGGAATATATAATGTTGTCAATCATCTCTCATACTCCCATAATAAAAATGATGTCATGAACTCAACTCTTGAAGAAATAATGTTCTCTAACGCAGCAATGTAATCATTTTTAGGAGGCAGATGATGATATCACCACCATTGCTTGGACGGGACTTGTCTTAACAGGATGAAGGTCAGTCCACTACATCTGCAGCAACCAGAAGTGAAGATTGTGTCACTAACCTGGGCCTGGAGGACAAAGACAAAGAGGCTGAGCAAAAATGAGAAACTGGCCATGGAATTTCATGAGCGCAAACTAATGTGTTTAAAAGAAGAGCATGAGTTGAGTTGGCTATAAAGGAGGGAAACATGAAGCAGCAGCAGTACCAATGTTCTCTCGAACCAGCACCAGTTCACAGTCCCGATATTTACATTTGTGAATTATGGATATTGTTTGCTTCAATCACTTGAGCTATCTTTGTTGTAAGAAGTGCTGCATAGCAAAATCATCTCTGCAGGCTTGTCCATTTGTCGGTCTCAACCATGGGAACATCTGGGTCATTCCCATCTTTAATGCGAGGTTCTGGGCAGCCATGCTGTTTGAGGTAATAGATCTGGGCAGCCATGCTGTTTGAGGTAATACATCTGGGCAGCCATGCTGTTTGAGGTAATACATCTGGGCAGCCATGCTGTTTGAGGTAATAGATCTGGGCAGCCATGCTGTTTGAGGTAATAGATCTGGGCAGCCATGCTGTTTGAGGTAATAGATCTGGGCAGCCATGCTGTTTGAGGTAATAGATCTGGGCAGCCATGCTGTTTGAGGTAATAGATCTGGGCAGCCATGCTGTTTGAGGTAATAGATCTGGGCAGCCATGCTGTTTGAGGTGATAGATCTGGGCAGCCATGCTGTTTGAGGTAATAGATCTGGGCAGCCATGCTGTTTGAGGTAATAGATCTGGGCAGCCATGCTGTTTGAGGTAATAGATCTGGGCAGCCATGCTGTTTGAGGTAATAGATCTGGGCAGCCATGCTGTTTGAGGTAATTGTGAAGCACTGCTGTTGCAATGATGACAAATGCAGCATCTTCTTGGTTGAAAGCGCAATGTGTTTGAGACACTGGAAATGACTCTTCCATACACCAAACATGTGCTCCATTACACCTCTGATGTGGATATGAGCTTGGTTGTATCGTTGTTGCTCAGGACCCTAACACTAACTCTACCGTGTAGTTGGCTTGGGCAGAAGCATCAGAGAACTTGATGAATTGTCTTTCAGTTCACATATAGCATTGCAGACTTGGACTATTCTGCATACAGTCGGTTCACTTAGACCACCCAAATCTTCTGTTTCACGACGGAAGGTTTCAGGTGCCAAAAACCTCAAGGTGATTAGTACTTGTAGGGAAGGAGGGATGGGCCTTCCCGACAGAGTCAGATGAAAGCCTTGGCTCATGCGAACTATTGTCAGTAAATACAGAAAAGGTCACAGTAACTGATTTCATCAGAATCATTCAGTAGGTTGCTCCTGTCTATAACCGGCCTTCTGTCAGGTCTTGGTGGTGCTCTTTGATCCTCATTAAAACAGTCCAGGTAATCCATTTTCCTCCATTGCCAGGGTCAACCTAGGGACCAACACCCATTAATCTGAAGTTAAGCCTGCCTCTGGCCAGGTTTAATTTAAGCCTTCACTTAGATCTAAATTAACTCTAATCGTCCTTCTGGAAATCAGACTTTAAAAATCTAGACTAGGGCAAGTCAGACTATTTTAAACCATGTTTGAGAAATGCAATTTCAGTTTGTCCAATTTAAAAGTGCAATTTAGTCTAGGACTCGGCTTAATCTGTGTCTGTGAAACCGCCCCTAAATGTAATGTAATCTTTATGTAGTATGCCACATCTCCACAAGAGGGACCCCTTGATTTCATAATCCTTTCGGAACAGATAGATCTCACAATATATGTGCTTGTTTACGAGTTGTTTAAATGTTAAGTTATCCAAACATGGTGGTGTGTGTGATTACTTTCATACCCAATTCAGTCTTCTGTTTAATGTAAACTGGTATCTGTTAATACCACAAGGTTGCAAGTCTAAGATTTGAAAAGCAAAAAGCTAATGTGGCAACATTGTACACAAAACACTATAGGCCTATTTGTACTTGCAGTAAATGTTCTGCATTATGGAATTTTATCTGCAAAAGTCAATATTAATAGAATCGTAATACAACACTTGTTTCATAGTCAAAATTATACTGTTTCCCTACATCACTGTCAACTATCATCTATGAAGAAGTGGGTCAGGTCACAGTCATGATGTAACTGATTCCAGGAATACAGTGAGGTGAGACCTAGGGTTATTCCAGGCTCAGTGTAGTCTATTCAGCAAGAAACAATGTGTGCCATCAGTACTGTGAAAATGGAGAGCGCGATATCTTTCCCTCCAGTCATTCCACTGTGGTGAAGGGTTATCTCCTTGAGGTATTCAGTCATCTCCCCCAGCAACTGAGCAAACCCCCACCCACAACACTAGAGATGCCACCACTTCTTAGAAATAACAAAACCACCCCACAACAATACAACTAGCTACATTACAGCAGGTTGGGCCAATTCTGATGCCGCAGAAGTTTACCACGTCGCCATTGATACAGACACAGCCTGACTGCTGAGCTGATGACCTAAAACTGTTACAATCACAAGATGAACCACTTGAAGAGCTCATCTGAGATGTCACTATCAGAGTCTTTGTCCTCCATGCCACCGCCATGATTCTGACCAGACGGCCAGGTTCAAGCACACTGACTGAGGAACACCTCATCACCTGTCCTTGCCGTCAGATGGCTCCAGCTGAGACATACCTGGAGAACAGAATACATTTCATCATACTGCAATAATTCATTTAGTATACTATCACTATGCACTGAGTAATTTCATAAATAAGATTAGCATTATTAGTGATACGAGTTAGTTACCTTGTTTTGTAGGACTACATGGGGCTTGATGAAGATGTGCAGTAGGCCAGTGATGACCTCACCATCAGGTAGGACACAGTGATACAGGCCTCTGGTGACCAGGACACTGCAGGGGTTAGAGAGAAGGAGGGAGAGGTTGCTGTCCCTGCAGCCACCACCTGACCCCTGGACATCAACTGGAAGTCAATGACAAGAGGTCAGGGGTCAGATGTCAAAAGGTCATCGCAAAGAGCAGAGAGGAATCACTACAACTCTACACTCTCAGCAACCAAGAGAAAAACCTACCAAATAATGAAGCTCATGAAGTTGGAAAGTGCTCTTTACAGATATGAGAAGATTCTCCAATCTGGAACATCAAATGAAATAAACACTTTTATTTTCATCTGTATACCTCAGGTTAAAGATCAGATTCATATAGAGACATTGATGTCAAGTTTTGGTGACGTAAAATGGACGCCGATATGTTACCTGTGGGGGAAGAGCTGGGGGTTGGATCTGGATGTATGAGCCACTGGGAGAGGAATGGTTACTACTGTAGAGCTCCAGGCTCTCCTCACTGCCTGCAGAGAACAAATGCAAGACAAATGCAAGACTTTGTTCTGGGTGCCTAGATTATATACATCGTGGCGCACATTTCATGTTCATTTTAATCATCATAGAATGGCGACAGGGGACTGTGTTGTATACGATCAATCTTGACCTACAGTCTATTGAGAGGAATATCTATGGTTCCCTTACTATGTAAAGTATACCTGAAAGTTTTGTTGTCTATGGACATTCCTGTGGTATACAGAAAAGCACATTGAAAAGTCGCTATTCACCTGGAGGAAAAGCATCTCTACTTGTTTGTGTAAATGGAACTCCGTGTGTACGATCGCAATTCAACGGCTCAGACACGAGACGTATGTGGCATGGTCTACAGACAATCACGGACTACAAAGGCAAAACCAGCCACCAGGACACCGACGTCTTCCTTCCGGACAAGTTAAACACCTTCTTCGCCCGCTATCAAGGACTGTGGGCTCTCCTTCTCCGTGGCCGAAGTGAGAAAGACATTTAAGCGTGTTAACCCTCGCAAGGCTGCCGGCCCAGGCGGCATCCCTAGCCGCGTCCTCAGCATGCGCAGACCAGCTGGCTGGAGTGTTTACGCACATATTCAATCTCTCCCTATCCCAGTCTGCTGTCCCCACATGCTTCAAGATGTCCACCATTATTCCTGTACCCAAGAAAGCAAAAGTAACTGAACTAAATGACTACCGCCCTGTAGCACTCACTTCTGTCATCATGAAGTGCTTTGAGAGGCTAGTTAAGGATCATCATATCACCTTTACCTTACACCCTAGACCCACTTCAATTTGCTTACCGCCCCAATAGATCCACAGACGATGCAATCACCATCGCACTGGACACTGCCCTATCCCATCTGTACAAGAGGAATACCTATGTAAGAATGCTGTTCATACACTGTAGCTCGGCATTCAACACCACAGTACCCTCCAAGCTCAGGGCCCTGGTTCTGAACCGCCTTTGGAAAAAAAACAGCAACCATGTTTAAGTTGCTTAACAAAGAAAAAGTTCAAGATAACTTGTAAGATGTTATAGACTGACTTATATTCCCCTGTCACCTCCTCTGAAAGCGCACTCTGCTGGGCCAGGCCGGTGTTGCCGTTGGTCAGCTCTGCTGTGACCCTGACTGGGTCGTTCGTGAGGATGGTGACAGCTAGGGAGGTAGGGGTCCCCAGACGCAACACACAGGGGTCTGAGATCAGGTACGTAGTGCTCATATGACCGAGAGAGAGAGCAAGAGACTTCTACATCAGCTGGGATACTAAGTGTTCAAGCAACCAGTAAAACGTCAAAATATATTTTTTAAATGATTGAAATTCCAAAATGTTTGCTTCTTGGCTCCTATGAGTTATGACTATCAGAAATGAGTGCCTATAATAATGACTAGACTACATGACAGAGAAATTCAATTTACGGACATGGCAAAATATTTCAAATAATAAATCACAGAAATGTCTCGTTTCCATCAGCTCAAATTCAAGGTTCATTACCTGGAGGAGACCTGAGCAGAAGCAGAAATGACAGCCAGTGCCACACAAACTCCCAGGAGCCAAATCCTCTCCATGTCTTCTCTGCTGTGTTGCAGTCCAGACCAACACCAGTCGTTATGGCTCCAACCTGCACCACTGTCCTGTACCAACCCCACCCATAATGCCAAATCCTGATAGGCTTGTAAGAATTTGATCCTAGCATATTTTATTGCACACATTAAAATCAACCTTTTTCAGTATCACCCACTTGGAACAAATGTTAGTTTGGCACAAAACAACTCCCTAGCCGAGAGCTATTGTGGATGACTTATTGAGTAATATTATTCAGATGTCTCAAGGTTGTCATGATTAATTCAAATTAGTAATTAATGGACGTGATCTTGATGACAAGAGGGCAGCGGCTAGGTGTGACGTTGTCCTAGTCGTCATTGCGTGTGTGTACAGTGTGTGTGCGACTATGGATATAGCTTGTCAGCTTTGAAGACACCAGTAGATGGAGACAAAGGCAACACCAAACAAGGTCTCACCTTTGATTATGGAGGACCAAGCCTGCAATAATTAGATGTATTTAGATATCCCAAGTCAAATCACTGTGATAAAGCAATTCAGTCTCCGTGGAGACCGTACAGAACAAACAATGTTAGCTTTATATTGACAATTTTATTTATTCTGCATCTTTGGCAACATAGTCAGCGATCACATTTTAGTTACATATAAGCATCCACGGATTGCGAGAGACTGTATATATGCATTCCTTTCCTTTTAAATTACAATCATCAAAGTGCTTACAAAAGTGCATATTTACAGAGTGCTAAAAACGGATAGAAAACATGAAAATCTTTGGAATGGAAAACTGATATTAAAAAAGGCACTGCACACAAATCAGCAGCTTAAGAAGGTACTGCTGGGGAAAAAATTGCACCTGCACTCCTGACCACAACGGGGCTCTGTTGTGCCAACAAACCCTAACTTTGACTACATGCCAATCACTAGCTAGGTTTCCATCCAATTGGCCACAGATTTCCATGTGAATATTATAAAATCTGTATGAAAACAATAGGCACATTTTCTCACCACAGATGTGTTTCCATCAAACTGACTTGTTGCGGATTACATGCTGTGCGTGATGACCTTAGTAACATATAAAAAATATATTTTGATCTTAAACTCTCATGTACAGAATAAAACAAATTAATGGGTTTCCATTGCATTTTCAACTCTACCGATGGTTTTGTCCAAAAACTGTTGCGTTATATAGCAAACGTACCCACTCTGGTTTTGGCACATGTGTGCTAGCTAACACCTGGCAGATCAGATACAGTGCGGGTATAGGCTAGCCTAGGCCTACACGATTATTATGGGTAAGATCGAGATTATTTGTCAAAACGGCAGCCAAGCATCAATCAGAATAAGACCCTCGAAATGTATTGGAAAGGAGCATCAAGCTCATCACGGTGCACTTTCACCCCCCTGTGAAGTTCATAACTTATTTCATCTGTCGCCTAATAAACTGCATGCTTTCCCGAGTCGTAGTGGGACGACCACACAACATATCATTTCGTGACCAAGTTTACCATATGATTGATGGTTATTATATCAATATTAGAACACAAAAAAGCGTTTCTATCACCATTTCTCGCATAATTAATTGTACCGACACAAAAGTATCCCACCATGTTGAACAAAACTTGTCTGTGGAAATTTATGAAATTGTACCAACATTTCCTCTTTCCATCAACCCGGTCATTTTCATGCATCAGGTAATTCATCCACATGAATTGGTTGGATGGAAACCTGGTTAAATGACCATCTCAGCTAGTAGAAGGGTGAGTCACACTCCCTATCCTTCAACCAGTAGCAGTGAACTGTAACTCCCTCCGAGGCTTCCCTCATACACAGTCATTACATCTCAAAGTGATGGTACATGCTCTCCACATATCCCAGAACCCTTTGCCAGTCTGGTCCTCCAGCCCTCAGCATCTCCTCCATGGTCTGTAAAACACATAGGACTTCAATACGGCAGCATCTCATTCACTATTGGGTTTTCATACAAGCATACAATGTTGACACGAACACAGCTTCTGATTAACAGAGACTCGACTCACAAGTAATGTTGTGATTCCAACATTCTCTCCAGTCTTAAATGCCAGGCTGAGGTTCTCCCTCTATGGATAAAAGAAGTAGCACCATGTTTGACAGGCTAATCAATAGGTGTGTGTGCAATGCATGCAAGTGTGCTATGCATGTGTGTGTTACCCACCTTGCTGTCAGGGCTAAGGGTGCAGTAGGGGATGTGTGAGGGGAGGTAGGTGTGGTACAGAGCACAGAAGGCCAGACCATCTGCCCAGCTACTGCTGAAGTTAGTGATGTCAATATTCTGTAAATAGAGTGAGCGGGGGCAGAAAAAGGGTCAAGAAACTATCCTAATGAGCATTTACTGATTACATATGGAATGTTCAACATTCTCTTTACCTCAGTCTCCAAGCGTCCTTTCTCCAGACCCTGTTCAAAAACAAAAACATTGTGTTACAGTACCTTGTAGCCCTGAGTGCGGTTCTGACACCAGCGCAGCAGAGAGTTCCTCTTGGAGCCGCCATGCCGGCGTAGCAGCAGACTGAAGCCATCCTGAGACCTGGTCTTAGAAGCCTTGTTAGGGGGCAGGTCTGTCAGGGCAGAGTTGTACTGGTTCAATGCTTCCTCCTGTATCCCTGTAAAACACACAAATGATAGTAGAATGTATTTTACCTGCTACATTACTGATCACAGGGTCATGGTAGTACGAACGCACTGAAATATGGTTGATTGGGGAAAACAAACACACCTGTGTGAGTGCTGGACCAGCTGTCTTGCCTTTCTCTTTTTCCTCTGGTTTGGCTTTGGTTCTGAAATGAGAACATAGATAATATCTATTCATACGCTATTACATACATTTTATTGTTGTTCCTCAATATTTCAAAAACATGTGAAGACGTAAGTCGATCACCAAACACATTCTAACTATTGCAATGACGCCACCTGCTGGAATAGTAATGGTTATATATTTGCAGGGTTATGACACACAGACTAGCAGTTGGACCCCAAATTCTATGTGGTCTACCTTGAATGTAGACCCAACTATTGTGGCAGTATTGGACTGGGATGTTCCATTCTGTGCAGTGGGAGTGTCTGAAGACGCGGGTAGTCTGGAAAGGCTTCTGTGAAATCATGGAATGCCCTTTGATATTACTGGATGAACTCAACTCACACACTGATCAGAGAAGAACCATTTGTTGTTCAGCTCATCAGGGGTCAGACATGACAGCAAAGCGAACAATTGTTGAAACACTTTATTCTCAGCTTTCACCTTCAGTACTAGTAGTAAAATAAGTTAACATGGTTCTTTACAAATCCATGTCCTTAAGTGTCCTGCCTGAACGTCACTTCCATTCCAACAACCGCTCAACCCTCCATACAACGATTTGTCTGATTATGCAACTCTGTTCATGATTTACAAATTATGGCAGTCAAAAATCAGTCTGGATTTACAGTTGAAGTGGGAAGTCTACATACACTTAGGTTGGAATCATTAAAACTAGTTTTTCAACCACTCCACAAATTTCTTGTTAACAAACTATAGTTTTGGCAAGTCGGTTAGGACATCTACTTTGTGCATGACACAAGTAATTTTTCCAACAATTGTTCACAGACAGATTATTTAACTTATAACTCACTGTATCACAATTCCAGTGAGTCAGAAGTTTACATACACTAAATTGACTGTGCCTTTAAAACAGCTTGGAAAATGTCAGAAAATGTCATGACTTTAGAAGCTTCTGATAGGCATCATGGGTCAATTGAAGGTGTACATGTGGATGTATTTCAAGGCCTACCTTCAAACTCAGTGCCTCTTTGCTTGACATCATGGGAAAATCAAAAGAAATCAGCCAAGACGTCAGAAAAAAAAAATGTAGATCTCCACAAGTCTGGTTCATCCTTGGGAGCAATTTCCAAACGCAGTAAGGTACCACGTTCATCTGTACAAACAATAGTACGCAAGTATAAACACCATGGGACCACGCAGCCGTCATACCGCTCAGGAAGGAGACGCGTTCTGTCTCCTAGAGAAGAACGTACTTTGGTGCGAAAAGTGCAAATCAATCCCAGAACAACAGGAAAACAAGGACCTTGTGAAGATGCTGGATGAAACAGGTAAACAAGTATCTATATCCACAGTAAAAACAAGTCCTATAATCGACATAACCTGAAAGGCAACTCAGCAAGGAAGAAGCCACTGCTCCAAAACCGCCAGAAAAAAAGCCAGACTACGGTTTGCAACTGCACATGGAGACAAAGATTGTACATTTTGGAGAAATGTCCTCTGGTCTGATGAAACAAAAACAGAACTGTTTGGCCATAATGACCATCGTTATGTTTGGAGGAAAAAGGGGGATGCTTGCAAGTCGAAGAACACCATCCCAACCGTGAAGCACGGGGGTGGCGCTTTGCTGAAGGAGGGACTGGTGCACTTAGCAAAATAGATGGCATCATGAGGTAGGAAAATGATGTGGATATATTGAAGCAACATCTCAAGACATCAGTCAGGAAGTTAAAGCTTGGTCGCAAATGGGTCTTCCAAATGGACAATGACCCCAAGCATACTTCCAAAGTTGTGGCAAAATGGCTTAAGGACAACAAAGTCAAGGTATTGGAGTGGCCATCACAAAGCCCTGACCTCAATCCCATAGAAAATGTGTGGGCAGAACTGAAAAAGCGTGTGCGAGCAAGAAGGCCTACAAACCTGACTCAGTTACACCAGCTCTGTCAGGAGGAATGGGCCAAAATTCACCCAACTTATTGTGGGAAGCTTGTGGAAGGCTACCCAAATTGTTTGACCCAAGGTAAACAATTTAAAGGCAATGCTACCAAATACTAATCGAGTGTATGTAAACTTCTGTCCCACTGGGAATGTGATGAAAGAAATAAAAGCTGAAATAAATCACTCTACTATTATTCTGACATTTCACATTCTTAAAATAAAGTGGTGATCCTAACTTTCCTAAGACAGGGAATTTTTACTAGGATTAAATGTCAGGAATTGTGAAAAACTGAGTTTAAATGTATTTGGCTAAGGTGCATGTAAACTTCCGACTTCAACTGTAGCTAGAATAGCCAGCTATATAAAATCATGGACATTAACATTCATTTAAGTTCATGTATAGTTGAAATCCTTCAAACAGGTAGTCATCCTGGTACTCACCTTGACCTCTCCTGTGCGAGCATCCGCCCCGTCTCCCTCACATCACGCCCCTCTCCACTCCTCTCCTCATTGGTCACCTTCATCAAGTACCGGTTGGCGACGACCTTAGTGTCCGTCCTAGCCTCTTCCACAACCACATTCTTATTCACTTCTTCCTGGCTCCTCTTCCCCATCTCTTCATCTCCTCCTTGGCCCACCCTGCTGATTCCCCTCTCCCTGCCCCGGTGGCTTCCCTCCTGGGGCTCAGGTGTGCTGATCTCCCCAGTGGTACTCTCCTTGCCCTGGGTCTTGGCCTGTCCTGGCCCCTGGTTCTGGGTGAGGTTGGCCAGTCTCTGCCTGCTCTCCTTAAGCTCTCTTCTCAGGATGACCAGCTGCCCATCAGTCTCTTTCCATCTCTGCTGGGCAGCCGCCAGCTCTCGCTCTGTATCTTTCTGAGCCGTTCTGAGCACGCCCAGCTCCTCTTCGGCCTCGGCCCTCAGCCGGTCGGCCACCGCTACTGCCACCTGCAGGTCAGACTGAAACTGCTGCCACTCCCCTCTCTCAGTCTGCAGAAAGGAAGACAGTGACAATTATCTACTATGAAGAACAATCCATAGGTTGAATTGGGTGTGTTAGGGCTGGGCTGAAACAAACATACACATGGTCAAAAGTATGTGAACACCTGCTCATCGAACATCTTATTCCAAAATTATGGGCATTAATATGGAGTCCCCTTTTTGCTGCTCTAACAGCCTCCACACTTCTGGGAAGGCCTTCCACTAGATGTTGGAACATTGCTGCGGGGACTTGCTTCCATTCACCCACAAGAGTTAGTTAGGTCTGGTTCGCACTCTGCGTTCCAATTCATCCCAAAGGTGTTCGATGGGGTTGAGGTCAGTGCTCCGGCTGGCCAGTCAAGTTCTTCCATACCGATCTCGACCAACCACTTCTGTATGGACCTCGCTTTGTGCACGGGGGCATTGTAATGCTGGAACAGGAAACGGCCTTCCCCAAAATGTTGCCACAAAGTTGGAAGCACAGAATTGTCTAGAATGTCATTCTATGCTGTAGCGTTAAAATGTCCCTCCATCTGAGTCAACTACTCACAACATTTTATGCACTGCTAGCTAGCTTTAGCTTATGCTTTCAGTACTAGATTAATTCTCTGATTGGGTGGACAAGATGTCAGTTCAACCTGCAAGAGCTCTAATAAGTTGGAATACACCCTCTGGAAGTTGTCATCATTACTGTGTAAGTCTATGGAAGGGGATGAGAATGATGAGCCTCCTAGGTTTTGTATTGGAGTCAATGTACCCAGAAGAGGACATAATCTAGCTGTCCTCCAGCTATACCATGGTGCTACCCTACAGAGTGCTGCTGAGGCTACTGTAGACCTTTGCAAAACTGTGTTTTAATCAATTATTTGGTGACGTGAATATATTTAGTATAGTTTCAACTAAAAAGGACAACTCCCCTTCCTCATCTGAGCAGTGGAGGCTCCTACATATAGTACCAGTCAAAAGTTTGGACACAAGGGTTTTTCTTAATTTTTACTATTTTGTACATTCGAGAATAATAGTGAAGACGTCAAAACTAGGAAATAACACAAATGGAATCATGTAGTAACCAAAAAGTGTTAAACAAATCCAAATATATTTAAAATTTTAAATTCCTCTGGTCTGATGAAACAAAAATAGAACTGTTTGGCCATAATGACCATCGTTTTGTTTGGAGGAAAAATGGGGAGGCTTGCAAGCCAAAGAACACCATCCCAACCGTGAAGCACAGGGGTGGCAGCATCACGCTGTGGGGGTGCTTTGCTGAAGGAGGGATTGGTGCACTTCAAAATAGATAACATCATGAGAAAGGAAAATGTGGATATATATTGAAGCAACATCTCAAGACATCAGTCAGGAAGTTAAAGCTTGGTCGCAAATGGGTCTTCCAAATGGACAATGACCCCAAGCATACTTCCAAAGTTGTGGCAAAATGGCTTATGGACAACAAAGTCAAGGTATTGGAGTGTCCATCACAAAGCCCTGACCTCAAACCCTTAGAAAATGTGTGGGCAGAACTGAAAAAGCGTTTGCGAGCCAGGAGGCCTACAAACCTGACTCAGTTACACCTGCTCGGTCAGGAGGAATGGGCCAAAATTCACCCAACTTATTGTGGGAAGCTTGTGGAAGGCTACCCGAAACATTTGACCCAAGTTAAACAATATAAAGGCAATGCTACCAAAGAATAATTGAGTGTATATAAACTTCATTTCCACTGGGAATGTGATGAAAGAAATAAAAGCCGAAATAAATCACTCTATTATTTTGACATTTCACATTCTTAAAATAAAGTGGTGATCCTAACTGACCTAAGACAGGGAATTTTTACTCGGATTAAATGTCAGGAATTGTGAAAAACAGTTTAAATGTATTTGACTAAAGTGTATGTAAACTTCCGACTTCAACGGTGTGTGTATATATATACATATATATCCTCCTAATGTTGTGTCGCTTCAAGACCAGATTGATCTCAGTTTGTCTGTCAGAGTAGCCACTCATTTAGGTGGTATTAAAAAAAGATTCAGCTAATGTCTCCTGTCATGTAAATGACGTAGAATGGCATGAAATGCATTTTTTAAAGGCAGATTTTTTCTAAGACTAAAATCAAAATCCCCATGTGTGGAAATCCTAAAAACGCCTCTGCTCAACTGTAGCCTACGCCACATTGCCAAAGATGTCTTAATCAGGCCCTGTCTGCCAGCATCACATCATACACAGCACCTCTAGAGACTATACGATTTAAATGATTAAATGTCCATTTGGCCTTCATAAACTAACAGCTGGATGGGATGAGACAGAGGCAAGTCGTAGCAAGTTTAGAGGAGTGGATCTAGCGAAGCAAATGAGCCACATCGAGACCTGTGCAAACACGTTGCTGTAAACAGCCCTGGCCTCATTCAGGTGCACTGGCTCAGATCCACTAACCTGGAATGTGTGACTTGTTTACAGCTCTTACTCCAAAGGGGCTCACTGAGGTTATTGCTGAATTTCTAATGAATCAAACAAGTTCAACACAGGGAGAGGAACTCATACCACAGCAATGCAGCAGATCATCACATACAGTAAACTCACGAGAAAGGGTGGATACAAAAGATACCAATACCAGATTGCGACGCAAAGTGGCTTCGTCAACTAACATGCTAACCAAACTGGCCGCGCTGCGTGCGCAAGCATAGCAAAATAAACCAAACAGCTTAAACGAGTATGCATAGCCAAGCCTTAAAATAGAACGGATCAACTCTATGCGAAGGAGATGTGTCGTGCTACATGAGGAAAATGGTGGGTACACCAGATACTGACTGGTTCTGATCCACGACCCTACTTTTTTTATTTTATGCATATCTGTATTCCCAGTCATGTGAAATACGGTGTATTCGGAAAATATTCAGACCTCTTGACTTTTTCCACATTTTATTACATTACAGCCTTATTATGAAACGGATTAAATTGTTTTTCCTCAATCTACACACAATACCGCATAATGACAAAGCAAAAACAGGTTGTTTTTAGAATGTTAGGCAAATGTACAAAAATAAAAACAGAACCATTCAGACCCTCTGCGACAAGACTCAAAATTGAGCTCAGCTGCATCCTGTTTCCATTGATCATCCTTGAGATGTTTCTACAACTTGATTGGAGTCCACCTGTGGTACATTCAATTGATTGGACATGATTTGGAAAGGCACACACCTGTCTATATAAGGTCCCACAGTTGACAGGGCATGTCAGAGGAAAAACCAAGCCATGAGGTCGAAGGAATTGTCCGTTGACCACCGAGACAGGATTGTGTCGAGGCACAGATCTGGGGAAGGGTACTAAAACATTTCTGCAGCTTTAAAAAGGTACCCCAAGAAGACAGTGGCTTCCATCATTCTTAAAATGGAAGAAGTTTGGAATCACCAAGACTATTACTAGAGCTGTCCGTCCGGCCAAACTGAGCAATCGGGGAGAAGAGCCTTGGTCAGGGAGGTTGACCAAGAACCCGATGGCCACTGACAGAGCTCCAGAGTTCCTCTCTGGAGATGGGAGAACCTTCCAGAAGGACAACCATCTCTGCAGCACTCCACCAAATCAGGCCTTTATGGTAGAGTGGCCAGACAAAGGCCAATCCTCAGTAAAAGGCACATGACAGCCCGCTTGGAGTTTGCCAAAAGGCACCTAAAGGACTCTCAGACCATGAGAAACAAGATTCTCTGGTCTGATGAAACCAAGATTGAACTTTTTGGCCTGAATGCCAAGCGTCACATCTGGAGGAAACCTAGCACCATCCCTACAGTGAAGCATGGTGGTGGCTGCATCATGCTGTGGGGATGTTTTTCAGCGGCAGGTACTGGGAGACTTGTCAGGATCGAGGGAAATATGAACGGAGCAAAGTATAGAGAGATCCTTGATTTAAAACCTGCTCCAGAGCGCTCAGGACCTCAGACAGTGGCGAAGGTTCTCCATCCAACAGGACAACGAACCTAAGCACACAGCCAAGCCAACGCAGGAGTTGCTTCGGGGCAAGTCTCTGAATGTCCTCGAGTGGCCCAGCCAGAGCCCGGACTTGAACATCTCTGGAGAGACCTGAAAATAGCTGTACAGTGACGCTCCCATCCAACCTGACAGAGCTTGAGAGGATCTGCTGAGAAAAACTCCCCAAACACAGGTGTGCCAAGCTTGTAGCGTCATACCGAAGAAGACTCAAGTCTGTAATCGCTGCCAAGGGTGCTTCAACAAAGTACTGAGTAAAGGGTCTGAATACTTATGCAAATATGATGTTTTTTTATTTGAAATACATTTGCAAAAATGTGTCTGTCATTATGGGTATTGCTTGTAGATTGATGGGGAACATTTTATAGTAAGGCTGTAACGTAACAACATTTTGAAAAAGTCAAGGGGTCTGAATACTTTCCGAAGGCACCGTACATATTAGGACCGAATGACTTTAATTGACTGATTTCCTTATAAAATCTTTGAAATTATTGCATGTTGTGTTTATCTCTTTTGTTCAGCGTAATACAGATGGTTCACAGTTGGTTTTGCTATTTTAACTTGCGTGTCACGAACGTGTCCGGTGGGGATAGACAAAAATCGGCGGACGCAAGCGCGGAGCCGGATTAGTCAGCGTGTTAACATACCAGTAGACTTCCGCCATGTTTTCTTCACATATCTTTTTCTATTGAGTGCAGATGCAGGAGAGGAGACCAGGTGAGAACGCCACTACTGACAAACGTACACCCTGAGAGCATGCCCTAGCTCTGGACATGCACAAACACTGCCCTGTGGATAAAAGGTATAAACTAAAACAGAGGCTCTCAAGCAGAGTTGCTGAGCCAAAAGGTAAAATGATAAGGACCACTGAGAAAAGCTGTTGAGAGCAGCCGAAATACAGCACTATCCAGTTACCAAACATGCAACGGCACAAAGTAACATGCACAGATGGAATCAGTGCAGAATGGGTGTGTGAACATTGCAATGTGACCCCGCAGAGAAATGTGGGAGTGTGGAGGAGTGGAGGGGTTGCCTTGTTTGGTAATTAAATGAAGAATGGATAGAGACGCAGAGGAGGCGAGACTGGAGCCAGCTCGTTTCCTCATCTGACCAGCGACTCTAGACCACAGCTGGGTTCTATTATGTCGTCATTGGACGGACACACACACACACACACACACACACACACACACACACGCGAGAGCATATTCTCTTTCACTCACACACCTCTCCTCGGTCTTTTCTCTTCCAACACAACCACAAAGTGAAGTTCACCGCTCTCTCTAACAAGGTAAACTTTAGAGCACGGACAACCACTGAACAACCCGTTCTTACATTCTTTGATTCAAAGCCTCAGAGTTTAAACTGCCTTATGGCAGTAGACACAAAGTGCTTTTTATTAGTACACATGATGCAACTCATAATGCCAGATGGGAGACAAGAACACAATGGGAAACCATTAGACTAAACCACCCCGTCCTTTACTAGCCTATGATCTGCATCCTGCCTGTACAGCTAACTAACTGTCAGTGTGTCCAAATATGGCACGTCTTAGATGGGAAACAGGAGGGGGCACTCCTCACACAGAGAGATAACACTGTTGATTCTCCCTTAGACACACACATACTCCCTCTCGGGAATCCCTAGTGATCCCCCACAGGCACAGACTCGTATGCACCGACACATGCCGCATAGTCTCTCCAGGAGGGTTGTGGTTATATCTCAGCTGGTGTATGTGTGAGAGAGAAAGAGAACCATCCATCTGTCCCCAAGCCTCCATTCACTTCCACACCCAGACTCCCTAATGCATACTTGAGTCTGTGTCCCCACTCGCCATGGGTTTTCTGCAACTTTCTACACTCACTTGGGTGTATTGAACAACCAGTTCCCATACTCATCAAGAGACCAGCTCAGTTCTTTAACAGCAGTCCCTACAAGGCCTGTGGATACACTCACCCACACTAGACACATCTAGATCAAAGACAGTGCTTCTATCCCCCCACACACACGATATCTAACTTCTCCCCAGCCGCAACCATTTATTTTGCATTGCAAATTTGACACACAACCTTCATTTGGCATGTAAACATATTCAACCTCAGTTTTCAGAGCCAAAACCAGCTCAATCCTGGAAATCTGCAGCACTGTCCAACTGGAACTGATCCCAGAGCAGATCTGAGAGCTATTTAATCCACGGGAAAAGATCAGCCCACCTACCCAACCACACAGACAGGCGCAATAGACAGGGAAAGAGATCGGGTGGATGGACGGGACATTGGTTTGGTGAGAAGGAGGAGTGGACGGAAAGGACAGGAAAGAGGGGCTAGACAGGGAAAACGAAGGGCAGAGGTGGGATCAGGAGGGAGCAACAGTTGTGAGGTCGTTTGAGTGTCTGTGCTGAGAGAGGGAGGTGTGAGAAGTGGCCCCTCAGATGTCCAGAGAGAAAGCGTGGAACAAGAGAGCGGCACGGGAGCGAGAGAGTGCGAGACAGCGGCAAGAGAGCGCTGCACAGGAGCGCGAGAGAGCGGCACGGGAACAAGAGAGCGGCATGGGAGCAAGAGCACGCTCTCAGTCAAGTGCCGCTCACTCCCATGCCGCGAGAAAGCGTCGTGGGAGCGAGAGGCACAAGAGCGCGAGAAGGCGTCGCGGGAGCGCGAGAGAGAGCGGCGCGGGAGAGCGAGAGAGCGGCGCGGGAGAGCGGCGCGGGAGAGAGAGCGAGAGTGCGGCGCGGGAGTGCGGCACGGGAAAGCGAGCGAGCGGCACGGGAAAGCGAGAGGGAGCGAGCGAGCGGCACGGGAAAGCGAGAGGGAGCGAGCGAGCGGCACGGGAAAGCGAGAGGGAGCGAGCGAGCGGCACGGGAAAGCGAGAGGGAGCGGCACGGGAAAGCGAGAGGGAGCGGCACGGGAAAGCGAGAGGGAGCGGCACGGGAAAGCGAGAGGGAGCGGCACGGGAAAGCGAGAGGGAGCGGCACGGGAAAGCGAGAGGGAGCGGCACGGGAAAGCGAGAGGGAGCGGCACGGGAAAGCGAGAGGGAGCGGCACGGGGCGGAGAGCGGGAAAGCGAGAGAAAAGCCAACTGACATTTACTCATGAGGTACTG
Source organism: Salvelinus alpinus (assembly GCF_045679555.1). Classification (NCBI taxonomy): domain Eukaryota; kingdom Metazoa; phylum Chordata; class Actinopteri; order Salmoniformes; family Salmonidae; genus Salvelinus; species Salvelinus alpinus. Next base: position 78,023,551 of record NC_092094.1, read on the forward strand.
ACCTGGTGCACACTCTACACCTACTGTGATTATTATTTGACCCTGCTGGTCATCTATGAACGTTTGTTCTTCAAAATGTTCAATCTGGCTTTAATGGCCATGTACTCTTATAATCTCCACCCGACACATCCAGAAGAGGAGTTGTTCCTAGCCACCATGCCTCTACGTCTGCATTGCTTGCTGGCTTCTGTTTAACACTTTGTGACATCTGCTGATGTAAAAATGGCTTTATAAATACATTTGAATCAATAGTGTTTACCATTATTTTTTATGACTACCTCATCTCTGTACCTCACACATACAATTATCAGTCGAGCAGTGAATTTCAAACACAGATTCAACCACAAAGACCAGGGAGGTTTTCCAATGCCTCGCAAAGAAAAGCACACATTGGTAGATGGGGTAAAAAAATAAATAGACAATGAATATCCCTTTGAGCACGGTGAAGTTATTAACTACACTGTGGATGGTGTATCAATACACCCAGTCACTACAAAGATACAGGCGTCCTTCCTAACTCAGTTGCCAGAAAGGAAGGAAACCACTTAGGGATTTTACTATGAGGTCAATGGTGACTTTAAAACAGTTAGAGTTTAATGGCTGTGATAGTAGAAAACTGAGAATGGATAAACAACATTGTAGTAACGCCACAATACTAACCTAATTGACAGCGTAAAATATTCCAAAACATGCATCCTGTTTGAATTAAGCACTAAAGTAAAACTGCAAAAAATGTGGCAAAGAATACAAAGCATTATCTTGGGGGAAAAACCAACACAGCACTTCAGGGATACTCCAGGCAGAGCAAAAATGTACTTGGTGGTACATTAACCAAGAGCGTTTAGGAACCACTGACCTAAAACAAGGCCAAATATACACTGGAGTTGCTTACCAAGACGACATTGAATGTTCCTGAGTGGCCTAGTTAGTTTTGACTTGAATCGGCTTGAAAATCTATGGCAAGACATGAAAATAAATGGATGTCTAGCAATGATCTACAACAAACTTAACAGAGATTGAAGATTTTTATTTTATATGTGAAAATATTGTACAATCCAGGTGTGCAAAGCCCTTACCCAGAAAGACTCACAGCTGAAATCACTGCCAAAGGTGAGCCTAACATGTATTGACTCAGGGGCGTCAATACTTATGTATATTAGATATTTCTGCATTTCATAAAATTTGCTAAAATGTCTAAAAACATGTCACTGTGTCCTTATCGGGTATTGTAAGTAGATGAGCAAGAAAATCAATTAAATCAATTTTGAATTCAGGCTGTAACACTACTAAATGTGGACTAAGCCAAGGGGTATGAATACTTTCTGAAGGCACTGTATGTATATACTGTATGTATATACAGTATGTACAGTTTGTGTGTGTGCATAAAGGGGAGATCAAGATTATCTCAGAGCATTTTCTCCTTGACTTCTCAGGAGGGGTCTAGGACAGGAAGAGGCCATTTAGCAGGACTGCGTCTCCCAGAGGCCCTTGCTCTGTTTCATTTCTGGGTGGAGATGACAGGATGTCTTTTGTTGTTATCTCCTGAGCTAAGAGGTTACATGCGGTAAACCCCAGCCGCAACCTCTACCTCTGGGATTGTGTAATTTCCTGTTTATGTTTCTAAACTTATCCACCAAAAACTCTCCCCAATACACCTCTCCAAGTACAATAAACAAAAATACAGTATAAGTCGGAAGTTTACATACACTTAAGTTGGAGTCATTAAAACTCGTTTTTCAAGCACTCCACACATTTCTTGTTAACAAACTATAGTTTTGGCAAGTCGATTAGGACATCTACTTTGTGCATGACACAAGTCATTTTTCCAACTATTGTTTCCAGACAGATTATTTCACTTAATCACAATTCCAGTGGGTCAGAAGTTTACATACACTAGTTTACATACACTAAGTTGACTGTGCCTTTAAACAGCTTGGAAAATTCCAGAAAATGTCATGGCTTTAGAAGCTTCGGATAGGCTAATTGACATCATGAGTCAATTGGAGGTGTACATGTGGATGTATTTCAAGGCCTACCTTCAAACTCAGTGCCTCTTAGCTTGACATCATGGGAAAATCCAAAGAAAATCAGCCAAGACATCAGAAAAAAATTGTAGACCTCCACAAGTCTGGTTCATCCTTGGGAGCAATTTCCAAACGCCTGAAGGTACCACGTTCATCTGTACAAACAATAGTACGCAAGTATAAACACCATGGGTCCACGCAGCCGTCATACCGCTCAGGAAGGAGACGCGTTCTGTCTCCTAGAGATGAATGTACTGTGTTGCGAAAAGTGAAAATCAATCCCAGAACAACAGCAAAGGGCCTTGTGAAGATGCTGGATGAAACAGGTACAAACCTATCTATATCCACAGTAAAACAAGTCCTATATCGACATGGAAGAAGCCACTGCTCCAAAACCGCCATAAAAAAAAACAGACTACGGTTCGCAACTGCACATGGGGACAAAGATTGTACTTTTTGGAGAAATGTCCTCTGGTCTGATTAAACCCCAAAACATTGTTTGGCCATAACGATCAGGAAAAAGGGGGACTGACTTAAGACAGGACATTTTTACTAGGATTAAATGTCAGGAATTGTGAAAAACTGAGTTTAAATGTATTTGGCTAAGGTGTATGTAAACCTCCGACTTCAACTGTAAATGCAAAATGTAAAGTGTGGTCCCATGTTTCCTGAGCTGAAATAAAAGATCCCAGAAATGTTCAATATGCACAAAGCTTATTTCTCTAAAATGTTGTGCACACATTTTTTATATCCCTGTAAGTAAGCATTTCTCCTTTGCCAAGATAATCCATTCACCTTACAGGTGTGGCATATGAAGATTCTGATTAAACAGCATGATCATTACACAGGTGCACCTTGTGTGTGGCACAATTAAAGACCACGCTAAAATGTGCAGTTTTGTCAAACACCACAATGCCACAGATGTCTCAAGTTGAGGGAGTGTGCAATTGGCATGCTGACTGCAGGAATGTCCACCAGAGTTGTTGCCAGAAAATTGAATGTTAATTTCTCTACCATAAGCCGCCTCCAATGTCATTTCAGATAATTTGGCAGTACGTCCAACCAGCCACACAACCGCAGACCACGTGTTTGGCGTTGTGTGGGCAAGCAGTTCGCTGATGTCAATGTTGTGAACAGAGTGCCCCATGGTGGCGGTGGGGTTACAGTATGGGCAGGCATAAGCTACGGACAACGAACACAATTGCATTTTATCGATGGCAATTTGAATGCCCAAAAATACAGTGACAAGATCCATTGAGAGGACAATTGTGCATATCTATACGCTCAGTCATGTGAAATCCATAGATTAGGGCCTAAAGAATGAATTTATTTCAATTGACTGATTTCCTCAAATGAACTGTAAATCAGTAAAATCAATGAAATTGTTGCATGTTGCATTTATATTTTTATTCATTATACTTAGACAAATGCTAAATAAAGAATAGTAGCAACACCTAAAGCAAAGTAGTTGTACAACCTAAAAACACACATGGGCTTCGTTCTTAGATTAAAGGAAGGGAATCTGTCATGTTCCATTGTCTGAGTTTGTAGCAATGATGACCCTCGCTCCACATCTGTTTGTGCTTTAGCCAACTCTTCTCTGCAGTGTTCCTTTGTTGTCATGCCAAAGGTAGTCCATGGCATGACAACAATAGTTAGAAGAATTGGCTAAAGCACAAGTCGATCTGGGACTAGGCTAAAGCTGAAGGGTTACAGTATGTATAATCTGTTTCCTGATTTGGAAACAGGTCAGTTCATTGTTTACTGGAATGTCTTGTTAATATTTCTCACCTGCATGGTCTCCCTCAGACTCTGGACCTCTACGGTCAACTTCTGACGTTCCACCAGCAGATGCTTCAATACATCTAATAGATGGGGAGTGAGAAAAAGAAAGTGAGAGAGAGGAGAAGAGAAAAATATGTGTTTGTTCAGAGGTATGAGATCGTGCATTTCAGAAATATGTCATTGTGGGATTATTTTAGGCATTGCTAGAAAGAGGGTCTGTTAATGTCTACGTACAGTATGTGCTGCTCTTACCCGCGCTGCTCAGTGCAGCATACTGACTGGGGCTGAGACCCAGTGCTGACCTACACTCCTCCACCAGTCTCTCCAGCTCTCCCTGGTTGTCTGCCGTCCTATGGACCTCCAGCATGGATGTGCTCAGCCCACTGTCCTTTTCCTTCCAGCTATGCTCAGAGGGGCTGACCGGGCCGGCTGAAAACAAGGGGCTATCCAGAGATGGAGGACTCTTGGTGGGGCTAATCGTTGAGCTATTCCCCTGGGATACAGGACTCCTGGGAGTAGAGCAGGTGGGGCCTCCATTAAGCCCCATCACAACCTGCCTTTCAGGCGCTGCTGCATCACTTCCTGTCTTGCCCTGCAGGGAGATAAACCCAGGACCAATCACAGAGTAGCCTGGGCTGACAGGCAGGGAGGGTAGTAGTCTCTTCCCACTTAGGGCTGGAGCTGGGGCCGGAGCTGTGGCTGGGACCGGCTGGCCTGGTGTAGAGGGTGTGATCTGAGTGAGAGCAGGCAGGGTGGAGGTCACTGGAGAAGTAGGGGGGGTGTGAAACACATCCAAGTTGGGCCCTGGAGAGAATAAGAGCAACAACGCAAAAGTGTGAGTAAGAGACACAGCCAACGAGAGTGTGAGAGATTGAGTGCAGTGGTCACTGGTTGGGCATGTATCGTGTGATGGCATGCAAAGCTGCCAGGATGACTAATCCAGACCATCAACCCCCCACAATACTCAGGCTGTCATTCTCAGGATGAATGGGCCATTGCTTGTCAGGAGACACACATTCCTCTGCTCTGTGCTGCTGATCTATACCACCACTGACCCTAAGTCCTCCTTTGTTCTTGGTTTAAACAGATATTCTCTAAGCTTAATGGATATCATTCCTGATAGAGTTCAACAATACAAGTTATGGAAAGTGATGCATCATAATCAGGTCAATCTAACCCACAGCAAATTCAGTGACTGGCCGTAACTTCCCACTTCACCCGCTGCCTTCTATTCACCCATTCCAAGCCATAATGTGTGTGTCCGCCAGCATTAGGCTTACCATGATTAATCCATTTCAGTTGTGCTGAGCCGGGGAATTCTGCAGATTCATCACAGCTTGGGTAGCAAAGCCTGACAAATCGCAAGGGGACGCGAGGAGAATGACCACCGAGCAACACACACACAGGAACCAAGCCAAGATTCCTACCCCCTGACCCACACACACTCTGGAGATTGGGGAACACAAATGGAGAGATGGATCCAGTCTCTCCTCACTCCCTCTTGTCTCATTCCTTCTCTCTATTAATGCCTCTCTCTGTCCATCCCCATTCGGTCTTTTCACCATTGACTAAAAGCTGAAATAGGTATGTGAGCATCCCGCCGGGTATGCTGTCTGATCTCTGAAGGAAGAGTCAAAATACTTCAGAGACAGCTGTTCAGCACATCAGGAGGGTTGACAGGTTAAGTGAGGAGTGAGTGTGTGTGTGTGTGTGTGGGGGGGGGGGGGGGGGGGGGTACCTGTGGGTCCATGGCAGTCCTTGCTGGAGAAGTTACCCATGATGCAGTGGGAAAGTAGACAACACACCAGTGGCCCTGGCCTTTATTGGCTCTCTCTGTCTGGACAGAGCTGAGGCTGCAGAGGAGACCTGCACAACAAATCAGTACGATTAATCATCTCTAATATGGCACCGCACAATTACGTAATGTTCCACAAGGGAAATGATGCACCAATGAATAACATCCCGCACACAGCAATTCTCAAAACCCCTCGATATAGACACCAATCTATATTAAAAGTGATTAGAGAAGTATGCCCAGTGAGAGAGAGAGAGAGAGAGAGAGAGAGAGAGAGAGGACATGAGTGTACATCCAGACTAAACATTAGATAGACATCTTAGTTCTGCACCATGTTCATTTGAATTGTTCACCACCTTCGGGGAAAAACAAAAAGTCTGCAACAAACCAAAGCACATTTTAGTGAGGGATAGAACAGATGACAATATAATCCCACAACTCCATTTTAGTAGCTTTAATAAAACAGTGCCCGTATCATGAATTTGGTCGTCTAATCTGTCAGTGAGATCTGTCCAAAGCGTGCCAATACGTGACTGAGGAGCTGGCGGTTCTCAACTTTAATTATTCTCATTTGTAGCCGACTAATGACGGAGATCATTCAAACCTCAGTGGCTTTGGGCGTTTGCATTGATCTCCCATGTTAAATATACACGCAAGCCCATTTCAATATCTAAATTGGATGATTGATAGCCAAACGAAGTTGAATGCATGTAGCCCTAGAGTTACAGAACCGCACCTTCCCCTAAAATGAATTTATAGGCGCAACTCAGTCGTCCCATCAAAAATACTAAAACTCAACTTATATATTTATACAAGGAAGGAGAAGAGAAAACATTTCGTTTTTCTACCAACACGAAACCCGTCACAAAGAAATGTGAAAGTTGGCTGAGACATACGTCTTTCTATCCAAACTGCGACGCATTTATCAAGCTTTATAATCAGAGAAAAAATAAACTGTAGGCCTACACACCCTTTAAACTTTAAGGTATAATTATTTATTTGTATCCCTTTCTTTTCCTCCTCGTGCAAATATAATCAATTGTATCTCCTCCTCACCTACCTTCCCGCTGTAGCCTACCGCGGACTGGATCTGTCCTCTTTGTCAATGCGGGGAGTGCGTACCACGAAAGAGGAAGAAGTAGCCAAACGCACAAACTCCGCTTGTTCAAGGTGAAGTAGACCTATACACTCTTGTTTCTCTCGTGAGAACCCCCAATATGTAATGTGACAAGTATTTTTTAACAGAACTTAATGCATCTTCATCAACTTTATCTAACTTTCATCCATTCTGCTCTGATACAGTAAGCGCTCAGTTCTGGCCATGGCCACTAGGAGCATAATTGCGCTCTTCTATTTGCATGCAATAGTGATTGGTCGTTCGCGAACGGATCTTTTTGGTGAACGCAGGGAAAAGAATAGCATCGGTGAAAGAGACGTTAATTTGGCTCCCTGATTTGCATACTGCTACTACTGCTTTTTGAGCTCAAAACAACGTTTTTCTGTAGATAAATGACCAAATAATTATCGAAAGACAGTGAATTCTCACTGCAGACAATGAATAGTGGGGATGGAGAGTTGTCAATCTGGTCCACGTTGATGTTTTGTGCATAAAAAATGTAGTTCCTATTTTTTGCAGGCCATCTAATAATTTGGCCAGGTAAAATTGTATTTGAACAACCATTTCACGATCTGACATAATGGTAGCCTACTTTTTGGGCTTTACATTAAAGATGTTTTAAAAAAGCATGGTTCTAGGTAGATTTTTAAAGGGAAACTTACTGCTAGACACAATGTAGGGTGTTTTTCCAGTTCCCCTGCATAATTCTAATTGATGAGAGGGTGTTTCAGACATAATTATGCACTACAGCTGTGTTTTAGAATTTTCGAGCCGGTAGAGTTCAACCAATGACGTCATTGGTTGATTGATCCTGCTGTCAGATCTAAAACTGAATGGTCATGTTTTGTAGCAATTATTGTGTCTTTGTGTTTCGCAGATTGCACGATCACGCTAGCAGAGAGTAGATATGGTTTTCCTTGTTCAATAGAGCCATAGAGTACCACGGCATGAGTCATAATACCCATAAAACCTAGCGGTGAAACAGGGAAATGGTTCCAATCGTTTTTACACCATTCATTTTTCCCATAGGGGATTTTAGAAACATAAAAAATAAAGGCTGTGTTTCATGTAGACTTACCATGGTGTGACGTTTTGATAACCATATAAATCTCTCTTGGACAAGGTGACTTTTATCAAGACATCTTAGACATGCAAAACTACAAATCCCTGCAAGCTCCTGCACATCATCTCTAGCTGAAACCTTTGCTAAACAGGTATTGTCAATTTAAAGACAGTTCACAGAATTGTCAATTAAAAGAAATGTAGGCAATTTATTCATTACTATATTTAGCTAACGTTAGATAGTTAATCCAGAGATTCTTACCTTTGCCTTGATTCGGCAGTCTCATCCAGATCGCCATGGTAATTAGCATTTCATTTTTTCGGGTAAATTCAAGTTACTGGTTACTAGTTACTGGAGTTATGTTACCGTGCACTGTCTCGCCGAGATTGTTAAATAATTAACTACAATGGCTGCTTCTGATGATTCCTCTTTCCAAGATGAGCTGGATGACAATTATTATGTTTTTAATGTTCTATTAAACTGAAACATACAGCCCTATTTATTTGAGTTGGAATACATGGAAGAGGAGTTGAGACAGTGAGAGAAAAAAATTGCGAGACCAGCAAGCAGTGGGGACAGCTTAGACAAGTTAGTCCAGGACTCATGTGGGCAAATGACAAACTACTAAGTTGTTTTGCTGTCGGTAGCTAGCTAGCAATATGACCTCTCTTTTTACAGGAGGCAGAGTTGTTCAATACAGTACAATTTGGTGATACATTTGGCCATAACGGTACTTGCTAATACCACTACAAGCCAAGCTAGCCAAGTTTAGCTAGCTAGCTAACTGTGTTTGCCATACCTAAAATGTACTGCAATGTAATGTTATAGCTAGTTTGCTAAACTGGAGAATTGTTTTGATGATGATGGTAGAGGATAATGGAATGACTTTGGCTTTATATACTCCTATTAGTCTTCAGAAAACCCCCTTGACTTTTTCCACATTTTGTTGTGTTACAGTCTGAATTTTAAATTGAGATTTTTTTGTCACTGGCCTACTGTACACACAATACCCCATCACGTCAAAGTGTATTGTTCCCCCATACATTTTTTACAAATTAATAAAAAATGAACCCCTTTCTTAAGGCAAGCCTAAATAAGTTCAGTAGTAAACATTTGCTTAACAATTCACATAAGTTGCATGGACTCACTCTGTGTGCAATAATAGAGTTTGAGTAAAAATAGCATATTGTATGGATTATTTTCGCTATAACAAATACTCAGATGAAACATATTGTGCTATTTATCACAGACTACTTTGTGTCAAAGTTTAACAAGGACATTTGTTTTGAAACCATTTCAATTCTTTTTAATAGTGGTACAAAATAACATCTGTTGTGCTCCCGGTCAAAACTCACCGGTATGATTTTATGAGTAAAGAAAGGACATAGGCCCAAAACTACACATGAAAACTTTACCATATTACAAAATTAATGTCTGAACACATTAAAGAACAACAGTAACAATAACAGTATTACTAACAATAACAAAACATTCAAATCTGTCAATCAATTGTGGTTGCCTGTTGTGTGTTCTCATGCACCTGTTGGACATGCACCTGTTGTTGCATGTGCCTTGCAAATATATGCACTGCATTTATGGAACGTAATGCTCGTTTTGACATCTCTTGGTGCACACAGATCTCTTCCTTTTGTCTCTTCGGTCTCTGGTGGCCGTAGATCTTGCTTCTGGCCCTTGTATATCTCTAACCAATCCAGCAGAGGATGGTGTTGGAGGAAGGTGTTGGTGCCTTTGAATGAGGGGTGCCACCATGGCTTTCCCCAACTCTTCTCGGAATAGTCTCGTCTTGAAGAATTTCCCCTGCTTCCAGCCTGGATTCACCTCCATCCACGCCACAAACACGGTGTAGGCCGACACATCTATGATGTTGGAGAACACCACCATGAGCCAATGTGCCGTCATCCTCTTACAAGAGTATGTGCCAGTAACCTGCAAAAGTGCAACAATCAGTAAATAAAATAATGAGTACATACAAGTGATACTTCATGTCTTGCACAGTAACGTGAATAATTGTATTAAAGCGTTGTTTTAATTTATCACATCTAAAACATATTTACATATTCAAATGAATAGAATTGACTCCATACGATTAAAAAATTCAATGAGTATTTCACTAAACAACATGTCTTATTTTTATGGTGCAGATAAAACAATCTGATCATAGAGAAAAAGTACATGAGACTTGAAAGATAAAAAGTAACATACCTTAACATACCGACGAAGAGCATATGAGGTGAAGAAATTTTCCCCTGGAGACCTACAGTCATTTCCAGGACCACTCGCTTCCCCTGGTTCCTTTACGGGAACACCGTCAGAAGGTTTCCCGGTGTAAACCTGCATGTTCCAGGCATAACTTGTCCTGGCATCACATGCTGCCAATATCTTTATTCCATATTTAGACGGTTTGCTTGGCATGCACTGTTTGAATGGGCAGCGTCCCCTAAAAGCGACCAGACGCTCATCCACTGTGATGTCTGGACTTGGGTTATAGATGAGTGGCAGGCGCTCCACCCACTTGTGCCAAACCTCTCTGATCGCTGCCAGCTTGTCTTGTTGACGGCGGCCTGGTCTTGTATCACGGTTGTCGAAGCGAATCAACCGTGACAACACGTGAAATGTCTGGAGTGACATAGTGGCACCCAAAATTGCCTGACCAGACTCTATCCCATAAACTGGTGGTAGATTTGTTTCTGGATCTGAACACACCAGCCGAAATCAAGAGACCCACGTCTGCTTGGACGTCTGTCCGGTCTACCTCTTTCCAGTTGTCTGTGTAAACGCGTCTCCCCTCCAAGTTTGTCATGTTTATCGCTATAGTTTCGATTGACTCTGTCAGGAACAGTTCGAATCAGCGTATCTTGTTGGCCCTGGGGTCATCCTGATAACATTTTCAGCCGACAGCAGACCTCTCCTCTCAGCTGGGGATGAAGACCAGGACAAATTCCAATTCTTTGACCGGAATGTAGCAATAACCTCAGCAGGGCCCTCTTCCTCATCACTGGATTGTTCCACATCTTAAAAAATTATTATATAAAACACCATTATATACATATGTACAACAGCTAGCAATATCTATACCACAATGCAGTTATGAGCATACTAGGCACTCTATACTATACTACAACATCAGTCTAACTAAATATGGATGTTGTATTGGTTGAATGTTCCAGGCAGGTTCCAGAATGTTCTTCAGCTGGTGAACCTCTTCTTGTGGCAATGTTCTTCACCACCCACTGCTTAGACCTCTTGCAGAAGATTTGTATGTATGTACAGTACTGCAAGTCTCCTGGAAAGACATGAAGACTGATCATGAGAATGTGTAACCATACAATAAACCATGTTCATCTGTAAACAAGAAAGGGTACAGTAGACTGGTATGTGTTTTGTTACACTCAATAATGAGGCATTGAGATGGGCTGTTAGCAAAGATATAAAACATTTGAGGAGGGCTTGACTTATATACAGTCTAGTCGTGTATTGTTGTGTGTGAGCACCTACAGTTGTGCTGTTAAGTAGACAAGCACTGCCAACAGTAGAGTGGATAGGGTAGAAGAGTGTACTAACAGCCCCTCTCTCCCATGCCAAAGAACTGACTGCAAGGGTGTGAAAATTTGAGAAGCACTTACATTTATATATTTTTGTCTTGTACACAGTAGTTTATTCATGATTCTGTTTTCCATTTGGCTGTTCTGGCTTGTTTCAAAGTTTCAAAGTCAGATGATGTTGAGTTTGAGCTTATTCCAGGCTGAAAGCTTTCATCCAATGGGTCTACAGGCTCTGCACTACTGAAGCTGATGTCAAGGTCATCGTCGTCAGCAACAGCAGGACTAATCTGTAGAACACGCAGTGATTAGCCAACATTTTACTACTTTGTCCCATCAATAAACACTCAAACAACGTACTATTTTCACCCCCCCCCCCCATGTCAACAGATCATGCATACTAACCTTCACAGACAATACCCACCCCCAACAGACACCAGTCAGTGACCCACATCATCCGCTCCTTACTAATCCCTCCTTTTCTCCAATTTACACTTCAAGCCTTGCATGAACAATCAGCTAAACCTCTATAATACAGAGAAAACTACAGTAGTAGTTGTAGCCGACTTGTGAACACATCAACTGTCACAACAAGACCATGTTTATGCCTAGCTCATCATGGAGTCATGGAAAGATTTAGTCGATTTTATTAAGATTTTAGAAGGGGATTTCTTTACAATAGTTTCTGGTGCTTAGCTTGATGTTGATGCCTCTGCAGATGTTGATGGGATTGGACTCTAAATAGAACACAGTCATGTTAGCTCGCTAATGGTTAACTAATGTAACCTAACAAAGCTAATGTTAGCTTGCAAAGCTACACATCTTTTTTTGTTGTTGCACAAAACTACCCTCTATACTTCCTTTAATTTTTTTTAAACCGGTGCCGGTTACCTTCAGATGAGTCCCGTGACAGTTGTGGGGGTCGTAGAACCAAACGGAGAACACCATCGTGTTCGTGAGAGTCTCATCTTTCCATAGTGGCCATATTACTTTCCATGAGAAGACCGATTTTCGGGATGTCTGATGGTCTGACAAACACAGCTGTAGTCCGTTCACCTACCACCGCAGATGTGTAAGGCCGATATAGGTGGATGCTGTGGATTGAGACACAGTCCATGCAAGATATCTCTAGCTTGGTTGTAAAATAGTTGCAGGCCTGCGCCTGTGAGTCTCTCCCTTCCATAGTGGGGTAAAATATATTTCAAGTTTAAAGTTTTAATGTCACATGCACAAGTACAGTGAAATGCCTTTATTGTAAGCTCTAACCCCAACAATTCAGTAACAAAATAGAACAAAAACACACAAGATAAGAAATAAGAAGAACACAATAAAATAACTTAGCATACTATATACAGGGTCAGTTCCAGTACCATGATTACAATGTGCAGGGATACTGGATCGCCAGAGGTAGATACAGTTGAAGTCGGAAGTTTACATACACCTTAGCCAAATATATTTAAACTAGGTTTTTCACAATTCCTGACATTTAATCAAAGTAAAAAATATCCTGTCTTAGGTCAGTTAGGATCACTACTTTATTTTAAGAATGTGAAATGTCAGAATAATAGTAGATAATTATTTCAGCTTTTATTTCTTTCATCACATTCCCAGTGGTTCAGAAGTTTACATACACTCAATTAGTATTTGGTAGCATTGCCTTTAAATTGTTTAACTTGGGTCAAACGTTTTGGGTAGCCTTCCACAAGCTTCCCACAATAAGTTGGGTGAATTTTGGCCCATTCCTCCTGACAGAGTTGGTGTAACTGAGTCAGGTTTGTAGGCCTCCTTGCTCACACACACTTTTTCAGTTCTGCACACAAATGTTCTATCGGATTGAGGTCAGGGCTTTGTGATTGCCACTCCAATACCTTGACTTTGTTGTCCTTAAGCCATTTTGCCACAACTTTGGAAGTATGCTTGGGGTCATTGTCCATTTGGAAGACCCATTTGCAACCAAGTTTTAACTTCCTGACTCATGTCTTGAGATGTTACTTCAATATATCCACATCATTTTCCTACCTCATGATGCAATCTGTTTTGTGAAGTGCACCAGTCCCTCCTGCAGCAAAGCACCCCCACAACATGATGCTGCCACCCCCGTGCTTCACAGTTGGGATGGTGTTCTTCGTCTTGCAAGTCTCCCCCCTTTTCCTCCAAACATAACGATGGTCATTATGGCCAAACAGTTCTATTTTTGTTTCATCAGACCACAGGACATTTCTCCAAAAAGTACTATCTTTGTCCCCATCTGCAGTTACAAACCGTAGTCTGGCTTTTTTTATGGCGGTTTTGGAGCAGTGGCTTCTTCCTTGCTGAGCAGCCTTTCAGGTTATGTCGATATAGGACTTGTTTTACTGTGCATATAGATATGTCTGTACCTGTTTCCTCCAGCATCTTCACAAGGTCCTTTGCTGTTGTTCTGGGATTGATTTGCATTTTTCACACCAAAGTACGTTCATCTCTAGGAGACAGAACACGTCTCCTTTCAGAGCGGTATGATGGCTGCGTGGTCCCATGGTGTTTATACTTGCGTACTATTGTTTGTACAGATGAACGTGGTACCTTCAGGCGTTTGGAATTTGATCCCAAGGATGAACCAGACTTGTGGAGGTCTACAATTTTCTTTCTGAGGTCTTGGCTGATTTCTCTTGATTTTCCCATGATGTCAAGCAAAGAGGCACTGAGTTTGAAGGTAGGCCTTGAAATACATCCACAGGTACACCTCCAATTGACTCATATGGTGTCAATTAGCCTATCAGAAGCTTCTAAAGCCATGACATAATTTTATGCAATTTTCCAAGCTGTTTAAAGGCACAGTTAGTGTATGTAAACTTCTGACCCACCGGAATTGTGATACAGTGAATTATAAGTAAAATAATCTGTATGTAATCTGTATATAATCTGTATCCGTGCTTCTACACCTGCATTGCTTGCTGTTTGGGGTTTTAGGCTGGGTTTCTGTACAGCACTTCGAGATATTAGCTGATGTACGAAGGGCTATATAAAATAAACTTGATTTGATTTGATTTTGATGTAAACAATTGTTGGAAAAATGACTTGTGTCATGCACAAAGTAGATGTCCTAACCGATTTCAACTGGGGTAAGGTGACTAGGCATCAGGATACAGTTGAAGTCGGAAGTTTACATACACTTAGGTTGGAGTCATTAAAACTTGTTTTTAAACCACTCCACAAATTTCTTGTTAACAAACTATAGTTTTGGCAAGTCGGTTAGGACATCTACTTTGCATGACACAAGTCATTTTTTCCAACAATTGTTTACAGAGGTGTTCAGTCCCAGGGTCCTAAGCTTGAACGGCCCGACCAGCGCTCTAACATCCATGGGAGTGGAGAGGGGCTGAGTGGGGACATTCAGCTCAGAAGCCAGGGTAGCGTCTAAAAAGCTCTCATCGACCAAAGAGTCAATGAGGACCCGGAGAGATTTGGACTTGTTTCCCCACAGCAGAATGGCATGAGAAGGGGTGCTAGCAAGGGAAGCAGGAAAGTTCTCCATATGAACCACCCGAGTACTCGCTTCTACCAGTGAGCCTGGTCTTTTTTAGGCTCACTGAGCAGGTGGAGTGACCGATGAGACGGCACTGCTAGCAGCTGGGTTACTGAGGGGCTGTGGGGTTACCACCGTGGTAGGCTGCCTCCCAGACAACCCACGGAATTGCTCCAGCAAAATGTCCAATGCCCAGTCATGGCGTTCAGCCAACATTTGGACCCCCTCCATAAGGCCACAAAGCAGTTCCTCGTGCCTCCCGATGGTGGCTCATTGGGAGGAGATGGCGTCGCACAGCTGGCCCGGGTCTGCTGGGTCAATCATGGCCATTTCGTACTAACACGTTTGAAGGTAAGACCCAGGTGCAGACCATGTTGAAGTAACAAAAGTTTATTGATTCGAACACGGGCAGTCAAAGGTACAGGACGGCAGACAGGCTCAGGGTCAGGGCAGGCAGAAAGGTAAAAACCAGGAAACCTAGAAAACAGGCACTATAAACAGGACAGGAGAAAGGGGAAAAACGTTGGTAGGTATGAATGAACAAAACGAACTGGCAACAGACAAACAGAGAACACAGGAATAAATCCACAGGGGATAATGGGGAAGATGGGCGACACCTGGAGGGGGGTGGAGACGATCACAAAGACCAGTGAAACAGATAAGGGTGTGACATTCTTACTAATTAGTGACCTTAATCAATCAATTAGAAGGGTGGAGCGAAATCCGCAGACACTCGGCCCTCTGTGGAATGAGTTTGACACGTGGCTTACAGTGCTTGTTTACATTTATTTTGTTTATAAAATTTGGAGTAAAACAAGCTTATATTTTGGGTTCTGATGATCAACGAAAGTTGAACTAAGCTCATGAGGCATTTATAAGTTATCCTTTCACTGCTACCAAACCCGGATCCGGGAGCACCCCCCACAGTAAAAAAGCTGACTAGCATAGCCTAGCATAGCGTCACAAGTAAATACAAGCATCTAAATATCATTAAATCACAAGTCCAAGACACCAGATGAAAGATACAGATCTTGTGAATCCAGCCATCATTTCTGATTTTTTAAATGTTTTACAGGGAAGACACAATATGTAAATCTATTAGCTAACCACGTTAGCAAAAGACACCACTTTTTTTACTCCACCAGTTTTTTCCTGCATGGGCAGCTATCACAATTTCGACTAAATAAAGATATATATAGCCACTAACCAAGAAACAACTTCATAAGATGACAGTCTGATAACATATTTATGGTATAGCATATGTTTTTTTAGAAAAATGTGCATATTTCAGGTATAAATCACAGTTCTACATTGCAGCTGCAATCTGAAATAGCGTTGGAAGCAGCAGGAATAATTACAGAGACCGACGTCAATTACCAAAATACTCATCCTAAAACATTTCTGAAAAATACACAGCATACAGCAAATGAAAGACCAACATCTTGTGAATCCAGCCATCATTTCTGATTTTTAAAATGTTTTACAGGGAAGACACAATATGTAAATCTATTAGCTAACCACGTTAGCAAAAGACACCACTTTTTTTACTCCACCAGTTTTTTACTCCATCAGTAGCTATCACTAATTCGACTAAATAAAGATATATATAGCCACTAACCAAGAAACAACTTCATAAGATGACAGTCTGATAACATATTTATGGTATAGCATATGTTTTTTTAGAAAAATGTGCATTTTTCAGGTATAAATCACAGTTTACCATTGCAGCCACTATCACAAAACTCACCCAAAGCGACTAGAATAACTACAGAGAGCAACGTGTATTACCTAATTACTCATCTTAAAACATTTCTGAAAAATACACAGCGTACAGCAAATGAAAGCCCAACATCTTGTGAATCCAGACAATATTTCAGATTTTCTAAGTGTTTTACAGCGAAAACACAATATATCGTTATATTAGCATACCACATGAGCTAACATCACCCCAGCATTGATTCAAGGCAAAAAGCGCGATAACGTTATCACCACCAAAATATATAAATTTTTTCACTAACCTTCTCAGAATTCTTCAGATGACAGTCCTGTAACATCATATTACACAATGCATATAGAGTTTGTTCGAAAATGTGCATATTTAGCATCACAAATCGTGGTTATGCTATGTAATCAGTCAAAACATGGCATGCATTCTGGCCGGCGCCATCTTGGAAGGGCACCTAAGTTTACGATTATTTATCGATTAGATTGACTAAAAAAATACAGGTTGGACAGCTAATGAAAGATGCATTGGTTATTAATGCAACCGCTGATTTAGATTTTTAAAATTAACGTTACTAGACATACAATGTGCGTTACAGCCAGACTAGTGCCGCAATAATGGCCGAAAAATGCGTTTACATTTTTCCACATAAATACGGAATAAAATCATAAATAGCTCTTACTTTTGGACGAGCTTCCATCAGAATCTTGGGCAAGGTGTCCTTTTGTCCAAAATAATCGTTGCTTTGTTGTAAAACGTCCACTTCAACTTCAGAACTAGCAGCTAACATTAGCTACGTGGCACACACATGTCCAAATCCTCAAACGCAATACTACGAAAATTCCGAAAATAGCAATATACTCGCATAAACTGATATAAATAGGTTTCAAATAACTTCGTTATGATGTTTCTAACACCTATATCGAATTAAATCACAGACGGATATATCTTAGCCCGATAACAAGAGCTATTCAACATGCCATTCTGATGTCCTCTCTTGCGCCTTGGCGAGCGTCCAAAAGAACGTACATGTCACTCCATTGCCTTTTATAAACTCTGAGAAATAAGTAGAGACTCCATTCCACTTCTCATTGGTTACTGACATCCAGGGGAAGGCGGGTGCAGTACATTTCGATCCATAGGGCACACACAGAGCTTTAAACTGATCTGAGAACAGAGACTATTTTTCTGACCTTCGCATGTCCTGTCATGATTTTCGCTGTAGAAAGAGTTCTGGTTCACCCACAGACATAATTCAAACGGTTTTAGAAACTAGAGATTGTTTTCTATCCAATAGTAATAATAATATGCATATTGTACGAGCAAGAATTGAGTACGAGGCAGTTTAATTTGGAGACGCAAAATGTCGAAGTTGAAACAGCACCCCCTGTAGTGTTCTTCAAGAATCAATGGGAACATATCATTAATTTATAAGTCCAAAAATTGATGCAGCAACTGCAGATTGCCCATTTTAACCAACTTCAAAACGGCGGTCTTTGTGAGTCAAGATGTGGGTTTTTCATGACCGAAGGCACATGCACAATATGGAATTACATGCATGCGAACCATGCATAGAGCTGGCCGCCCAGCCAAACTGAGCAATCGGGGGAGAAGGGCCTTGGTCAGGGAGGTGACCAAGAACCCGATGGTCACACTGACAGAGCTCCAAAGTTCCTTACTGGAGATGGCAGAACCTTCCAGAAGGACAACCATCTCTGCAGCACTCCACCAATCAGGCCTTTATGGTACAATGACCAGTCGGAAGCCACTCCTTAGTAAAAGGCACATGACAGCCTGCTTGGAATTGGCCAAAAGGCACCTAAAGACTCTCAGACCATGAGAAACAAGATTCTCTGGTCTGATGAAACCAAGATTAAACTCTTTGGCCTGAATGCCAAGCGTCACGTCTGGAGTATACCTGGCAACACACCTATGCTGAAGCATGGTGGCGGCAGCATGCTGTGGGGATGTTTTTTAGTGGCAGGGACTGGGAAACTAGTCAGGATCGAGGGAAAGATGACCGTAGCAAAGTACAGAGAGATCCTTGATGAAAACCTGCTCCAGATTACTCAGGACCTCAGACTGGGGCGAAGGTTCACCTTCCAATAGGACAACGACCTTAAAACCTCTTAGGGCTAGGGGGCAGTGTTCGGAAGTTCGGATAAATGATGTGCCCAAAGTAAACTGCCGGTTACTCAGGCCCAGAAGCTAGGATATGCATATAATTGGTAGCATTGGATAGACTCTGAAGTTTCTAAAACGGTTACAATAATGTCTGTGAGTATAACAGAACTGATTTTGGAGGCGAAAACCCGAGGAAAATCCATTCAGAAATGTGTTTTTTGAGGTCACAGTCCATTTCAATGCTTGTCTATGGGATATACAAATAAATAGCTCCCAGATTGCAGTTCCTCTGGCTTCCACTAGATGTCAACAGTCTTTAGAAATGGTTTCAGGCTTGTTTTTTGAAAAATTAGCAAGTATTTGTAGTCTTTCAAGGTGTCCCTCGTTAGGACTCTAGTCTTGTGGCACGCGTGAATGAGGGAGCACACTTCGTTTTTTATCTCCGGTATTGAACATACTACATTCCGTCTTAAATTTTATCGTTTATTTACATATTAGGGTACCTGAGGATTGATTAGAAACGTTGTTGGGCGAAGTTTACCGGTAACTTTTGGGATTCCTTTGTCTGCATGTTGAACGAGTGGAACGGGTGGATTACTGAATCAAACGTGCCAACTAAACTGACTTTTTTGGGATATAAAGAAGGACTTTATCGAACAAAACGACCATTTGTTGTGTAGCTGGGACCCTTGGGATTGCAAACAGAGGAAAATCTTCAAAGGTAAGTGATTTATTTTATCGCTATTTCTGATTTTTGTGACGCCTATGCTCGTTTGGAAAATGTTTTTAATGCTGGTGTATGCAGGGCGCTGTCCTCAGATAATTGCATGGTATGCTTTCGCCGTAAAGCCTTTGGATTAACAAGAAATTAAGCTTTTAAATGATGTAAGACACTTGTATGTTCATGAATGTTTAATATTACAATTTTGTCATTTGAATTTGGCACGGTCCAGCTTCACCGGATGTTGTCGATTCTGATCCCGGTAACGGTATACGTGCGCTAAGAGGTTTAGGCACACAGCCAAGAAAACGCAGGAGTGGCTTCGGGACAAGTCTATGAATGTCCTTGAGTGGCCCAGTCAAAGCCTGACCTTGAACCCGATCAAACCCGACAGAGCTTGAGAGGATCTGGAGAGAAGAATGGGAGAAACTCCCCAAATACAGGTGTGCCAAGCTTGTAGTGTTATACCCAAGAAGACTCAAGGCTGTAATCACTGCCAAAGGTGCTTCAACAAAGTACTGAGGAAAGGGTAAATACTCGTAGATGTGATATTTCAGTTTTTTTTTTTTACATTTGCTGAAAATGTCTAAAAACAAGTTTTTGCTTTGTCATTCTGGAGTATTGTGTGTGGATTGATGAGGAAAAATAATAGGGCTGTAACGTCACAATTTGGAAAAAGTCAAGGGGTCTGAATACTTTCCAAATGCATTGTATAAGGTCCTTGGACGTTAAAGGAGTAGGCTTGCTTGCCTACATTCCTTAACAGTACATTCCTGATAGACATGAAAGAATGATTGATGTGTGTAGATGCTATGTAGGTGTCTCAGTGCTTCATAGCCCCGTGACAATGCCTTACATCTTAGGGACACATCAAGATTTATCTTTGCTTATTTTTCAGCACAATAAACTGATTTATTGATTTATAATGAACAACCAAATATCGCTATATATCTTTATGAAGAACATGAATGAAAACAACCCAGCTCTATGATTTTTTTTTAATTCACCTTTATTTAACCAGGTAGGCTAGTTGAGAACAAGTTCTCATTTGCAACTGCGACCTGGCCAAGATAAAGCAAAGCAGTTCGACACATACAACAACAGAGTTACACATGGAATAAACAAACATACAATCACAAATACAGTAGAAAAATCTATATACAGCATGTGCAAATGAGGTAGGTGCTCAGGAATGGCAGCAGGCAGGTGTGAGTGCATCTGCACGCACAGTGAGGCGAAGACTTTTGGAGGATGGCCTGGTGTCAAGAAGGGCAGCAAATAAGCCACTTCCCTCCAGGAAAAACATCAGGGACAGACTGATATTCTGCAAAAGGTACAGGGATTGGACTGCTGAGGTAAAGTCATTTTCTCTGATGAATCCCCTTTCCGATTGTTTGGGGCATCCGGAAAAAAGCTTGTCCGAAGAAGACAAGGTGAGCACTACCATCAGTCCTGTGTCATGCCAACAGTAAAGCATCCTGAGACCATTCATGTGTGGGGTTGCTTCTCAGCCAAGGGAATGGGCTCACTCACAATTTTGCCTAAGAACACAGCCATGAATAAAGAATGGTACCAACACATCCTCAGAGAGCAACTTTTCCCAACCATCCAGGAAAATTTTGGTGACGAACAATGCCTTTTCCAGCCTGATGGAGCACCTTGCCATGAGGCAAAAGTAATAACTAAGTGGCTCGGGGAACAAAACATCGATATTTTGGGTCCATGTGTCATGCCCTGACCTTAGAGATCCTTATTATTCTCTATGTTTGATTAGGTCAGGGTGTGACTCGGGTGGGAAAGTCTATGTTTTCTATTTCTTTGTTTTTGGCCGAGTGTGGTTCCCAATCAGAGGCAGCTGTCTATCGTTGTCTCTGATTGGGGATCATATATAAGTTGTAATTTTCCTTTTGGGTTTTGTGGGATCTTGTTTTCTGTTTAGTTTCTTAGCCTTACAGAACTGTGCGCTTTCGTTTTTTGACTTTGTTATTTTGTTTGGTGTCATCAATAAAGTTACGGTGTTAAAGTTACGCCTACAACGCTGCGCCTTGGTCCACTCTTCATTCTACACACGAGAGTCGTTACACCATGGCCAGGAAACTCCCCAGACCTTAATCCCATTGAGAACTTGTTGTCAAACCTTAAGAGGCAGGTGGACAAACAAAACCCCACAAATTCTGACAAACTCCAAGCATTGATTATGCAAGAATGGGCTGCCATCAGTCAGGATGTGGCCTTGAAGTTAATTGACAGCATGCCTGTGCGGATTGCAGAGGTCTTGAAAAAGAAGGGTCAACACTGCAAATATTGACTCTTTGCATCAACTTCATGTAATTGTCAGTAAAAGCCTTTGACACTTATGAAACACTTGTAATTATACTTCAGTGTTCCATAGTAACATCTGACAAAAATATCTAAAGACACTGAGGCAGCAGACTGTGAAAATTAATATTTGTGTCATTCTCAAAACTTTTGGCCACGACTGTATATGGATCTGCTAATACAGGACTAGTAAAGGCCCGGTGTACTATTTTTGTGAAAATTGTATTTGAGTGTTTACCAGCATTTGTAACTTTAGTCTGATAATTATATGTACAAAACAGTTAGTCTAATAATACAAAACAGTTAATCTGATAACACTTGTGGAATATAAAAATACTTGCTTGATATATGTTTTCCAGTTTCTTGTGAAAACGGAAATGGTCTATTCATTGCTTTTACATTTTAGTAGACACTCTTATCATACTTTTTTGTATCTGTGGGAATCGAAACCACAACCCTAGCATTGCCATACCAACTGAGCCACATCATCACAAACCACTTGATGTCTCAATCTACTCAATTACTGTATTGGTCATTGTTTTTCTTCAGGGTGATGGAAAGTCTACAGGTGCAAACCCCAGCGTATGTACAATACAGTAATGTACATTTACATTTAGTGGTTTGTACGGATGGTCAATTAATACTGCACAAAAGTGGTTGATTTCCATGTTATTTGATCAAGAAAAATATTTCATTTGATGTAGATGTTTTGTGTCTTCACCCATAACTTTGCACCTTTTGATGTAAATGTTTGAGGACAGGGTTTTGTTCTTTCTGGATCCCATTAGAATGGTGATCGCAGAGAAAGGGACAGGGCAACGACTCTTACAATTCCAACTATTGAATCCTGCAAGATACTGTTCTTAATTATACAATTACCTTTTTTTGCCAACGCACATGTTTGCCCTGCGCTATAGGCGTTTCTATTGGTCCGCTGATACTAGTAAAGGCCCAGTGCACTACTGTTGTGAAAAAATATTTGGTTCCAAAAATAATAATAACATTCGTTTTTTATTCTGATTTTCAGGGGTTGCTGCACTCAAACAATTCCTAATATGGTACTGATCAGTCTCCTAACCTCCCTGGTTGGCCTAGAGTGATGCACCCCTCCCCTCTCCAGACTGACCACAGCTTTTATGGCCTGTGTTGGTCAGTCCTTACACACCTACACACACACCCATCTGTATTGTTTGTGTGTGTGTGTTACAAAACAATATTCATCTTCAAACAATATGCTAACAGGCTATAGTGCATAAACATAAATCCTAACAGTATGCTCCGGTCTTTTAAATGAACATGTTCACAAATTCACAAGAAAAGACGAGAAAAAGTTATATCGTCACTGATTTAGTGTTGCATTACTGTTTATAGCAATATATATTCATGTGAATGGGGATAATGTTCGAGTGCAACTTTGCAAGGCTAGCCCAGCTACTGTTAGCTTTGTTGCGGGAGAGGGTCTCTATCAGGTGCAGACATCGTGAGTTTTAAAAATTATTTTCTCATGGGTTTTCTGCACTGTCTTTTGTCTTTTATCAGGCAAATGTACTTGTATGTAGTCTAGACGGCAGCATTATCTTTTGTATTTGTATCCATTCCATGCAGGTATGTTGTGAAATGTGATGATTTTGTATTTCATGTTTAATGTGCCTAGTTAGCTGTCGTTCATTTTGTTACTTGCCCGGGCATGTCAACAATGGCGTTTCATTAGTATGCCTCAGGTATAATGGTACAATAGTACACTCTCTTCGAAATATTTAGCACTTATTAACAAATTATTGGTGTACAACATTTATAAAATGTAATGAGTCTTTTGAAAATATGAACATGTACAATGTATTTTTTTGTTGATGCTTTTACTACTGAGTTTGCTCAGAACGTGATGAGGAGAGGCAAATATAGTTGCATGGGAGTCCAGGCGGCAGCATTAACTTTTGCCTTGTATTTGTATCCATTCCATGCAGTCATTAAAAGAGAGACAACCAGCAGAATTGTGTCCAGAGCCTAATCTTCCACCTACACCTTACCAGAACACAACGCAGAAAGGTACCGGTGCAGAACCGGTTACAGTTACTTTAGGCAAAAACTAAAGTAGGGTGGTTGGCCAGGCGTATATGTTACGAATACTCAGGGAGTCAGGAAGCAGGTGCATAAAGAGAGTTTAATAATGATGATGCAAGGCAGATGAACATAACAGGGATAGCGTACTGAACACGTTGAAATCTCATCATGGACAGCTTTCACATTTGATCTAATTAGCAACTTTTCAACTACTTACTATTTTTTAGCTACATGTACTTTGCAACTACTAGTAGCATGTTAGCTAATCTTTCCTCTAACCCTAACCTTAACCCCTTTAGCTAACCCTTCCCATAACCTTGACCCTTCAACCTAACTCCAAAATGTACATATTGTGTAAATTCGTAACATATAATACGAATTGTAATTCGTAACATATATCATACGAAATGGGGTGATGGACCTCCACAAATTAATACATAAGAAATGTAACATAATCTACTAAATTGACTATCTGGGATTTGCGTACAGAATAATCCTAAATGCTAAGAGACCAGGTCGCATAAGACGGTTCATGTCCATTCTAGTATTCTAATTCCTAATTGTGCTTTATACACTCACACAAAAGGGCACTTTTCCTCGCTAAATTGAATGAATGACGCAATATCTCCCTGGTAAAACAGAGTTGAATCCATTTGGAATTTACTACAGTGTAAAAGCACATCTCTTACACCCTTTG
This sequence comes from Salvelinus alpinus, assembly GCF_045679555.1. Classification (NCBI taxonomy): domain Eukaryota; kingdom Metazoa; phylum Chordata; class Actinopteri; order Salmoniformes; family Salmonidae; genus Salvelinus; species Salvelinus alpinus. The sequence goes on from NC_092094.1 coordinate 78,048,045, forward strand.
GGTTCATTAAGAGAATTGATGGTATCTAGTTGGATGATGATAGTGAGTCGGATGGGGGATACATCAGCAATATGTGCTCTATGGACCACAGCTAACAGAGCTGATGTAGAGCTAACGCCTCTGAATGGTGTTTCATGCTTCAAGTCTTTATTATACAGCCAAAGAGCCTGAAGCCTCCACAGGAAACAAGTCTGGAATTGGGAATAGAAAGACCAATATCAATCGTTCTAACTATGCCTGTTAGGGTTCTGGGTACAGTTTATGCTATTCTACATGCCGTTTCAATTACCATTATTATGTCTAAGTGATCTGACAAAACAATATAATACATTGGTCAACCATTTTGAAAAACGTTTTATTGATTTTCTACTGTACAGGTAGATATAACAGACAGATTACAGGGGTAGTGAAGGTCAACAATAGTCAACAGTAATAACTTAAAATAGTAGTGACACATTTGTAGAAACAAGATAAATTAGAGAAGGAAAAAGTGCAAAATTGCCACATTTCTTTGTCCCAGAAATACCTTACAAGGTATAGGTATAGAATACATGATGTTCCATTTAGAGGGAAATGGGGGGTGACCTAACAGGAAGCATTAGAGTTTTGTGCTGTTTCGACATGTCATGTTTCTGTGTAAGATCATTAGCCAGTCCATTGACGAGTTGTTTATGAGTGTCGGTCTCAGCCGAGTTGAGGGGACTGCCGGTCGCTCTCTGACGCCAGCTCGGCCAATTAGAACATCTGCTGAGTGGATTAGGGCCAATTGTAGTGACCTACAATGCAGTGGCAGTGCTAGCACAGCTAATCTGGTCCTGCTAAAATCGTATATCTTGGCAGACTCAGGAAACTGTCTCGGCTGCAGTGGAAAAAGATTATGGGATCAGATTCTGCTGACCTCTACTGTACCTGCTCTCCTTAAAAATTCCTCCTCCTCTTTGTTTAAGGTAATGCGCGTTAATTTGACGTTTAGTGGTTTTACAATAGCTGGTGATTTTGAATTTCTCATTTCCCAACATAGACTGGATAAAGAGCTCCCATAATATGATCGCTTTGGTACCCAGCCTCTGTTCACAGCAGGAACCAGTCTCCTGTCCTCATTGGTCATCATCCCTAATACCAGATTAGAGCGGTGCCAACTCCACCTGGTTAAATCCTACAGGAGGAAAATGGCTTAGTGAATAGGAGCTTCGTCATCCTGCTCTCTCTGTCTGTCTCTGCCAGCATCATTTTAACCATTAGACTATACGAACGTGACTATACGAACGTACCCAAACCAAAAACCGTGGATTACAGGCAATATCCTCACTGGGTTAAAGACTAGAGCTACCGCTGACAAGGAACAGGACACAGACATGGACACACGACCTCTGACGAGACATCAAACGTACAAAAGGACAATATAGGAGGAAGGTAGAATCCTATTACACCGGCTCCAACGCTCGTCGCAGGGCTTGTAGACGATAACGGATTACAAAGGAAAACCCAGCCGCTTCGAGGACTGTGTGATCTCGCTCTCTGAGGCCGATGTGAGCAAAAAGTTTAAACAGGTTAAAAATCACAATCCCAACATGTTTCAAGCTGACCACCCTGTCCTGTTACCAAGTGCTCCAAGGTAAACTGCCTAAATGACTATCGCCCTGTAACACTCACATCTGTAATCATGAAGTGCTTTGAAAGGCTGGTCATGACACACATCAACACCATCATCCCAGACACCATGGACCCACTCCAATTTGCATACCGCCCCAGCAGATCTACAGATGACGCCATCTCAATTACACTTCACAATGCCTTCTCACACCTGGACAAGAGCGGAAATAATTATGTGAAAATGCTGTTCATAGACTACAGTGTTCAGTACTATAGTTCCCTCCAAGCTCATTATCAAGCTAGGGACCCTGGAACTGAACCTCTCCATCGGCAACTGGATCCTGGACTTCCCAATGGGCCGGGCCCAGGTGGTGAGGCATAGTCCCTTCCTGTACTCCCCACAATTGTGTGGCCACGCACGACTCCAACACCAAGTTTGCTAACGACACAACGGTGGTAGGACTGATCACCGATGGCGAGACAGCTTCTACCCCAAAGCAATAAGACTGCTAAATAGCCAGACTGTTAAATAGTAAATTAATGGTCCCCAAACTATCTGCACTGACCCTACGCACACCTAGACTATACAAACCAGATACACACTGACTCACAACCACTACATTGACATTCCCACAGAAAACCCTCACACATTCACATACACTACATACATACGCACGCACACACACACACACGCATACCTACACAACACACACACACACGCATACCTACACAACACACACACACACGCATACCTACACAACACAAACACACACGCATACCTACACAACACAAACACACACACACACGCATACCTACACAACACACACACACACACGCATACCTACACAACACAAACACACACGCATACATACACATTACACACACTCATAATTTGCTGCTGCTACTCTGTTCTTTATTTTACTCTTATCTATTCTGATGCCTGGTTACTTTACCCTGCCTTCATGTACATATCTACCTCAATTACCTCATGCCTCTGCACACTGATCTGGTACTGGTACTTCCTGGATATACTGTAGCTCCATTCTTGTGTATTTTATTTCGTTCTTCTTCTGTTACTATTTTATCCTTATTTTTCTTTGTATTATTATTTTTAAACTCTGCATCGTTGGGAAGGGGTCATAAAGCAAGCATTTCACGGTAAAGTCTACACCAATTGTATTCGGTGCATGTGACAAATAACATGTGATTCGATTTGAAAATAGGAACAGTATCTAATAAGCAGTATTAATAAAGTGGCATTATTTACATGGCATTGCAGTCTGGATGTTGTCCTCAAGTGAGAAATCATATTGAGAGTATGGTCCATCCTATACAACCGGAAGAATCACTAGCTTGCTTCAGTGACTGTATCTGAAAAATCGCCCAAAACACCCTTGGACATCCCTCATTACAGTGTACAATGTACCTCATTACATACAGTATCAATATGTAAGAGAATTGACACCTTCAGAGAGGACGACTGTAGTGCTATCGTTTGACAGCGCAGTGAAATAAAAAAAACCTGTCTTTCACTCTAGTCCAGACCGGACCTGACAGTGCATGCCAAGCTATGGTGACGGATGGCTCCTCCTGTTTCTTATTCATTGAAATCAATGAAAGTAGTTGGACGTGGATGAGCTGCCCCAGCCCTTATGGATGGCAATCTGCCCGAGGGAGCGGGGGTTGCCAACCATCTGTGTACCAGGGGGCTGAGCCAAACATGGTGCCAATTTCCCAGCCTTCACAGGCACACAATATGTAGCTATTCAGATAGACTTCCACAGTTAACTCTTCCGAGCTACTGTAGCAACAGGTTGAACTACTCATCAAATCAGTCATCTCAAATTCATAACCTGGTATAGCAGCTCATATACTGTATGCCAATGAAGGATTTTACACAGGTGAGGCTAGTAATCATTGGTTATCAGATTATTGATCACTAGGTTAGGGTTCAACTTCTGTTAACACTAAAGTGCTTGCACAGTGGAGTAAAGCTCCACCATACCTGGCTAGAAAGATACTACATACTGAGGGATTCATATTGATTGATTGTTGTTTTAAGGCACTTTCTGCCCAGCAAATGATGGAGGCGGGATGTTCTGACAGACAGTGTGGCGTTGAGACAGGTCCATGAAGGAGGGGGCTCTCCCCTTCACCGGGGTGCTCCCGACGTCCATCCAGGTCAGCACGCGAGCGGAGGGCCGGTGGTACAGTGCCAACTGCCTGGAGCTGTAGCCACACACCCCAATCCCCAAGGCCCCCAGGAACATGGCCAGACGGGGCATGGCCAGGTCCCCAGCCCTCTGGGTCTCACTTGCCACAGCCTGGGTCTGAGTGGGAGACAAAGCAACATGATGTGGTTACAAGGGAAAGCTTTCTTATTCATTAATAATTGACTTGGGAGATGGCATGGCATTGGCATCTATAGGATAACCAGAACAGGGTTTCAATACTCAATACTGGCTCAATGCCAACCACTGAGACCACGACCAATGTACTGAATGTACTGTGCATTGTGGCCATATAATCACATATATAATGCAATTATTTGCTATACTGATAGATGGGGGGATGTTGTAGGCTGCAGTCGCTTCAGTCGCGACAGAAGTCTCAACTTTCCTCTGCGCCAATCAAGTCAGCCACAATTATGCCCCCGTCACCCCCACCCAAGAAATTAAAAACCCACTTTCTCCCATTTTGCCAAATTATCTCTGACAAAGGCTCTGTGATTCGGGCACATTTCCATGCAGGCCCCTAGACAATAATAAAGAGAAGAGGAAATAACAGGAACCTGAGCTCTGAGTCCCAGCCCCATTCCTGATGCTCTCTCACTGAGTTATTTGTAATCATAATTCAACCAAACATGTCATGGATTTTTCCCTCACTAGCTTGCGGTAAACAGCAGTAAACGTCAAATAAAGCTTTGTGAGCTAAAACAAAAGACTTCCTCAAGTCTATAGCTGATAAGTAAAACAGAGAATATAGTTTTTTTTTGATGGAAGTAGAAACGTAAACAGCACTGTGCAAATTTACACATTGCAAATTCACAGTTTTTTCCTCTGTCATTGCCTGCAGTCACTCTCAAATGTGAATGATTGCAAGGCCGCTGAACTTTCGAATAAGGATCTAAACATAAAACTATTTGAGACAAACTGCCCTAATATAAGTTGCAATGGACTAGTAATATATGATAACATTAGGCTCAGTAAAGCAATCTATGGATAAGATGTAAACCTAGATGCTGAGCTGTACCTGTCCACCCATCCACAACAACTACAGGCAATACAGCATACGTCAATACACCATCTCAAGTTCATTCCATTTCTTTACATCCCATGTACTCCCTAGAGACTCCTAAAGCCTCAGAATGCCAAGGACCAAGTCATCTATACTACAACATCAGCAGATATTGCCAGGCATTATGTTTGAAAGGTCCTCAATCAAAACAGGCCAGGCCAAGTCATGGCAAACAAAGCAGAGTCCATTGACTCATGCTATCCAGTGTCGAGGGCAGAGTCCACTGCCTCATGCTATCCAGGGTCGAGGGCAGAGTCCACTGCCTCATGCTATCCAGTGTCGAGGGCAGAGTCCACTGCCTCATGCTATCCAGTGTCGAGGGCAGAGTCCACTGCCTCATGCTATCCAGTGTCGAGGGCAGAGTCCACTGCCTCATGCTATCCAGTGTCGAGGGCAGAGTCCACTGACTCAACCAAAGAGATCATCTGGACCTGAGCTACTTGATGTAGCAGACAGGTTACAGGTACAAAAAAACTAAACTAAAATCTAAGAAATGCATATAAAAAGATAACCCCAACCCATTCTCCCCACAGTCCCCATCCACCTGCCCGCCCGCATCCTCCCACCCCACCTAGCCGCATTGTTTTTCGCAGCAGGGGTGCATGCCAGCAGTCACTTTCTCTGATTGATATAGAGATTCAAGAGGCTATCATCGTTATGTAACATGATAGTTGCAAAGCATTGAATATTTCAATTCATGCACTTCTAAATTAATTTTTTTACTTTGCCCCAGTAGCATTTAACTGCAGGGCACTCCCACATCATATGAAGGAATATGCCTACCTGATTTAGGGGACACAATGAACAGTTGGGAGTGGGGGCCAATTTCATCCTAAAAAGTTTCCTTGGTGTTAAATAGTCTGTGACCAAAATTAAAATGTATAAATTGATGGTTCGGATTACGGGATGTCAAGGTCATATTTTTCCATATTCTGTTCCAATTAAAGGGTTGTGGACCATACTTTTTTTAATGGCTAGCTCAGAATATTAGCTTTCCAAAAGTTGTTTATATATTATAGAGATCAGCCCTTTCAGGAGCCCAGATAATTTATTTATAAATACCATCATTGGATGGTTCGGTAGCAGACAGTTTTAACAACACTTATCGCCTTAAAGTAAGGAATGCTACAGCAAAACATACTGTCCTTTTGTATCATTTTATAAGATTTATCTAAAATGAGTACATTTCACTGGCCACTCACCTGTAGATATCGTATGTACGCAGGAGTTAATCTTGGGAGTCTAAAAAACATCTTGCTGCTGGTCTCCAGGGTTTCAACTGGTTGCTTAGAGACTGATAGTGAAAATACAGCTCTGCTGGGCAGCTCCTCTCAAACGGTTTCCTCTGTCTTCCTAGACTCCCTCTCTTTCTCTCCGATGGGGAACCCTCTGTAAGAGAGAGGACTGGATCTGGATGTGTGGACCTGCTGTTGTCTACCTGGTGTGGGTCAGTGTCTGAAGCTCTTATATAGCCTCTTTATATAACCACTCAAACACAGTACAGTATAGGACACAGGTGGTGCATCTGAGTGGATTATGGGAGTTGCTGGCACAAAGACAATGACCTAGGAGTAAACACATGGGGGAGACCATCAATGGGGAGACACAAGTCAATCGTTAGAGAGCCAGGTGAGACATGGGTCAAATTCCTTAGAGATCAAGCATGTAAACACAGCATACAGTTTCAAGTTTTACTAGTCATATGTATGGGATACACCGTCCAACTAAATGCTGACTTGCAGGTTCCTTCTCGACAATGCAACAATAAGAAATAAGAAAATATAAAAATAGGATCATAAAGTAAATGGCTCAGTAGAAAAGAATAAACATTTTAGCATAAGTATAATACAGGATAGTCCAAAATGTACATGTGTTTTGGGAAAGGGGGGGATTGGGGAGCACGTGTTTAAACGGTGCAGTATTTAGCAATAATAATTAAGAGTCTGGTAGCAGCAGTTGTGATGTTTGTGTAGCATGAATGTACTGTATATACTGTATGTGTATGTGTAGATGTGTGTATGTGTGTCACAGGAGGCTGCTGAGGGGAGGACAGCAAATAATAATGGCAGGAACGGAGCAAAAGGAATAGCATCAAACACATGGAAACCATGTGTTTGATGTATTTGATACCATTCCCCTGATTCCGCTCCAGCCATTAAAACTAGCCAGTCCTCCCCAATTTAAGTCCCACCAACCTCCTGTGGTCTGAGGGTGTATGCATGACTGCATGTGTTCTAAGGTGCAGAGAATCAGAGCAGGTGGTCAGTCCAGTTCAAGTGTTCAGCAGTCTGATGACTTGTACAGTACATACAAACTGCGTCTGAGCCTGTTGGTATCAGACCTCATGCTACGATACCGTCTGCGTGACGATAAGGGAGTGAACAGCTCATGGCGGGGGTGTGTGGTGTCCTTGATTTATATTGCCTTCCTCATCCAGCGTTTAAGTAGATGTCCTGGATGGGTGGGAGCATACAGTATATACACTGAGTGTACAAAACACTAATATTGAGTTCACCTGGTCAGTCTGTCATGGAAAGAGTAGGTGTTCTTAATGTGTTGTACACTCAGTGTACACTGTAGCATACAGTATACTGTACAGCAGTAGTAATAAAAAAATGACCCCAGTAAAAGTGAAAGTCACCTAGTAAAATACTAGAGTAAAAGTCTAAAAGTATTTGGTTTTAAATATACTTCAGTACCAAAAGTAAATGTAATTGCTAAAATATACTTAAGTATCAAAAGTAAAAGTATAAATAATTTCAAATTCCTTATATTAAGCAAACCAGAAGTCACAATTGTATTTATGGATAGCCAGGGGCACACTCCAACACGCAGACATAATTTACAAACAAAGCATGTGTTTAGTGAGTCCGCCAGATCAGATGCAGTAGGGATGACCAGGGATGTTCTCTTGATAAGTGTGTGAATTGTAAAAATGTTGTCCTGCTAATCATTCAAAATGTGACGAGTACTTTTGGGTGTCACGGAAAAGGTATGGAGTAAAAAGTATATTATTTTCTTTAGGAATGTAGTGAAGTACAGATACCCCCAGAAAACGTTTTACTTAGGAAGTTTAACCACTGAGTAATGATTTATGGTCAAGCATGCTAAATGGATGGACATTAGGACCCCAGTTGGTTAGTTACTCTCCCCTTCCCAATCTTAGAGTGATTGATAGTTGTGAGTTGAACCCTGCTTGTAACTTACAAAAAGTATTTAAGAGGGGGTACGATAACCCATCCATGTCACATCACCCCGAAAGATGACAAGCCAGACTGAAATAAGTCTGAATTTTAGCAGCACCACCATGCAAAGTGCTAATGGTATGCTGCTAACTCTAACTGTTATCACAGCATAATGGCAATGTTGTGTTTGACCTCACCGTCCCCTCTGGCTAATGACTCGAGAATGGGACTATAAGCATGAACCAGACACCACAAACCTGGTGGATCCTCCTATGAATAGGGGCCACAGATGGTGGCCCTTGTGTTAATCGTTCACTACTGCTGTGGTAGGTAGCTACTGATCCAGTCTGAGCTATTCCTGATCTCATAATGCCACTCAGTTCTAAATCAGCATCTGAGCACCGGAATGAAATCAATTCCTCTTAATCTAGTGTAAATTTACTATTGAATGCTGGGCAACCACAACCCAAACTAATTCCCTTCACCCCCTCCTCTCCGTCGCACACGCTACTGCCAGTTCTATTAGATTAGAAAGCTCAGTGCTAAAGTCAGATGCTGTGATGTTAGTGGATAGGCTGTTGGCTCTGTGACAATAGGTGATTATCAACTTAAGTTAACTCACCAAGGCCAGAGTCCCTAAGGCCAGAGTTTTTCCATGCGATCTGATCAGCAACAATAGCCTGTTACTAGGGCTCAGAGTTCTCCTGTTCAGGAAAAACGTCATATGTGCACCTTGACTTGATTAGTGAAGTAAATTGTCACCAAGTTAGCTTGTTCAAGAGGTGTAGGTTCTGACCTTGTTTAAAGTGGATTGTGAAGACTACACTGTACAGTAATTGGTAAGCTATCAAGTTGGTCCAAATGTCATATCAACAAACAAACAAACAACAAAGCCAATAATTGGGCTAGACTTGGCATTTCCGTCTCTGGTAATTTGGAAGGACGCTGTGTGATGCTACTCCCATTAGGTATCCATGCTATCATATGAAACAACTTTAACAGTAACTCAATAGTGGCATTATCATGCTTACTCATGGTAGGTATAATGATCCAACAGCCTGTCAATTTGAGGAAGTAATTAGGGTGCAATGTCATACTGTATATCAGGTGGACAATACAAATAAATACAATATATATATTTTAAAAAACATTTTAATACGCACAAAGACATTTCCATGTACAGTACCAGTAATGTTGGACACACTTACTCATTCAAGGGTTTTTCTTTATTTTTACTATTTTCTACATTGTAGAATAATAGTGTAGACATCAAAACTATGAAATAACACATGGAATCATGTAGTAACCAAAAAAGTGTTAAACAAATCAAAATATATTTTATATTTGATATTCTTCATAGCCACCCTTTGCCTTGATGACAGCTTTGCACACTCTTGGCATTCTCTCAACCAGCTTCATGAGGAATGCTTTTCTAACAGTCTTGAAGGAGATCCCACATATGCTGAGCACTTGTTGGCTGTTTTTACCTCACTCTGCGGTCCAACTCATCCCAAACCATCTCAATTGGGTTGAGGTCGGGTGATTGTGGAGGTCATGACATCTCATGCAGCACTCCATCACTCTCCTTCTTGGTCAAATAGCCCTTACACAGCCTGGAGATGTGTTGGGTCATTGTCTTGTTGAAAAACAAATAGTCCCACCAAGCGCAAACCAGATGGGATGGAGTATCACTGTAGAATGTGGTGGCAGCCATGCTGGTTAAGTATGCCTTGAATTCTAAATAAATCACGACAGTGTCATCAGCAAAGCACCCCCACACCATCACACCTCCTCTTCCATGCTTCACAGTGGGAACCACACATGCTGTCATGACTTCCGCCGAAGTCGGCTCCTCTTCTTGTTCGGGCGGCGTTTGGCGGTCGACGTCACCGGCTTTCTAGCCATCACGCTCCATTTTTCATGTATCAATTTGTTTTGTCTTGTTCCCTGCACACCTGGTTTTCATTCCCCCATCATGTCTTTGTGTAAGATTGTTTGTGTTACATGTATTTGGAATTGTTGATATTGTTACGCGCATCACTTTTTGTCTATGTTCTGTGTTTGGGCACATTTTATGTTACTTTGTGCTGTCATTTTGGACTGGAATAAAAAGTATGCCTGTTCACTACACTCTGCTCTCCTGCACCTGACTTCGCCTCCAATACACACTCCTAACACATGCAGAGATCATCCGTTCACCTACTCTGCATCTCACAAAGACACGGCGGTTGGAACCAAAAATTTCAAATTTGGACTCATCAGACCAAAGGACAGATTTTCACCGGTCTAATGTCCATTGTTCATGTTTCTTGGCCCAAGCAAGTCTCTTCTTATTATTGGTGTCCTTTAGTAGTGCTTTCTTTGTAGCAATTCAACCATAAAGGCCTGATTCACGTGATAAGTGCAGTGTCCTCTGAACAGTTGATACTGAGATGTGTCTGTTAATTGAACTCTGTGAAGCATTAATTTGGGCAGCAATCTGAGGTGCAGTTAACTCTAATGAATGTATCCTCTGCAGCAGAGGTAACTCTGGGTCTTCCTTTATTGTGGCGGTCCTCACGAGAGCCAGTTTCATCATAGCGCTTGATGGTTTTTGCGACTGCACTTATCACGTTTCAGGTAAGACCCAAATACAGACTGTGTTGAAGTAACAATGTTTATTACAGCAACAGGGGCAGGCAAACGACAGGTCAAGGCAGGCAGGGGTCGATAATCCAGAGTAGTGGGGCAAAGGTACAGGACGGCAGGTAAGCTCAGGGTCAGGTCAGGCAGAGGTCGGTAATCTTGAGTAGGGGCAAAGATACGGGACAGCAGGCAGGCTCAGGGTCAGGCAGATTGGTCAGGCAGGCGGGTTCAGAGTCAGGACGGGCAAGGGTCAAAACCAGGAGGGTGAGAAAAAGAGACTAGGGAAAAGCAGGAGCTGAGACAAAACGCTGGTTGACTTGACAAACAAGATGAACGGGCAACAGACAAACAGAGAACACAGGTATAAGTACCCAGGGGATAATGGGGAAGATGGGCGACACCTGGAGTGGGGTGGAGACAAGCACAAGGACAGGTGAAAAACAGATCAGGGCGTGACAGCACATGAAGAAACTTTAAGTTCTTGAAATTTTCCTGGATTGACTGACCTTCATGTCTTAAAGTAATGATGGACTGTCGTTTCTCTTTGCTTATTTGAGCTGTTCTTGCCATAATATGGATTTGGTCTTTTACCAAATATCTTCTGTATACCACCCCTACCTTGTCAGAACCCAAATGATTGGCTCAAACACATTAAGAAGGAAAGAAATTCTACAAATTAACTTTTAACAAGGCACACCTGTTAATTTAAATCCATTCCAGGTGACTACCTCATGAAGCTGGTTGAGATAATGCTAAGTGTGCAAAGCTGTCATCAAGGCAAAGGGTGGCTACTTTAAAGAATCTCAAATATTTTGGACAACCAAATTAAAGCCAAAATGATTGATGAAATCAAAGTGTTTCAGCTGTATGGCGATTTGCGATTCATAACTTACATTTTACCGGTACTACCAGTAGTAGCAGGCCAACCGATAACACCAAGACGGAATGCTTTTGAAGTGATAATGCGCCGCCGAGAACATGTCCAGCGAAGTACATCGCACACACACACTTCGTGCCGATCAGCAGCTCCACAATGATGTGATCGACTGTCTCTCCAAGGTGGGGGCTTTTCGTGGCAGCCAGACGAGACAATCAAAGGAGGATGTGGTGAGCAAAGTTACAGGGCTCAAACTTGCTCTATAGATTTGATGCTTCTAATTGTGCACGTTAAAAACAAAAAACAAAATTTGGTGATGATAGGCTATACTCTATGGCTGGATTCATGTATTTTTGCCAATGGTACATTAATTTGGCAGACCTAACTTGATTGACCCTCTTTCTACAAGGCCTAGTCTATGAGAGGCCTAATCATATTTGAATTAATATTTTGTTAACGCCTAGGCTATAGAGATGCAGTCAGGTAATGAACGCATTATTATGCATCAACATTTTAATCTGATTACAATTATTTATTGTCCATCATTCTTGAATTAGATTTTTTTTGTCTACTCTATTTCCCTATACATCACATTCAATTACGAGATTGGATTGCACTTTTTCCATTAATTTGACCCAATTCAAATGATTGCCCTTTATTAATGGCATATTTTTTCCTAGAAAGGGTAGTCTATGAAAGGCCTTTATATTTGTATTGTCTTCATTTGTTAATGCCTTGTTAGGCTATTTCCCAATCATTTTTGAATATATCATTCTATTATATATCCTATGTGAACAATGTTCATTAATGTTAATTTCTGTTTTAATAATCTGATAATCAGGATGAAATATAATATTTCTCCTATTTTTCATGTCCATATAGCCTGGACATCCGTTACCCGATTATCAAAAGCACTCTGGTATATGGACCTCCATCTAGAGAAGTTTAAAGAGGGAGGCTTAGCCATACCAGACAGATTCCTGCAATTACCACAAGGCCTTGGATCCAACAACAGGTACCAGGAAACACGACACAAGGCACCAAAACTAAGTCAGAATCAGGACACAATGGAATCACTTCACAGGTATTTTAATGAATGTATTGTGTCATTTTTCTATATCAATTAAGTTTGTGGCGCACTACTACTCCTTGTAGATTCATGTCAAACACACTGTGTCTGGTATTGTAAAATGTCACCATTTATTCAGGGAATGTAAAACGTGCAAGCTTTATGTTTTAAACCTCTCAACTAAAACTGCCTGTATTCCTTGTTCACATTAGATCTCAGAGAAGATGTGCTGCGTCTAACAGAGTCCATAGCAGCTGAAGCATCCCACTGGGAGAAGGTGAATCAAGCAATGACCAGACGTCACCAACAGCCCACTCCCCTACGTACACCAGAGTCTGATGTTTTATGCTACACTGTGAGAGCATCATGCGGACCGGTCAGCCCCCAGTACAGCACTCTGTTACAAGCTTTGGATAAAGTGCCCCAATTACAGCCCCCTCTTTCTACTGGACTTTGCTGCTGAAGATAGATTCCCAAGGAAATGGATTGACAACTTGAAACTTCCATTGACTTTCACTGTATACAAGTATGCCTGTGGTAACCACCTAGGCACTCTGACATTCATATGGAAGGTATCCTCACATAGCAATGGTGTTCATGAGACCAGGCAAGCTTCTGTCATCTCCACACTGAGAAAAGAAATACCAACATACTCCACACTAGAGCAATGCAAAAAACATTCATGAACAAATACGCACACGCTGCAAAGTGAACAGCTACTTCCTGAGAGAAATGTATCAGTTTCTGACAGATGACAAGAGTTAAGCAAACGATGATGAACAGGGCCTACTTGATAAGAGAGTATCCTTGTTCCTCCTTGATGTTGATGACCCAGACCTGATCATGGATTTAAGGAAGCTGAATGGTAAACCACAATCCTAATTTCAGCCCTTTTGGGATGAAGTACAGAGGTATTTTAACGAATACACAGCTCAGGTCAATGATTGCAGACATGGAGTGGCAGGTAACCTAGTGGTTAGAGCATTGGACTAGTAACCGAAAGGTTGCAAGATCGAATCCCCGAGCTGACAAGGTAAAAATCTGTCGTTCTGCCCCTGAACAAGGCAGTTAACCCACTGTTCCTAGGCTGTCATTGAAAATAAGAATTTGTCTGCTCTCCAGTACACAGGAAGGGTTGACCTCAAGTTCATGGTCCAGTCTTGGGTGATAAGAAAGGAACATCAAGACTCAAAGTTTGGAACTACATTAAAACAGTTTGCCTGCATGTGGCAGAAGGACAGTGAAATGTTATGTGTGGATGATAAGGCAATCATCCCTGTCGGAGAACCTGGCCAGCCTATAGGGACCTGTAACAGAGGAAAACATCCAAGCATTGCTCCTGTGAGTGGGCAAGTTCTAGCAGCTGCCGACCATGATTATCACATCAGTGGACTTATACCATCTGTCATGTTGATCCCAGCATCTCCATCTAGTTCATTCTATGATGGGAAAGTTCACTGTCAAGGACAAGGTTTCCTAGCCATCCAGCCCCCTTCGACATACAGTTGAAAAATCTCAGCATCCTCAGTGAATAGAACTACGGCGAAGATGATGTGTCTCTCAGCAAGTCAATATTGATCATTCAATCTGATGGTGGGCCAGACCACAGAACCACAAATGCCTCTGTTCAAGCACGCCACACACTCAAACCCACAAATGCTGATGCTCCAGATTCTCAACTAGTCTAAAGAAGGCCAGTTTTATTGCTTCTTTAATCAGGACAACAGTTTTCAGCTGTGCAAACATAATTGCAAAAGGGTTTTCTAATGATCAATTAGCCTTTTAAAATGATAAACTTAGATTAGCTAACACAACGTGCCATTGGAACACAGGAGTGATGGTTGCTGATAATGGGCCTCTGTACGGCTATGTAGATATTCCTTTAAAAGAAAAATGTGCCGTTTCCAGCTGCAATAGTCATTTATAACATGAACAATGTCTACACTGTATTTCTGATCAATTTGATGTTATTTTAAATGGACAAAAAAAAAAGGTGCTTTTCTTTCAAAAACAAGGACATTTCTAAGTGACCCCAAACTTTTGAACGATTGTGTATATCAGAGATCATTTTTTTGATCAGGAATAACGAAACTGTCACGAGTTATACTTTAGTGTGTTTCATTTCTCATGGTTATAACAACATTGTAACATCTGCATTCTTTTTAAGAAAAATTGTGTAGGTTTTCACATGGAATAATATAACTCTTGAATCTCACACTAGGCCTAGAGCTCGTACAGGTGCATAGGACAATGTGGTAAAGTACTGTTATTCCTTATCCACTTAATGTTTTCATTTATAAAAAACTAAAATAAAACACTTGCTCGCCTCACTTTTCTGTGGGAAAAATCCATTAAACGGTTAATAAATTTTGTCTGGTTTCACCTCCCCGATTCGGCTCGTACCTGGCTCGAACTCGGGACCTCTGCTTTGCTAACACACGTGACCGCCCTCCTTGACAACATTCCAACGGTTTGAGCCACCCAAAAGGTACCGATTGGATGGCTCCATCCGCAACATTTCAAGCTAGCTGTGAAGTGAGCTTACGGTATGTACTTAACTCCGTTACATGGGCTCACAATGAATCAGTGAATGAATGAGTCAGACATGTTTTCCGTCAGCAGTATTGTTTAAAACCCTGAACATCTAGGAAAGTCTAAGGCTGTGTTGTTGGTTGGCCTGTTTTCCATTCTCTGCATGGGCGGGATGTCTGTGATCCAATACTGAAACAGGTACACAACTGCAGTGGCATCACCTGGAAAGAGAAGACACAAACGTTACATTACAGTTTGATTGCAATCAGGAATAGTGGGTGGTTAAACGTTAGTTATTTAATGAGGTCATTACTGCTGTTCCATAGCGGTGAGGACAAGTAAACTAGTTATCCTAGGCTAAATCCATATTGTACTGCCAGTGTACTCCTGTCACCTACAGTACCTCCCTGTTTCCTAACAGCTTCCGTTTCCCCCTGGGCTATGGCTTTTATCTGACTGTTCCGTTCAAGCAAAAATTTAAAGATTCCATTCAGCCGGATGCATGAAAGTCATTAAATAAAACTGGCAGCAGACGTCCTCCCTGAGCCAGAGGTGTTGGGTGAAACAGTGAAATATAAGCTGTGGGATATTCTTTAGTGCTGCCCCTATGGTGAATTGATTCCTCCTCTCTCTCAGTTCTGAAAAGAAGCTCCAGTGAACTGTAAAAAGACTTGAAGGACTTTAAAACAGGCTAAACCAACAGCACACAGCAGGCTTACTGGGCTAAAGCATTGGTGGCCAGAAGCAGCTGGTTTTATTCCACTGGTGGCCAATTCCATTTGTGTTTAGCTAGATGAATACCCCACTTTGCATTTGCCACCTAAAACATTTATAGTACCCCATTGACATTCTGTTAAATGGAAATTTGCTTCTAGCAAAAAATAACAAGGGGGAATATTTTGCCGCTCCGACACAATATACAGGTGGGAATAGATTTGTTTTAACAGACTAAATGGTTATTAGACTTCTTTATTTCCCCTTTAAATGACTAATTAAGTTTCAGGGAAATACACAAAGCATGTTCACATCTGGAGAGCAGGTGGAGGGACCAGCAAGAATACACTGTGTGGTTTGAGTCTAAAGTGAGTCTATTGTTGGAACTGATCACTGGTTTGGACTGGAGCCTGTTTTCCTCCTCAGCGTTGCCTTAGCGACGAGAATGGAAAGAGGAGCGTCACTATTGCCACCTGCTCAACCGTGCCCTGAATCCCCTGGACAGGACAGTCATATAACACTCCAGAATAGTACACTCTTCCCCAGGGACAGCCAAGTATCCACTGATCCTATTAGTCATTAGGGCTGGGAATTGCCAGGGACCTCACGATACAATATTGCCAATACTATATGTATTGCGATTCGATTCTGCGATTTCATGTTCCAAACATATTGGTCTGCTGCAGAGAGACAAGAGACCATGATCAGTCATGGAAATAAAAGTGCTGTAAACATGTTGGCTCAGGTACAGCCGACTAGCTCTAAGTAACGCAAAGAATATATATAACAATATATATAATATCATCCAAAAATAATATTGCAATATGTAACTATCGATTTTCCCTCCCATCACTATTAGTAGGGTGTCTAATCAAAAACGCATCTTTTGACCAATGGATAAAATAATATGTTAATTGTGTAGATGCCCCTCTATGAAAACCAATGGTCCAAACCTCATGTCTCTATCGTAATCTGTTCAAAAGTTTTGGCGTTTTTAGGATGTAAAAATTAGGGTGAATAATTCAATGGAGGCCAGAGGGAAAAAGTTGTCAAATATTAGGAAAATAGCATCGTGTCAGCTAGGCTGAATGCTGTGCGAAAATTGAGGCAAACTGACAGGCTCACTGTTGAACTCGTCCCCTTTTCTTCTCGAATCCAGAGGACATAAAACAATATTGAGGTAAGCTATATATCGATTTTGAGACATGACATGATATTTTAGTATACGCTTTTCATATTAAATGCGAAATTCCTGTTATTTTTCAAAGATTTCACATAAACAAGCAGATCTCTGAAACGTCAACGGAGCACTGAGCGTACAGCAAGCTTTAAAAAAAAAAAACAACTTTATGTTAATTTAGCTTTTTGCGACTCGGGGAAACAACTTTGCAGACTACCACCACAACATGTAAAATCCTCAAAAGTCACTGCGAGAAAGCGTTGCCACTACTGTATGTAAACAGAGCTCGGTGCTTATTATCGGAAGTATTAGGTTACGAAATCCGACTTTTTTAATATAATGTTCCACTGAACAATTCAGAACATGAAAATCATATTTGTCTTGGTAAAATGTACTTTATAACCTCTAGGCTACCCACCAAAGTGTGGGCAGAGTGGGTGGACAACATACTATTAGACAGATTTGACCCAAATACACACCTGAGGCCATCTCATTCACAATTTCTAGATCTGTACAAAGTGTGGTCTCCTGGCAGCTCGAGTGAAACTCCAGGTGAATGAATGGCAGGAGACGCTGATGCTTTTCAAACTGGTTAGTGTTTGGATAGGTGAGAGCATGCATGTATAGGTAAGTGATAGTATGGACAGGTGTGGTCTGGTATTTAAGGACAGGTGAGGGCTGATACTGACCGGTGACTGTATGCATGTGTACGTGAATGGCGAGCTCAGACAAACGCAGGTTAATCCAGGCGAGGTAAAACCAGATAAGACTACTCACCAGTAGACATGGTAGAGCTGTTCTGGAGCTCCTGCAGATCCTTTGCCATCCTTGCTGTGTCCTGTTGCTGCACAAGGGACTAGAGGCTGTGGAGCTGGGCCAAAACAGCAGGGGGGAATGTTCCATTGTACAGGCTGGTCAGAAGGCCCTCCACTACCAGATGAACCTGCTTGGTAGTGGAGTAAGTATACTATTACTCCACCAACCATTATAAGCTCCGTTGCTGAATGGGCCTGTGTCTAATCACCTGGTCTATCTCTAGACTGAGGTGCATATAAGGAACAGGAGCATCTGGCCCCTTTAACTGAACTACTGTGGACATTTCCAGAGGTCTTCCTCCTTAGCCTTCCACAGTAATTCACCAACAGAGAAACCTTAATCCCTGGAACCAATGGGATTCTTTGGACTGACTGACTGTCTGTCTAGTCCTCCAGAGGCAAGTCACGGAGGGATTATGACAGACCAGATGACTGAGCCTGTCCATTACATTTGAGCATGATGAAGTAAACCCAAACCTCTACACCTCGATTCCTAAATCTCTCATGGTCCTCAAGTTGTTATAGGCTAGTGATTAATGAGCTGTGCTTTCACTTTCAATTTGCGTGTGCTCTGCACAGTGCTGTTCAAATTATTTACTTTCTGCCAATCTGAAAGCTATAAAATGAACTATGCTTCAGCACTTTTGGCCAGCTCTTAGGAAGACTGAAACACAGCTTAGGCTATATGTGACCGTATCTGGGTTGATTAGCAGCCCTGGTACGTCACACTCACAATCAGACACGTAGATCTTGTGTGGTCCTGAGGAAGATTATCACTTCAGCTGCTCTTCTCTGCCTCATCTCTTCCTCCCCCCTCCGCTCCCCCTCGCTCTCGTAGGTGGACTCGAGCTGCAGCACGGGGCACCAGACCCAGAGACAAGAGCTTCTGTTGATTACGTTGCTTCCTCCTCTTCTTGTTGAGCCACACTCCTTCCTCCATGGGGGTCCCCAGGGTTGGATTCTGTAACCTGGCCCGCTCCGTCCACCACTGTCCCACCTCCTGGAGCTATAGTTCCCATTTCTCCTTCTTCTTCCTCCATCGTCTTCTTCTACCTCTTCATCTTTGTTGGACTCATGAGTGTTC
This sequence comes from Salvelinus alpinus, assembly GCF_045679555.1. Classification (NCBI taxonomy): domain Eukaryota; kingdom Metazoa; phylum Chordata; class Actinopteri; order Salmoniformes; family Salmonidae; genus Salvelinus; species Salvelinus alpinus. The sequence goes on from NC_092094.1 coordinate 78,067,016, forward strand.
TCAACTGAAGGGAACATGAAAAAGTGAGCGCTTTTTAACTTTCATGACTTTCACAAACTAGTGTCTAATCCCTTAAAGCTGGAATCCTCAATTGTAAAACTGCCACGTCCTTTCGCGATATTAGAACAACAAAGTTACTGCAAACAACGAACACAGTTTTCCCCCCTCGGACATCATTGCATGCAGCTGCATATGTAGTGCAATTTGTTTTACTACCATGCAATACGCCCCCCAGCTCTGCTTCGCCAACAAGAACAACGGCTATGGCGCTGTTTCCCCATATTACGGATTCCAATGCAGCCGTTTTAGATCAATACCTATCTTACTGTAATAGTTTTCCATTTAAAATTAACAAAAATAGCTTTCTAGCAAAAAAATGATTTCTCAAGCAGAATTTAACTATTATTATTGGTCTATTAACAAATGTTCCGCTTGGTGACGTCAGCAGGCAAGCAGAAACTCACGTCCATGCAAACCTGCTGATTAGAAGGTCCTGTGTAGATTGTATTTTAAACCAGCAACTATCAGAAAATAACTAATTGATTTGGCGGCAGGTAGCCTAGAGGTTAGAGCGTTGGACTAGTAACTGAAAGGTTTCAAGATCGAATCCCCAGGCCGACAAGGTAAAAATCTGTCATTCTGCCACTGAACAAGGCAGTTAACCCACTGTTCCTAGGCCGTCATTGAAAATAAGAATTTGTTCTTAAGTGACCTGCCTAGTTAAATAAAGGAAAATAAAATGTCACATTGTTACCATGTTAGTTTCATCAGCTGTTGTACAATATGATACAAAACACAGGAAAAACATTTTGACTGCCCTGGGCCTATAAGGCAAGAATCCCATTTGGTTGTAGTACTGTAAGTCCCTGTGATCCAAATTCATCAAAAGTACCCATTTCATCGCACTTGGAATGAGCCACCTTCAACACCATGTCTACCCGGCCTTTAACACAAGACTTTGTTTATTTTGTAACAGATCAAGCTAATTCAGGAGGCATATTCAGCCAAGCTGCACCCCTTGGATGACCCTGCCTATAGACCTCTCTGTAGCTGAGGGGCTGGATCGATGCTCCAGGATGGGTGGATATCCACTGTCCAGGATCACAGAGCACAAATCTGACCGAATCGCCTGTGATAAAGATGGGGCCTTCCGACACACAGCAGAGAGTGGAGGTTTTTCCCTAGGGTAACTGGTGGGTAGAGAGGCTGTCTGGAAATCAGCAACTCAACCACAGTCTATAGACTCCAGCACCACTACTGCAGAGCGTAAATGCACACACTGTTAGGTGGGCGGCACACACACACTCTTTCTCTAGGCTTTCAGCAGTGTCGATAGCTTACCGGTCTGAAGGGGAAGCAACTACCATATGGGCAGCTGTGCAGAGACAGAGAAAGTGGCATTTTAAGCATCTTAAAAAACATTTAACTTATTTATCAATTTTCAGCTGTGAAAGGAAACTGCGCAAATACCAAGCTGGTAAATTATTATTCACGGCATTTACATAAAACTAATCATAAAAACCATGTACAGTGCATTTGGAAAGTATTCAAACCCCTTGACCTTTTCCACATTTTGTTACGTTACAGCCTTTCTAAAATTGACAAAAAAATGTTTTTCCATCAATCGACACACTATACCCCATAATGACGAATTTAAAACAGATTTTTAGAAATGTTGGCTAATTTATTAAAAAAAAAAAAAACAGAAATACCTTATTTACATAAGTATTTAGACCCTTTACGATGAGACTCGAAATTGATCTCAGGTGCATCCTGTTTTCATTGATCATCCTTGAGCTGTTTCTACAACTTGATTGTAGTCCACCTATGATAAATTAAATTGCGTGGACATGATTTGGAAAGGTACACACCTGTCTATATAAGTTCCCACAGTTGACAGTCCGTGTTAGAGAAAAAAACCAAGCCATGAGGTCGAAGGAATTGTCCGTAGAGCTCTGAGACAGGATTGTGTCGAGACACAGATCTGGGGAAGGGTACCAAAACATTTCTGCAGCATCGAAGATCCCCAAGAACAATGGCCTCCATCATTCCTAAATGGAAGACGTTTGGAACCACCAAGACAAACTGAGCAATCGGGGGAGAAGGGCCTTGGTCAGGGAGGTGACCAAGAGTTCCTCTGTGAAGATGGGAGAACCTTCCAGAAGGACAACCATCTCTGCATCACTTCGCCAATCAGGCCGTTACGGTAGAGTGGCGAGACGGAAGCCATTCCTCATTAAAAAGCATGACAGCCCGCTTGGAGTTTGCCAAAAGGCATATAAAGACTCTCAGACCGTGAGAAACAAGATTCTCTGGTATGATGAAACCAAGATTGAACTCTGGCCTGAATGCCAAACGTAACGTCTGGAAGAAACCTGGCACCATCCCTACGGTGAAGCATGGTGGTGGCAGCATCATGCTGTGGGGATGTTTTTCAGTGGCAGGTACTGGGAGTTTAGTCAAGATTGTGGGAAAGGTGAACGGAGCAAAGTACAGAGAGATCCTTGATGAAAACTTGCTCCAGAGTGCTCAGGACCTCAGACTGGGGAAAAGATTCACATTCCAACAGGACAACGACCCTAATCACACAGCCAAGACAACGCATCTTGGAGTGGCTTTGGGACAAGTCTCTGAATGTCCTCGAGTGGCCCAGCCAAAGCCCGGACTTGATCCCAATCGAACATCTCTGGAAAGACTTGAAAATAGCTGTGCAGTGAATCTCCCGATTGAACCTGACAGAGCTTGAGAGGATCTGCAGAGAAGTATGGGAGAAACTCCCAAAATACAGGTGTGCCAAGCTTGTAGCGTCATACCCAAAAAGACACCGAGGCTGTAATCGCTGCCAAAGGTGGTTCAACAAAGTACTGAGTAAAGGGTCTGAATACCTACCTGTTTTTGCTTTGTCACTTTGTCATTATGGGGTAGTGTTTTAAATACATTTTTGAATAAGGCTGTAATGTAACAAAATGTGGGAAAAGTCAAGGGGTCTGAATACTTTCTGAATGCACTGTAGGAAGCGATTTGCTGTTGGAGGTAATATGTAAATTATGCGGCAGATATGGGGCTAAGTGGACATGGGCTCGATAATAGACGCTTAATGCAGCAAGGTCCAGCTCAATCAATCGTGGTTAAAAGACACAGGCTGTCCTGTAGAATGAAGACGGACGTGTGGTACATTCACACGCACGCATAGTATTAGTCATGAAAAAAAATGGTCTGTTTAAAAGGGAAACAGGTGAACTGCAGTCATCTAAGGAATGTGAGTCACACTGCTCCCTCTAGTGGTCAGGTAGGCTAAGTCTATTAGTGATCCAGAAACAACATTGTAATGTTGACAGGAGGGATGAATAGTAAGGTCATCCAAGGTCTCTCTGATGAGTAAATCTAAACCACTGCTAAGATATCATTCTTGGCTGAGTTGGTCCCTCACTTTACACATTTTGACGGTCTAAGAACTCCAAGGCCTTGTGGGAGGTTGAAGGAATTAGGCTTTTGGAAACAAATTCCTTGTGACATGCATAGACACACAGGCCCAAAACTACTGTGCAGCCCAAATAATAGCAACTCTACTGCATTGTAACTAGGCAAATAGCAGTAGACATTGCTCTTACAGTGTCAGATTATTCAGTCACTTGAATATTGCTGACCTTCTCCCCATGCCTCTTTACTTGTTTTTGGTGTGTATACTGTTCACTGAGATTTTCCCATAAGTGGGCCTTTTCAAATATGCAATATACATGATGACTTCATTCCTTGCTTAGATGTTAATAAAAAAAGAGAGAAGAACTGCATCATGCGTATACGCCCAGCTGCTCTACATGGAAGTACTTTAAGCCATTATTCAAAATAGACATCTGCCACGGTAAATGTTAAGACTTTGAAAAAAAGAAAAAGAAAAAAGAAACTATGACTATGAGGTTGTCATGGTGCTCTTTGCTTTCTCCATGGTAACAAATATTTAAAGCGGTAGGCATACTGTACCTGCAAGTGTACTGTAGCACAGAGCCACAGGCACAAACATCTACTCAAAACCACTCTACTACTCCATGTGTACTACTACAAGATTAGGCCTATCCTGTAATTGCTAACCTCTACTACTTCTAAAATAGTGCTGCTTGTCAGAAAAATGGAATGGCCAAGCATTAAAGGTGCAATACGAAGAAATCGCTCCGCCATTTCCTGGTTACAAAAATGTGAAGAGTTTAGTTCGCCAAATTTCAGTTTGTGACAAAACAAGCAATATAGTGTAGAGAATCATTGTACCATGTAAACTGCTGTGAAATATATTTTTAATAAAGAAAAATATTGTGTTTTCAGCTTGTGTACAAAACCGAAAGACGCAAGAACAAAACTTAACGGGAAGCATAGAAATAGCGCACATAGAACCGATCTACCGGTTCTTAGACTTGCTTTAATGAGAATGATAGATCTATAACTCATATTTCTATGTGAATTTGGACGGGCTTTAAGAGAAAGTATTAATAGGCCTAAATTGCTGACTCGGCCTAAACCATTGTAACGGGCGAATATAGCTGAATTGAGTATGCCTTGATGTCATAAATTCTTGAGCTGCTAGAAAAACGTATCTTCCAATTAATTAACACAATTGCTGCAGAGAGCTTGTAAAGTGTAAATACTAGTACAACCCATTCTGTGTACAAATTAAGGTGTTGCCTTAGGCTATTCTCTAATGGCAACTACTAATCTCATCAGTTTCAGCCAGGTAGCCTAATCCCCCTACCTCACCAGCAGGCAGACGGTGAGTGAGTGAAATGGACTGGGGTAGGACGGCTTAGCGCTGCTTGTTCATTCAGCTGTTTCGTGATGCCAGGGAAACCTCCACTAAACACATCTACTGTACTTGGTTACATCTCAGTCTACTGATCACATAACAAAAAAAATATACGTTCTATGGTAAATCAATGTCAACTGTTCAGCATAAATGGTTTAAATGAGTGCCCACATAAGCCATTTACACTGAGATAATCAACCCATATCTGTAATAATAACCATAACATTTGACCTTGAGAGAACACACTGAGCAACAGCATCAACCATTTTATTTAACCTTTATTTAACTAGGCAAGTCATTTAAGAACAAATTCTTATTTACAATGACGGCTTACCCCAGCCAAACCCGAACCCGGGCGACGCTGGGCCAATTGTGCACCGCCCTATGGGACTCCCAATCACGGCCGGTTGCGATACAGCCTGGAATCGAACCAGGATCTGTAGTGATGCGCCACTCGGGAGCCCCTAACTGGCTGGTCTAATCCATGTGGCACAGATCCCATCTCAATGCTTTGGGGTACACTCTGCATAACCATCTAACAACTAAGATCATTGTTAAAAATATTTGTTCCTGCTTTTCCCCCACAACTGGACTGGAAAAGACAATCAAGGAGAGTGATAGTAACACTGAGCACTGAGCCGAACTGGGGAACCTACTATCGAGAGGCCTCGATAGTAAATCCCTTGCTTTACGGAGCATCTCTGTCCCCACAGACAGTCCATAAATGTAAGATTATAGCCCTCTTACCAACTCCACAGTATTTATGCATGCTGCCTGAAGGCGTGACAGATCCCTCTGCACTCGTCTTGTAATCTGCAGGGGGAGCTAGGACTGTGTATACTCGTCTGCCTGGCTGGGGATAGTGTTATCCCTCTATCTCCTGAGACACAGAGCAAATGAGAAAGAAAGAACATTAGCTATACTGTAAGTACTGGCAGTTGGTTTGGAGGTGTTTGTAGCTATATCATTTCCTGAGTGTGACACCAACTTAGTTGGGAGTAATAAAAAGCAGGTGATGTCTCACTCAGCTCCGGAAACAATATTTATTTCAAATCAAATTTTATTTGTTACATGTGCCGAATACAACAGGTGTAGACCTTACAGTGAAATGCTTACTTACAAGCCCTTAACCAACAATGCAGTTTTAACAAAAGTTTGTGATAAGTAAAAAACAAGAAACAAAAAGTTACAAATAATTAAAGAGCAGCAGTAAAATAACAATAGCGAGGCTATATACTTGGGGTACCGGTACAGAGTCAATGTACAGAGGCACTGGTTAGTCGAGGTGATTGAGGTAATATGTACATACATGTAGGTAGAGTTATTAAAGTGACTATACATAGATAATAAACAGAGAAAAGCAGCAGCGTAAAAGAGTGGAGGAGGTGCGATGCAAATAGTCTGGGTAGAAGCTGTTGAGAAGCCTTTTGGACCTAGACTTGGCGCTCCGGTACTGCTTGCCGTGCGGTTGCAGAGAGAACAGTCTACAGTTTAAAGTGTAGTTTACATACACTTATGTTGGAGTCATTAAAATTAATTTTTCAAATTTCTTCTTAACAAACTATAGTTTTGGCAAGTCGGTTAGGACATCTACATTGTGCATGACACAAGTAATTTTCCCAACAATTGTTTACAGACAGATTATTTCACTTATAATTCCTGTATCATAATTCCAGTGGGTCAGAAGTTTACATACACTAAGTTGACTGTGCCTTTAAACAGCTTGGAAAATTCCAGAAAATGATCACGGCGCTAGAAGCTTCTGATAGGCTAATTGACATAATTTGAGTCAATTGGAGGTGTACCTTTGGATGTATTTCAAGGCCGACCTTCAAACTCAGTGCCTCTTTGCTTGACAAAATGGGAAAATCAAAAGAAATCAGCCAAGACCTTTTTTTTTTAAGACCTCCGCAAGTCTGGTTCATCCTTGGGAACAATTTCCAAACGCCTGAAGGTACCACGTTCATCTGTACAAACAATAGTACGCAAGTATAAACACCATGGGACCACGCAGCCATCATACCGCTCAGAAAGGAGACGCGTTCTGTCTCCTAGAGATGAACGTACTTTGGTGCGAAAAGTGCAAATCAATCCCAGAACAACAGCAAAGGACTTTGTGAAGATGCTGGAGGAAACAGGTACAAAAGTATCTAAATCCACAGTAAAACGAGTCCTACATAGTCATAACCTGAAAGGCCGCTCAGCAAGGAAGAAGCCACTGCTCCAAAACCGCCATAAAAAAGCCAGACTACGGTTTGCAACTGCACATGGAGACAAAGATCGTACATTTTGGAGAAATGTCCTCTGGTCTGATGAAACAAAAATAGAACTGTTTGGCCATAATGACCATCGTTATGTTTGGAGGAAAAAGGGGGAGGCTTGCAAGCTGAAGAACACCATCCCAACCGTGAAGCACGGGGGTGGCAGCATCATGTTGTGGGAGTGCTTTGCTGCAGGAGGGACTGGTGCACTTCACAAAATAGATGGCATCATGAGAAAGGAAAATTATGTGGATATATTGAAGCAACATCTCAAGACATCAGTCAGGAAGTTAAAGCTTGGTCGCAAATGGGTCTTCCAAATGGACAATGACCCCAAGCATACTTCCAAAGTTGTGGCAAAATGGCTTAAGGACAACAAAGTCAAGATATTGGAGTGGCCTCATTCCTATAGAACATTTGTGGGCAGAGCTGAAAAAGTGTGTGCGAGCAAGGAGGCCTAAAAACCTGATTCAGTTACACCAGCTCTGTCAGGAGGAATGGGCCAAAATTCACCCAACTTATTGTGGGAAGCTTGTGGAAGGCTACCCGAAACGTTTGACCCAAGTTAAACAATTTAAAAAGGCAATGCTACCAAATACTAATTGAGCGTATGTAAACTTCTGACCCACTGGGAATGTGATGAAAGAAATAAAAGCTGAAATAAATAATTCTCTACTATTATTTTGACATTTCACATTCTTCAAATGAAGAGGGGATCCTAACTGACATAAGACAGGGAATTTTTACTTGGATTAAATGTCAGGAATTGTGAAAAACTGAGTTAAAATGTATTTGGCTAAGGTGTATGTAAACTTCCGACTTAAACTGTATGACCTGACTTGGGTGGCTGTATTCATTGACAATTTTCAGGGCCTTCCTCTGACAACGCCTGGTGTAGAGGTCCTGGATGGCAGGAAGCTTGGCCCCAGTGATGTACTGGGCTGTACGCACTACCCTCTGCCTTGGGGTCGGAGGCCGAGCAGTTGCCATACCAGGCAGTGATGCAACCAGTCAGGATGCTCTCGGTGGTGCAGCTGTAGAAACTTTTGAGGATCTGAGGACCTGTGCAAATCTTTTCAGTCTCCTGAGGGGGAATAGGTTGTCGTGCCCACTTCACGACTGTCTTGGTGTGCTTGGACCATGATAGTTTGTTGGTGATGTGGACACCAAGGAACTTGAAGCTCTCAACCTGTTTCACTACAGCCCCATCAATGAGAATGGGGGCAGGCTTCGTGCGTCTATTCTTGTAGTCCACAATCATCTCCTTTATCTTGATCACGTTGAGGGAGAGGTTGTTGTCCTGGAACCACACGGCCAGGTCTCTGACCTCCTCCCTATAGGCTGTCTCATCGTTGTCGGTGATCAGGCCTACCACTGTTGTGTCATCAGCTAACTTAATAATGGTGTTGGAGTCATGTCTGGCCATGCAGTCATGAGTGAACAGGAAGTACACTGAGCACGCACCCTGAGGGCCCCCGTGTTGAGGATCAGCGTGGAGGATGTTTTTTTACCTACCCTTAGCACCTGGGGGGGGGGGGGGGGGGCGTCAGGAAGTACAGGATCCAGTTGCAGAAGCAGGTGTTTAGTCCCAGGGGCCTTGGCTTAGTGATGAGCTTTGAGGGCACTATGGTGTTGAACGCTGAGCTGTAGTCAATGAATAGCATTCTCACATAGGTGTTCCTTTAGTCCAGGTAGGAAAGTGCAGTGTGGAGTGCAATAGAGTTTGCATCACCTGTGGATCTGTTGGGGCGGTATGCAAATTGTAGTGGGTCTATATTTTCTGGGATAATGATGTTGATGTGGGCCATGACCAGCCTTTCAAAGCACTTCATGGCTACAGACGTGAATGCTACGCGTCGGTAGTCATTTATGCAGGTTACTTTAGTGTTCTTGGGCACAAGGACTATGTTGGTCTGCTTGAAACATGTTGGTATTACAGACTCCGACAGTGAGAGGTTGAAAATGTCAGTGAAGACACTTGCTAGTTGGTCAGCGCATGCTCGCAGTACACGTCCTGGTAATCCGTCTGGCCCTGCGGCCTTGTGAATGTTGACCTGTTTAAAGGGCTTACTTACATCGGCTACGGAGAGCGTGATCACACAGTCGTCCGGAACAGCTGATGCTCTCATGCAATTTTCAGTGTTACTTGCATCGAAGCAAGCATAGAAGTAATTTAGCTCATCTGGTAGGCTCATGTCATTGGGAAGCTCGCGGCTGTAATAGTTTGCAAGCCATGCCACATCCGACGAGCTTCAGAGCCGGTGTAGTACGATTCGATCATTGTCCTGTATTGACGCTTTGCCTGTTTGATGGTTTGTCGGATGGCATAGCAGGATTTCTTACAAGCTTCCGGGTTAGAGTCCCGCTCCTTGATAGCGGCAGCTCTACCCTTTAGCTCAGTGCGGATGTTGCCTGTAATCCATGGCTTCTGGTTGGAGTATGTATGTACATACACTGTGGGTACGATGTCGTCAATGCAATTATTGATGAAGCCAGTGACTGTTGTGGTGTACCTCTCAATGCCATCGGAAGAATCACGGAACATATTCCATTCTGTGCTATCAAAACAGTCCTGTAGCTTAGCATCTGCTTCATCTGACCACTTTTTTATTGACCAAGCAGGTGCTTCCTGCTTTAGTTTTTGCTTGTAAGCAGAAATCAGGAAGATAGAATTAGGGTCAGATTTGCCAAATGAAGGGCGAGGGAGAGCTTTGTATGCGTCTCTGTGTGTGGAATAAAGGTGGTCTAGTGTTTTTCCCTCTGGTTGCACATTTAACATGCTGATAGAAATTAGGTAAAACGGATTTAAGTTTCCTTGCATTAAAGTCCCCGGCCACTAGGAGCGCCACCTCTGGATGAGCGTTTTCCTGTTTGCTTATGGCCGTATACAGCTCATTGATTGCGGTCTTAGTGCCAGCATCGGTTTGTGGTGGTAAATAGACAGCTACGAAGAATATAGATGAAAACTCTTGGTAAATAGTGTGGTCTACAGCTTATCACGAGAGACTATCACAGGCGAGCAAAACCTTGAGACATCCTTAGATATCATGCACCAGCTGTTGTTTACAAATATACATAGACCGCCACCCCTTGTCTTACCAGAGGCTGCTGTTCTATCCTGCCGATATGGTGTATAACCCGCCAGCTGTATGTTATTCATGTCGTCATTCAGCCATGACTCGATGAAACATAAGATTTTACAGTTTTTAATGTCCTGTTGGTAGGATATACGTGCTTGTAGTTCGTCTATTTTATTATCCAATGATTGTACGTTGGCTAACAGTACCGATGGTAAAGGAAAATTACCCACTCACCGCCGGATCCTTACAAGGCACCCTGACCTTCGTCCTCGATATCGCCGTCTCTTTCTCTTTCTCCTCTTGACAGAGATAAGAATAATTTGAGAATAACTTGTATATTGTAATATGAAACTCTACTTACCAGTGATAGTGCCCTCCTCCTCTAGGCCTACTTTTTGTTTCACAGAGGTCTCAGCGGGTGGAGACCTGGATTCTTTCGCAGGCCTGGGAGGTAAGGTACAGCCTCTGAAGAACCTTAGACTGGAATACTGAAACACTGAAATACTGAAAGTTAACTAACATTCTTAAAGGTGCTATACATATATATTTTTTTGCATAGTAATGTCTAAAAATGTCTAATATACCTGGTGCTAATAGTGGAATGATAGTGTTTCACAACATTACTTAACTGCCACTGTTGTGATTGGCTAAGATATTTGCCTATTGATTTCTCCCTTCAGGGGCGGCTTCTGTTGTAAAAAATATATATAATCTAATGTGTAGCATCTTTTAACTTTTATTTCACTTTGCTGTCCATGTCAAGTACAAGCCATAGGCTTCAAATAAAAATGTAGTTAATGGACAAATGGGGGGGGGGGGAATCATCACAACAGCAGCTGATAGATTAAAGTAAAACAGACAGTAAGCATAAACACTTGATTAAAATCAGAAGCTTACAATAAAAGGAATACGTATCCAATGATGTATACATCTATGAATGTATTACAAAAACACGCGGAATTGACAGGGCCAAAGATGCCACTTGCGTTTGACACAGTGAGATGCGCGAGGTGAGTAGCTGCCTTGCTAGCAGGATAGCTAGCTAGTACAAACTTGTAAAACCAGCTAATGTTAGCTAACGGTACGTCTGGCGTTAGAAGCGAAATTGACTTACCTTGTTTCCTATGTGCCATATCACTAGAATTAACTCGAATGCACCATTAAACAAACCTGTGATGAACGCTAAAGCTATCAGCTAGATAGCTCGTTAGCATAGCCATCTACCCTGCTAGTGAGTGTTTTGCAGCTTTTAAGAACTTCTGGAATGACACTCCATCATTTGCATCATTGCATTGACTAAGCATGCCCCGTTACCACTGAAATCATTTAGCCAAATATCATTGTGTGTGTGTGTGTGTGCACAGCGGTGAAAGAAAAAAACAAGCAAGCTGGAGCGCAGACCTCACTTAGCTATCCACACGAGAATGGAACCAAAGACGGTATAGTTTAGAAACGGATAGAAGTTCAACTGCCTGCATCAGTGCCCCTGCCAGACAGTGGCTCCCTATATCCTGATCAACAGCTCCCCCTCTGGTCGCATCCAGTAATATCAACTCCATTGACATGCGCAAACTAAGCCAGATGTGAAAAAGGGTTTGAAAGCAGCGCATGGAAACCGCGATGTGAATATCAAATAGGTAGGTACCCATGGCTCAGCATCAGGACCAGAGTGAGCCTAGTTTGGAATGGGCGCACCCTCTAAACTTCGCTGGAAACCTCAGCATGTGAACGGGATTTGAGGAGGAATTACCTACTGTAGAATGTCAGCTCTGAAGAAGGTAACATCATTTTTGATAATCTACCCCTCATGTCATAGTTATACCCTATTCGAAAAGTCTAAGGGTGTCGGATTAGCAACGTTGGCAGCACATGGATTTCAGTGTGTTTGAATAGTCAGTGATTTTAGCATAGTGATAGATTAAGTGTTCAGTTTGGAAATGGGTGGGTCTCAGCATCTTACTTCCAAATACATTTGTTCTGTATGGCTGATCAGTCTTATGTAATATCCACTGTTTAAGAATTTTGAAAGATGATTTTGGTAGAAAAGATCATTCATTACTTTTTAGTTAGCTGTAATTATTAATTCCACCCCTGCATCTTTCCTAGAAAGATTCTCATTGGAATGATTTTGCACTGTGGTGCACCTGACAGGCTTTTGTACACAAACACACCACTGTTCTCTCTGGCTGCTGCTGCATACATGCACAACTTTGTCCCGGAAGAGAAGAGTGAGAGATGGGAACTTTCTAGGCAAAAAACTGATTTTTTTTTGTGAGATGTAAACCTCTGAAATGGAAGAAATGTATCTTTCACAGTGCATCTCATCTCACACACTTCTGTGTGCAGCCGGCAGACATGCAATGTGCTGCTGCTATCTGTCTGTGTGGACTATGTTCAGTGGAAGCAGTGGTGCTGGTTAGTAGTGGGTACCGCTTGCCTTGCATGCTTTGAAGGGAGAGCTCGGTTCAGCTAGGGAAGGGAGGCAGGCAGCCGTGTTTGAATAGTCAGTTTCTCTGTCTGTGAGGAGCTGGGAGGAAACCTGGGTAAACATGTTATGTAATGATCGGGTGTTGAGGACACTGTGAGAGAAGCCAAGTATTCAACAAGACTATCTGGGACAATAATAATCAACTAGTACACTGTGCATTTATTTATTTGTGGCCAAAGAGCAATAGCAGCAAGACTAGATGTATTCCCGTGAAGGGTGTATAGAATCTGTGAATTAGGTTACATCACTTGGGCTGCGGCTGGCGTATAGATACAGTATGATGTGCTATTGTCAGGTATGATGATGAGTCAAATGCCACAGTAGTTAGGATTCACAATTTGCAGATGCAATGATTGATGCCAAACAAAAATGCTGTTATTGTGAGCAAAATTGTGCTTTTGAACACCACGGGAAGAAGTGCTGTAAAATTCCTGGTATACCATTGGCACAGTACAATACATTATCTGGTTGCACAGAGACCGCATATAGGCTAGTGGTTGACAGAGTTCCCACTGGGCTCAGATGTCAGTTAAACGTCTAGTTTTGATTTACATTGGTTGAGTTGTCAACTTATGTGAATTCAATGTGAAAGGAACAAAAAATGTCTGGATCATTGGATTTAGTTTAAAAGTTGGATGAAAAAAATATGTAATTCCCTTATGTTGATGACTTTTTGCAAGTCAGTTTACGACATTGATTCAACATCGTATTGAATTATTTTGTTGAACTGATGTGGAAACAACATTGATTCAACCAGTTTTTTCCCAGTAGGTTGTAAATATTCCACATACATCATAGGTGTTTTTATTTAACTAGGCAAGTCAGTTATGAACTAATTCTTATTTAGAATGGTTAACTGCCTTGTTCAGGGGTAGAACAACAGATTTTTACCTTGTCAGCTCGGGGATTTAATCTAGCAACCTTTAGGTTACTGGCCTAACACTCTAACCACTAGGCTACCTGCCACCCCTAAAAAGGTGAACATTGTAATTTGTATGTAATCACTCTCCTAAAAGCTGAATGGCACATTGTGATCCCTCAAACCTCATATTTCCTAAACAGTTCAAATACGCTACACCCTGCCTCTTCAATAATACAAAGAGATTGTCCGTATTTTTAGCCCATAGTTGCCAACGCATCTTTCTTCAATGACAACCAGCTGCGCGGCAGAAACTTTGTGTTAGATTCCTGTGTGTTTCTCTCTGGACGAGGAACAGAGAGGATCGCTACAGTCGCAACATGGAAACTGCATTTCTTACCATGTGGAAGCAAACTGAGGGCACGTCAATTGCAAAGTGTTCTGTGTTCATTTATTATGCAAGCGTGTGTGAGAGATAGTGGTTTGGCAAAGCCCTGTCGTGACAGCCAGGAGGAAAGCAGAGTGTAATGAAATGAAGTGAATGGAAGAGGGGGGCGGACCTAGTGTCGAATGAGCAGGGAGTTATCAAGATTGGCAACTGTAAATTATTAGCATGTGTTTGTGTGGTATTGTACGTGTGTGTGTGTGTGTTCTTGTGTGCGTCAGGGCTGGGCTCAATTCAGAATTGAATTGAGAATGCCTCATGAATTCCAATGAAATGAATGCATTTTAATTTAATTTTAATTTAAGTACTTAACAGGATACAGAATTGCAATTAGAATTTGCATGAAAGGAAATATAATTGATATCAGTGAAATTCAATGAAATTAAAATGTCTCTTCTATTCTATATTAGGTGTAGTCTATACAAAGATTAATCTTGTACATTAAACATCATATGTCGTTATATACAGAAAGTATTCAGACGCCTTGACTTTTCCAACATTTTGTTGCATTACAGCCTTATTCTAAAATTGATTTTTTTTGTAAATTTACTCAGCAATCTACACACAATACCCCATTACGAAAAAGCGAAAACAGGTTTTTAGAAATATTTGCAAATGTATAAAATATTAAAAACAGAAATACATATTTACATAAGTATTCAGACCCTTTGCTATGAGACTCGAAATTGAGTTCAGGTACATCCTGTTTCCACTGATCATTCTTGAGATTGGACATGATTTGGAAAGGCACAATGATGGATTGTGTTGAGGCACAGATCTGAGGAAGGGTACCAAAAAATGTCTTTAGCATTGAAGGTTCCCAAGAACACAGTGGCCTCCATCATTCTTAAATGGAAGAAGTTTGGAACCACCGTGACTCTTCATAGAGCTGGCCGCCCGGCCAAACTGATAGCCACTCTGACCTTCCAGAAACCCAATCATCTCTGCAGCACTCCACCAATCAGGCCTTTATGGTAGAGTGGCCAGACGGAAGCCACTCCTCAGTAAAAGGCAGTACGCTTGGAGTTTGCCAAAAGGCACCTAAAAGACTCTCAGACCGTGAGAAACATTATTTAACTCTTTGGCCTGAAGGCGTCACGTCTGGAGGAAACCTGGCACCATCCCTACGGTGAAGCATGGTGGTGGCAGCATCATGTTGTGGGGATGTTTTCAGTGGCAGGGACTGGGAGACTAGTCAGGATCGAGTGAAAGATAAACAGTGCAAAGTACAGAGAGATCCTTGATGAAAATCTGCCCCAGAGCGCTCAGGACCTCAAACTGGGGCGAAGGTTCACCTTCCAACAGGACAACGACCCTACAGGACAACGACCCAACGACCCAGCCAATACAACGCAGGAGTGGCTTCGGGACAAGTCTCTGAATGTCCTTGAATGGCCCAGCCAGATCCCTGACTTGAACC
Organism: Salvelinus alpinus; assembly: GCF_045679555.1. Classification (NCBI taxonomy): domain Eukaryota; kingdom Metazoa; phylum Chordata; class Actinopteri; order Salmoniformes; family Salmonidae; genus Salvelinus; species Salvelinus alpinus. Next base: position 78,082,361 of record NC_092094.1, read on the forward strand.
CGATCGTACATCTCTGGAGAGACCTGAAAATAGCTGTGCAGTGACGGTCCGCATCCAACATGACAGAGCTTGAGAGGATCTGCAGAGAACAATGGGAGAAACTCCCCAAATCAGGTGTGCCAAGCTTGTAGTGTCATACCCAAGAAGACGCAAGGCTGTAATCGCTGCCAAAGGTGCTTCAACAAAGTACTGAGTAAAGGGTCGGAATACTTATGTAAATGTAATATTTCCGTTTTTTTGTGCAACAAATTCTAAAAACCTGTTTTTGCTTTGTAATTATGGGGTATTGTGTGTAGATTGATGAAAGAAAAAAAACGATTTAATCAATTTTAGAACAATGCTGTAATGTAACAAAAATCGAGAAAATGTCAAGGGGTCTGAACACTTTCCGAATGCACTGTATAACCCTTTGTATCCAGGACAAAACGGGAATTGCTTTGCCACATATTCTGTACAGGCTAACTTCTTTTCAGTTCTTTTTGTCAATTAGGTTAGTATTGTGGTGTAACTACAATGTGGTTGATCCATCCTCAGTTTTCTCCTATCACAGCCATTAAGCTCTGTAACTGTTTTAAAGTCACCATTGGCCTTATGGTGAAATTTCTGAGCAGTTTCCTTCCTCTCTGCCAACTGAGTTAGGATGGACCCCTGTATCTTTCTAGCGACTGGGTGTATTGATACACCATCCAAAGTATAATTAATTTCACCATGCTCAACGGGATATTCAATGTCTGCTTTTTTATTTTTACCCATCTCGCAATAGTTCCCTTTTTTGCGAGGCATTTGCAAACCACCCTGCTTTGTGATTGAATCTGTGTTTGAAATTCACTGCTCAACTGAATTACGTATAATTGTATGTGTAGTGTACAGACATGAAGTAGTTGTTCAAAAATCATGTTATACACTATTATTGCACACAGAGTGAGTCCATGCAACTTATTATGTGACTTGTTAAGCAAATGTTTACTCCTGAACTTGTTTTAGGCTTGCTATAACAAAGGGGTTTAAAACATATCGACTCAAGACATTTCAGCTTATTCATTTTTTATTAATTTGTAAATATTTCAAAAAACATAATTCCACTTTGACATAATGGGGTATTGTGTGTAGGCCAGTGACACAAAAATATACATTTAATCATTTTTAAATTCAGGCTTTAACACAACAAAATTTGAAGAAAGTCAAGAAGTGTGAATTCTTTCTGAAGGCACTGTATATCAAAATGAACCCAGCTGAATGAAGACACATATATAAGAGTGTGTTGTATTACAACTGGAAATGAGACAATATGCACGTGCCTATACCTTAAGTATAATTATGAATGTGGTTTTATTTGGAAATGACAAATTTTGTTTGGGCATGCTCAGGTTGACTTTTTCATGGAATCGCCCAGGCACAGACTTAATGGGTCCAGTCAGTGTGAGTTAAATTTTATTAAGTTAATGTAAAAACACAGAGTTCTGGCTTCTTTAGTCAACAAACAGTAGGCTAATTGTTTAAATTGGGCTTAATTGGTAGTTGTTCTCCCTTTGGTATCACTTCTCCTGCTCTTGTTTGCTCTGATTTCAGCTGTTGAAGAACTTAACCACTATTTTGTACAGTACTGTATAGGGCTGCACAATTAATTTAATTGACATCGAAATCGCAATATTAACATGTGCAATATCCATATCGCAAGAGATCCATAGCGCATGCAATATTTTGAAACGCATCTCCTCACTGTTAGATTCACCATAAGGGTAAAATGCAGTCAACTGATTGTTCCAAACAAGAACGATGCTTCTTTTCACTTTGCTTCTTACCATAAGTCGTTACATTTCTATGATTCCAACAGTTGGCCCAAGTGTTTTGATCTAGGCAATATCGCATGTCAAATCACAATAGCAAAATTTGGTAATATGGGTAATGTTTGGCCATATCATGCAGCCCTAGTACAGTACAGTTGTTCAGCTATAGGTCTAGTAGTCTATCTTGTCTGTGGGTGTAGTTTGCTGGTGCAAATCGTGAATGTGAAAGTGCAGTTTTCTTGAACAAACTCTCACCTCCTGTGCTCTGCAGCGCTCTGCTCTGCTTTGAAAGTTAAGCGGAGGGAGAGATTATCAGTCATACAGACGTGAGAAAAACACTCTACTGTGTGAACTTAATGGAGGGGTGATGATATTAGAGGCTGAGATGTTCTCATTTACAGCAGCCACCTGGGGAATAGTTACAGGGGAGAGGAGATGAATGAGCCCATTGGAAGCTGAAGATGATTAGGTGGCCATGATGTTGTGAGGGCCAGATTGGGAATTCAGCCAGGACACTGGGGTTAACACCCCTACTCTTACGATAAGTGCCATGGGATCTTTAGTGACCACAGAGAGTCACGACACCCGTTTAACGTCCCATCCGAAAGACACCACCCTACACAGGGCAATGTCCCCAATCACTGCCTTGAGATATTTTATCTAGGACCGGAGGAAAGAGTGCCTCCTACTAGCCCTCCAACACCACTTCCAGCAGCATCTGGTCTTCCTTCCAGGGACCGACCAGGACCAACCCTACTTAGCTTCAGAGGCAAGCCGGCAGTGGGATGCAGGGTGGTATACTGCTGGCAAATTTTAATGCATGCCATAGGTAGTGGATTTGGAAACAAAAAACATAGCATGTCATTCTGGAAAGTGGCTGCTTTACCTGATTTATTGTCATATTGTGTAGCGATAATGTGGTAATCTTTACAAACTGTCTTTCTACAGTTTGTTTTGTGAGAGAGGCTACCATGTTCAAATCCTCCTCCTGAAGTATAGCCTAGACTTCATCTCATTTTAACCTTCATTCAGAAAGTCTCTCTCTCGCTCTCTTTTCTTTCCTGATATGAACTGTTGGCACTGCCTCGGTCTGGCCCCCCTTCTATCTAACATGAGTGTCAGACGCTGTAGCCAACCTCTTCACCCTGCTGTGCACCACAAGTACTGTATAACTGGTCACCTGTACCTTTGCCAAAATCAACCATGCTATGTCTATGGGATGTATCGACCTCTCCTCAACCCCACCGCTCACTCCTCTGATATGGAGGGCTGCCTGCAGATGGACATCCTGTAGTGATTTCACCTCCAGAAGTTAAAAACATATTTTATATCTCCATGTGCAGATATATGCAGTGAAGTGCAGTGCTCTCAACTCTAAATGAACACGGTTCTATATGAAAGAATGCACAGTATACTGCCAGTGAGCGGTGCACCGTAAATCTTTACGAAGCGGTTTTGGTGGGTATTTTGGTGTGAACCTTTATGGGTGATACAAACATGGCATAGGTGTTGTAAAATACAGTATCTTCACTTTAGGGTGCATGAGTACACTTGTTCTGAAACTGAAAGCATCTACATGTGAAGTGGGGGTAGTCTACTTGGTGTAGTACAGAACTTTCCTGCAATGCAGGACATTTTAAACTTGTAGTGCATTTGAGGTTTAAAAAGGCTCCTGAAGTTCTGAACCCCTACACAAATGTCCGTTAATTATAACCCATAATTCGCATTTCCTGTTGCTGCAGGATTATTATCGTGCTGTGGCAAACTGGCTCAAATGAAGATCCTACATCAATAGGTAGCTTATAGTGCTACCCCCTTTAGGTCCCTGTCAGTCAGTTCACTGGTTGTAATACTATCATTACGTGGGAAGCCGTTCCTCAGCAGACTAAGCTGCAGTTTATTAAGTCTCTAACTTCCTCAGGGGATTCTGATTAAACATAGCACTTATCTAACATTTCATCTACACACCAGTGATCTTGATAGCTTGACTGAGCATCGGGGACCAAATAGGGGACAGTAGCAAACACTTTGAAATGCATTGAATCTACTCCACTTCTCAGCTGCAGGAAGAGTTGCTCCCCAGCCACCCACCCGTAGTTTGTGCCAAGATATCCCATTATACACAGCTTTTTTTCATAATTATCTGTGTGCTTGTGTGTGTGTGTGTGTGTGTGTGTGTGTGTGTGTGTGTGTGTGTGTGTGTGTGTGTGTGTGTGTGTGTGTGTGTGTGTGTGTGTGTGTGTGTGTGTGTGTGTGTGTGTGTGTGTGTGTGTGTGTGTGTGTGTGTGAACGTATGTGTGTATAGTATGTGTGTATGTATGTGAATGCATGCATGCGTGAGTGAGTCTGGATTTGACACTGTCAGTGGATCTGAGTCTCTGCTGGGACAGTAGGCATTTCTGTTGACTACCCTCCTCTTGATAAACTGTGTTGCATCTCCCCAGCCCTGCATGCAGTGCAGAGGCGTTAAATGAAACTGGGACAGTGTGTGCATCCAACCCTGTCTTGTATTCAGGGGAGTTTTCAACTTTCTTCAGCTTACTAGAGTCAATGTCCGTGCCGCACGGAATTCTAATTACCATACGCCAAACAAATCCCCATCAAAATCTGTTTGTTTAAGCGACACTAAGAAAAAAAGGTTCCAAAAGGGCTCTAAAGCTGTCCCAATAAGATAACCCTTTTTGGTTCCAGGTAGAACCATTTTTTGTTCTAGGTAGAACCCTTTTTTGGTTTCAGGTAGAACTATTTTGGGTTCTATGTAGAACCCTCTGTGGAAAGGGTGTTACATGGAACCCAAGAGAGTTCCACCTGGAATCAAAGGGGTCTGCCTGGAACCAAAAAAGGTTATTCAAGGGGTTTTCCTTCTAGATAGTATCTTTTTTTCTAAGAGTGTGGAGATGTCTATTTTTTGCACGGGCTGCGAAGATGCAGTGGAGATGTATTCCTGTTGGTGGTCTTGGGTGGAAAACAACCCAAGACATTTATAACATTTACATGTATGCTCCTCTGTTATCTATGACTGGGAGAGTTCATGCTAAAGCTAAGCGTCTGCTAAATGACTTAAATGTAATGTAAATGTAAAGCTGCTGTATCAGTGTCCTATTGAGGGACAATCAGTGTTCTGCTGATTTCTATTCAGCAGTCATATCCACTGGCATGGCCAAACGGTACTTTTGCTTTCTGCTCCTCAAATGGCCATTCAGAGAATAGGCAATCAGTTCCTTTTATATGAGATGCCATCAGTAAAAAAATAAAAAAATATATAGTGTTGGACTTTTCTGGTCTGTATTGGCTTTTTTTCCTTTCGTTTTGCATCTCTCTCGCCTTCTCACTTTTACTTTCCTGAGTGTGTGATTGTTATTGTGTGAAATTACCACTGGCCAATCTCTCTTTTCATTGGTAGTCTACATTTTATGCTTGTATTTATATTGAGAGCGATCGTATTCAGTTAAGACATGATTATGAAACTAACAGTCAGTGGTCGAAAAAGTACTCATTAGTCATACGTGAGTAAAAGAAAAGATACCTTAATAGAAAATGACTCATGGAAAAGTTAAAGTTACCCAGCAAAATACAATACTGAACAAAAATATAAATGTAACATGTAAAGTGTTGGTCCCATGTTTCATGAGCTGAAATATAAGATCCCAGAAATTCTCCATACGCACAACAAGCTTATTTCTCTCAAATTGTGTGTACAAATGTGTTTACATCCTGTTAGTGAGCATTTCTCCTTTGCCAAGATAATCTATCCACCTGAAAGATGTGGCATATCAAGAAGCTGATTAAACAGACTGATCATTACACAGGTGCAACTTGTGCTGGGGACAATAAAAGGCCACTCTAACATGTGCAGTTTTGTCACACAACACAATGCCACAGGTGTCTCAAGTTTTGAGGGAGTGTGCAATTGGCATGCTCACTGCAGGAATATCCATCAGAGCTGTTGCCAGAAAATGTTATGTTAATTTCTCTACCATAAGCCACCTCAAACATTGTTTTAGAGAATTTAGCAGTATGTCCAACTGGCCTCACAACTGCAGACCACGTGTAACCATGCCAGCCCAAGTCGGTTACGGTGACCGTATTACCGCCACACCGGCGGTCACAAGTCATGCTGGCAGTCAAATTCCACGTGCTCGTTTAGTCACGATAATTAGGCTTCTCCAAGCCATGCTGATACTAATGGTCATTAGTAGCCTACCAAACTTGCCAACTGCCTGGTACTCAGCACTCTATTGTCCCTCTAATCACTCTGACATCAATGCAAATGTAATCAAAAATCTAAACAAACACTTCATGAGAGCCCATGAGCTCATGTTGTGCAACATTTCTATAGGCTATGAAATTGCGTGAGAAAACAGAGTGATGGTCTCTTTTAAAAATAGGAGGATCCCATCAGCTTTCTATAGGCTATTTCTACTATATTTATTTCTCAACTTCCCTAATATTAAGCACATTGCTTCTCGTTACAACAGGAGTATAGCCTACCTGGCTGGCATGAAAATGAACCAATGGAAAAGCGTCCTCCATTCTCTATTTAAGTGCATAGATGGCATGTATTTTTTTCTGCTGCCCCTGTTTCGATACAGGTACTTGATAATGGTCCATTCTAAATCAAAACAAATTTCACACATATATGATTTAGTATATGTAAAGACAAGATTAAATCAAGAATAGTCGGATGGGTGTCAATATTAGCCTATCACTTGTGAATGATATATTATCACTTGTGAATGATGCCCAGCTTGTGTTCAGTAAGGCAAGGTACAGTGCATTCGGAAAGTATTCAGACCCCTTGACTTTTTCGACACTTTGTTACGCCTTATTCTAAAATGTATTAAATAGTTTTTCTCCCTTATCAACCTACACACAATACCCCATAATGACAAATTGAAAACTGGTCTAAAATTCTGGGGGCAAATGCCTGAAGTCCATTGATAGGTATTCTGAGCATGCCATACTTGCGTGTTTAGACAGTTTAACAGAGGCAAAGAAAGTGTGAGAGAGTGGTGTATGTAATCTCTCGTGGACTGACAGTTATAGGTTAACTGAGATTAGGTGAATGTGTCCACTACACACAGTGGCGTTTTTACCATGTAAATCTTGGTGGGGAAAAAATTAAAAATACATGGTGGTATAATGCCAAGAGTGTGCAAAGCTGTCATCAAGGCAAAGGGTGGCTACTTTGAAGAATCTCAAATATAACAGATATTTGGATTTGTTTGACACTTTTGATTACTACATGATTCCATATGTGTTATTTCATAGTTTTGATGTCTTCAATATTATTCTACAATGTAGAAAACAGAATGAGAATGAGCAGGTGTGTCCAAACATTTGACTGGTACTGTATTAACAATAAAAAACTGAAATATCACATTTACATAAGTATTCTGACCCTTTACTCAGTATTTTGTGGCAGCACCTTTGGCAGGGATTATAGCCTTGAGTCTTCTTGGGTATGACTCTACAAGATTGGCACACCTGTATTTGGGGAGTTTCTGCCATTCTTCTTTACAGATCGTCTCAAGCTCTGTCAGGTTGGATGCGGACCGTCACTGCACGGCTATTTTCAGGTCTTTCCAGAGATGTTCGATCGGGTTCAAGTCCGGGCTCTGGCTGAGCCATTTAAGGACATTCAGAGACTTGTCTGGAAGCCACTCCTGCGTTGTCTTGCCTGTGTGCTTAGGGTTGTTGTCCTGTTGGAAGGTGAACCTTCGCTCCAGTCTGAGTTCCTGAGCACTCTGGAGCAGGTTTTCATCAAGGATCTCTCTGTACTTTGCTCCGTTTATCTTTCCCTCGATTAGTCTCCCATACCCAGCCACTGAAAAACATCCCCACAGCATGATGCTACCACCACTATGCTTCACCGTAGGGATGGTGCCTGGTTTCCTCCAGACGTGATGCTTGGCATTCAGCCAAAGAGTTCAATCTTGATTTTATCAGACCAGGTAATCTTGTTTTTCATGGTCTGAGAATCCTTTAGGTGCCTTTTGGCAAACTCCAAGCGGGCTGTCATGTTACTTTTACCGAGAAGTGGCTTCCTTCTGGCCACTCTATATTAAAGGCCTGATTGGTGGAGTGCTGCAGAGATGGTTGTTCTTCTGGAAGGTTCTCCCATCTCCACAGAGGAACTCTGGAGCTCTGCCAGAGTGACCATTGGGTTCTTGGTCACCTCCCTGAACAAGGCCCTTCTCCCCTGATTGCTCAGTTTGGCCGGGCAGCCAGCTTTAGCTTTAGTAATTGTGGTTAAAAACTTCTTCCATTTAATAATGATGAAGGCTACTGTGTTCTTGGGGACCTTTAATGCTGCAGACATTTGGTACCCTTCCTCAGATCTGTGCCTCAACACAATCCTGTCTCGGAGCCCTATGGAAAATTCCTTCGACCTCATGGATTGGTTTTTGCTCTGACATGCACTATCAACTGTGGGACCTTATATAGACAGATGTGTGCCTTTCCAAATCATGTCCAATCAAGTTGTAGAAACATCTCAAGGATTATCAATGGAAACAGGATGCACCTGAGCTCAGTTTAAAGTCATATAGCAAAGGGTCTGAATTAGAGGTTGACCGATTAATCGGAATGGCCGATTTAGTTAGGGCCGATTTCAAATTTTCATTACAATCGGTAATCGGCTTTTTTGACACCGATCATGGCCGATTACATTGCACTCCACGAGGAGACTGCGTGGCAGGCTGACTACCTGTTATGCGAGTGCAGCAAGGAGCCAAGGTAAGGTGCTAGCTAGCATTAAACGTATCTTATAAAAAACAATCAATCTTAACATAATCACTATGTCACGTTCCTGACCTGTTTTCATTTGTCATGTATTTGTTTTAGTTGGTCAGGGCGTGAGTTGGGTGGGTTGGTCTAGGTTTGATTTTCTATGTTGGGATTTTGTGTTCGGCCTGGTATGATTCTCAATCAGAGACAGCTGTGAATCGTTGTCCCTGATTGAGAATCATACTAAGGCAGCCAGGGTTTCACTTGTGTTTTGGTGGGTGTTTGTTCCTGTGTCAGTGTTTGGGCCACACAGGACTGTTTCAGGTTAGTCACGTTTGTTGGTTGTTGTATTTTGTAGTGTTTGTTGTTTTCCCATTAAAATATGAATACTTACCAATCCGCATCTTGGTCCGATCCATGCTCCTCCTCGTCTGAGGAGGAGAACGACTACGACAGCCGTTACACACTAGTTAACTACACCTGCATATAATCGATGCGGTGCCTGTTAATTTATCATTAAATCACAGCCTACTTCGCCAAACGGGTGATTTAACAAGCGCATTCGGGAAAAAAGCACTGTCGTTGCACCAATGTGTACCTAACCATAAACATCAACGTCTTTCTTAAAATCTTAAACCTGCATATTTAGTTAATATTGCCTGCTAACATGAATTTCTTTTAACTAGGGAAATTGTGTCACTTCTCTTGCGTTCTGTGCAACAGAGTCAGGGTATGTGCAGCAGTTTGGGCCGCCTGGCTCGTTGCGAACTGTGTGAAGACTATTTCTTCCTAACAAAGACAGCCAACTTCGCCAAACGGGGGATGATTTAACAAAAGCGCATTTGCGGAAAAAGCACAATCGTTGCACGAATGTACCTAACCATAAACATCAATGCACTTCTTAAAATCAATACACAGAAGTATATTTTTTTAAACCTGCATATTTAGTTAAAATAAATTAATGTTAGCAGGCAATATTAAACTAGGGAAATTGTGTCACTTCTCTTGCGTTCATTGCAAGCAGAGTCAGGGTATATGCAGTTTTGGCCGCCTGGCTCGTTGCGAACTAATTTGCCAGAATTTTATGTAATTATGACATAACATTGAAGGTTGTGCAATGTAACAGCAATATTTAGACTTATGGATGCCACCCGTTAGATAAAATATGGAACGGTTCCGTATTTCACTGAAAGAATAAATGTTTTGTTTTCGAAATGATAGTTTCCGGATTTGACCATATTAACGACCTAGGGCTCGTATTTCTGTGTGTTATTATATTATAATTAAGTCTATGATTTGATAGAGCAGTCTGACTGAGCGGTGGTAGGCAGCAGCAGGCTCGTAAGCGTTCATTCAAATAACACAGCATTATGACTTCAAGCCTATCAACTCCCGAGATTAGGCTGGCAATACTAAAGTACCTATTAGAACATCCAATAGTCAAAGGTATATGAAATACAAAATGGTATAGAGAGAAATAGTCCTATAATAACTACAACCTAAAACTTCTTACCTGGGAATATTGAAGACTCATGTTAAAAGGAACCACCAGCTTTCATATGGTCTCATGTTCTGAGCAAGGAACTTAAACGTTAGCTTCTTTACATGGCACATATTGCACTTTTACTTTCTTCTCCAACACTTTGTTTTTTCATTAATTAAACCAAATTGAACATGTTTCATTATTTATTTGAGACTAAATTGATTTTATTGATGTATTATATTAAGTTAAAATAAAAGTGTTCATTGTTCATTCAGTATTGTTCTAATTGTCATTATTACAAATATATATATCAAAACCGGCCGATTAATCGGTATCGGCTTTTTTTGGTCCTCCAATAATCGGTATCGGTGTTGAAAAATCATAATCGGTCGACCTCTAGTCTGAATACTTATGTAAATAAGTAAAATTAAATTTCTAAAAACCTGTTTTTGCTTTGTCATTATTGGGTATTGTGTGTAGATTGATCTGGAAAACATTTAATTAAATCCATTTTAGAATAAGGCTGTAACGTAACAAAATGTGGAAAAAGGGAAGGGGTCTAAATCCTTAAAGAATGAACTGCAGCCTAGCCCATAGGCCTATATGTTTTGATAAGGTTTGTATTGGTACTTGTATTTATTAAGGATCCCCATTAGCTGCTGCCCAGGATACTCTTCCTGGGGTCCAGCAACATTAAGGCAGCCAAAGACAATTTAAAATATTACATGACACTACATTTAACAACACACCAAGTGTGTTCTTTCAGGCCACTGCTCTACTATCACATATCCACAACACAAAAACCTTGTGTACATGTGTGTAGAGTGCTTGTCTTATCTTGTGTATGTGTGCCTGTGTGTGTGTCTCTTCACAGTCGTCGTTGTTCACTAAGGTGTATTTGTATCTGTTTTTTAAATCTGATTCTACTGCTTGCATCAGTTACCTGATGTGGAATAGAGTTCCATGTAGCCATGGGTCTATGTAATACTGTGCGCCTCCCTTAGTCTGTTCTTGACTTGGGGATTGTGAAGAGACCTTTGGTGGCATGTCTTGTGGGGTGTGCATGGGTGTCTGAGCAGTGTGCTAGTAGTTTAAACAGACAGCTCAGTGTATTCAGTGTATGCGCGCTAATAGCCTTTCAATCGGTTACGTCACTTGCTCTGAGACCTTGAAGTAGTGGTTCCCCTTGCTCTGCAAGGGCCGAGGTTTTTGTGGAGCGATGGGTAACGACGCTTCGTGGGTGACTGTTGTTGATGTGTGCAGAGGGTGCCTGGTTCGCGCCCGGGTCGGGGTGAGGGGACGGACTAAAGTTATACTGTTACATTGATGCTGTTGACCCGGATCACTGGTTGCTGCGGAAAAGAAGGAGGTTGAAGGGGGGTGAGTGTAACGGATGTGAAATGGCTAGCTAGGTAGCGGTGGTGCGCGCTAATAGCCTTTCAATCGGTTACGTCACTTGCTCTGAGACCTTGAAGTAGTGGTTCCCCTTGCTCTGCAAGGGCCGCGGCTTTTGTTTGAGCGATGGGTAACGATGCTTCGTGGGTGACTGTTGTTGATGTGTGCAGAGGGTCCCTGGTTCGCGCGAGGGGACGGACTAAAGTTATACTGTTACATCAGCATGTCAACACTTCTTACAAAAACACGTAGTGATGAAGTCAATCTCTCCTCCACTTTAAGCCATGAGATATTTACATGCATATTATTAATGTTATCTCTCCTTGTACATTTAAGGCCCAGCCATGCTGCCCTGTTCTGAGTCAATTGTAATTTTCCGAGGTCCCTCTTTGTGGCACCTGACCACACGACACTACAGTGGTAGGCGCAACAGCGCCTCTTCAACCTCAGGAGGCTGAAGAAATTTGGCTTGTCACCAAAAACACTCAAACTTTTACAGATGCACAATCAAGAGCATCCTGTCGGGCTGTATCACCGCCTGGTACGGCAACTGCTCCGCCCACAACCGTAAGGCTCTCCAGAGGGTAGTGAGGTCTGCACAACGCATCACCGGGGGCAAACTACCTGCTCTCCAGGACACCTACACCACCTGATGTCACAGGAAGGCCAAAAAGATTATCAAGGACAACAACCACCCGAGCCACTGCCTGTTCACCCCGCTATCATCCAGAAGGCGAGGTCAGTACAGGTGCATCAAAGCTGGGACCGAGAGACTGAAAAACAGCTTCTATCTCAAGGCCATCAGACTGTTAAACAGCCATCACTAACATTGAGTGGCTGCTGCCAACATACTGACTCAATCTCTAGCCACTTAATAATAAAAAATTGGATGTAATAAATGTATCACTAGTCACTTTAAACTATGCCACTTTATATTATTATTTATATATATTATATATTTACATACCCTACACTACTCATCTCATATGTATATACTGTACTCTATACCATCTACTGCATCTTGCCTAAGCCGTTCGGCCATCGCTCATCCATATATATTTTTATGTACATATTCTAATTCATTCCTTTACACTTGTGTGTATAAGGTAGTTGTTGTGAAATTGTTAGATTACTTGTTAGATATTACTGCATGGTCGGGGTAATGCGGTGCGTGCTGGTGGCAGGGAAGTCAGGTGCAGGAGAATGAACTTGGTAAAAACTGAGCTGTTTAATAAACATTCAAAAAACCTCAGAAAACCAAAGTATACAAAAAATAACATAATAGGGTGCAAAACCCGTCGCACACCAGAACAAATAACACACCTACATACAACAATCTCTGACAAGGACATGAGGGGAAACAGAGGGTTAAATACACAACATGTGATGAATGGGATTGGAACCAGGTGTGTAGGAAGACAAGACAAAACCAATGGAAAATGAAAAATGGATCAATGATGGCTAGAAGGTGATGTCGACCGCCGAACACCACCCGAACAAGGAGAGGGACCGACTTTGGCGGAAGTCGTGACAGTTGGAACTAGAAGCACAAGCATTTCGCTACACTCGCATTAACATCTGCTAACCATGTGTATGTGACAAATCAAATTTGATTTGATTTATTTTATTTGAACAGTAGTCCAGGTGCGACAAAGCTAGGACCTGTAGGACCTGCCTTGTTGGTAGTGTTGTTCAAAAGTCAGATCAGGGCTTTATTATGGACAGACTTCTCCCCATTTTAGCTACTGTTGTATTAACATGTTTTGACAATGACAGTTTACAATCCAGGGTTATTTCAAGCAGTTTAGTCACCTCTACTTGCTCCATTTCCACATCATTTATTACAATATTTAGTTGAGGTTTAGGGTTTAGTGAATGATTTGTCCCACGTACAATGATTTTAGTTTTTTAAATATTTTATTTATTCCTTCCCACCTATTCTGAAACTAACTGCAGCTCTTTCTTAAGTGTTGCAGGGATAAGGGTTTGCAGTGATTTCACTCGCTGTAGTAGCTGACGTGTAGTGTTTTGTCATCCACATATATTGTGAGGACAAACGCTGGGAGACGAGAAGCAGGTACAGGGAGTGAATATTTAATAAATAACCGACATGAAAGAAAACAAGGACAGCGTCTGGACAAGGGGAACAAAACAACATTAATGCAGACACAGGGAAGAGACTGAGGAAGCCCCATGTGCGCACTCCCTCAAATCATATCCTTTCTATTGTATTCAGCTATGTTCAATTGTATTCTTCATACTATAACATAATGCCACGGAATTCTAAGCAAATCTTGTCTGGTAAATGAACTAGTGTAGTCCACAACCATATGGCATAGCCAGATCAGGGCCTAACATAAGAACAACTCAGAGTATGCTATTCTGTTCTTCTACATTTTCTTCATATCATGATTCTTTAGAACAGAGTGCCCCATGGTGGCGGTGGGGTTATGGTATGGGCAGGCATAAGCTATGGACAACACACACAATTGCATTTTATCGATGGCAATTTGAATGCACAGAGATACCATGACGAGTTCCTGAAGCCCATTGTCATGCCATTCTTCCACCGACATCACCTCATGTTTCAGCATGATAATGCACAGCCCCATGTTGCAAGGATCTGTACACAATTCCTGGAAGCTGAATATGTCCCAGTTCTTCCATGTCCTGCATACTCACCTGACATGTCACCCATTGAGCATGTTTGGGATGCTCTGGATCAACATATAGGACAGCGTATTCCAGTTCACGCACAGCCATTGAAGAGGAGTGGGACAACATTCCACAGGCCACAATCAACAGCCTGATCAACTATGCAAAGGAGATGTATCGAGCTGCATGAGGCAAATGGTGGTCAAACCAGATACTGACCGGTTTTCTGATCCACGCCCCTACTTAAAAAAAAAGATAACTGTGACTAACAGATGCATATATTAGGGCCTAATGGATTTATTTCAATGAACTGATTTTCTCTAACTCAGAAAAATCGTTGAAATTGTTGCATGTTGCGTTTATATTTTTGTTCAGTGTATTTGAGTAAAAGTCTAAAAGTATCTGGTTTAAAATGTTCTTAAGTACAGTGGTGGAAAAATTACTCAATTGTCATACTTGAGTAAAAGTAAATGCTATACATCAAATTCCTTAATTTATCAAACCAGATGGCACAATTTTCTTGTTTTTAATTTTATTATAAGGACAGCCAGGGGCACACTCAGACATAATTTACAAACGCAGTATTTGTGTTTAGTGAGTCCACCAGATCAGAGGCAGTAGGGATGACAATGCCTTATATTGACAGGTGCTTGAATTGGACCATATGGCTGTCCTGCCTGAGCATTTGAAATGTAAAGAGTACTTTTGGGTGTCAGGGAAAATGAATGGAAGTAAAAATGACATATTTTCTTTAGGAATGTAGTGGAGTAAAAGTAAAAGTTGCACATTCATACTTATCTGAAACCTCCAAGTTGCACAATACATGCCTCATGATATTTTTCTCTCTCTTCTGAGAAAAGTCCCCCTCCTGTGATCTGCTGGCTTTGCCTGGAAACACAGGACATGGTTGTGGTGTGCATTCTCTTTGGCTGCAGAGGCAGATAAGGGAAGAAGGACAGGAGGCATCCAGAATGCAAATAATGAGATACAAAAGAATTAGAGTGTATTTCGTCTGCAGCCCCGAAGAGTAATTAAGCAAAAAATATAACATTGAATAATATTGGCAGTAGCACAGAGGATTTGAAAGCACTTATGCTAAATTGTACCTTTTAATAGCACATTGGCACAGTGGATTAAGACTGTTCATTCACAAGATCTGTCCTTTAGTCCAGATGGTAATGTAGTAAACTCTCTTTTACGATCTTGTTTCATGCATGCCTATTCATTCGTTTTATAGAAACTGTGGACCTCCACAAAAAAACATGTAATTATTTGCTAACCAGAGCCATAGTCTGTGCCAATAAGCTCCTTGTTCCCTGTTAAAATTGGACCTGAAGCTAAAAAATAACTTAGCACTGTCACGAACGTCGTAGTGAGGAGACCAAGGCGCAGCATGATTAGAATACATTCTTCCTTTTAATAATGAACACTTAACAAACAATACAAAATGAACGTGACCGCTATAACACTGAGTGCAAACATGCAACATCACATAGACAATCACCCACAAACCAAACTGGAAAATGGCAACCTAAATAGGATCCCCAATCAGAGACAACGATAAACAGCTGCCTCTGATTGGGAACCAATCTAGGCCACCATAGACCTACATAATGCCTAGACTACACACACACACCTAGACATAACCAAAACCCTAGACAAGACAAAAACACACATACCACCCTCGTCACACCCTGACCTAACCAAAATAATAAAGAAAACAAAGATAACTAAGGTCAGGGCGTGACAAGCACATACAGTATAGAACTAAAATAACAGATCAGCTGTGACTGTGCTTTTTCATTAGTTTCACCTTCTATTCATCACCCAACTGGAATGTTCCACTATCACATCCATTTGAATGAGCCGACATCACCTCTGCTAAAGCTGATTCTTGACATGTTATTCCCAGTTGTCCCATTTATAGTATTGTACTATTTGTGTTTCTTGTAAATCTGCCTTGTTAAAGCAGAACAACATAAATCCTCTCTCTGGTACACAGCCCAAGATGAGCTTAAAGCCAAATGGATGCCTAACATGTTTATATGAAATTAGACAATATGCTTTCAGGCCCAACAATCCCTTTAAAGTGAAAATGAGAAAGAAGGACTCCTCTTTCTGGGTGTGAAACATTTATGATCATCCTGACAGTTTGTCTCTCCCCCTCCTAATGCAACGTCTGCCAGCCCCGCCAGCCAGCCAGCACCATGCACCGTCCCCATAACTTAGCCCATTATGCTGAGTTTGATCCATGCAGGCCAAACTGTTTATCATTCACTTTTGTGGAGCCTCTCATTTGGTGTCAATGTTCCTCTCTTGCTCCTTATCCCCTTAACCACTCCACGGCACTGCTTAGGTCATCCTTTAAATGCCTGGCGGAGCAGCAGCCAATAACATGAGCTGCTAATTGAGGAATGGAGCCGACAGGCTGAGAGGAGGAGGTGAGGATGATTTGTGGCGCTTATGAAGCAGAGGTGACAGGATAAAGACTACCTGTTCAGTGGCCGCCACTGAAAACAAAACAAAACAAACAAGATATACAGTACCAGTCAAAAGTTTTGATGAACACATCAAAACTATGACATAACACATATGGAATCATATAGTAACCAAAAAAGTGTTAAAAATCTAATTATATTTTATATTTGAGATTCTTCAAAGTAGCCACCCTTTGTCTTGTTGACAGCTTTGCACACTCTTCGCATTCTCTCAACCAGCTTCATGAGGAATACTTTTCCAACAGTCTTGAAGGAGTTCCCATATATGCTGAGCACTTGTTGGCTGCTTTTCCTTCACTCTGTGGTCCAACTCATCCCAAACCATCTGAATTGGGTTGAGGTCGGGTGATTGTGGAGGCCAGGTCATCTGATGCAGCACTCCATCACTCTCCTTCTTGGTTAAATAGCCCTTACACAGCCTGGAGATGTGTTTTGGGTCATTGTCCTGTTGAAAAACAAATGATAGTCCCACTAAGCGCAAACTTGATGGGATGTCGTATCGCTGCAGAATGCTGTGGTAGCCGTGCTGGTTAAGTGTGCCTTGAATTTTAAATTAATCACTGACAATGTCACCAGCAAAGCACCATCTCACCCCCTCCTCTATGCTTCACGGTGGGAACCACACATGCGGAGATCATCCATTCAACTACTCTGCCTCTCACAAAGACACGTCGGTTTGAACCAAAAATCGCACATTTGGACTCATCAGACCAATGGACAGATTTCCACCGGTTTAATGTCCATTGCTTGTGTTTCTTGGCCCAAGTAAGTCCCTTTTTCTTAACTTCTTCAGGCTGCAAGCCCGACATCGGGATCAATATGACAACAGCCTGTCCAAGTGCAGAGCGCGAAATTCAAAATCTATTTTTGTAAAATATTTAACTTTCACACATTAACAAGTCCAATACAGCATTTGAAAGATAAACATCTTGTCAATCCAGCCAACATGTCCGATTTTTTAAATGTTTTACAGAGAAAACACCACATATATTTATGTTAGGTCACCACCAAATAAAAAAAGACAGAAAGACATTTTTCACAGCACAAGTAGGCTGCATTTAGCATGCACAAGCCAACCTAACTAACCTAGAACCAACCTAAATAACCTAGAAAAAACTACCTCAGATGACAGTCCTATAACATGTTACACAATAAATCTATGTTTTGTTCAAAAAAAATGCATATTTTAGCTATAAATCAGTTTTACATTACTGCTACCATCATAGTTACAGTAAGAAATCGCACGGGAGTAGCCAGAGAAAATACAGACACCAACGTCAACTACCTTATTACACTTCAGAAAACATTTCAGAGAAATATATGGTGGATAGCTAATGAAAGAGAAAGATCTTGTGAATACAGACAATATTTCAGATTCTTTAAATGTTTTACAGCGAAAACACCACATATATTCATGTTAGCTCACCACCAAATACAAAAAGAGAGACATATTTTTCACAGCACCGGTAGCATGCAGCTAGCATGCAGCTAGCATGCAAAGCCAACCTAACTAACCTAGAACTAACCTAAATAACCTAGAAAAAACTCCCTCAGATGACAGTCCTATAACATGTTACACAATAAATCTATGTTTTGTTCAAAAAAAATGCATATTTTAGCTATAAATCAGTTTTACATTACTGCTACCATCATAGCTACAGTAAGAAATCGCACGGCAGTAGCCAGAGAAAACAGACACCAACGTCTACTTCTAATTTCACATCAGAAAAGATTTCAGAAAAATATATGGTGGATAGCTAATGAAAGAGAAAGATCTTGTGAATACAGACAATATTTCCGATTTCTGAAGTGTTTTACAGCGAAAACACAATATATCGTTATATTAGCTTACTACAATAGCTAGCACACAGCAGCATTGATTCTAGTCAAACGCTAGCGATAGCACAGTTCGACAGATATATGAAAAAGCATCCCAAATTGGGTCCTTATCTTTGTTGATTTTCCATCAGAATGTTCTCCAAAGGGTCCTTTGTTCAGAACCGTGTTCATTTGGACCTAGAACGAACGATGTCCCTGTTGAATTAGCATGACACACTGGCCATGCCATGCTAACCTCTCCGTCTTGACAAAATTCTTGCGTCGCATCACGTCTAAAGTCCAGAATAAATTTCAATAATATAATTAAAGTATATTGAAAAAACATACTTTAGGATGATTTTGTGACATGTATCAAAGAAAATCGAAGCTGGAGGTCATATTCACCTATAACGAGTGTTTTCCAGGAGCGCGGTCCAGTTCCTACTTCGCGCCCAGAAAAAATTATAAAGTGCGCACTTATCACTCAAAGAGGTTCCTTTCAGTCCCTGACAGAGATAATCAAGTCCTTTTTTCTCTCACTTCCGCATGACAACCAGGGGAAGATGTGTGACGTGTTTGTACAGTCCCAAGTGCCAAGGCCTTTTATAGAGAGTATCTTGAAGAGAGACATAGCTTCTTGGAAAATTCACTTTTTCCAGAAAATGGGCTGTAAAAAGAGTTATGTTTCACTTAGAGAAATAATTAAACCTGTTTTAGAAACTAGAAGGTGTTTTATATCCAAAGGTAATAAATAATATGCATATTGTACGAGCAAGAATTGAGTACGAGGCCGTTTGAAATGGGCACCTTTTTTCTGGCTACTCAATAATTTCCCTTGCAGCCATAACAGGTTAATGGTGTCCTTTAGTAGTTTGTTTGCAGCAATTCGACCATGAAGGCCGGATTCACGCAGTCTCAAGGCAAAGGGTGTCTACTTTGAAGAATCTCAAATATAAAATATATTTTGATTTGATTAACACTTTTTTGGTTACTACATGATTCCATATGTGTTATTTCATAGTTTTGATGTATTCACTATCATACAATGTAGAAAATAGTAAAAATAAAGAAAAACCTTGGACTAAGTAGGCGTGTCCAAACTTTTGACTGGTACTGTATATATGTTTTCTATAATGTAGATGTATAGATGTATGCCCCAGGAAGACCCCATCCGCCGCCTCCCCCCATCTCCCCCTAGACTCCTATCATTGTCAAATAGGAACTTGTTTCAGTGTTAATTAAGATATGCTTATCCAATACCTAGTAGCAGGACCTGATATAACTCTGGTATATTGAGGTGTTTGAAGTTACAAAGAAGAGCAAATATAAGGAATATTATTGCTTCCCTTCCCACTGATCTTCCCATCGGTGAATGGGAGAGCGCCAAGTGGTCGTTATTATGAAAGTAATTTTGATGACAATGAACCTGTCAATCAGCAGTCATAAACAGACACCTGCTGTTTGCTGTGACACCTGCTCTACCCTAATCTCTCATGGACAGGCTAGGTAAACCAAATGAGCAAGATTTTAGTTCTGGTTTAACTGAGACTAGCTCTACCCAATTCCTGCCTCTAGTTCTGTGTTCTTTTCAGTGAAAATGCTACATAACAAGCTTTAGTTTAGACTATGAAAATAGTTTACATTTGCTGGTGCTGAGGGAAGTCATTTCACTATGCTGTGTTTAGATCATATATTTCATTTTAATATATGAAATGGTGGTGAAATCGATTAGCAGGCATTGGATAGGCTACAGTGTGTTATTGTTCATTATGTCATACAAATAATGTAAGTCGTACAGTAAGTGCTTGTTCTATTTTATGTTCCATAGCTTCCTGTCAAACTGTTGATGCAGCAGAAAATGCTTCTAAGTCAGGCTTCTTCAATCTTGTAGTGAACACCTCAGATTAAATTATCAGATGGTCTTAATTTCCTCCATTTGAGCAGTACTGCTAGATACTTGTTATCCTCACATTCTCCTCTCCTCTCCACACCACCAAATCCACTTCTGCCAATGTTTAGATAAAAGACTCTCAGAATTACATGGTCCACCCACACACACATCTGTATCTGGACCACAATTTCACAGCTTACTGCATAATTAAAATGCTTCATAACAGATCCATTTAAATAAACATGAGGATCATTCTCAGCCCATACAAATGGGGTGAGAAATTGTTGCCTATTGCTGTAATTGTAGGCCATAGAGTGTGGCTGAATGCTCTCCTAGGACTAATTGCCATCCATTCTGCTGTGACACAACTGTAATTTTTTTTTTATCCCTCTCTCTCCCTACACAGGTGCTGCCGAGCATTCTGCAGAAGCATTGCTGTATCTTACCTGACACGAACACAGGTAAAAGCAGGTGCCCCAGCCAAACACATTCAGAGCAGAGGCAGATTGGGGAGTGGGACAGGGGGAGATGCACTGTCAGCCAGCCAGCCAGCCAGCCAGCCAGCCAGCCAGCAAGGGGTGAGGGGGGGTTCATATCTGTCTGCATGGTCCCTGGAGTATCACAGGATTCTATCTGACAGATGTTGACATACTGTCAGACCTGCTGTTTCTGTCTCATCTCAGCTGGGAGTGGAAATATATGCTGATGGGTGTAGTCAGTGCTACTGCAGAAGGCGTCTGCTTATTTGAAACTGCAACAGGTATTTGAAGTGTTGTTCAGTTTGGGGTTAGGATGGGTGGTGATTTATATAAGCAAATGATCTAATATTGTTGCTGCTCTGAATGTTAACTACTATATTACTGGCAGTCTCCTGTGTGAAGGTCCTGAGTGTGTTGCCTTGCCTCGACCGGTTTCAGGGCTACTGTAACATTGCCCTGCGCATGACGGGCTCCTTCACATCATTGTTGCAGGTGTGAAGAGGTGGCTGATGAAATTGAAGAGCAGGGAGATATACTCAGGTACCTGGTCGGGGCTCTTCCCCAGTTTACAGGGTTTGTGACATTTTCTCTCTATCCTCCTGCACTAGGCTAGCGAAGGGCCCCATTATTACCTTGCATGAGGGCTCCAGAAACCATTCATTTCACAAAGCAATGCCGCGGTAGAGTTGTTGTGACACACCCATGTCTATTGCTTACTCATCTTTCAAGTACTTTAGGGAGGACATGGTCACTCTGGATTGGATCATTGAGAAAACATGATGATGAAGATGTATGAGTAAGAGATTTCATTGTGCTCATCAATCAAAATGAGTTATTGAATGCTTTTGTGCTGTAGGTTTATTATAGTGCATGTCCTTAAAAAGTGCTAGTGCATTTAGTGATAGTAAATGTTTTTTTAAAGCTGGCATTAGTTACTGTATCTTCATATTGATGAGGGCATATTATAATGTTCTTGTTGTTCTGGCAGTTTGCAATGATAAGCATCCAAGGACAGCAGCTAGCCTGGCGGGTAGGCGCGTTGGGCCAGTAACCGAAAGGTTGTTGGATCGAATCCCTGAGCTGACAGAATCCCAGAATCCCAACCTTGAGGAAAGATAAAAACAGAGTAGAGCTACAGTAGTTAAAAGTAAAAGTCTGATTGAAAATATCTGTTATTTGACTAATGCTTGATGGAGGAGTATAGTCTATACTGCATCCTTAGTGAAACAAATGAGTATCTCTATTCCATTGACAGCTGAGTGTGCATATTCTAATCTGTGTGCAGCAATCTCTATAGGGAAATGGATACCCTCTTATACTGGTATTTGTTGAAGCGGGTGACAATATGGTACTATGAATAAGGAGATGTGTCTTTGACGTCCAGGGTGCTGTTCAGAGAGTAGTTATGGCAGAGTGGATATTTATCTAAACAATCCCTCATGAATATGGATGTCTTCCCTCTCCCTGGGACTAAAACACAGTGGCTGATTAGGAGAGAAGAGTTAGCTTTCAGTCCCCCTGTCTCAGACCTTACAATTTACATTGTGTGTGTGTGTGTGTGCAGGAGCGCCTCTAGCGTTTTGGGGGGCGAGATTTGGTTGCCCCTCCCACCTCGCGGGCAAAACATTTCAGTGAACCCCTTCTTGGCGGCGGAGAAAAAATTGTTCAGCGTTTAAATGAATGTCCTACAAAAAGTTTGCTGTTTTTAAGCTAATCCCCTATAGTTCAACAGATTTTGCCATGATTTATGTCATGTTCATATGATATCAGAGTAAGAGTGACTAACGAAATCAGTCGTGGACCCCTGGAGGTCAGGGCCTTTGGTGATGATTGCTGCAAGGTTTAGATAGCCGGCTAGACTACTTTGCCTAGCAATACATACAAAAATGGTAGATGACATGGGTTTATAGAGTGACTGGCATAACAATTGGAAAACTGCTGATGCACTACTTTAAAAAAAAATGGCACCTTGTTTCTACTCGTCTAACTCTCAACAGTAAGTTGAGTCCCTGACTGAGTTCCTATTTGTAATCGGGGGCCCCCTAGCAACTGCCGAGGCCATACGTGCAGCACGTAGTCTGCGTATAGGCAGAGGCACGCGAGTGTGTGTGTGGGCGTGCGTATGTGTGGGCATGCGTGTGTGTGTGGGCATGCGTATGTGTGGGCATGTGTAACGGATGTGAAATGGCTATCTAGTTAGCGGTGGTGCGCGCTAATAGCCTTTCAATCGGTTACGTCACTTGCTCTGAGACCTTGAAGTAGTGGTTCCCCTTGCTCTGCAAGCCGCTGCCTTTTTTTGGAGCGATGGGTAACGATGCTTCGTGGGTGACTGTTGTTGATGTGTGCAGAGGGTCCCTGGTTCGCGCCCGGGGCGAGGGGACGGACGAAAGTTATACTGTTACACATGCGTGTGTGTGGGCGTGCGTGTGTGTGGGCGTGCGTATGTGTGGGCGTGCGTATGTGTGGGCGTGCGTATGTGTGGGCAGGTGTGCGCATGTTGATTGTTTCCTTTTTATGCACATACCTGTGTCACGATGTGCAGAAGAACTTAAGTTTCTCGTCTGCATGTTTCTCACAGTAGATGCCCACTTCTGACTCTTGTCTTCTTGTCACCAAACCGATTATGGCAAAATTATCCGCTAGCTTAGCCACACCAGAGTGCGGTACTTTGATCACCTGTCTGCATGAGGGGCACGGCAGCGCCCCCTTACTGGCGTGACTGTCTATCTCTCCCAGACAGATGAGACAGAAGGTTTCCCCACAGTGCAGCAGCTTGGGCCGACGCCGGGCCTCATTGTAGCGCTTAGTACACACAGAACAGGTAGACAGCCAGTCAATGGAGTGGAAGGAGGGAGAGCTCATAGTGAATCAGTCAGATAGTACTCCAGCTCTCTCTGTTAGAAGAGATTATCTCAAGCATATAGATCCTATTAAATTACTAGATGGGCTATGTCATAAACCCTCAAAGTTCCATAATCGAGCGAAAATGGCAGCCATCTTGATCCGGAAGTAATCCAAAACCAGTCTAATTGGAATGAATGGCAGTGGAGGCATAGGTGATGCATTTCCTGCTTTTACTTAGGCAGGAAAATAAAAGTATAAACTGGGTGGTTTGAGCCCTGAATGTTAATTGTCTGAAAGCCGTGATATTGGCTGGAATGTGATTTTAATCAATCAGCATTCAGGATTAGATCCACCCGTTGTATAATTAAGCAATAAGGCATGAGGCAGTGTGGTATATTGTTCAATATACCATGGCTAAGGGCTGTTCTTTTCACGACGCAACGCAGAGTGCCTGCATACAGCTATTAGCTGTGGTATATTGGCCATACCCCACACACCCTCATGCCTTATTGCTTAATTATAAACTGGGTGGTTCGAGCCCTGAATGCTGATTGGCTGAAAGCTGTGGTATATCAGACCGTATACCACAGGTATGACAAAACATTTATTTTTACTTCTCTAATTACGTTGGTAACTAGTTTATAATAGCAATAAGGCACCTCGGAGGTTTTTGGTGTATGGCCAATATACCATGGCTAAGGGCTGTATCCAGGCACTCCGTGTCGTGCGTTATGAAACGAATGGGTCTAATCCTGAATGCTGATTGGTTAAAACCGCGCTGTCTTTTCCACAAGTTACCACCTGCTAAATCTATAACGTTAAAATGCCTATTTACTCTGTTCCATCTGACTGCGCAATCCACTATATTGGCTGCCTGTCACAGTCACACTAACGTTATGCCTGCTAACAGTTGCATCTGACAATGATCACTGTGCCTCTATAAGAGTGTAATGCTAATGTTGCTCGACGAATCATCTCTTGTATTTATCTCAACTCGTACATTATTTCCTCTTGCTTCCAGCCTAGCATTTAGTTTGGTACAGCGGGATTTAATATAAACCTCGCTATCAGCCTGTTCGACCTTGGAAACAATGTTTCCCTTTTGAATTTCCATCTCTGTACCATACATAGAAACTGAACAGTGCCCAGACCAGACCAGACATCTTTTTCTGAGCTAGGCAAAATCATGCATCAACATCATTATCATTGCAAAATCCGAAGAAATGCTAAACAGAAAAAAAGCTCAAACAAACAAAAATGCGGCTAGTGAACTATCATTCCAGGTTCAATGTTTTACGTGATGGAGTTAGCTGAAGTTAGCTAGCCAGCAAGTGACAAGAACGTTATCCAGCCTGCATAGCAACCATTTTGTTTAGAACGTACGACCAGTCCTTTTGCATAGCAACTATGCAAAAATAATTAAAGACTGGCTTGCGTCCAATTCATACAAAGAGTAATTCATACAATTTCAGAATTACATTTTATGAGTTACTTATCAAAATATATATGTAATTAATTGTTATTTTAATATGTTGGCAACAGTTTTATAAAAGCAATAAAGGCACGTGTCAAACAACGCCATTTACCTGTGACTGCTTCTTGTGCCTTATTGTTTAATTGTGGAATGGAAATATAGTCAACCTAAAATATTGAAATATAATTATAAATACAGTTTATATAGGTTTTATAAAAATATTCTCTGAATAAATAGCCTCAAAGATATATGTAAACACACCATACATGTCTCAGATTGTGTTTTCTTGGAACGCTGTGAGTGCTATTACATGATACAATATCAGTACTTGTTGCATTTGGCATGTGTCCCCAGATCCTCAAAAAGTTATACAGCCGCACCATCTAGAGCATCCTGACCGGTTGCATCACCGCCTGGTATGGCAACTGCTCAGCATCCGACTGTAAAGCGCTACAGAGGATAGTGCGTACAGCCCAGTGCATCACTGGGGCCAAGCTTCCTGCCATCCAGGACCTCTATACCAGGCGGTGTTAGAGGAAGGCCAGAAAAATTGTCAAAGTCTCCAGCCACCCTAGTCATAGACTGGGTTGACATACCAGGCAGTGATGCAACCAGTCAGGATGCTCTCGATGGTGCAGTTGTAAAACCTTTTGAGGATCTGAGGACCCATGCCAAATCATTTCAGTCTCCTGAGGGGGAATAGGTTTTGTCGTGCCCGCTTCACGACTGTCAAGGTGTGCTTGGACCATGTTAGTTTGTTGGTGATGTGGACACCAAGGAACTTGAAGCTCTCAACCTGCTCCACTGCAGCCCCATCGATGAGAATGCCCCCCTCTTGATCACGTTGAGGGAGCGGTTGTTGTCCTGGCACCACACGGCCAGGTCTCTGACCTCCTCCCTATAGGCTGTCTCATTGTTGTCGGTGATCAGGCCTAGCACTGTTGTGTCATCAGCAAATTTAATGATGGTGTTGGAGTTGTGCCTGGCCGTGCAGTCATGAGTGAACAGGGAGTACAGGAGGGGGCTGAGCACGCACCCCTGAGGGGCCCCAGTGTTGAGGATCAGTGTGGCGGATGTGTTGTTACCTACCCTTACCACCTGGGGGTAGCCCGCCAGGAAGTCCAGGATCCAGTTGCAGAGGGAGGTGTTTAGTCCCAGGGTCCTTAGCTTATTGATGAGCTTTGAGGGCTGTAGTCAATGAATAGCATTCTCACATAGGTGTTCCTTTTGTCTAGGTGGGAAAGGACAGTGTGGAGTGCAATAGAGAGAGACTGCATCATCTGTGGATCTGTTGGGGCGGTATGCAAATTGGAGTAGGTATAGGGTTTCTGGGATGATGGTGTTGATGTGGGCCATGACCAGCCTTTCAAAGCACTTCATGGCTACAGACGTGAGTGCTACGGGTCATTTAGGCAGGTTACCTTAGTGTTCTTGGGCACAGGCACTATGTTGGTCTGCTTAAAACGTGTTGGTATTACAGACTCGGACAGGGAGAGGTTGAAAATGTCAGTGAAGACACTTGCTAGTTGGTCAGCGCAAGCTCGCAGTACACGTCCTGGTAGTCCGTTTGGCCCTGCGACCTTGTGAATGTTGACCTATCTAAAGGTCCTACTCACATCGGCTGCGGAGAGCGTGATCACACAGTCTTCTGGTACAGCTGGTGCTCTCATGCATGGTTCAGTGTTATTTGCCTCGAAGCGAGCATAGAAGTAGTTTAGCTCGTCCGGTAGGCTCGTGTCACTGGGCAGCTCGCGGTTGTGCTTCCCTTTGGAGTCTGTAATGGAGTCTGTCTGTTTGCAAGCCCTGCCACATCCGATGAGCGTCAAAGCCGGTGTAGTATGAATCAATTTTAGTCCTGTATTGATGCTTTGCCTTTTTGATGGTTCATCGGAGGACATAGCGGAATTTCTTATAAGCTTCCAGGTTAGAGTCCCGCTCCTTGAAAGCTGCAGCTCTAGCCTTTAGCTCAGTGCGGATGCTGCCTGTAATCCATGGTTTCTGGTTGGGGTATGTATGTACGGTCTCTGTGGGGACGACGTCATCGATGCACTTATTGATGAAGCCAATGACAGATGTGGTGTACTTCTCAATGCCATTGGAGGAATCCCGGAACATATATCTAGTCTGTGCTAGCAAAACAGTCCTGTAGCTTAGCATCTGCTTCATCTGACCACTTTTTTATTGATCTAGTCACTGGTGCTTCCTGCTTTAATTTTTCCTTCTAAGCAGGAATCTGTCATGTTTTGTCTTTGATCATCATGTCTTGTCCCTGTGCTTCCCTCTGCTGGTCTTATTTGGTTCTTTCCCTCTTTCTATCCCTCTCTCTCCTCCTCCCTCTCTCCCTCTCCCGCTCTCTCTCTCTATCGTTCCGTTCCTGCTCCCAGCTGTTTCTCATTCTCCTAACGACCTCATTTACTCTTTCACACCTGTCCCCTATTTTGCCCTCTGATTAGAGTCCCTATTTCTCCCTCTGTTTTCCGCTTCTGTCCTTGTCGGATTCTTGTTTGATGTTTGCTGTTCTGTGTCCTTGTTTCGCCCTGTCGTGTTTTTGCCTTCTTCAGATGCTGCGTGTGAGCAGGTGTCTATGTCAGCTACGGCCTGTGCCTTCCTGAAGCGACCTGCAGTCTGTGGTCGCGTCTCCAGTCATTCCTCTCTACTAACGAGAGGATTTCAGTTTCCTGTTTTGGATTTTCCTTTGTTAATATCCAGGAGTATCATTGTTTGCTTATGACTGGAATAAAGACTCTGTTTCTATTACGTCGCTTTTGGGTCCTCATTCACCAGCATAACAGAAGAATCCGACCAAGATGGACCCAGCGACTACGGATTCTCTCAACACTGCCGTCAAGTTCCAGGGAGCAATGCTCGGCAGACACGAGCAGGAATTGTCTGCTGCTCGTCATGCCGTTGAGACCCTGGCCGCTCAGGTGTCCGACCTGTCAGGACAGTTTCAGAGTCTTCGTCTCGTGCCACCAGCTACTTCCTGGTCTTCCGAGTCTCCGGAACCTAGGGTTAATAACCCACCATGTTACTCTGGGCAGCCCACTGAGTGTCGCTCCTTTCTCACCCAGTGTGATATTGTGTTCTCTCTCCAGCCCAACACATACTCAAGAGAGAGAGCTCGGATCGCTTACGTCATATCACTCCTTACTGGTCGGGCTCGGGAGTGGGGCACAGCTATCTGGGAGGCAAGGGCTGAGTGTTCTAACGTTTATCAGGACTTTAAAGAGGAGATGATACGGGTTTTTGATCGTTCAGTTTTTGGGAAGGAGGCTTCCAGGGCCCTGGCTTCCCTATGTCAAGGTGATCGATCCATAACGGATTACTCTATAGAGTTTCGCACTCTGGCTGCATCCAGTGACTGGAACGAGCCGGCGTTGCTCGCTCGTTTTCTGGAGGGACTCCACGCTGAGGTTAAGGATGAGATTCTCTCCCGGGAGGTTCCTTCCAGCGTGGACTCTTTGATTGCACTCGCCATCCGCATAGAACGACGGGTAGATCTTCGTCACCGAGCTCGTGAAAGAGAGCTCGCGTTAACGGTGTTTCCCCTCTCCGCATCTCAACCATCTCCTCCCACCGGCTCAGAGACTGAGCCCATGCAGCTGGGAGGTATTCGCATCTCGACTATGGAGAGGGAACGGAGAATCACCAACCGCCTTTGCCTCTATTGCGGTTCTGCTGGACATTTTGTCATGTCATGTCCCGTAAAGGGCCAGAGCTCATCAGTAAGCGGAGGGCTACTGGTGAGCGCTACTACTCAGGTCTCTCCATCAAGATCCTGTACTACCTTGTCGGTCCATCTACGCTGGACCGGTTCGGCTGCTTCCTGCAGTGCCTTGATAGACTCTGGGGCTGAGGGTTGTTTTATGGACGAAGCATGGGCTCGGAAACATGACATTCCTCTCAGACAGTTAGGGAAGTCCACGCCCATGTTCGCCTTAGATGGTAGTCTTCTCCCCAGTATCAGATGTGAGACACTACCTTTAACCCTCACAGTATCTGGTAACCACAGTGAGACCATTTCCTTTTTGATTTTTCGTTCACCTTTTACACCTGTTGTTTTGGGTCATCCCTGGCTAGTATGTCATAATCCTTCTATTAATTGGTCTAGTAATTCTATCCTATCCTGGAACGTTTCTTGTCATGTGAAGTGTTTAATGTCTGCTATCCCTCCTGTTTCTTCTGTCCCCTCTACTCAGGAGGAACCTGGTGATTTGACAGGAGTGCCGGAGGAATATCATGATCTGCGCACGGTCTTCAGTCGGTCCAGAGCCAGCTCCCTTCCTCCTCACCGGTCGTATGATTGTTGTATTGATCTCCTTCCGGGGACCACTCCCCCTCGGGGTAGACTATACTCTCTGTCGGCTCCCGAACGTAAGGCTCTCGAGGATTATCTGTCTGTTTCTCTCGACGCCGGTACCGTGGTGCCTTCTTCCTCTCCCGCCGGAGCGGGGTTTTTCTTTGTTAAGAAGAAGGACGGTACTCTGCGCCCCTGCGTGGATTATCGAGGGCTGAATGACATAACGGTTAAGAATCGTTATCCGCTTCCCCTTATGTCGTCAGCCTTCGAGATTTTGCAGGGAGCCAGGTTCTTTACTAAGTTGGACCTTCGTAACGCTTACCATCTCGTACGCATCAGAGAGGGGGACGAGTGGAAAACGGCGTTTAACACTCCGTTAGGGCATTTTGAATACCGGGTTCTGCCGTTCGGTCTCGCTAATGCTCCAGCTGTCTTTCAGGCATTAGTTAATGATGTACTGAGAGACATGCTGAACATTTTTGTTTTCGTTTACCTTGACGATATCCTGATTTTTTCACCGTCACTCGAGATTCATGTTCAGCACGTTCGACGTGTACTCCAGCGCCTTTTAGAGAATTGTCTCTACGTGAAGGCTGAGAAGTGCGCCTTTCATGTCTCCTCTGTCACATTTCTCGGTTCTGTTGTTTCCGCTGAAGGCATTCAGATGGATCCCGCTAAGGTCCAGGCTGTCAGCGATTGGCCCGTCCCTAAGTCACGTGTCGAGTTGCAGCGCTTTCTCGGTTTCGCTAATTTCTATCGGCGTTTCATTCGTAATTTCGGTCAAGTGGCTGCCCCTCTCACAGCTCTGACTTCTGTCAAGACTTGCTTTAAGTGGTCCGGTTCCGCCCAGGGAGCTTTTGATCTCCTCAAGAAGCGTTTTACATCCGCTCCTATCCTTGTTACTCCTGACGTCACTAAACAATTCATTGTCGAGGTTGACGCTTCAGAGGTGGGCGTGGGAGCCATTCTGTCCCAGCGCTTCCAGTCTGACGATAAGGTCCATCCTTGCGCTTATTTTTCTCATCGCCTGTCGCCATCGGAACGCAACTATGATGTGGGTAACCGCGAACTGCTCGCCATCCGCTTAGCCCTAGGCGAATGGCGACAGTGGTTGGAGGGGGCGATCGTCCCTTTTGTCGTTTGGACTGACCATAAGAACCTTGAGTACATCCGTTCTGCCAAACGACTTAATGCACGTCAAGCTCATTGGGCGTTGTTTTTCGCTCGTTTCGAGTTCGTGATTTCTTATCGCCCGGGAAATAAGAACACCAAGCCTGATGCCTTATCCCGTCTCTTTAGTTCTTCTGTGGCTTCTACCGACCCCGAGGGGATTCTCCCTGAGGGTCGTGTTGTCGGGTTGACTGTCTGGGGAATTGAGAGACAGGTAAAGCAAGCACTCACTCACACTGCGTCGCCGCGCGCTTGTCCTAGTAACCTTCTGTTCGTTCCTGTCTCTACTCGTCTGGCTGTTCTTCAGTGGGCTCACTCTGCCAAGTTAGCTGGCCACCCCGGCGTTCGGGGTACGCTTGCTTCTATTCGCCAGCGGTTTTGGTGGCCTACTCAGGAGCGTGACACGCGCCGTTTCGTGGCTGCTTGTTCGGACTGCGCGCAGACTAAGTCAGGTGACTCTCCTCCTGCCGGTCGTCTCAGACCGCTTCCCATTCCTTCTCGACCATGGTCTCACATCGCCTTAGACTTTATTACCGGTCTGCCTTCGTCTGCGGGGAAGACTGTGAGAGCCGCCAATAAACGTAGGATTAAGAGTCCTAGGTATTGTCGCGGTCAGAGAGTGTGGCTTTCCACTCGTAACCTTCCCCTTACGACAGCTTCTCGCAAGTTGACTCCGCGGTTCATTGGTCCGTTCCGTGTCTCTCAGGTCGTCAATCCTGTCGCTGTGCGACTGCTTCTTCCGCGACATCTTCGTCGCGTCCACCCTGTCTTCCATGTCTCTTGTGTCAAGCCTTTTCTTCGCGCCCCCGTTCGTCTTCCCTCCCCCCCCCGTCCTTGTCGAGGGCGCACCTATTTACAAGGTACGGAAGATCATGGACATGCGTTCTCGGGGACGTGGTCACCAGTACTTAGTGGATTGGGAGGGTTACGGTCCTGAGGAGAGGAGTTGGGTTCCATCTCGGGACGTGCTGGACCGTTCGTTGATTGATGATTTCCTTCTTTGCCGCCAGGGTTCCTCCTCGAGTGCGCCAGGAGGCGCTCGGTGAGTGGGGGGGTACTGTCATGTTTTGTCTTTGATCATCATGTCTTGTCCCTGTGCTTCCCTCTGCTGGTCTTATTTGGTTCTTTCCCTCTTTCTATCCCTCTCTCTCCTCCTCCCTCTCTCCCTCTCCCGCTCTCTCTCTCTATCGTTCCGTTCCTGCTCCCAGCTGTTTCTCATTCTCCTAACGACCTCATTTACTCTTTCACACCTGTCCCCTATTTTGCCCTCTGATTAGAGTCCCTATTTCTCCCTCTGTTTTCCGCTTCTGTCCTTGTCGGATTCTTGTTTGATGTTTGCTGTTCTGTGTCCTTGTTTCGCCCTGTCGTGTTTTTGCCTTCTTCAGATGCTGCGTGTGAGCAGGTGTCTATGTCAGCTACGGCCTGTGCCTTCCTGAAGCGACCTGCAGTCTGTGGTCGCGTCTCCAGTCATTCCTCTCTACTAACGAGAGGATTTCAGTTTCCTGTTTTGGATTTTCCTTTGTTAATATCCAGGAGTATCATTGTTTGCTTATGACTGGAATAAAGACTCTGTTTCTATTACGTCGCTTTTGGGTCCTCATTCACCAGCATAACAGAATCAGGAGGATACAATTATGGTCAGATTTGCCAAATGGAGGGCGAGGGAGAGCTTTGTATGCATCTCTGTGTGTGGAGTATAGGTGATCCGGAGTTATTTTCCCCCTGGTTGCACATTTAACATGTTGATAGAAATTAGGTAAAACTGATTTAAGTTTCCCTGCATTAAAGTCCCCGGCCACTAGGAGCGCTGCCTCTGGGTGAGAGTTTTCTTGTTTGCTTATGGCGGAATACAGCTCATTCAATGCTATATTGGTGCCAGCCTCTGACTGTGGTGGTATGTAAACAGCTACAAAGAATATAGATGAGAACTCTCTCGGTAGGTAATGTGGTCTGCAGCTTACCATGAGAAACTCTACCTCAGGTGAGCAATGGCTCGAGACTTCCTTAGATATCATGCACCAGCTGTTGTTTACAAAAATACATAGACTGCCGCCTCTTGGCTTACCAGACGCCGCTGTTCTATCCTGCTGGTACATCGTATGTTGATATTGTTGTCGTTCAGCCATGACTCCATGAAGCATAAGATGTTACACTTTTTAATGTCCCGTTGGTAGTTTAATCTTCCCAATAACTTGTCCATTTTATTGTCCAAAGATTGCATGTTTGACAGCAGAATTGAGCGAATTTGCGGTTTATTCGATCGCCTCCTACTCCTCAGATGGCAGTCCGCCCTCCTGCCTCTCTTTTCTCTGCCTCCACTTCACGCAGATCACTGGGGTTGGGGCCGTCCGCCCTCCTGCCTCCTCAGATGGCAGTCCGCCCTCCTGCCTCTCTTTTCTCTGCCTCCACTTCACGCAGATCACTGGGGTTGGGGCCTGTTCCCGAGGGAGCCGTATATCCTTCGCCTCGGGCTCGTCAGAGTTGTGAAAGAAGAAAAAGGATTCTGCTAGTCCGTGGTGAGTAATCACAGTCCTGATGTCTAGAAGTTATTTTCGGTCATAAGAGACGGTAGCGGCAACATTATGAACAAAAATAGTACAAAAAATAAGTTACAATCAAAGCAGATAAATGAACAAAAAAACACGTCTGCCTTCTGCTCCGGCGCCATTTGATGACACAAATGAGAGAGAACCCTCAATCTGACCATTTTACTCACCCCAGCAGTGCTGGTTAGGCTGTTTTCATGTTATCTAGAGCGTTGGTGACTGTAAGTGTGTTGCTTGAAACAATTGAATTAAGTTTGTTTTGCCAACGTTTACTGACACCGGTCATATTCAACTGGTGTTGCCAGGTCTAGCTAGAATTTTTGCCCAATGTCGTTCTCTTTGCTTATTTGAGCTGTTCTTGCCATAATATGGACTTGGTCTTTTACCAGATAGGGTTATCTTCTGTATACCACCCCTACCTTGTCACAACACAACTGATTGGCTCAAACGCATTAAGAAGGAAAGAAATTCCACAAATGAACGTTTAACAAGGTACACCTGTTAATTGAAATGCATTCCAGGTGATTACCTCATGAAGCTGGTGGAGAGAATGTCAAGAGTGTGCAAAGCTGTCATCAAGGCAAAGGGTGGCTACTTTTGAAAAATCTGAAATATAAATTATAATTTAATTTGTTTAACACTTTTTTGGTTACAACATGATTCCATATGTGTTATTTCATAGTGTTGATGTCTTCACTTATTCTACAATGTAGAAAATAGTACAAATAAAGAAAAACCCTTGAATGAGCAGGTGTGTCCAAAGCTTTGACTGGTACTCTATATCTATTTTTTTTTAATCTTTAGCCTAATCTGACTACTGTTACCGTCAATCTAATGCGTTCTAACAACTTATCGGCAATTGTGATAGAGCTTTGATAGCTTCCAATTTAATTAACTAAACATGTCCATTAGTAATTGCATAATAACACAAGGCTACAACAACAATACACAGAAGTTATAGGCTATTTATCAGTGGTGTAAAGTACGTAAGTAAAAATACTGTAAAGTAATACTTAAGTAGTTTTTTTGGGTATCTATACTTTACTATGTATATTTTTGACAACTTTTAATTTTACTCCACTACATTCCTAAAGACAATAATGTATTATAGTAGTTACATTTTGAATGCTTAGCAGGACAGGAACATTGTCTAATTCACACACTTATCAAAAGAACATCCCTGGTCATCCCTACTGCCTCTGATCTGGCACTCACTAAAAACAAATGCTTTGTTTGTAAATTATGTCTGAGTTGAAGTGTGCCCCTGGCTATGCATAAATTTAAAAAACAAGAAAATCGTGCTGTCTGGTTTGCTTAATATAAGGAATTTTAAATGATTTATACTTTTACTTTTGATACTTAAGTATATTTTAACAATTACATTTACTTGTAATACTTAAATACATTAAAAACCAAATACTTTTAGACTTTTACTCAAGTACTATTTTACTGGGTGACTTTCACTTTTACTTGAGTCGTTTTCTTTTAAGGTATCTTTACTTTTACTCAAGTATGACAATTGGGTACTTTTTCCACCACTGCTATTTATTAAATTGGTTTGCTAGCTCCAGGTAGGCTACCAGTACACAACTGGCACACATTGATTTGCAATGACTCCAGTGATATCGTCATTTCAACATATGTATTGTATCAAATGGTAGCCTACAATGGGATGAAAATTAATAGGCTAATCGATGGCCAAGAGAGGCAAATGTATCATTCTCCACATGTAATGTCAGTTTCATTGAGGACTTTTCCACATAAAAAGAAGCATGCGAGGGAGTTCCATAACTTCCATTTCAAATGTCCACTCGGCAGCCCCAGAGACACAGGAACTGAAAATGCATATAACACTTTGCTTAATACCATTTTCTTTAAGCAAAGTCAACATTAGAATGCAGTTTAAACCACCTCTGTGCGAATGTGCTCTAGTGCACGTTTTCCAGTCTTTGTCTCCGTTATTACTTAATGTGCATCAGTTCTAGCGTATTAATATGTTTTATGGAAAAAGTGTTGTAAATAGGGGTCTCCATAATGACAATCTAAATAGCCTACCTGCAACTAGTAAAAGTCGCCATGACGTGCGCGCTTGCTGCTCTCTCGCTCACGTGCCTCAACCAATAGCTGTTGTGCTCTCTCAACACACATCTCCTAGCCAAGTAATAAAATGCAATCATAATTGACTGTTGCCGCATATAAAGCACACACAACAGCTACCGGTGGTTCCATGATGACTGAAAACTCAACACAAGGATGGCTCATTTAAACTCATTCATTCCTCACACGCCCAGCAAGCTTCAACTCGTCATATGTCATGAAACATCATCAGAAGTGTCCTCTTAATTTGAGGGCTGAGGGGAGATGGTGTTTCTTTATGTGTTTGAAATGCAGCTAGTGAATTATATATATTTTTCAGAGAAATGCCATGGCGGCCGTAACTCGCGACCAATACATTTTCACCCGCCACATCGTTTTCAAAATAACCCAATTTGCGCGAAAACCGCGAACATGGCAACACTGGGTGGGGAGTCGAGTCCAAAATAATCGATTAATCGGCTCATTGTCTATCGATTCCTATGGTTAAGTATTTTTGCAACGGAGGATGCTATTTTCGCTAGCCTACAGTACTTCGAGAAAATCCTCGCATTTTTCACAGAAAAGAAAGAACGAGCTATCGAGGGAGATAGAGATGGGAAGGGCACAGCCAGGCATAGGTAGGCATGTCAGCCATCAGGCAGACAGTCGGAACTGTGCATCGGTAATCAGAAGATGTAGGCTATAGGCTGTCGCATTGTCTCACGCAACTTCACTAAAGTAGGGGCTGTCAATGAGAAGGCTGAGCTTTTCAACACGCAAAAGACCGAAGACCAAACACACACTAGCGTTTTTCATAGCAAAGAGAAAAATGAGCAAACGAGGGAGAGAGAGGATCCGGGCAGGCAGAGAGAGTCAAAACCGTGCTCATATGCTGTATCTTGGCCATCTGTATCTAGCAATGCCTCTTAAATTCACCAAAGGGATTGTAATGAAACAGCAGGGAGGAGGTCTCGAATCCTCGACCTTCTAGCCCGAGGTCCGGCGCGCTATCGACTGTGCAGCAAAAGCATGCTTGATCGGCAGAGGCGATATCCGCGCTTATAAACCCAGGGTCGTTACAGTATATTCAATAATATATTAGGCTATCAATGCGTATGGTTTAGCTATTATTCATAGTGCCAGTGAATTGAAGTTGAACATCGCGAAATGCATCAGTTTAATTAGGCCAAAATGTGCAATAAAAAGTATTGCCTATAGTTTATTTAACGAAACACTGGCTGGCTGTTGATGTCCTAGGTCACGGCTCTCCAACCCTGTTCATGGAGAGGTACCAACCTTCCTGTAGGTTTCTGCTCCAACCCTAGTTGTAACTAACCTGATTCAGATTATCAACCAGCTAATTATTGAATCAGATGCGCTAGATTAGGGTTGAAGTGAAAACCTACAGGATGGCTCACCACGAACAGGATTGGAGAGCCCTGTCCTAGGCAATAGATAGCAAAGCAGCATCCCCGCTAAGATTTTACGAAATGGCAAGTTCACTTTCTCATGCATGAACACAGTCAAGTGTAAAAAACGGTTCAGCTCAAATCAGCAGAATGTCTGGCATTTTTATTAGGAAGGATGTCTACCATGGATGGATCTAAAAAATAATGATTATGATCACACTTCATCAATTTAAACAGTATGGGGAGACCTATACATTTGGCGGCCAAGCACGAGTTATCAGTGTAGCCTAATATCGTCTAGATATAAGTTGAAATATCTTCAAGCCTTCAATA
Organism: Salvelinus alpinus; assembly: GCF_045679555.1. Lineage (NCBI taxonomy): Eukaryota > Metazoa > Chordata > Actinopteri > Salmoniformes > Salmonidae > Salvelinus > Salvelinus alpinus. The sequence goes on from NC_092094.1 coordinate 78,119,248, forward strand.
AAAACCTTCAGGTTTCCGTCATAAAATTACATTTAATAAAATTATTACAGGGGGCAGTTTGGAAAAACGAGTCATATGTGAGTTGAAATCTGGAATAACGCACATGCTTGGATAATAATTACAAAACCAACATCTCTAGTAAATCCCGTCTGAATAGGGCTATAACATGGTAAATAATAGGTTTATCAGTGTAGAGTGTGCCTCATCATCCAATGGGATCTGTCAAGGCTGCACACAGCAGAAATATCACAAAAATATTCTAGTTCCTACACAGCACCTTCTATATCCTAACAAAATAGGCATTTTATAGGCAAATGGCAGCATCATTCTCATGTCAGTCCTCTAGAACGCAAATGTAGTCTTTCTAGTAGGACTGCAATAATGGGATGGTGTGTATGTGTTTGCGCATCTGTTTCAGCGTGTTTTGGGAGTCGAGCAAGAGTCTACTCCTTTCAACACCAATCACAGGAGTCAGAGTCGACTCCAAAAACCTTGGAGTCGTGCACAAGAGTGAATTTACGAACGCACCCCGTGTATGGCTGTGGATTGACAGCATTGTTTGAATGGAATGTTGGCATATTGGCAGTTAATTTAAAAAAATTATGGAATCATCCCTGAAATACTGTCTGGCTAGCTACAGTACATTAGCACACATACAATGCAGATGCATTCTTCACATTCATTGTTTTACACAAGATCTTAACACAGCACTGTCAAACCATGGTTGACCAACTCACTGACCAACATGGCTGACCTTTGGACCATCATAAGAAGGTTCATGTCCATTCTAGTATTCTAATTCCCAATTCTATGCTCTCAAGGCTCTCTTTGAATAGGATAAACCTAATTAAATATAAGTTGAATGTAGTGTATTCACTCTCACTCTTACATTCACTCTCACTCACAGAGATAGGGGTTGTGATACCCACAGTACTGACCAAATAACTCATTCCTAACATCCACCATCAGACACTGGCGTACGTGAGCTGCCGCCAGAGCCAGAGATCAAGAGCTGTCTCTCTCTGGGTGCCAGTACCAGTCTTTATAGTGCACCAGACAGAGCTAGCATGGCAACATGTCTATTTGCTTGGCCAGTGTTATTGTAGAGGGAAGTGCTAATCAGAGTAGCTAAGACTACACTCTCACAAATCCTGGGCAAACATAACAGAAGGATATGCTACACAGTTTGTTGAATTTAATAGCTGCTGTTTGTGCTAGCACTGTAGTTAACTCGCCAAAAACAAGCTCTGTCCCAATTAGGTATTGTTATCCGCAACCTTGTCACTTGTGGGTGACAGAGGCTGTTGTTAACTCAGGGATTACTTACTGTGATGTCAAACTCATGTTATAATGACATGTCACACTCTCAAAAATGATTTGTATTCGAATGGCCTTGGAGAGAGAGATCTATACGTATGTGACTGTGTTCTGTCTCACTTGACTATTTAAAGAAGAGTTGAATGTCACCAACACCTCTTGTGAATATTCCATAGGTCATAGATCCCAACTCAACCATGTCGTTATTTCTCCAAATAAAATCTGTGACAGTCCTTTTGTTTCTTACTTCAGTGAAGTAGGTACTGGAGTTGTTATTTCAGCTGAACAAACTCGAATAACCTCAACAGTTTGAAAAGATAATGACTATGGTTGCATTCTGTTTCTATGGCGACAGAGCCATGGATGTCTTTGGAGGTTATAAAATATGGTATTGTGCGTGCTGTCAATTACATTCACTTGTCCACTGATTCAATGATATAACCATGGTGAATGGTTCTCCTAAGTTAACATATGCACATTTTGGAAAGGGACATACAGGGTTGGTGAGTAATTTATTACATCTAATCAGTTACATGTAATCTGATTAAAACAAAACTGTAACTGTAATCAGTAATGTTACCAGCAAAAATATTGTAATCAGAATACAGATACTTTTGAAAACTAGGTGATTACTTCAAGAATTACTTTTAAATTCAGAAAGGATGTTTTGTGGGAAAAAAAATACATTATGATATTGTTCTGTTTCCTCAATGACATTCATTTCAGCACTGCAAGTTTAAGACCACAAGTCAGAGACCATTATGATGACACTCTTCTAACGCCTCTTAAGGGGAAAGTAATCCGATTACGTTGGGTAATCCAAAAGTTAAGTTACTGATTACAGTTTTGTACAGGTAACTTGTAACTGTAACAGATTACATTCAGAAAGTAACCTACCCAACCCTGCCCCGGACATACAGTATATGGTAGCGTTTATAATGTTACCGCATCAGCATAGCAGTTATTTATAGGGTAGTGTCACAATGTTACCTCATCAGCTTAGTGTCATGTCTCTCCTCCTCCTTTACTATAAGCAAGCATGCGGAATGTCACTCACCTATTAACTTCAGCCAATGAGCATGGCACACTTCCACCACGGTTGCTGATTAACCTATGGGCTCACTGGTGCAACAATCACATTCCTTTCTTTCAACAAATGGGCATGAATCTAGGGGAGCATTTATATGTCAACTCAAACTTTGTTTCCCACTTGGTGTTTTGCACCATCAGCCCAGCATAGGGCAATCTGTCATCAGCATCTGACTCTGAGGAGCATTCCTTGGAGACGAGGCCTACCCCAAACTATTCAATACAATTTCATATTGTATTCTGTCTCTGTTGTCATTCAGTAGTAAATAAACCCATGGAAAACTGTGGTACCCTTCATACCGTGACAAACCATTTTTTTTTATCTCGCAAATCTCAGTTTTGGACCAGACTGACTTTATGACCAAAATTATATTTACACTTTGTAGTACATTTTGACAGTAGAATAAATGTTTCTGGCTCATATCGATGCCACATAGGCCGTTTTCAAGACAAGTAGTTGCTTTTTAGGGACATTCTTTAAGGAGGTCCACAGCTTGGGCGGCCTCCTGTCCTTTCATTGGGTTAGTGGTGCCCTCTGCTGGCACTATGCCCTAGGTGTGTAGGTCTCTGTACAATGCAATTACACACACATGAATTCTCTCTCCCTCTGCCTCACCCACTCTCTCACCCTCCCTCTTTCTTTCTCTTTCAACCTATCTCACACCCCTTTACTGCCAATGTACCCCCATCCCCCCACACTCGCACATTTCCCGTGGTACTGTATCTCAGAGATTATAGTAGTACTGTATATTCATGGGATCTAAACTCAGCAAAAAAATAAACGTCCCTTTTTCAGGACCATGTCTTTCAAAGATAATTCGTAAAAATCCTCAAAACTTCACAAATCTTCATTGTAAGTGGTTTATACACTATATATTTCCCATGCTTGTTCAATGAACCATAAACAATTAATGAACATGCACCTGTGGAACGGTCGTTAAGACACTAACAGTTTACAGACGGTAGACAATGAAGGTCACAGTTATGAAAACTTAGGACACTAAAGAGGCCTTTCTACTGACTCTGAAAAATACCAAAAGAAAGATGCCCAGGGTCCCTTAGGCATGCCGCAAGGAGGCATGAGGACTGCAGATGTGGCCAGGGCAATAAATTGCAATGTCCATACTGTGAGACGCCTAAGACAGGGAGACAGGACGGACAGCTTATCGTCCTCGCAGTGGCAGACCACGTGTAAAAACACCTGCACAGGATCGGTACATCCGAACATCAAACCTGCGGGACAGGTACAGGATAGCAACAACAACTGCCCGAGTTACACCAGGAACGCACAATCCCTGCATCAGTGTTCAGACTGTCCGCAATAGGCTGAGAGAGGCTGGACTGAGGCCTGTAGGCCTGTTGTAAGGCAGGTCTTCACCAGACATCACTGGCAACAACGTCGCCTATGGGCACAAACCCACCGTCGCTGGACCAGACAGGACTGGCAAAAAGTGCTCTTCATTGACGAGTCGTGGTTTTGTCTCACCAGGGGTGATGGTCGGATTTGCATTTATCGACGAAGGAAAGAACGTTACACCGAGGCCTGTACTCTGGAGCGGGATCGATTTGGAGGTGGAGGGTCCGTCATGGTCTGGGACGGTGTGTCACAGCATCATCGGACTGTGCTTGTTGTCATTGCAGGCAATCTCAACGCTATGCGTTACAGGGAAGACATCCTCCTCCCTCATGTGGTACCCTTCCTGCAGGCTCATCCTGACATGACAATGCCACCAGCCATACTGCTCGTTCTGTGCATGATTTCCTGCAAGACAGGAATGTCAGTGTTCTGCCATGGCCAGCGAAGAACCCGGATCTCAATCCCATTGAGCACGTCTGGGACCTGTTGGATTGGAGGGTGAGGGCTAGGGCCATTCCCCCCAGAAATGTCCGGGAATGTGCAGGTGCCTTGGTGGAAGAGTGGGGTAACATCTCACAGCAAGAACTGGAAAATCTGGTGCAGTCCATGAGGAGGAGATGCACTGCAGTACTTAATGCAGCTGGTGGCCACACCAGATACTGACTGTTACTTTGATTTTGATCCCCCCCTTTGTTCAGGGACACATTATTCCATTTCTGTTAGTCACATGTCTGTGGAACTTGTTCAGTTTATGTCTCAGTTGTTGAATCTTGTTATGTTCATACAAATATTTACACATATTTGTATGAAAATAAACGCAGTTAACAGAGGTGAGAGGACGTTTCTTTTTTTGCTGAGTATATATTAGCCAAGGAGATGAGTTTTCCTTTTCTTACTGTGTGACTGCTATGTGTTATCAGTGTGTCCCTCCTCTCCCTCCGTACTCAGAGAGAGACCTGGGGAACCAGCCGGTGTATGGCATGGACTCAAAGCTTCTGCTGCCTATTTTTAGCCATTAATTAGAGTGTTAATATTTCACCATTGTGTTGCCATTTTTCACTTCCATACCAAATTTATGGTGCCCCGTTATCACCTCCTATCCCAGCTCCTCTTCTGGTTTGGAATAAAAAGGAGGCCAGCATTCAGAAGTGCCTTATATAATGTACTGCAGACTGTGTTTGCTCTTTGTTAAGTCATGAAGATTTTGGTATCCTGAAACAACTCAGTAGCTTAGCTCTAGCTTTAGCCAACTCCTCTGGCATGACAGTGATTGTCAGGTGACTTGGCTATAGCAAATACAGATCCAGAGACCCCGGCTCACAACTCAGCATTGTAACGAGGGAATGAGCGAACACATGTCAGTGACACAGTTAATGTACACATTAGTTAATGGCAGAGTCTGCCTGTGTGTACTGTATGCCACTGTTTGCCACAGTTGCAGCAGTCACAAAGGCACCAGAAAGACACTGGCATTCTCATTCCAGTAAAGTTGCTGATCCCTCTTTGCTGTACTTGTTGGTTGCCTCTACTTTACATTCTGGGTCTGTGGTCCTTATTGATTTTGGTTCGCCCTCCCTGGTCTCCCCTGAGCCCTACCTGCCCCCCAATCTCCCTCTACACCTGTGTCCCATTTCTCTAGGCTTGTTACCTGGCTGTCAGCTCCACTTTCAGCCCCCTCACTACACCAGCCCCTCTGAATAGTAACAACAGCGGGAGGGAGGGAGGGAGGGAGGGAGGGAGGGAGGGAGGAAAAGGAGAGCGAGATGGGGAGATGGTGAAATGGGCTGGGAGCGAGAGAGAGCTTTTGGGAGAGGGAGTGGACGAGGGAAGAATAGATAGATTCTTTGCAGGGTAATGCTTAAATGCTCTGCAGCAGTATCTTTGCTAGGTGCATCTATGTCTACTGAAGCTTCAAAGTGCTTCTTCACAGTGAGTAGTTAGCTCTCTCTACTACACACAATGTTAAAATACCCGCAACGTTTTCTCATTACAAACTTCTGAGCCATAGACGAATGCTCGATTGTCCGGTGGAAAATGAAAATCTAGACACATCTGCTGTATGAAGCTGCAGATGTTTTGTGCTTAGAGCACTTCTAGTGCAATACTTTGACAGGAGTATCAAGTCTATGAAAGCAATAGGCTATTGAAAATTAAATATATAACTCCTCTCATCCTCTTGAATGTGGAGGTAAGCACTCTTGAAACCAACTTAAATTGGTGGTGATTTTCTTTTACAGGGAGTGGTTCCACTGACAGCGAGCTTTAAAGAGATAGAACCCTGTCTAGTCTCATGGTTCTGTCCTTACCTCACCTCATAATAACTGTATTCTGTATTGGAGCATGTGTGGGGGGAGTGTCTATACGTGTCCATGTGGGTCCATTCTTTGGAAGACCTCTCAGAGCTCTGAGGTCTCATTGTACTGCTACCTTGCTCCGTTATCCCCCATACCCCCCTCTCCCTCCTCGCACCCCCACCTCGTCCTCCTAGGCCCTCGATGGCAATCTGCAGCAAAGCGAGACTGCCTGAGTGTGCCTGTCTGCCGCTGATACCCTCTGAGGCCTGATGCCAACTCTGCATGCTCATCCTGCTGTTTCAGAGCGAAAGAGAAATAAAAAGTTAGACAGAGAGAGCACGAGAGAGAGAGAGAGAGACCACGAGAGAGAGGGGGAGGGCCGGGGGGTGAGACAGGGATGCAGCTTGAGCCCCACCCTCTTCAACATTTATATAAACGAATTGGCGAGGGCTCTCGAACAGTCTGAAGCACCCGGCCTCACCCTACTAGACTCTGAAGTCGAATGTTTACTGTTTGCAGATTACCTAGTGCTTCTGTCCCCAACCAAGGAGGGCCTACAAAAGCAGCTAGATTTTCTGCACGGATTCTATCAGACTTGGGCCCTGACAAAATAATGGTCTTCCAAAAAAGGTCCAGTTGCCAGGAGCACAAATACAAATTCCACCTAAACACTGTTGCCCTAGAGCAAAGCAAAAGCTATACCTACCTCGACCTAAACATCAGCACCACAGGGAACTTCCATAAAGCTGTGAACGATCTCTTTTGATGGCCTTCTACGCCATCAAAAGGAACATAACATTTGACATACCAATTAGGATCTAGCTAAAAATACTTCAATCGGTTATAGAAGCCATTGCCCACCAAATTGAGACTGCATACAGAATTCTGTAAAAACATCCTCTGTGTACATCGTAAAACACCTAATAATGCATGCAGAGCAGAATTAGGACGATTCCCACTAATGATAAAAATCCAGAAAATATCAATTGAATTCTACAACCACCTTAAAGAAAGCAATTCCCAAACCTTCCATAAAAAAAGCCCTCACCTACAGATGAACCTAGAGAATAGTCCCCTCAGCCAGCTGGTACTGGGACTGTTCACAAAATTCAAACAGACCCTACAGACCCCACATATATTTTAAGTGAAGTACCACAGTGTGCCACCACAGCAAGATTTGTGACCTGTTGCCACAAGGACAACCAGCGGAGCACAAACAAAATTGTACGTAAATACAACCTAGTTTTATCTATTTGCTTATTGTTACAACACTGTACATTGCCAATCATATAACATTTGATTTGTCTATATTCTTTAAAAACTTTTGTGAGTAATATTTACTGTTAATTTCTGATTGTTTATTTCCCTTGTTTGTTTCCTTTTTGTTTACTGTCTATTTCACTTGCTTTGGCAATGTAAACATACACCACATGACCAAAAGTATGTGGACACCTGCTTGTCGATCATCTTAATATGGAGTTGGTCCCCCCTTTGCTGCTATAACAGCCTCCACTCTTCTGGGAAGGCTTTCCACTAGATGTTGGAATATTGCTGCAGGGACTTGCATCCATTCACCCACAAGAGCATTAGTGAGGTCGGGCACTGATGTTGGGCGATTAGGCCTGGCTCACAGTCTGCATTCCAATTCATCCCAAAGGTGTTCAATGGGTTTGAGGTCAAGGCTCTGTGCAGGCCGGTCAAGATCTTCCACACCGACCTCGACAAACCATTTCTGTATGGACCTCGCTTTGTGCATGGGGGCATTGTCATGCTGAAACAGGAAAGGGCTTTCCCCAAACAGTTGCCACAAAGTTGGAAGCACAGAATCGCCTAGAATGCCGTTGTATGTTGTAGCGTTAAGATTTCCCTTCACTGGAACTAAGGGGCCTAACCCAAACCATGAAAAACAGACCCTAACCCTTATTCCTCCTCCACCAAACTTTACAGTTGGCACTATGCATTTGGGCAGGTAGCATTCTCCTGGCATCCGCCAAATTAATCCGTCTCTCAGATTCGTCTGTCAGACTGCCAGATGGTGAAGCGTGATTCATCACTTTAGAGAACACGTTTCCACTGCTCTAGAGTCCATTGTGCTTCAGTACTCGGCAGTCCTGTTCAGAGAGATTGTGTGGCCTACCACTTTGCGGCTGATCCGTTGTTGCTCCGAGACGTTTCCACTTCACAATAACAACACTTACAGTTGACCGGGGCAGCCCTAGCAGGGCAGAAATTTGACGAACTGACTTGTTGGAAAGGTGGCATCCTTTGAGGGTGCCACGTTGAAAGTCACTGAGCTCTTCAGTAAGGCCATTCTAATGCCAATGTGTATCTATGGAGATTGCATGGCTGTGTGCTCTATGTGTGCTCAATTTCATACACTTCTCAGCAACGGATTTGGCTGAAATTTGAAGGGGTGTCCACATACTTTTGATATATAGTTTATATTTCCCATGCCAATAAAGCCGAGAGAGAGAGAGAAAATAACAGGCGCCCTTTGCTCTCTCTCACTCTGCTAAACTTTGTCTACTGGTTCATAATGAGAGCTCCAGTATCTCTCTGCCTCAGCTTTTAGGTCTAGTTAGAATTCCACTGAGCATGTGTCTCGCTCCTTCCTCCCGCTCCGCCCGCTCAGGGGTGCAGCCGAGATGTGGCCACTGAACTGTACACCAGAAGTGAGTATTGAACACCCTCTATCTCTTTACGCCGTTGGGATGCTAAATTGATTGTAAACAAATAAGACGGACACACATTTAGGGAATACAGATATCCGCAGGACTTGGGATGGGGAGCAGCATGGGTTTAGGAAATCGATCCGTTTTTCCCCTTCTGCCGATTTACGCTCATTATTATGTGTATCATGATGACCATGGGCACCCAGAGATGCCCAAACAGCATCAGTGTTTGGCGGCTATGCTGATGCGTAGGGAAAGCTTCTCTGTTGGGATTTGATCACCTCATTGATCCACACTTGGGCTGGCCAGAGGGTGTTAAAAATCATACAATGATGGTTTGGGAACTCACAAACAGACATCGACAAAGACTGAAATAATCTTCCAGTCATAATTTTGTAGGACTGTAATCTTAATAGACTACAAGCTAATGATCTCTTTAATGTGACAGTCTTCACTGGGGTCCTCACTCCGCCACTGCTCTCAGGCTAAAGAGCTAAGGACTGCTCCGACCAGACCAGGGCTATCTGCAATCTCTCATTATAACACATCACTTAGGAGAGGAGGGAGGAGATGAAGTCCCTCAACACTTCTGAAATAAGGCAGAGTCCACTGTTTATCTAGAGAGAGAGAGGAGGATAGATAGAGGAGGAGGGAGGGAGGGAGAGAGAGAATAGCCTAGAAGACAGTGGGAAAGTGAGAGGATAGCCACAGCAGAAGTAGTGCCATATTAAAACTGTCAGGCTCAGTGTTATTGTCAGGCAAAATTGGGGTTAGAAGGTGAGAAAGGGGGTTTGCCTGAAGTCCATTGATAGGTATTCTGAGCTGGCCATACTTGCGTGTTTAGACAGTTTAACAGAGGCAAAGAAAGTGTGAGAGAGTGGTGTATGTAATCTCTCGTGGACTGAAAGTTATGGGCTAACTGAGATTAGGTGAATGTGTCCACTACACACAGTGGCGTTTTTATCATGTAAATCTTGGTGGGGAAAAAATACATGGTGGTATAATGCCAAGAGTGTGCAAAGCTGTCATCAAGGCAAAGGGTGGCTACTTTGAAGAATCTCAAATATAACAGATATTTGGATTTGTTTGACACTTCTTTGATTACTACATGATTCCATATGTGTTATTTCATAGTTTTGATGTCTTCAATATTATTTTACAATGTAGAAAATAGTAAAAATAAAAAAACAGAATGAGAATGAGCAGGTGTGTCCAAACATTTGACTGGTACTGTATTAACAGTAAAACACTGAAATATCACATTTACATAAGTATTCTGACCCTTTACTCAGTATTTTGTGGCAGCACCTTTGGCAGCGATTACAGCCTTGAGTCTTCTTGCGTGTGACGCTACAAGCTTGGCACACCTGTACTTGGGGAGTTTCTCCCATTCTTCTCTGCAGATCCTCTTAAGTTCTGTCAGGTTGGATGGGGATCATTGCTGCACAGCTATCTTCAGGTCTCTCCAGAGATGTTCGATCGGATTCAAGTCCGGGCTCTGGCTGGGCCACTCAAGGACATTCAGAGACTAGTCCCGAAGCCACTCCTGTGTTGCCTTGCCTGTGTGCTTAGGGTCGTTGTCCTGTTGGAAGGTGAACCTTCACCCCAGTCTAAGGTCCTGAGCATTCTGGAGCAGGTTTTCATCAAGCATCTTTCTGTACTTTACTCTGTTCATCTTTCCCTCGATCCTGACTTGTCTCCCAGGGTCTACCGCTAAAAACATCCCCACAGCATGATGCTTTCACCACAATGCTTCATCATAGGGATAGTGCCAGGTTTCCTCCAGACGTGATGCTTGGCATTCAGGCCAAAGAGTTCAATCTTGGTTTCATCAGACCAGAGAATCTTGTTTCTCATGGTATGAGAGTCTTTAGTTGCCTTTTGGGAAACTCCAAGTGGGCTGTCATGTGACTTTTACTAAGGAGTGGCTTCCGTCTGGCCACTCTACTGTAAAGGCCTCATTTGGTGGAGTGCCACAGAGATGGTTATCCTTCTGGAATGTTCTCCCATTTCCACAGAGGAATTCCAGAGCTCTGTCAGAGTGACCATCGGGTTCTTGGTCACCTCCCTGACCAAGGCCCTTTTCCCCCAATTGCTCAGTTTATCCGGGCGGCCAGCTCTAGGAAGAGTCTTGGTGGTTCTAAACTTTTTCCATTTAAGAATGATGGAGGCCACTGTGTTCTTGGGGACCTTCAATGCTGCAAAAAGGTTTTGGTACCCTTCCCCAGATCTGTGCCTCGACACAATCCTGTCTCGAAGCGCTACGGACAATTCCTTCGACCTCATGGCTTGGTTTTTGCTCATATATCCAATCAATTGATTTTACCACAAGTGGACTCAAATCAAGTTGTAGAAACATCTCAAGGATGATCAATGGAAACGAGATGCACCTGACCTCATTTTCGAGTCTCATAGCAAAGCAAAGGGTCTGAATACTTATGTAAATACGTTTTTTTTACATTTGCAAAAATGTTTAAAAAAAAACTGTTTTCACTTTGTCATTATGTGGTATTGTGTGTAATCCAGAAGGCTGTAACATAACACAATGTGTAATAAGTCAAGGGGTCTGAGTACTTTCTGAAGACACTGTAGGTATAGAATCATTCGTTTGACTCAACTGAGTCCGGCAGCAGAGTAGCTCTGTGTGGTGGCAGGCAGCCCAGCTCATTACTTCGACCTGGCTGTGCTGTGCCACAAGGCCTGGGGGCAGAATGGAGCCCTCTCCACCTGTCCATCTTTCCCTCCCTCAATCATTCCATACCTCCAGGTAATATCTGTGCCACTCAAACCACTCCATGGACTGCCACATCCAAAGATCTGTTAGTAGTCAAGTGTTTTCCATTGCTCTCTCCGTCACTCCATGCTATTTCAGCCTTTTCCATTTGAAATGTACTCTCTTGGGATTGTTTTTCCATTGCTATTGTGTTCTCCTTCTTTACTTGTTGTTGAACTCAGCCATGCATATTGATTTACCTGATGTGGGCATCTTTGCATAACCTGGAGTGGTACAGAGGTTCCTGCCAGCTCTGGGCACTCTGACTCTTTAATCACAGCTGTTTGAGAAGAAAAGGAATGACTGTACTTTGTTTTTCAAAGAGCACCACTTTCTTTTACTTTGAAATATCTCTGCGATTAGAGGAACATTAGATGTGCCCTCCACATCTCTTTTTATTTCCCCTCTCCAGTTCTCTCTCTCTCTTTCTTTCTGTTCCAGCTCCCCTATAGCCAGTCCATTTGTTTGTGTAAAGTGTGAGGAGTGTTGCGTACGCTTTCTGCCAACGCAGCAGTTATTGTAAAGTGGCATTATTAATTTTACCCCTCATTATCAGTATGGCTGCCATGTTGAATAGATGGCACTCATTTGGCAGCTTCTCTTCCTGCAGACACCCTGCCGTCTGCTCTAATTGATCTCCACCTTTCTAGCCAGCGGCCATGTCTCTCTCTACTCTCGCCGTCTGTCTTACTCCTTCTCTCTCGCGCTCTCTCCTCCCACTGTCCTCTCTCTCTCTTCTCATTCCTTCTCTCCCTCAATCTCTCTCTGTCACACACACACACAGCACATGTATTTCCATCTGAACACGTTCATGTTATCTACTGAATCTATCACTTTGATTGATCACATAGAGCATGTCTTGTAAGAAAATGCCATCTTTATTTTCCCCTTTGGGAAAGTGACATTATCACCGTGTGTAGATGGGCTGTAGCCTGAGGCTGGAGACTGTCTGGGGATGAAGCTCCACCAGATAAGATTAGAGGAGATCATAACCACAATAAAATAAAATACCATTACTGAACTGTTTCTGGTTCCTCATCAGTTGGAAAAACATTCAAGCTATTAGAGACGTTGAATGGTTAGGCTTTGATTGCTCAATACATTTCAGTCTCCTTTGAATGAGAAAACCCATTCTGCAGATGTCGTCTAACTTTGATTCCTTTCAATAAAACTACTCAAAGCAAATCACGAACTTGATGAATGTCATGTCACGGCCGTCGTCTAGGTGGAAATGACCAGACCAAGGTGCAGCGTCGTGAGCGTACATTTTATTTTATTTAGAATGCCGCCAACAAAACAAGAAACAAAGAAACGACCGTGAAGCTTACTAGGGCTATAGTGCCACTAACAAAGTCAACTACCCACAAACACCAAAGGAAAAAAGGCTGCCAAAGTATGATTCCAAATCAGAGACAACGATAGACAGCTGTCCCTGATTGAGCACCATACCCGGCCAAAACATAGAAATACAAAACTAGAATGCCCACCCTAGTCACACCCTGGCCTAACCCAAATAGAGAATGAAAGCCTCTCTATGGCCAGGGCGTGACATGTCAAACTTCAGACTAGGTGTGAATGTCGCAACAGAAAGGCAATCATCAAGATTATACGTTTTTAAAAAGACAGGACATTCGAATTCTCACCCCCCCTTTCAGAAAATCCATCACTCATCCTTGCTTCCCTTCTCATGCCTCCCCCTCTCTCCTCTCTTCCTTCTCTCCCATTTCTCCTCTCCCGTCCTCTCCCATGCCTTCGCCTGCCCTCAGTGAGTATCACTGTCAGATCAGAGGGATTAATTGCAGACTGTAGTGTAAATAAGACAGGGTTGTGTGACTCGCCAGTGTCACTTCACATGTTACAGTACCCCAGTGAGGTGCTTGACACAGACTAGAGAGGGCCACCATGTTCCTCACTCACTACCACAGCTCTACCACAGATAGAAACATGAGCCAGATGTTTCACCGGATGTTTAAATCTGAAGCATCCGGTTGTCATTTCCACTCACCACCAAATATGGTGATGAGAGGAAGCCCAGTGGCCGGCAGTGGGAGAAGATGGATTTTGGCCGGCATTCTGCACATTTTCTCATCGATACAACATTTGATGTCAATACACTTTTCTGTTCCCAAAACTATACTCTGTTTTGTAGATGTGACCCTTTGCCAACGTTTCAATTGTTTTGGTTGTTTAGAAGCAGTGCAATTGAGTTATTGCACACCCGCACTTCACAGAGTAGGTTTTTCTAATGGAAATATACAAATACATGCTAGAACACACCGATAGGATCTCGCTAGCGCGTGCTTGGCTCTGCCCGCTTCCTTGCTTCTTCTACACACTAGGATTAATTTGCTCCCATTGGAAACAACAGGCTGTGGTCTATCTTGGGTTAGTTCTAAAAGTCTTTGGCTTTACCGTTGCTTCTCCTCAGCTAGTCTGACTACAGGGTCTTACAGAGAGAAAGTGAGCACTACTGTCTTACTGCTATGTCAGTACCAACAAAAGTATGACTCAAATCCTGCTTTTGCAGCCCTGAAAACATTAGTTTGGCCATACAGAATGACAGAGAGGTGCTCCTTGTAGCTGTATGTATTGAATAGTCACAAGCACAGCTTAAAAGGCCAGCCTATGCCATTAAGTCAGAGTCAGAGTGCTCATTTCAGACATGCAGTATCTAAATCTACACAAACCGAACATGTCTCTTGCTGCTCAATTTTGAGGACATTCCTTTGCAGTGTGACAATGAGGTCATCCCATGCAGCTGTATAGGCAGGTGGAGTAGACTTACTGAGAGAGGCTGTTATTCAGCTGTTTGTCCTGCTACAGTACTAGTTGGCTTGGCCTGTATTTGATAGCTCCCTATCGCCTCCACAAATAATGCACTTAATTGTTTAGGGAAGCGTCAATTGTCCATGGGGATTTTGTAATTTGGTGACAATTAGGTATTGTTATCTGACTCCCTCTGCGAAAAAGAGAGTTATTTTGGGATGGAGAATAGATTGACTGCAGTGTAGTATTTATAGGCTGATTGCAAAGGGCTTCTGTGTGTTTGCAGATGCATCTTTCAGCAGGTAGCTTAATTGAAATAGAAATGTTGTTTTCTACATATCCAATAGCATCCCCAGGGGCTGTACTCCCTGGGACATTTCAGTCTGTAACAACTGTAGCTCACTAAAGTTGTAATCAGGTTGTAACAAACCCATTTAGTTTGATGTCTTAGTCCTATGGATAGGCCAATCCCAATGCAAAGACAACATACCGTGTCATGATTTACCGCCTATGTGCTATGCTTTATTCCCTATAGATGGTGCTCTCTGAGGACCAATTCTCTCTCTAAACTTTCTCTTTCTCTCTCTCTGGTTTCCCCCTGGTGTGAGTCAGTGCATGCATCCCAACGGGCTGCCAAATCTGCGGGTTATTATAAAGCTAACCGCCAGCGTTTGTTTAAGATAAAACGACCATCTCACAAACCACTTGGAAATCTTCCTTATTCTTTTTATTGAAATGCCCGTGGCTGATAGCAGGGTGATTTCAGCAACTGGGATGTAAGGAGAATGAATAAACAAACTCAATGCAGTTTTCTCCTCTCTCTTCTTTCTGTGTTGGGTAGGAGAGTGAGGTGGTTGGTTACTCTCGGTGCTGTGCCGGAGGTTAGCTGATTTATTACAGTGTCTGTGTTTTAGAGATATCTCTGGTTACCTCATCAGTTAGATCTCTTTGTCTGGGAGAATTACGATTCTTTCAGTGACCTCGCTTCCCGTTCACAAACATTTATGGAGCTACACTCGTCACATTTTCAGATCATTTTCTCCCTCAAATCCGCCTTAAATACGTTTATCAATGTCGCGGTTCAAGTTGCATGGCAATTATTCTGTGTTTATTTCCGGAGATGAGAAACAGATTGCTAGTCAGGAATCCTGAGGCATGCTGAGAACAGACTACCAATGACTCTAAGGAGGAGAGGAAGAGACGAGCATACAATATGGCGTGTGTGAGGAGAGATGATCTGACATTTATTGTACTTTATGTACTATACATTATTCAGACCTGAATGTACAATTATACCATTATCTAAGAATGTTGTATCCCAGCTCAAAACTGTGTGTGTGTGTTGCATTTTTGTTTTTGAAGAAGCTGATGAATAAATGATGTTTCATTGGCGAGAAGACGTTCACAGAGTGGAACACACACACACACACACACACACACAGAAAAACAGGAATGTTATCAGTGAGATTGCTAATAGCAGGGGAAATGTAGAGTGGCTGCTGGTGTTGGTGTCAGTGACCTGCTGAGTAATCTCCCTCACAAAGTCTGACCCCTGACCTCTGTCAGCAACGGCAGAGGATGAAATGACCTCATGAGAGGGGCAACATGACCTCATCTGAGAACTCATCAGCATGACTCTGTGTGTGGCGGGGTGTCCCGGGTAGACTGTGTGTGTGCGTGTGTGTGTGCGTGTGTGTGTGCGAGGCTGCATTTATTCCTAATTATAAAGACCAATAATATGTATTAACCCTAGATGACAGACAGGGGCTGCTGTTTTGAAGCCACCATGCAGCCATCTTGGTACTCCTATATTGTATTGTTTTCTGGAAGCAATAGAAATGCATGTATTAATGTCTACATTCACTGTTGGCAAGTATATTATATTAGACACCTTAATGCATACTTATATTTAGGGAACTGAACATGAAAATGTAAAATAAAAATATAGCGTATAGAGTACTAATGTTACTGTCCCCACTACAACAAAGAAATATTTCAAACGTCATTTTGTCCTTGAAACATTTTATTTAAATACTGTAGAATTCGATTAATTCCTATGGCGGACTGCTCCTTTTAGGGAGTGCCAAAATGGTGGGCGGTGGCTTCAAAGCCTCTTATTGGCCATTAAATAGCATCAGCAATCCAGGGTTCATACACATCATTGGTAAAGACGGGGTCAGATATTGTAGGACAAACTGGGACGGGGGCTCAGAGGGGTGAGTGTTAAGAGTTAATTCTGTGTCAAGACTGATGAGTCACAGCAACATCAAAATGCACAACCATGGTATGGGCTGTTTCAGAGTGATCCCCACACTGTGACCTGTAGGAACTCTCTTATTTGCTGTCTTTTCAAGCCTATAGTGAATAACGTATTCTATAGCATTCTGATGGACAGATTTGCTTATTTGTCTGTCAGGAGTTACAGTATAGATTTGGACATAAATTGATACTTGTTTGGCCATTTCATATGGAAATGTAGCGCTGTCTGAGAAAATCCTGAAGAGATTGTTTAGGTAAATATTATTATTGTTTTTCTGTGCAACTCCCATTTTTGAGAATCCTGTGTTTACCTACCTGTCCCAGGAAAAGCCACCTACAGCCACTGTGTAACAATCTATCAATCGCCCTTTGCAATGACTATAGCAAATATTGTCTTTCTCTGCTGAGGAGGGCTGTGGTCCTGCACTCTGCTAAGGCAATAAAGCAGACAGTCATGAAGATGGATGGAGGTTATCTCCCTGGTCTGTCCGATGCAGGGCCCGATAAGACTGGGGACACCAGGGGGATTCACTGGGCCTCTCATTAGGCGGTATAATGGTGTTTCTGAAAGTACACCTGCCTCAGCATGCTATTATCTCCACAAGGAAGGAAGGAAGGAAGGAAGGAAGGAAGGAAGGAAGGAAGGAAGGAAGGAAGGAAGGAAGGAAGGAAGGAAGGAAAGAAAGAAGAAAGGAAGGAGAATGAAAGACATACCACAGGATTCCATTGTGTTTGTTTACATCTACTGTCATGTATTGCTGAATTATTGAACATAACTTTGTTTTCTGTCTGTTGTTGTTACCCGTAACATGGACTATGTGCTAAAAGGTTTCAGTTCATGAATAGGGCAAGGAGTTTTCCCCGACCACATGCCCTGGTGGTCCAGATGAATTATTTTCTCATTCCTGACTGGAGTTGTGCATCTGTATTCAGTGTCGTGGTGGACTGACATTTTGAGAAACCTGCTGTTTAAAGGCTGGTAATAATCATGTCCTGTTAGCGGTGGCCGCTAAATGGCTCATGCATCACACAGTGTCCTGTGCTGGGATTCTGCAACTGGGATTGATATTAGCGCTCATCTCTGTTTGGGCCGTGGAGGCTGCAGTGCCTGACATATGGCCCTTATCACAATCAATGAATACTGCAGAGATGTTTCAACTTATGTGCATACAAATACACCCTCCACCACACAAATACACCAACATATAGGTATTCAGTAGCCAAAGATGTAGCCTACTTTGTGCCCAATCTATGGGTTCAGTTTTACTTTAAACCTAGACATTCTGTACATCAGATATATTTTCTGTATCCCATACGTCAGTCTGATGCTATCATCAAGGCAAAAGGTGGCCTATATATTCTTTCACTTTGCTACTCATGTATAATTCCAGTCGCTGCCATATTCTCATCTTTAAAAAGGTTTGAACTGGCAAGCGTGAATTCAGCTTTGCACGAGAGACAGGACATAGAATAATTCATGTTGTTTTACACTTTGTATATTTCTGGATCGGTAGCTGAGGAGCTGTGGCTCATGCAAATATGCATCAGGCCTGATGAGACTAGCTGGCACAGTGACTTATCAGGCTTTACCACTTTGTAGAGGGGGAACATTCAGATGTGATAGTCAAGTAGTTTCATCAGTTCTGCTCACTTGTGTTTGTATTCGATTGCCTATCATGTTACTGTAAACAGAATAGACTGAGTGGTTGTACTGGTATTCTAGCACTTGGTTACAAGCAAGCTCAGTACTCTAGAACCAAAGCCCAAGACCAATGGTCACTGTAACATGATGAGTATTGGCCCAATGCTTTTAACTGCTAGGCTACCATCAGTGGGATTTGTATAGGCGAGGTACAGTACCTGTTCGTATAGGTGAGGTCGTACAGTTGCAAATAGACAACATCTCATTCAATTTGGAATGCAGTATAAACGTCTTTCTGTCTGATTAGAAGTTGAATTTCAGAGTAAGACCATGAGATGGTGCTATGTGCCTAAATTAGGAGTAGTGGCATTAAAAGATAGGTAGGATTGCATCACAGCGTAGCACAGGAGTCAGGCCCCACTTTTGTCTTTGTAGATGTCATTGATCATGTTCAGGGATCGGGGACCTGTACATGCCAACCAGTGCACATGTTAACAGCAGTATTCACACTCCCAGCCTGCTATTTGGAGAGGTTAGTGTCCTGCCTGGAAACTAAAGGTCAATGAAGGACAGGGCTGTTGAGTTTGACCAGCCTGGTAGTCACTGTGATGTTTCTGAGGAATATGAGGCCCCCATGGGCCTGCAGAGATGCAAGATCGGCCCACGTCCTAAACATCTGTAGCTCACCTAGCCATGTTGTGGATGAGTTGATTGTGAAGTGTTGAATGAAGTATTCTAGTATTGGACTTCTTCATTACAAAATAACATGAGTTTTAGGGAAAGAAAGCAGACACGGATTTAAACATTAATTTGCATTGGAAAAATACATGCAGCTACATTGGACTTCTATATAAGGGTTCCACAGTCTTGTCCTCTTTAATATTCATAGTGTTGTGGACCATATTTACATTTTCAATACCTGGACGGCTCCGAAGATTGCAGCAATTCATCAAGTGAAGGACACCCTTTATTACTGTGTTGTGACGGTGGGGGTGACCTGAGTGAGTGTACCACTGAGAACTCACTTTGAATATCTGAATTATTAACAAGGGTTTTACCCATAGCCCCACAGGCCTGGGAAGTGCCTGGTTCCTCAAATAGAACAGACAACCTGTTATGATATCACAGGCTACCTGAGGTAACGTGAGAGATCTTGTATCCTTTTGCTTGGGTGACAGGGTTGTACCTGAGACAAAATGCCCCTTTGTTTCTTCTGTGTTAAAGCAAACGTTCAGACCGCAGGCTTATCTCAGTTCCAATCGCAGACTGAATTTGGCCAATGTTGCCTATGAGGGAAGCTGCTGAGGTAAAGAGGGAGTTGATTTTGGGGAAGCCGTTGCTCCTCTACACACAGGAGCGTACACACAGACACACACACAAACACACATATCACACACACACCCCGTCTCCCCCTGACAGTCTCTGTAATGGAACAATTCCCCTTACAGCAGAACATGAGGTTGTTAGTGTCTGCCTGCCACATGTCACTTATCCTTCCTACCCAGCGGCTGAGAGGAAGAGAGAAGACAGGGATGAAAAGCGCTGGCAGCGTGTGTTTTGGAGAAAAGTGGTCAGTTCCTGTACATCCTTTTCGATTGGAGCAATGACTAAAGAAACTCTGTTCTCCTTGTGATACACATCAGTAATGTGTTGAGAGGGAAAACCATGCATATGTTTTTGTACCGCTTCCACTCTACATCATGATGACCTATCCTTATTTTCACTCTACCCGTTCCTCTCTCCTCCTCTCCCGGGTTTTACACATTCACCTCGTACCCTGCTGCAATTTCTCTGTAGTTTGGAATACATCATAATAAAGTAATGTGGCCTGTTGTGTTTTGATATAGGGACAAACTCATTTGATATGAATCCAGGATTTCTTAAGTAGAGCTGAAAGTGGTGACAAAATGCATCTATATTTCATGCAGAATTTTACAACACAGTGCCAAATGCAGTGTCATTTGACTGAAAGTCAAATCATTGGAGAGGGATTTCGTGGTAATGTCAGGTTTCACCTCTAGGGAGAGCTGTGATGTACCACTAACTGAAGGCTCTGAGATGGTTGCTTACATTTCACATGGCTGTCATTTATCTTATACACTCCCATTAAATTTGACCTCAGAGGTAACACGCTTAATTGCAGGTGGACAATCTCTTGAATGGCTGTCTTTATTTGAATAATTATACTCTGATAGAGGCTGACAGATTGACTGCTGTTCCTAACAAACGGGGTTTAGAAATGAACTTACAATAAGTCTAGCAGAATGGAGGTCTTGACACCTGCTATTTTATGAATTTCACCTCACTAGAAACGTTTGATATAGTCATGGAATTCTTTCTCCTCCCAGGGAAGGAATTACTTTTAAGGCACCATTTGCCAGGAGGCAATTGGCTGCTGGGACTTCACCTGCCATCACAAGCTGGTCAAAGGAAGAGGCTGGTTAGACTGTCACATTATTGTTGACAGACTTGCTCATATGTATGACTGTTGAAACGAGCTAAGTAGAAGAGACGATTAAAGAGTAGTTGATGTTAATTTATGTGCCTAAGAGCAGTCGTGTGTGCATGTGAGTGTGTGTGTGCGTGTGCGTGTGCGTGTGTGTGCGAATGTACTGTGCATGTGCGAATGTACTGTGCATTCGGTAAGTATTCAGACCCTTTGACTTTTTCCACATTTCGTTACGTTACAGCCTTATTCTAAAATGGTTAAATGTTGTTGTTCTTTCTCATCAATCTACACACAATACCCCATAATGACGAAGCAAAAACAGGTTTTTAGAAATGTGTATATATATAAAAAAAAATGATATATCACATTTACATAAGTATTCAGACCCTTTACTCAGTACCTTGTGGCAGCACCTTTGGCAGAGATTACAAACTCAAGTATTCTTGGGTATGACGCTACAAGCTTGACACACCTGTATTTGGGGAGTTTTTCCCATTCTTCTCTGCAGATCCTTTCAACCTCTGTCAGGTTGGATGGGAAGCGTTGCTGCACAGCTATTTTCAGGTTTCTCCAGAGATGTTCGATGGGGTTCAAGTCCGGGCTCTGGCTGGGCCATTCAAGGACATTCAGAAACTTGTCCCGAAGCCACTCCTGCGTTG
Organism: Salvelinus alpinus; assembly: GCF_045679555.1. Lineage (NCBI taxonomy): Eukaryota > Metazoa > Chordata > Actinopteri > Salmoniformes > Salmonidae > Salvelinus > Salvelinus alpinus. The sequence continues at coordinate 78,140,525 of NC_092094.1, forward strand.
TCTTGGCTGTGTGCTTAGGGTCGTTGTCCTGAGCGCCCCAGTCTGAGGTCCTGAGCGCTCTGGAGCAGGTTTTCATCAAGGATCTTTCTGTACTTCGCTCCTTTCATTTTTCCCTCGATCCTGACTAGTCTCCCAGTCCCTGCCTCTGAAAAACATCCCCACAGCATGATGCTGCCACCACCATACTTCACCGTAGGGATGGTATTGGCCAGGTGATGAGTGGTGCCTGGTTGCCGGCAGACGTGACGCTTGGCATTGAGGCCAAAGAGTTCAATCTTGGTTTCATCAGACCAGAGAATCTTGTTTCTCATGGTCTGAGTGTCCTTTAGGTGCCTTTTGGGAAACTCCAAGTGGGCTGTCATGTGCCTTTTACTGAGGAGTGGCTTCCGTCTGGCCACCATAAAGGCCTGATTGGTGGAGTGCTGCAGAGATGGTTGTCCTTCTGGAAGGCTCTCCCATCTCCACTCAGGAACTTTGGAGCTCTGTCAGAGGGATTCTTGGTCACCTACCTGACCAAGGCCCTTCTCCCGATTGCTCAGTTTGGCCAGGCGGCCAGCTCTAGGAAGAGTCTTGTTGGTTCCAAACTTCTGCAATTTAAGAATGATGGAGGCCACTGTGTTCTTGGGGACCTTCAATGCTACATAATTTTTTGGTACTCTTCCCCAGATCTGAGCCTCGACACAATCCAGTCTCGGCTCTACAGGCTCTAAAGACAATTCCTTTGACCTCATGGCTTGGATTTTGCTCTGACATGCACTGTCAACTGTGGAACCTTATATAGACAGGTGTGTGCCTTTCCAAATCATGTCCAATCAATTGAATTTACCACCGGTGGACATCTCAAGGATGGTCAATGGAAACAGGATGCACCTGAGCTCAATTTTGAGTCTCATAGCAAAGTGTCTGAATACTTGCGTAAATATGGTATTGATATTTTTTTTATGCATTTGCAAAAATGTAAAAACTTTTTTTTTCGCTTTGTCATTATTGGGTATTGTGTGTAGATTGATGTGTGTAAAAAAAATATTGAATAGATTTTAGATTAAGGCTGTAACGTAACAAAATGTGAAAAAAGGAAGGGGTCTGAAGACTTTCCGAATGCACTGTGCGTGCTTGTGTGTCCCAAGTTCTCGGCAATACATACCTTAACTTTCTCCATTGTTGATGTAACCCTAAATAAAACCATCTGAGGCCAAACTCTATGCTTTGTGATTGTGTAATGTTGCTGCTGGCGTCCCGGGACGGATGGCTTGCGCACAGTGTTGCTGCGTTTAGGTGTGAGATGAGCAGTGGGCTCAGTGTGACAGCAGAGCCATCACAGAGAAGAGAGGAAGGAGACACTCAGAGGAACACAAACAGGATCATGTTGAAGGGTGTAAAACCCTCGGGCCTGTTCTTTCTCTGCATAATAATAACAGTTGAGGAATGATGCAATCATAGGCAGCTCAGGACCTGCGTGATGTTTTATGTGTATGATACTCTCTGGGCCCTAATTGGGATAGATACAAATAAAACGTTGACACGATGAGTCCACAACAGTCAGCAGTGGCAGTGCTGTATAAAAGTGATACAAGATTAAAAGATTCCACATCAAATTTCAAATGCTGGCCTCCCGAGTGGCGCAGTGGTCTAAGGCACTACATCGCAGTTCTAGAGGCATCACTACAGATCTGGGTTCGAGACCAGGCTGTGTCCCAGCGTCGTCCGGGTTAGGGGAGGGTTTGGCCGGCCGGAATTTCCTTGTCCCATCGTGCTCTAGCGACTCCTGTGGCGGGCCGGGCACATGCACGCTGACATGATCGGCAGTTGGACAGTGTTTCCACTGACACATTGGTGCTTCCGGGTTAAGCGAGCAGTGTGTCAAGAAGCAGCGGCTTGGCAGGGTCGTGTTTCAGAGGACGCATGGCGCTTGACCTTCAACTCTCCCGGGGCCGTACGGGAGTTGCAGCGATGGGAGAAGACTTTAACTACCAATTGGATATCACAAAAAAGGGGTAAAATTATAATAATTAAAACCAATATTTCAGATGTTGGCTGAGGAAGTTGCAACTAGTTACCAGTACACCAACTTTGAGTCCAGTCTCTTCCCTCCTCCTTCACTATGTGATGTGGGCCCTGTCTCTCTTGGTATCAGAGCTGTGTTAATCAGTTGGCTCGCTCAAAGCAGATGGATGACTTAGAAAATAAGAAAAAAATTGAAATTATTTATGTTTCCCAGCTGAGTATCTGGAGAGACTCGAGTCTAATTTTCCTTCTACCACTTTCGGTTACTTTCTCTCAATCTAAGTAGCTGCAGGACCTCAAATCTATATTTTTTTCTACCAATTCACCTATTTCTCTCTCTCACTCTCTCTCTCTCTCCTGACATAACGCCTCACTTTCTTTCAGCTTCTCTTTTCATTGATGAATCCACCATCCGCCCATAGTGTGGAGTGACAGTTAGATCGAATGAAGGAGCAGTCAAATCTGGGTCTATGAATATTTGATCAGCAGTGGAAGTGATATTGTTCATCCATTTTACCCGGAGCAGTTCTATAGAAAAGTTATTTAGGTTCTGCATTCGTATTCATAACCACACACAGTATCCTGCGAATATGATTACATACTTGAATGAGGAAAGTGTTCAGTCCTATACACCTAGCCCGCTGGGCACAAACTGGTTGAATCAACGTTGTTTCAACGTAATTGGTCAACGTATTGTGACGTGGACTCTACTGTATGTGGAAAACACATCGGATTTGTTAAAAGTCATCACTGTTGAGGGTGAAATTTCAACTATAGAATTATGTTATCGTGGTAACCAATTTTGTACCTATGAAACAACGTCAGATCTTCAACAGTATATCCACTTGGGGCGGCAGGTAGTCTAGTGGTTAGAGCGTTGGGCCGGTAACCGAAAGGTTGCTGGTTTGAATCCCGAGCTGACATGGTAAAAATATGTTGTTCTGCCCCTGAACTGTTCCTAGGCCGTCATTGTAAATAAGAATATATTTTTAACTTACTTGCCTCGTTAAATAAAATAACAATAAAAAGAAAAAAACCAGGCTGGGCAGCATCTCCTATTTGAGAGTTTATGCATCTACAGCTATCCATTTGCTCTCCCATCCAGGTTTTTGATATGTGTCACTGATTACTACAAATGTGGTATTGTGAGAATGATTATTGAGAGATCTCTTAATATCTAAAAACATTCACTGTTGCTATCGAAGTCATTTCAAAGTGTAGGTTTAACAGAGCAAATGAAATGTAACCATACTCTCTATAAGTCCAATATCGTCAACGGTACTATTTAGGCCTATATAGCATTTGCAAAGTCATCAACCGCTATTGTTTCAATTCAGCCTAGTGTTCTACAAGAAAATGGACAATACTAAAGGCCTAGGGTTGCAAGCTTTGTTTAATGTCAAATTTTATGTTCAAGTTATGTTGAACTTAGTCTGACTTTAATTCCAGTTTGTCTACAAATTAAGAATTGGAATATGTTGGATTCACGTCTCCATTTCAACCAAAAATCGAAGTTAAAGAATAGCACTAAATCAAATCAAACTTTAGTTGAAGTGCATTTAAAGTTTTATTTAATTTTGTCCTATTCTTTAACTTTGATTTTAGGTTGAAATGGAGAGTGGTTGTGGAGGCCATGTCATCTGATGCAGCACTCCATCAATCTCCTTCCTGGTCAAATAGCCCTTACACAGCCTGGAGGTGTGTTGGGTCATTGTCCATTTGAAAAACAAATGATAGTCCTGCGAAGCGCAAACCAGATGGGATGGCGTATCACTGCAGAATGCATTAGTAGCCATGCTGGTTGAGTGTGCCTTGAATTGTAAATAAATCACTGACAGTGTCACCAGCAAAGCACCCCCACACCATCACACCCCCTCCTGCATGCTTCACGGTGGAAACCACACATGCGGAGATCATCCGTTCACCTACTCTGCGTCTCACAAAGACACGGCGGTTGGAACCAAAAATCTCAAATTTGACTCATCAGACCAATGGACAGATTTCCACCGGTCCAATGTCCATTGCTCGTGTTTCTTGGCCCAAGCAAGTCTCTTCTTCTTATTGATGTCCTTTAGTAGTAGTTTCTTTGCAGCAACTTGACCATGAAGGCCTGATTCACACAGTCTCCTCTGAACAGTTGATTTTGAAATGTGTCTGTTACTTGCACTCTGTGAAGCATTTATTTGGGCTGCAATCGGAGGTGCAGTTAACTGTTCTTACCATAACATAACTTGGTTTTTTTTACCAAATAGGGCTATCTTCTGTATACCACCCCTACCTTTTCACAACACAACTGATGGGCTTAAACGCATTAATAAGTAAATCAATTCCACAAATTAACTTTTAACAAGGCACACCTGTTAATTGAAATGTATTCCAGGTGACTACTCCATGAAGCTGGTTGGGAGAATGCCAAGAGTGTGCAAAGCTGTCATCAAGGGAAAGGGTGGCTACTTTGAAGAATACAAAATATATTTAGATTTGTTTAACACTTTTTTGGTTACTACATGATTCCATATGTGTTATTTCATAGTTTTGATGTCTTCACTATTATTCTACATTGTATAAAATAGTAAAAATAAAGAAAATCCCTTGAATGAGTAGGTGTCCAAACTTTTGACTGGCACTGTACATCTCCTTCAAATGTTGATATTTGGTCCAATATCACTTTTGCAATACAGTCAATTTCCTATTAACTTGTCGACAAGTTAACAAATTATATGATTGATTCGCGTCTCCAACTAAACCAAAAATGTAAGTTATAAAAGTTATTAAGCCAGTGGCTCGGATGAAACTATCCAACCATTAGCTACATCTCCTTTAACTGTTGATATTTGGTTGCACTGTCAACATAACACAATTTGATATGACTTTTGCAATACACTAAATAGCCTAAAGTTATGGCTATCTTACAAACTAATGTATCAGTTTCTATTCAACCTTAAAATTAGTAACTCATCCATGGCCACATTTTGAGGTCACTGTAACTAGTAAAGTATTTTTATATAGTCATAGAAGGCGTGCATGTTCAAGATAGCATGCAGTTACAGTTACAGGTCTTTGGAAATCTTAACAATATAAATATCTGTGCAGAATCTCGAACAACATTGATCACTTGCTCTATGTACTTTTAATGTAATCTCAACTATACTGAACAAAAATATAAACGCAACAATTTAAAAGATTTTACAGAGTTATGGTTCATATAAGGAAATCAGTCAATTAAAATAAATTTGTTAGGCCCAAATCTATGGATTTCACATGACTGGGAATACAGATATGCATCTTGGTGACATATACCTTTAAAAAATACAGTGTGCGAAGTTTCTGGATATTGGCGGGAACTGGAACTCGCTGTCGTACTCGTCGATCCAGAGCATCCTCGATCCAGAGCATCCCAAACATGCTCAATGGGTGACATGTCTGGTGAGTATGCAGGCCATGGAAGAATTGGGACATTTTCAGCTTCCAGGAATTGTGTACAGATCCTCGCGACATTGGGCCGTGCATTATCATGCGGAAATATGAGGTGATGGCGGCGGATTAATTGCATGACAATGGGCCTGAGGATCTTGTCACGGTATCGCTGTGCATTCAAATTCAATAAAATGTAATTGTGTTTGTTGTCCGTAGCTTATGCTGGCCCATACCAAAACCCCACTGCCACCATGGGGCACAACGTTGACATCAGCAAACCACTCGCCCACACAACGCCATACATGCTGTCTGCCAACTGCCCGGTACAGTTGAAACCGGGATTTATTCATGAAGAGCACACTTCTCGAGCATGCCAGTGACCATCGAGGGTGAGAATTAGCCCACTGAAGTCGGTTACGACACCAAACTGCAGTCGGGTTAAGACCCTGGTGAGGATGACGAGCACGCAGAATAAACCATCTCAGGGAAGTTCAGACAGCTTGTGCAGAAATTCTTTGGTTGTGCAAACCCATAGTTTCATCAGCTGTCTGGGTGACTGGTCTCAGACGATACCACAGGGGAAGATGACGGATATGGAGGTCCTGCGCTGGCGTGGTTACACGTGGACTGCGGTTGTGAGGCCAGTTGGACGTACTGCCAAATTCTCCAAAACAACGTTGGAGGTGGCTTATGGTAGAGAAATGAACATTAAATTATCTTGCAACAGCAATGGTGGACATTCCTGAAGTCAGCATGCCAATGCCAAATTCTCTCAAACAACGTTGGAGGTGGCCTATGGTAGAGAAATTGACATTAAATTATCTTGCAACAGCAATGGTGGACATTCCTGTAGTTAGCATGCCAATTGCACGCTCCTGTGGCATTGTGTTGTGTTACAAAACTGCACATTTTAGAGTAGCCTTTTTTTGTCCCCAGCACAATGTGCACCTGTGTAATGATCAGGCTGTTTAATCAGCTTCTTGATATGCCACACCTGTCAGGTGGATGAATTATCTTGACAAAGAAGAAATGCTCACTAACAGGGATGTAATCAAATTTGTGCACTTTTTGTGCATATGGAACATTTCTGGGATATTTTATTTCAGCTCATGAAACATGGCACCAACATTTTACATGTTGCGTTTATACAGTGCATTCAGAAAGTATTCAGACCCCTTAACATTTTCCACATTTTGTTAAGTTACAGCCTTATTCTAAAATGGATTAAATAAAAAAATGTCCTCATCAATCTAAGCACAATATCCCATAATGACAACACAAAAACAGCTGTTTTTTTTATCTTTGGAAATGCATTAAAAATAAAAAACATAAACACCTTATTTACGTAAGTATTCAGGCCCTTTGCTATGAGACTTGAAATTGAGCTCAGGTGTATCCTGTTTCCAGTGATCATCCTTGAGATGTTTCTACAACTTGATTGGAGTCCACCTGTGGTAAATTCAATTCATTGGACATGATTTAGAAAGGCACACGCCTATCTATATAAGGTCCCACAGGTGACAGTGCATGTCAGAGCAAAATCCAAGTCATGAGGTCAAAGGAATTGTCAGTAGAGCTCTGAGACAGAATTGTGTTGAGGCACAGATCTGGGGAAGTGTACCAAAAAATGGTTGCAGCATTGAAGGTCCCCAAGTACACAGTGGCCCCCATCATTCTTAAATGGAAGAAGTTTGGAACCACCAAGACTCTTCCTAGAGCTGGCCACCCGGCCAAACTGAGCAATCGGGGGAGAAGGGCCTTGGTCAGGGAGGTGACAAAGAACCCGATGGTCACTCTGACAGAGCTCTATAGTTCCTCTGTGGAGATGGGAGAACCTCCAGAAGAACAACCATCTCTGCAGCATTCCACCAATCAGGCCTTTATGGCCAGATGGAAGCCACTCCTCAGTAAAAGGCACATGTCAGCCTGCTTGGATTTTTGCCAAAAGGCGCCTAAAGACTCTCAGACAGTGAGAAACAAGATTCTCTGGTCTGATAAAACCAAGATTGAACTCTTTGGCATGAATGCCAAGCGTCACATCTGGATGAAATCTGGCATCTTCCCTACGCTGAAGCATGGTGGTGGCAGCATCATGCTGTGGGGATGTTTTTCAGCAGCAGGGACTGGGAAACTAGTCAGGATTGAGGGAAAGATGAACGGAGCAAAGTACAGAGACATCCTTGATGAAAACATGCTCCAGAGTGCTCAGGACCTCAGACTGGGGCGAAGTTTCACCTTCCAACAGGACAAAGACCCTAAGCACACAGCCAAGACAATGCAGGAGTGGCTTTGGGACAAGTCTCTGAATGTTTTTGAGTGGCCCAACCAGAGCCCGGACTTGAACCCGATCTAACATCTCTGGAGAGACCTGAAAATAGCTGTGCAGCGACGCTCCCCATCCAACCTGACAGAGTTTGAGAGGATCTGCAGAGAAGAATGGGAGAAACTCCCCAAGTACAGGTGTTCCAAGCTTGTAGCATCATACAGAAGAAGTCTCAAGGCTGTAGTCGCTGCCAAGGTGCTTCAACAAAGTACTGAGTGAAGGGTTTGAATACTTATGTAAATCTGATAGGTCAGTTGTTGTTTTTTTACAAAGTTGCAAAAATTTCAAAATAAGTATTGTTCCTTTGTCATTATGGAGTAAGTGTGTAGATTGATGAAAAAAACAATTTAATCCATTTTAGAATACGGATGTAACGTAACAAAATGTGGAAAAAGTCACGGGGTCTGAATACTTTCCGAATGCACTGTATTTTTGTTCAGTATACAATCCAGGTAATTTAGTTGTGCTATTAGATAAAGTACAGTGATAACACATTAAGTTCTTGTATAAATCCTAAATATCTGACATTGTATTCCCATTTGAACTTTCTTTTCTTTTTAAATGGTTGAATGTGCAGTGATAACACGTTTCGATGACAACTAAACCAAACATCAGACAATGTTTGGTTGGTTGACATTTTGGTTGTGCTTTTAGATTGTTGAAAGCATAGTGAAAACACATTGGGAATTCAACAACCTTCTGGCTGTCTTTTTGAGTGGGTGATTAAATGTTGAAATCTCATTGATCAACTTCTCAACCACATTTCCACGCTGAAATGACGTGTTGTGCCCAGTGGGAGCTCTCTTCCAGACGAAAATCGATAACACTACCTTGAACCTTTAGTCAGTTAAGTGCCTTTCCCATTTCTGATTCATCACAAAAACACTATACACTTAGAAAAAAGTTAGGGGTCTTCAGATAGAGTCACAGAATGACCTTGAACCACTTGAGTCACTTCACAATTGAGATGGATCCCCTCACATACAGGGCTTTTTCTATATCCATTCTTCCTACTGTACATTGAAATGTCTGATTGTGGTTGTCAGGAGCATTGACTTGATACTTACTGTATGTTTATACAGAGTTTATTCATTCACTTATTCATGACTTCAGTTCAGTAATTCATGTCTTCATCCCTTCATTTGATCCTTCATTGTAAGATCACTCTGATATTTGCTCTTAACTTGTTATCATGTTTTTTTGCCGGTCTGATTACACACGACAGCAAACATGTTTGTTTGTGTGCTTATGTATTTCCTGATGCTGAAGGGAGGCGGTGAGTAAATGTTTGAAAGCCTTATCAACCTGTATTTGTACAGCCTTGGCTACAGACGTTTGAAATACAGTTATTTACTAGCCACTGATCTCTGTGTCAGTATGCGCCACACTCATGGTGCTATGAAATAAATAGTCTAATGTACACAAGGTTTAACGTTGGAGAGGGCAACCTCTGTGTTGTGAATCATCATTCCACATTGCTTCTTTATTGAGCCTTATGGAGCCTGGTGTAGTTTGCTGTCAGCACTATTTTTGATGTTAGGTTATGTATTAAATTGTTTTCCAGCATGGTAGATACGAGTAACCCCAGCTAACAACAAACAACAAATGTTCTCAAAGTATTAGCAAACAATCCCTTAAGAGTCTCATTACCTAACGTTTTCATTGGAATGTTCCAGTGACGTGCAAGGACTGTTTCCAAGAGACCATTCCCTTCATGTCAAACAGAATTTTTACCATGTTCTCTGAACATAAGATATTCATTTTCTAGACATGTTTCATGGGAATGTTGCAAGAACATTCATGTGTCCAGTTTTCTGAGGGTTAGGAGAATATTCCATCAATGTCCAACCAAACATACACAGAACATTGTTGCAATGTTCTCAGAATATAAGATATGGTCCCAGAAACGTTCTCCCCAAAAACATCTATTGTTTCATCATTACGCATCAGCCTTTGTTAGTGTGGCCGAGCCCATTAGGAGAGACAAAGCTAGAAGATTAAGGAAATGTTCTCCTAACTTTAACACCAAAACATGCTAAAAAGGTTCTCAGAAGGTTTTTGCTAACATGTATAAAATGTTCCGCTAACTGACGGAAAACTAAAACACCCAAACATTAGGTGAACATTACGGGTTACATTACAAAGATGTTCTCTCTCTCTAGAATTGTTAACTGGGACACCACATTATGTGGCAAGTGCTTCCTTGATATTGAGCCATTCATAAAATGGACACAGTAGAGAATGACAAAAACAGCACGTGGGAAAACACTTTTCTGTTGCCATAGAACCAGCTGGTGTTTTTTATCTTGTAATCTGCATACGAGAATCAGACCATGAACAATGCACATTTTAACACACAGCTTTATTTTTGACTTATGCTTGACCAAGCATCAACAGATGACCCTTAATCGATCTTGTTGTCATGGCGCCAGATGTTGGAACAGCACAGAGTAGTTTTTCTGCAAGAGAGCCCGTGAAATGGAACAAAGTTGTAGAAAGAGCTGAGCACAAGTTAATCACTACCATCTGCAGCGCTTGACTTGGGCAGGAGCTCACCGGAGCCGAGTACCGGCACCTCAAATGTTCTACTGCTTGAGCTCCTGTTCCTTTTATAGGATATTAGCTCAAAAGTATTGTGGAGCTCCTGCATCTAAATGTAAACAGTACCGGCACCTATTTCAGTCCAAGTCAAGCATTGACCATCTGTATAAATGAATATCTCAGATGCTTCATATCTCTTGGAGATTTACTTGAAGACTTAAACAAAAAAATATATACAGTATATATATATACAGTATGTATTCTTTTACTTTTACCCCTTTTTTCTCCCCAATTGGTAGTTAAAGTCTTGTTTCATCGCTGCAACTCCCCTACGGACTCAGGAGAGGCGAAGTTCGAGAGCCATGCTTCCTCTGAAACACAACAATGTCAAGCCGCACTGCTTCTTGACACACTGCTTGCTTAACCCGGAAGCCAGCCGCAACAATGTGTCAGAGGAAACACCGTCCAACTGACAACCATTTCAGCTTGCAGGCGCCCGGCCCGCCACAAGGAGTCACTAGAGCACAATGAGACAAGGAAATCCCGGCTGGCCAAACCCTCCCCTAACCCGGATGATGCTGGGCCAATATGACCGCTGCGCCACTCGGGAGGCCCTTACTTGAAGACTTGGATAGTTAATTCACTACTTTGATATATAATGTTCTGCCTTGAACAAATAAACCCTGTCCGAACCAGAAATGCCCATAAAGCTCTGGTGGACGGCTTTATTTTTTATTAATTTATTTAACCTTTATTTAACCAGGTAGGCCAGTTGAGAACAAGTTCTCATTTACAACTGCGACCTGGCCAAGATAAAGCATAGCAGTGCGACAAAAACAACAACACAGAGTTACACATAAACAAACGTACAGTCAATAACACAAAAGAAAAGAAAAATAGAAAGATCTATATACAGTGTGTGCAAATGTAGAAGAGTAGGGAGGTAGGCAATAAATAGGCATAGAGGTGAAAATAATTACAATTTAGCATTAATACTGGAGTGATATACAGTATGTGCAGATGATGATGTGCAAGTAGAGAAACTGGGGTGCAAAAGAGGGTAAGTAATAATATGTGGATGAGGTAGTCCGGTGTGCTGTTTACAGATTGGCTGTGTACAGGTACAGTGAACGGTAAGCTGCTCTGACAGCTGATACTTAAAGTTAGAGAGGGAGATATAAGACTCCAGCTTCAGAGATTTTTGCAATTCGTTCCAGTCATTGGCAGCAGAGAACTGGAAGGAAAGGCGGCCAAAGGAAGTGTTGGCTTTTGGGGATGACCAGTGCAATATACCTGCTGGAGCGCGTGCTACGGGTGGGTGTTGCTATGGTGACCAGTGAGCTGAGATAAGGAGGGGCTTTACTTAGCAAAGACTTATAGATGACCTGGAGCCAGTGGGTTTGGCGACAGATATGTAGTGAGGGCCAGCCAACGAGAGCATAGTGGTCGCAGTATATCTCTCTAAGAAGTATAACATTATTATGCATTTTTGTAATTCTCTGTCATCACTTTCCACTATGCAGTGCTATACAGAAGAACATCATATGAATGTGAAAATAGTGAATAGCTGAAGTGCAGTTTTAAAAATCTATCCCCTCAACAGCCACAAGCATTTATTCAAGAATGTTGTCCATTTTACAGACATTCCCAGCTAACAATAATTTTTGTAATGTTATCTGTAATGTTCCCCTGATGTTAGAGTATCCACTTTTCTGTTATTCCTGGGAATATTATATGTATGTTAGCAAAAACCTCCCATGTTTGGGTGTTAAAGTTAGGAGAACATTCCCTTCCCTGAATGTCAAACACAACTTACCCACATTGTTACCATGGTCTCAGAATATGCCATATTGGCATCCCGAGTGGCGCAGTGGTCTAAGGCACTGCATCACAGTGCTAGCTGTGCCACTAGAGATTCTGGGTTCAAGTCCAGGCGCAGCCGGCTGCGACCAGCTTGACTTTCGCCTCTCCCGAGTCCGTATGTGAGTTGCAGCGATGAGACAAGACTGTGGCTACCATGAAAAAGGGGTAAAAAAAAGGAATATTAAATGTTCTCGACAAGTTTTATTGAAACGTTGCAAGAATATTCCAGTGTCCAGTTTTCTGAGGTTTAGGAGAATTTTCAATCAACGTCAAAACATAAATAAAACACAATTTCTTCTCCATAACTCTAGTCTATATTAACATAGGCCACAGTATCTGTAGGCCAGCATGGTAGCACAAGGCCACATTGGTGGCTCTATGGCAAACATGTAATAGACATAACACTTCACCAATTGACATAGAATGATGTAACTTAGACCACTGCGCCACTCGGGAGGCCCTAAGGCACTACATCGCAGTTGCTAGCTGTGCCATTAGAGATCCTGGTTCGAGTCCAGGCTCTGTCGCAGCCGGCCGCGACTGGGTAAAAAAGTACAACAAATATTTTTTTTAAGAATGATGTAACTTAGATAGCATGCTCAAAGCTGTGGCTTTTGCTCTTTTCATTCCCACGGCTGTTTCTATTGCTACGACCCCGTATTGCTGCTTGCAGCTTTCCTATGTCAGTAAATTATTATCATTCATTTTGATATGGAGAAAGAAACACACATTAACAAAATTATATTGTTATTCCATTTCATAAATGCTTGATATATATAAATATCGCAGGAGGTTGGTGGCGCCTTAATTGCGGACGGGTTCATGGTAATGGCTGGTGCGGAATCGGTGGAATGGTATCAAATACGTCAATGACATGGTTTCTATATGTTTGATGCCATTCCCTTCACTCCGTTCCAGACATTATTATGAGCCGTCCTCCACTGATATACAGTACCAGTCAAAAGTTTGGACACACCTACTCATTCCATGGTTTTTCTTTATTTTTACATTGTAGAATAGTGAAGACATCAAAACGATGAAATTACATGAATCATGTAGTAACTAAAAAAGTGTTAAACAAATCAAAATATATTTTATATTTTGTATTCTTCAAAGTAGCCACCCTTTGCCTTGATGACAGCTTTACACACTCTTGGCATTCTCTCAACCAGCTTCATCTCAACATAGTATGAAATACACCTACAAACAATAGCTTAAATGTACCTGGGGGGCAATGAGAAGATTTTGATCTTTGCCCCACGGCCTTTTTCCCTAAGCGTTTCCATGGCAATCCATAGTTTTGGTCGAGGTCGATTGCCCTCTGTACCGCACCTATTGCAAACCACAGTGGTAGATTATGGTCCATGGTAACTATGACAACTGCCACTGTGATGCCATGGCCAAGTCAGGATCATAGATTAGAATCATTCTAATTCTATGGTCTGGACACACTGTGACCCTTGTTACCATGGCAACATTGTCAATAAAATGCATTACGTCTGTCAATGTGGAGGAACATAGTGGAGTGGGTAGCGTAGAGTTCCTATTAAATTACTAATTCTATGGTTGGTAGCCTCTAACCCACTTCACTATCAATTCATGATACAGTTCACAGAGTTAGTGACAAACATTTCAGATTTTCTAGTATTGCTTTCACTTCCAACTCAATTTGAGAGGATACCACTGCAGTGTTATTTTTTATACTTAAACTAAAGGCCCAGTGCAGTCAAAATTCTGTTTTTTTTCTGTGTTTTATATAATGTTGTACAACAGCTGATGAAACTAACAGTAAAAGTGTAAAAACATTTGATCAGTGTTATTTCCTGGTAGTTGCTGGTTGAAAATATAATCTACACAGGACCTTCTAATCAGCAGGTTTTCCTGGGAGGGAGTTTCATCTTTCCATGGTGATATCACCATGCGGTAAATTGCTTAATAGACCATAACAAAGAGAGTTCCAAACCTCTCTGCCAATAACAGCTAGTTTTTAGTTTCCCCCTCCCACTCAGACCACCCCAGACAGTCCTAGCAAAAGTCATGCTTGAGAAATAATTTTGATAAAAAGCTATTTTTAACCATTCTAATGGAAATATATTACAGCAAGGTACTTACTTGGTACCCAGAAATTATTTGATTTTGATATTAAAACGGCTGCTTTGGGCCTTTAACTTAATTCTTTCTTCTTCATACTAATTTCCTATCAGCCTGTGATAACTCTCTGAGTTAGGCTGGTCCATGGTCATTTCCCCACTCTAGAGTGTCTCTATCAGTGTAAAACCTCAAACCTCATCCCAGCCCAGATGATGAAATATTCTCCTTACCTTCATAAAACTGGACACAGTAATATTCTTGCAACGTTCCAATGAAACGTGTCAAGACTCTCTAGAACATGAATAGGTCTTTCTATAGTCTAGGGTACCAGTGAGGATTTCGTATGCTGGACAATGTGTTACAGCTCTTGATAAATCATTGATAATAATCTGCCAAATGTTTTCATGTCATTACATTAAGATATTAGAGGGGAGCAAAGCCCATATTCAATCAAATTCACGAGTTAACTATTTCTCATGGTTGGTGTCTTGACTGATTTGTCCAAAATCGTGTGACATAAAACATTACTTTTCTGTCCTTGCATTTAGTGGCGCAGCAGTCTAAGGCACTGCATCTCAGTGCAAGAGGCATCACTGCAGTCCCTGGTTCAAATCCAGGCTGCATCACATCCGGCCGTGATTAGGAGTCCCATACGGCGGCGCACAATTGGCTCAGCGTCGTCTGGGTTTGGCCGGGGTAGGCTGCCATTGTAAATAAGAATTTGTTCTTAACTGACTTGGCTAGTTAAATAAAGGTAAAAAAAAATAATAATAATGGCAGTGTAAATAGTCATTATATCATATCTTAGCTGTCAGATAGTTTTTTGTATAGAGATCTCAGAAATACAGTGTAACTATGTAAAATGTTGTTGGGCCAGTAACCGAAAGGTTGCTGGATCGAATCCCTGAGCTGACAAGGTAAAAAATCTGTTGTTCTGCCACTGAGCAAGGCAGTTAACCCACTGTTCCCTGGGCGCTAAAGATGTGGATGTCGATTATGGCAACCCCCGCACCTCTCTGATTCAGAAGGGTTGGGTTAAATGCGGAAGACACATTTCAGTTGAATGCTTTCAGTTGTACAACAGACTAGGTATTCCCTTTTCTCTTTATGTTACGGACTGAAAACAGTTTTGGGCGCACAAAAGTTATTGCAAAATTGAATGCTTTTAATTGAAAGAGTCAACCTTACCTTGATACTTAAAACCTAAATCAATAATGTCATTAACGTGGCTCTTCAATAATTATGCATAATTCTTGTTGGATGCACATTTGGTGTCAAGCTGTTTAATTACGCTGTGATATTTTCACACATCATCATCTGATCCAGGAAGGGATTTTATGAATGACAGTCAAGTGAAGAAGAGCTGTTGTGATACCGCATGTGATGCAACTACAGCCCAAGTGTTAAAAAAGGTGTTCGCGAGGAATATCCAGACTATTTTGGTGTCTCATTTGTTATGCCAGTGAAGACTGTTATGCCTGGATCCACATTGGATATAATATCCCTAGCGAATTAATGTTTTTATTTATTTATTTAACCCTTATTTTACCAGGTAAGTTGACTGAGAACACATTCTCATTTACAGCAACGACCTGGGGGAATAGTTACAGGGGAGAGGAGGGGGGATGAATGAGCCAATTTTAAGATGTTGATCATCTGTTGTTGTCTGCTTGATTTACTGTATGTCCTTGTTACATTTAACAGAGAGGTTTTTGTGCCTCGGATCGGACGCCGAGACTGAGCAATTGTGTAGGATAGACTTGATTGCGCAACACCAAACACTCTTCCTATACATTTTTCTGTATATAATGACAACAAATTACATAGCCTAGTGGGCTTCCACCCGGCCTGCCAGAATAACAACCTATCCCTCAACGTAACCAAGACTAAGGAGATGATTGTGGACTACAGGAAAAGGAGGACCGAGCACGCCCCATTCTCATCGACGGGGTTGTAGTGGAGCACGTTGAGAGCTTCAAGTTCCTTGGTGTCCACATCACCAACAAACTAGAATAGTCCAAACACACCAAGACAGCCGTGAAGAGGGCACGACAAAGCCTATTCCCCCTCAGGAAACTAAAAAGATTTGGCATTGGTCCTGAGATCCTCAAAAGGTTCTACTCTCTGTTTATCATATATGCATAGTCACTTTAACTATACATTCATGTACATACTACCTCAATTGGCCCGACCAACCAGTGCTCCCGCACATTGGCTAACCGGGCTATCTGCATTATGTCCCGCCACCCACCAACCCCTCTTTTACGCTGCTGCTACTCCCTGTTCATCATATATGCATAGTCATGTTAACCATATCTACATGTCCTTACTACCTCAATCAGCCCGACTAACTCACGTTACACCGCGTGAGTTTACAGTACACAAACAAGAGTTTGCAATATAGAAGGTTAGTCAGTGTACATTCTGCACCTTGTTTGAAGTCAGTAGGTTACATGACCAAGGAGCTATTGAAATGTTACATTTTGAAAAATGAATGTAAAATCTTGTGAGATGAACATGGACAAACTAAAGGGTGAGCACTGTGTAGCCCCACTGAGTGGACATTCTGAACCTTGTTTGAAGTCAGTAGGTCACATGACCAAGGAGCTATTGAAATTTTAAATTTGAAAAGAATTCATGTAAAATCATGTGAGATAAAAATGGACAAACTAAAGTGTGTGCAATATAGAAGGGTGTTCAGTGGACATTCTGAACCTTGTTTGAAGTCAGTAGGTCATGTGACCAATGAGCTATTGAAATTCAAATATTCAAATAAATAATTTCAAATAGTGTGAGAGGAGTAATGGTTAAAGAGCTATTGAAATTTGACTAATTTGATTTGCCACTATGTTGACGGTCCCTAACTGCTGTTGGTGGACATAAGAAAACTACAGGCGAATATCCGTGGAATATCCAACCTGAAACTGTCTTTACCTCGGTGTGTGGTTTTTATGAAGACAACATCTAATGCTGGCTTTAACTTGGTTTTCCATGCAAGTCCTTCCATTACAAAAGGAACAGCGATGGTGAGCTTCTAATGGTTAGATTAATATTACCGCTATTCATGACTTTATTATGTCGGCCATATATGCTACAGAAAAATCGGCATGCATGCATCCAATTTATTTAGTCAGGCATTTCCAACATTATTTTCACATATTTTAAAACAGGAATGGACAACTGGTGGCCAACGGGCCAAACGCCATCGGATACATTTCCACAAAAACATTTATAAAACATTTTGGGGGAAGGAAACTCAGTCTGGGTCTCAATTTACTGTTGCGAGGTAGAATAGTAGTTTGGTTGTGCATCAACAGTTTTCTTATGATGAGATCTTATGTTGCCCCCACCCCTATTAAAGTTGCCCATCCCTGTTTGGAATGTAATAATAATTTGAAAATCAATGCATTGGCAAGGCCCATTTTTTAAAATATATTCTTAAATTGGTAATGGCATATTTTTTTGTTTTATCTTTTTTGTACACTTTTTGGATGCTTGAGGTCAATTGAACCGTGTTTAAAGGATGTATAGTCCTAGACTTATGTTGTTGTATAGGTGGAGTTATGGGTAAATTTGCATCTATTCCTCTAAGTACACATGTGGACTGCATAAAAAAAGAAAGATTTTTGTTTCAAACCATTTAGAAATGTTGATCCCAAAGTCACACATTGACCACGTTATTTATGGAAAGACCCTAATATAGAATATTATGACGAACATGGTAACCACGTTCTGGGAAATTTCTATTTGACATCAAGGGAATGGTCTCTTGGAAACAGCCCTTGCACATCACTGGAACCTTCCTATGAAAATGTTAGGAAATGACTTAATGAGAAGCTTAACACTAGAAAACCTGGCCTAGATGGACCCCTTTGAGCCAATGAGCAGTCATTTTGCCTTAAACATTCTAACAGTCTAATAAATACATTTCACTTATGCTATTGGCAAAATAATCCTTTGATTGTGTTTAAAAAGGTCAGAATACGGAAAAAGTATTATTTCACAATAGTTCAATAATTGCCATTGAGTAAATATGTGCATGTGACCAATAACATTTTATTTAATTTTGATTTGATTGCTCACTATCTAATTTCTCTCATCCTCCTTCCACCCTCCACTTTGTATGCTCTGAAATGTGTCAAGTCGTTCATAAAAAGCCTTCTGGCTGAAACTTTTGTCTTTTCCCAAGGGTTGTATCTGAATACCAAGGAAGAGTTGGCTCTGTAAAATCTTTGAGAATGCAGCACGCTCTAGGTGTGGCTGATCTGCTGATGGCAAAGTGATCCCCGAACTTTGAAGGTGTGGTGAAGGTGGTTTTGGCAATGAGCATCAGTGGCTGAAAGGCTTGTCGTGTCACTCACTTGTAGAGGTGTGTATGCCAATAACAATCATCTCCACATACTGCAGCCGATGTTGAAATAGACTAGAGTTATCATGTCCTTTAGGCCTATTGTTTATACAAATCTCTGCCGTCAGTAAGTCAATGTTAGCTATCTCTCTGCAGACGGTTGACTGCTGAATGATGACTGTATTTCTGGAGATAAAACTGTGTTTTATTAATAGCAAAATATGCACCTTGTAGATAAGGTAGTATTTCAGGCAGGAATTGCACTGCCTCTTGGGTAATGGGATTGTGCAAGATATGCTGAACAATATATACAGTGCCTTCAAAAAGTATTCACACCCCTTGACTTTTACCACATTTTGTTGTATTACAAAGTATGATTAAAATGTATTTAATTGTAATTTCTTATCAACAATATACACAAAATAGCCTACTCTTATAATGAAAAGCTGAAATGTCTTGATTAGATAAGCATACAACCCCCTTAGTCAATAGATGTTAGAATCACCTTTGGCAGCGATTACAGCTATCTCTTTCTGGGTAAGTCTCTAAGAGCTTTCCACACCTGGATTATGCAACATTTGCCCATTATTCTTTTCAAAATTCTTCTAGCTCTGTCAAATTGGTTGTTGATAATTGCTAGACAACCATTTTCAGGTCTTGCCATATATTTCCAAGCAGATTTAAGTCAAAACTGTAACTCAGCCACTTAGGAACATTCAATGTCGCCTTGGTAAGTAACTCCAGTGTAGATTTTGCCTTGTGTTTTAGGTTATTGTCCTGCTGAAAGGTGAATTCATCTTCCAATATCTGGTAGAAAGCAGACTGAACCAGGTTTTTGTCTTTGATTTTGCCTGTGCTTAGCTCCATTCCGTTTATTTTCATCCTGAAAAACTCCCCAGTCCTTAATGAATACAAGCATACCCATAATATGATGCAGCCACCACTATGCTTGAAAATATGGAGAGGGGTACTCAGTAATGGGTTGTATTGGATTTGTATAACACTTTGTATTCAGGACAAAAAGGGAATGCTTTCCCACATTTTTTGCAATATTACTTAGTGCCTTGTTTTGGAATATTTTTTATTCTGTACAGGCTGTATTCTTTTCACTCTGTAAATTAGGTTAGTATTGTGGAGTAACTAGAATGTTGTTAAATCCACCCTCAATTTTCTCCTATCACAGCCATTAAACTCTGTAACTGTTTTAAAGTCAACATTGGCCTCATGGTGAAATCCCTGAGCAGTTTCCTTCCTTTCCGGCAACTGAGTTAGGAAGGACACCTTTATCTTCGTAGTGACTGGGTGTATTGATACACCATCCAAAGTGTAATTAATATATTCATGCTGAAAAAGATATTCAGTGTCTGTTTTTATTTTTACCCATCTACCAATAGGTGCCCTTCTTTGCGAGGCATTGGAAAACCTCCCCGGTCTTTGTGGTTGAATCTGTGGTTGAAATTCTCTGTTAAAGATGAGGTAGTCATTCAAAAATGTTAAATACTATTATTGCACACCAGTGGAGGCTGATGAGGGGAGGACGGCTTGTAATAATGGCTGGAATGGAGTCAATGGAATGGGATCAAACACATGGAAACACATTTGATACCATTCCACTATTCTGCTCCAGCCATTACCACAAGCCTGTTCTCCCCCATTAAGCTGCCACCGACCAGCCCATGCAACTTTTTATGTGACTTGTTAAGCAAATGTTTACTCCTGAACTTATTTAGACTTGCCATAACAAAGGGGTTGAATACTTATTGACATTTCAGCTTTCATTTTTAATTAATTTCTAAAACTTTCTAAAAACATAATTCCACTTTGACATTATGGGGTATTGTGTGTGTAGACCAGTTTTCAATTCAGGCTGTAACACAACAAAATGTGGAAGAAGTCAAGGGTGTGAATACTTTTTGAAGGCACTGTATGTATGCCTGACACAAGTCCGGCACTGTTTCACCAGCAATACGTAGGTCACCACGTCGCTGTGTGTCTGTAGTTCCAGCTAATTTTCTACTAAGAATAAAGCCATTTTTGCATCGTATAAACTTAAGCTAGGGGTTAAAGATAGTATGCATTTCAAATAAAGTGTATGTGAGGACAACCATCGGAACAACCCTTCGAAAATTATTCAGACCTCTTGGCTTTTTCCAACATTTTGTTACATTACAGCCTTGATTTTTTAAAGATTTAAAAAAAATCATCAATCTACACACAATACCCCATAATGACAAAGCAAAAACAGGTTTTCACAAATGTTTATTTATTTAAAAAATGTAAAACTGAAATATCACATTTACATAAGTATTCAGACCCTGTACTTGTTGAAGAACCTTTGGCAGTGATTACAGCCTCGAGTCTTCTTGGATATGACGCTACAAGCTTGACACACCTCTATTTGGGGAGTTTCTCCCATTCTTCTCTGCAGATCCTCTCAAGCTCTGTCAGGTTGGATGGGGAGCATTGCTGCACAGCTATTTTCATGTCTCTCCAGAGATGTTAGATCGGGTTCAAGTCCGGGCTCTAGCTGGGCCACTCAAGGACATTCAGTGACTTGTTCTGAAGCAACTCCTGCGTTGTCTTGGCTGTGTGCTTAGGGTCGTTGTCCTGTTGGAAGCTGAACCTTCGCCCCAGTCCGAGGTCCTGAGCAGGTTTTCATCAAGGATCTCTCAGTACTTTGCTCCATTCATCTTTCCCTCGAGCCAGACTAGTCTCCTAGTCCCTGCCTCTGAAAAACATCCCCACAGCATGATGCTGCCATCACCATGCTTCACCGTAAGGATGATGCCAGGTTTCCTCCAGAGAATCTTGTTTTTCATGGTCTGAGAGTCTTTAGGTGCCTTTTGGCAAACTCCAAGTGGACTGTCATGTGCCTTTTACTGAGGAGTGGCTTCCGTCTGGCCACTCTACCATAAAGGCCTGATTGGTGGAGTGCTGCAGAGATGGTTGTCCTTCTGGAAGGTTCTCCCATCTCCACAGAGGAACTCTAGAGCTCTGTGACATTCGGGTTCCTGGTCATCTCCCTGACTAAGGCCCTTCTCCCCCGATTACTCAGTTAGGCCGAGTGGCCAGCTCTAGGAAGAGTCTTGGTGGTTCCAAACTTATTCCATTTAAGAATGATGGAGACCAATGTGTTCTTGGGGACCTTCAATGCTGCAACCATTTTTTGGTACACCTCCCCAGATCTGTGCCTCAACACAATCCTGTCTCAAAGCTCTACGGACAATTCCTTTGATCTCATGACTTGGTTTTTGCTCTGACATGCACTGTCAACTGTGGGACCTTTTATATAGACAGGTGTGTGCCTTTCCAAAACATGTCCAATCAATTGAATGTACCACAGGTGGACTCCAGTCAAGTTGTAGAAACATCTCAAGGATGATCAATGGAAACAGGATGCACCTGAGCTCAATTTTCGAGTCTCATAGCAAAGGGTCTGAATACCTATGTAAATAAGGTATTTAAAATAAATAAAAATTATACATTTGCAAAAATGTCTACAAACCTGTTTTTGCTAAGGATAAAAAATCAAAAACATTTTAGAATAAGGCAACAAATTGTAACAAATTGTGGGAAAAAATCAAGGGGTCTGAATACTTTCTGAAGGCACTGTAATTGTTGATTATCACATAACCACACTAAGATGAATTGAGGGGCTATTCAAATGGCATTTTTGTTCTTTTGGAGAACACTGCCTAAATCTAGCTGAATATGCTATGATTTGTCAAATAAGTGCATTCAAAAATGAAGGGCGCTTGATCAATTGCATTTCAATTTATGTGTAATTAGGTGAGGAAAGTTGGAGGTTGGCCTATTTTTTACGTGTTTTAATGAAAATATTGAAATCTGTTTTTCTTTTTATTTAGAATTAACTTTCAATAACAAATCCATGCTGTATCAGACAATAGCAATTTCCTTTTGGGCAGTATGTTCTTTTCATGATAATTGCTCCCCATTCTCAATGGATGCCATTTGGCTAATGCAAATGCCATTGAGCAGAAGGGATGGCCTTCTGTTTTCAGCCCAGAAACTGAAACAGGGCCTACTACTGTTCTTCTATGTTCCTCCATATTTCCCCAGTAGTGACCCATAGGGCTGCAAGGTTTTCAAACATGCCCACTTCCATCTGTGGATCAGCAATGATAAGCGCTGAGCGTTTCCTGCTCAACCACAGAGTTGAAAGGAGGAGGATCAGATGGACAAAGCAGTGACCCTCTGTCTGTTCAGTGTCAGTTCCCTCAACAACACTGTTGAGTTTCCTGTGACAATTACAGTAATTCATTGAGGTGAACTTGGCCATACAAGTTTTGTTTGCCAGATCAGAACTTTTTTGGAGTGCGCTGACGTCATTTGTTTGATGACGCCACATCAAGGGATTGGCATATCCTCACATCCTCTCTTTTACACCTTTAATGTCACACATCCATAAAGGTTCACCTTCCACTGTTGTTTAGAGGCTGGGTAATGATTTAGGGAAATCAGAGGCAAACTGCTGAAGGTCTCTTTTATTTTGGGTGTGTGCCACTGCAGAGCATGCCGAGTCAGGCCTTTTCCTGTTCAAACACTCATTTAGGGCCTTCATCAAAACAGTTTCTGGGGATGCAGCTAGAGAGCTGGAGATGGACATTGAGCCTCTATCAAATGGTCAAGTATGCTGCTGGCCCTAATTGCTGTAGTCTCTCCCTCAGATGTACTCAGGTGGGAGACAGAGGGGCCCAAATCAAAATCAATGGCTGCATGTGCCAACACCAGCATTTTCTACACAACCTACAGAAGCTAATGAAACTGAGGCAGGGGACAACATGGCTTATCATTCAACATAGCTTATCATTCCCTTCCTATGTAATTGGCTTGGAGGAAAAGAAAGGGAGAGAGGAAGAAAGATGGAGAGTGTCAGGAGGGGTTAAATGTAATTGCAAATGTCTTTCAAGTACACTGTTCTCCACAGACACAGGAGCTAATACTACAATCACTGTCAACTGTCAGTTGTGAAAGGAGAGAGCGGCGTCAACAATTTTGCGACAAAAGAATCCAGACCTTACTGGTTGTAGCAATCAGATTCAGTAAGCCGCTGTGGAGGAGATGTCAGGTTGAAATGCAGCACTACAAATAAATATGAAACCGCTTCTATTGAATTGCTCAACCATTTAGGGCCCGCACTCTGATTTCCCCGGTATGGGTTGGGTATCATTACGCTGTAGCTGTTGAAGGCTTTTTACTTTCACGTCATAGGCAGATGCGTTATTACCTTAGGGAGAATCCATCATGGCGGTTAAATCGGTCGTGTAATCACCGGCTTTGACTCACTTCTTATGTTGTGAAACCCCAAACAGAATGGCTCAGCATATTCAGCACGCTGTTGCCTTCTGCTTGAAGCAAATCTGACTCCATCCATCTCCCCTGTGTTGATCCAGTCAGGAAGAAGGCTTGAGGGAACAGAGATGACAGGAGGAGAAATGGGAAATAACATAGAAACTTGATGTACAGGACAGGACAGTACCTGGCCCACAGTTTTCATAGCCTGAGGGTGTGTTGAATATGACACCACACAGCTACCCTCAACTCCAAGCAGCCCATGGCTCTTTGAAGCCGTCTGTAAATTATTCAAAACACAGCTCCCCACTCCTGGTGTTAGCTAGTGTGGAAAGGGAATGAGATTCTAGATTGATGCAGCAGCATACTGTAAACTACATACAGTAAACTCATACTTGGTAATGTGGTATATTTTCCTTGTAACTGCGGTATTTACCCTGTAACAACAACATGCTTTATCACTACAGTGGACCATAGCCCCTCTACCCCAAAACCAGGGCACTCCAGGCAACCAGAACACATGTGAGTCTCAGTCTGCGTCTCAGCAGTAAATAAGATAAGAGGGGGATGATAAACTCAGACAGCCATTAGCCCGGAAGGAAACAGATATCAAATGAGAGTCTGTGTTGTGTATTTGATGGACTCAGACATTGTCTCTCAGACTTCCTCTGCTATAGCAGCTTGCAGGACAGTGTGGATGGATTTAATGTAGAAGTGGGCTGAATCCTGCACATCCTTACTATCAGAGTTGGGGTCCTGCTTCCAATTCCTTTCAGTTGGATTGGACATGGATTTCCTCCCAAAGAGTTCGATGAAAATCACTTAATTGGCTGGAATTTAGCTTTACCATTCCGCTTTCAAGAAACTGCTGTGCCTGGCACACAACTTTGGTAGGCACAACAAACCACTAGTAGGCTTGAACAAACAAGACGAACTGGCACAAACAGACAGAAAACACAGGTATAAATACGCAGGGGGTAATGGGGAAGATGGGCAACACCTGGAGGGGGGTGGAGACAATCACAAAGACAGGTGAAACAGATTAGGGTATGACCATGTTGAATATATCAGCAACAACTCAATAGGACAGGTGAGTGTCTCTCCACAAGTTATTTAGTCAAAGTCATTTGACAGTCATGATAAGGAGGAAGGGAGATATAATTATAGCAATTAATAGTTACTGCTGCTGCAATCTCATTACAAGGACAAACTATACAGGAGCCTGATATCTCTGTTGGGTTCCTTTGCCTCTGTTTGCAATTTGAATAGAAGGGCGGTAATGTCTAATGACTTCGTCTCTTGGGACACAGATTGCCTCGCATTGGAGTGTGACCCATGAAATGAATATTTGTGCGAGACTAGATTTGTTATGTACAGGACTGGGGCCACCATTCTTCCTGACTTCGAGACATCCCAGCACAGCAACCAGCAGAGGAGCAATTGAACAGTGGGGTGCTGAATACTGAGGGGGAGGAGAGTTGGTTGAGAATAATATGGTGGTTGTTAAGGAGTAGGAGGAGTTGGGGAGAGAGAGGGTGGAGGAGGAGAACATGGTAAAGAAGGAGAGCGTGATTGTGGATGAGGAGGAGAGTAGAGGAGAGGAGGAGAGGGATACCCAGGATTACACAAGGTTTTTAACATTTTTAGCAAAGCCCATTTGTTCTGGGTGAATGAGCTTTCCCTGCTTGAGTAAAATAGCTACATGCGGCGAAAGGTTTCACTAGTTCCCTATTGACTTAGGCTATCCCTGTAGCAATGGGGAGCTACTGTGCATAGGAATGCCCTGCCTAAGACTTCATTGATACTGCTGTTTGCATTCCAAAATGAAGGAGCGAGTGTGTCTGATATTTTGCAGTATAACAGTATTGCTAAAGTGGTATCTTATTATATGCTCAATTAGTGGATCGTGTTAGTTGTATTTAAAGGGGCAGCGCAGTCAAATATATGATTTCCTGTTTAAAAAAAAAAGATATTTCCACAATATGAGGTTGAAATAACACTCTGAAACACTCACTTTTAGTGTAAGATCTTTTTGAAGAAGAAAAAACACCTGGAATTTCAGCCAGTTCAGGTGGGATGGAGGTTTTGGCAAACAGCATGACATTGGCATGACCAATGACCAGTCATCTTTTATTTACATATGTATCCTCCTACTATGAATGGGTAAGCAGGGTAGGCTCTAGAGTGTAGACGATCCTATCTGCCAATCAGGACTTTGTATGTAAATATATTTAAATTCGTATCAACACGTTCCGACTGAGCATTTCAATGGCAAAGGGAGGCTCATGGAAATTATGAACAATTTATTAGGAGTTCTTTTCATGAAATAAACATACACAGTGATTTATTAGACACACAGGGATGATTTAAAAATAAAAATGAAAAAGACTGCATGGGGGCTTTAAGCTGTCAGCTACATAAGGAATTCAAGTCATGACACCCATATAGCCAGACATCCCATCCTCATCCCTTTATCATTTATCTATACATGACAAGCTGATGGATATCAATATTCTCTGTGTTCCCACTGACCCACCCTGTGTATGAAAGCAGTATGAATATTTCCGATAGGGACATAAATCCTGTCTCAGCAGGTCATTAGAATGCACTGGGGCTGGCTGTCTCAGCAGGTCATTAGAATGCACTGGGGCTGGCTGTCTCAGCAGGTCATTAGAATGCACTGGGGCTGGCTGTCTCAGCAGGTCATTAGAATGCACTGGGGCTGGCTGTATCAGCAGGTCATTAGAATGCACTGGGGCTGGCTGTCTCAGCAGGTCATTAGAATGCACTGGGGCTGGCTGTCTCAGCAGGTCATTAGAATGCACTGGGGCTGGCTGTCTCAGCAGGTCATTAGAATGCACTGGGGCTGGCTGTCTCCTGGCCCGGCCATAGATCTGGATTGACATGTCGGCCGACCTTGAGTCACCATGGCAGGACACCCCTAAACCCTGGTCCGATAACAGCTAGTCCTCTGCTCCTGCTGCTCACTCCAGACACACACTACTCTAGAAGAGGAAAGTGCTAACTCTGATGAGCGGATGTGTTTCATCAATAAAGACAGCAACGACCACACAGCATCACCATCAGTGTGTACTAATCATTGAGTGAGGCCAATCTACATGTGCATTATACACGCATACTGTACACTAGCTGGGCTTGTTTTGTACACTGCTCAAAAAAATAAAGGGAACACTTAAACAACACAATGTAACTCCAAGTCAATCACACTTCTGTGAAATCAAACTGTCCACTTAGGAAGCAACACTGATTGACAATAAATTTCACACTCTGTTGTGCAAATGGAATAGACAAAAGGTGGAAATTATAGGCAATTAGTAAGACACCCCCAATAAAGGAGTGCCAATCTTGGTGTTCTCTGGCAAATGCCAAACGTCCTGCACGGTGTTGGGCTGTAAGCACAACCCCCACCTGTGGACGTCGGGCCCTCATACCACCCTCATGGAGTCTGTTTCTGACCATTTGAGCAGACACATGCACATTTGTGGCCTGCTGGAGGTCATTTTGCAGGGCTCTGGCAGTGCTCCTCCTGCTCCTCCTTGCACAAAGGCGGAGGTAGCGGTCCTGCTGCTGGGTTGTTGCCCTCCTACGGCCTCCTCCACGTCTCCTGATGTACTGGCCTGTCTCCTGGTAGCGCCTCCATGCTCTGGACACTACGCTGACAGACACAGCAAACCTTCTTGCCACAGCTCGCATTGATGTGCCATCCTGGATGAGCTGCACTACCTGAGCCACTTGTGTGGGTTGTAGACTCCGTCTCATGCTACCACTAGAGTGAAAGCATCGCCAGCATTCAAAAGTGACCAAAACATCAGCCAGGAAGCATAGGAACTGAGAAGTGGTCTGTGGTCACCACCTGCAGAACCACTCCTTTATTGGGGGTGTCTTGCTAATTGCCTATAATTTCCACCTTTTGTCTATTCCATTTGCACAACAGCATGTGAAATTTATTGTCAATCAGTGTTGCTTCCTAAGTGGACAGTTTGATTTCACAGAAGTGTGATTGACTTGGAGTTACATTGTGTTGTTTAAGTGTTCCCTTTATTTTTTTGAGCAGTGTATTTAGTAGTTAACCTATTTAGTTTGAGTGTGAGAGAGTGAATAACAGTGCTTGTTGCTATTTTTATGCTGCCGTCTGCCCAGCCCTTATGAGTAACTTGGATGTGTTAATAGTTCATGTTGATGCACAGAGGGAGCGAGAGTGGAGAGAGAGAGAAAGCAGCCAGTTTATCAGTCTCACTGCCCGCGTGGCACTCCGCACCAGAAAGACGTCTGTTGTCAATGGCGATGACGGTGATAACAGCAGTGAAGCGGTCCATGTTTGGACAAAGTGGATGATGCGATGTCATCCTAACAGTGTTTCAAGGAGGACCATTCTCCACTGTAGGTACACATTAAATGAGAGGATGAGAGAGAGAGACAGAAAGAGTGAGAGGGAGAGAAAGAGAAAGAGAGATTGAGATAAGGAGCCCTCTCAATGCTCTACCAGCCAATAGCACATCTCTCAGTGAGGTACTGTTGTTCACGTAGACTCCAGTCAAGTATCCATGTCGCATTCAGGCTCCAGTTCCGGGTTTTGTGCGTCACCGGGCTGTGTGAACAGGCAGTGAGAGTGCCTGCCGTGTTGTACTGTGCTGCAGTAGAGGATTGTGTCGAGATTAGAAGTAGTCTCACTGGAGAGCAGAGCATCTTGCTGTCCGTTTCCCCTTTTTTTGCCATCCTCTTCAGAGGGTTCGGATAAAAGAAAAAGAAAAGAAGAGAAAAAAGGAAGAGGAGGAAGGAAATAGAAAAGAGAGAGCTGACATCAGTGAGACTGGTTCAGAGTGAGAGTGAGGCATCTCTCACACACATGACTGTGTGATCCTCTGCTGTCATCGTGTGAAAGACAAGCCCATGCTCTCTGATGTCTCCTGCCTCTGGACACCTTGCCAGGTAAGTTCTCTCTCTTCTCTTCTCCTTTCTCCTCTGATAAAACGGATAGAAGAGTGGAGTTTAGGTCTTTTTCCTGATGAGGTCGAAAAATACATCTCGTCTGTGATGTTCTGGTGGTATTGTTGTGATGTTGGCGTTGTGTTAATGCAAAGGTGGCGTGATGATTAAACAGGTTCATGTTGGAAGTAGCAGCCGCTTGCTTCAGCTTTTGGCAGAAGACGAGGCAGGCGTGATCATTTCGAGAGATGGCTAAGCCATATGTAGCCTACAGTTCTATGTACAGTTAGCAATACAGTTAGCTTAACCACGGGGCTCCCTTCAACAGACCAGTAATCCTACCAAAGATCTCTGCAATATCTCATATCTGTGTGTAGCACATTTTAGTTGTTGTCCTTGAGCACACTCAGAATGAGTTGGATTGTATTTGCTTCCGTTTTTTTATCCTCATATCATACCCACCACATCCTCATGCAGTATTTTGGCAGTGGTTGAGACAGGAATGATAAAATGCAGTGACAAGAGAACAGGATTTGCCTGATAACGAACTGATTCTGGGGTGCAGTCAATTAAAATAGCTAAATAGTATTTTTCTGTGGGGGAAACCCAAGTATTCTCAGTAGACTAATGCTCAGACGCTGATGACGAAGAGACTCTGTGACAGTGCTGGTTAGGGGGCATTTTAATTCACAAAGTAGGCAATATCTCTCACTGATTTCTATGTGTGTGGGCGGATGTTGCCTGTGTGTGTTTCAGTAAAGTGCGGGTGGGTGGTTTGAGGTTGCGTAAGTGGATTTCTCTATGATTGTGTGTGTGCCTGCGTGTGTGTGTTAACAGTAACAGTATACTGCCACTCCATCATGTGTGGGGAGATGTGCTCTTTCTGGGTCCTGCTGGCATTCTGAGGATTTATAAGGTCCGGCTCACAGTAAATTACACCTCTCGAGCACTGAGCCATTGCAGCTGGGTACCATACAATTCATACAGTACATGGAGCCTACAGAACACTGCTGCAGTGCAGAGCCTCTCACCCTGGTCAGGGCTCCTGTGCACGTGCTTTTAAAACATCGGTATGCTTGGAGCTCTAAAGTCAAACGCATGAGAGTTTTCCCTTGAACACTGGCCTAAGGTCAGTGTCACATTTTTCCTACCTGATGGTTAAGGTTAAGATTTAGTGCAGTAGGGAGATCCTAGATCTGTGCCTGGACCAGTGGTCCTCTCCCTGGAGTAGAGTTGCGAAATTCCGGAAACTTTCAACGCAATTTACAGGTTTTCCAGAAAACCTGGATGGAGGATTACGGATTTCCTGTTTATTCCATGCTGATTCAGGTAATCCTCCAACTGGGATTTTCGGGAAAACGAAGGAATTTATTGAACATTTCCGGATGTTTTCAAACCCTACCCCAGGGAGAGGACCACCTCTCCAGGCACAGATCTAGGATCTCCCTACTGCACTAAATTCTACTGAATAGCTGCCACATTCCCTCGAGGCTAGGGGCCTCCACTTGTTGTGGGCTAAAGCTGTGTGTGCGTGTGTGTTTTACAAGGATAGTAAAACAACAACATTCGGAAAAGTGGGGACATTTAGCCGGTCCCCACATGGAAAAGGCTATTTTAGGCTTAGGGGTTAGGTCTCCTCCCTCCTTAATCCTCCACCCCCTTCCCCTCCCTCCTCCCTCTCTGCGGACAACTTTGTTAACCACTTTGAAAAGAAGGTTGACGACATCTGCTACTCATTCACTCAGCTTATTGAGACCACTGGTCTCACTCACACAAAACTACCCTACGCCTTGACCTCTTTCTCCCCTCTCTCTCCAGATGAAATCCTGTGACTGGCTGCCTGACAGGTCTGGCTGCCTGACAACCTGCCCGCTCGACCCCATCTCCTCCTCCCTTCTCCAGACCATCTCTGGAGACCTTTTCCCATTCCTCAGTTCCCTCCTCAATTCATCCCTGACCACTGGCTGCGTCCCCTCTGACTTCAAATTGGCCCGAGTCGCTTCTCTCCTGAAGAAACCAACACTCGACTAATCTGATGTCAAAAACTATAGACCTGTATCCCTTCTTTCTTTTCTTTCCAAAACACTTTGGAAAGATAAGATAACTCTCTCGTTATCTCTCTCAGAACAATCTTCTTGACCCTAACCAGTCAGGCTTCAAGACGGGTCAATCAACTGAGAATGCTCTTCTTTCTGTTACGGAGGCTCTTCGCACAGCCAAAGAAGAGAATGCTCTTCTTTCTGTTACGGAGGCTCTTCGCACGGCCAAAGCTGACTCTCTCTCCTCTGTTCTCCTAGATCTATCCGCTGCCTCTGACACGTGAACCATCAGATTCTCCTCTCCACCCTCTCAGGGCTGGACGTCTCAGGCTCTGCACACTCTTGGATTGCATCCTATCTGGCAGGCCACTCCTACCAGGTGACATGGGGAGGATCTGTGTCTGCACCACGTCCTCTCACTTCTGGTGTTCTTCAGAGCTCGGTTCTAGGCCCTCTCAATACATCAAGTCACTCGGCTCCATCCTATCCTCACATAGTCTCTCCTACCATTGCTATGGGGATGACACTCAACTACTTTTCTCCTCCCCCCCCTTCTGACAATCAGGTGGCGACACACACCTCTGGGTGTCTGGCAGATATCTCAACTTGGATGTCGGCCCACTACCTCAAGCTCAAGTTTGACAAAACAGAGCTGCTCTTCCTCCCGGGGAAGGCCTGTTCGCTCAAAGACCTCTCCATCACGGTTGACTCCTAAGTGTTTCCCTCCCAGAGTGCAAAGAACCTTGTCGTGACCCTGGACAAATCAAATCAAATGTTATTTGTCACATGCGCCGAATACAACAGGTTTAGACCTGACAGTAAAATGCTTACTTACAAGCCCTTCACCAACAATGCACATGTAAGAAAATACCTACAAAAAAACAGTATGAGATAAGAAAAATAGTCTGGGTAGCCATTTGATTAGCTGTTCAGGACAACACCCTGTCGTTCTCTGCAAACATCAGAGCAATAACCCCCCCCCCCCCCCCCCCGTCTAGCTCTGATTCTACTGACACCTACATTATTGAGGAAGAATGTACTTTCTATGCCTGTGATATGTAGTTGTCCCACTTAGCTATCTTAAGATAGGGGTTTGGGATTAGGGTTAGGTTTAAGGTTGGGTTAGGTTAAGGGTTAGGATTAGGTTTAGGGTTAGGGAAAATAGGATTTTGAATGGGAATCAATCGTGTGTGTGTGTGTGTGTTGTGCATGCCATGCGCATGACACTAGACTAGACTTTAGGTACTAGCTAACTCATAAACAAGTGACATATGGCCATCGTGCTGCATGCCAAGGCTGTTTCTCCGGTCTGAATTTCCATCCTTGTTAGTTTCCCTAATGCACTGCAGTCCCTGATGGATTTAGATGCAGGCAGTTGGCCGAGAGGATGGAGCTCAGTCAGTCCACAGGCGGATCAATCATTTTTAACCGGAATCTTGGGGGCTGTATGTGAGCGTGTGTGTGTGTGTGTGTGTGTGTGTGTGTGCGCTGTCACCTGGCTATTCGTCCTCTCTACCTGAGCTGGAGGCTGCACATATGAATATTAATCAGGTTCACTATATCACCTTATGGATTGTCTGTCAGAAAATCTCTATTGAAGTTGTCCCTTTCAATGGCCTGTCAGGATAAACCTGAGCATTTTAGGGTGACACATACGCCTGTTGAAATAGAAAATGATTCTGTCACTTTAATTTTTAGAGAAGACAGACGACTTGAGTGCCGTTTGTGGATTTGAATCTGTAAACAGCGTGTTTCCATATTGCGTTACTTGGAATTGATTGATGTGGTTGAGAGGGATCATTTATTTGAGCCCTCGGCTACGAGAAATGTGTGTGTTGAACCACACATGACCATGAACGTGTGTGCTGTTCCTTATTTCTCATGCGGCATCGTGAATGCCTTCCAGACATAAACTACTGTACTAGGCTATGGCACTGTGAACATTGAGAAATGCCCCCGTTCCCTTATATAGTACTCCCACTACATTACATGGACATGTACTGTACGCTTGTGCACACACACTTACACATCAATACGCACAAACAAATATACACTACCGTTCAAAAGTTTGGGGTCACTTAGAAATGTCCTTGTTTTTGAAAGAAAAACAGCGAGAAATTGCCAAGAAACTGAAGATCTCGTACAACGCTGTGTACTACTCCCTTCACAGAACAACGCAAACTGGCTCTAACCAATTTCTCGCATGGAATAGCCTTCATTTTTCAGAACAAGAATAGACTGACGAGTTTCAGGGCATTTTGAGCCTGTAATCAAACCCACAAAGGCTGATGCTCCAGATACTCAACTAGTCTAAAGAAGACCAGTTTTGTTGCTTCTTTAATCGGAACAACAGTTTTCAGCTGTGCTGACATAATTGCAAAAGGGTTTTCTAATGATCAATTAGCCTTTTAAAATGATGAACTTGGATTAGCTAACACAACGTGCCATTGGAACACAGGAGTGATGGCTGCTGATAATGTGCCTCTGTATGCCTATGTAGATATTCCATAAAAAAATTGGGCATTTACAGCTACAATAGTCAGTTACAACATTAACAATGTCTAGACTGTATTTCTGATCAATTTGGTGTTATTTTAATGGACAAAAAAATTGCTTTTCTTTCAAAAACAAGGGCATTTCTAAGTGACCCCAAACTTTTGAACTGTAGTGCATATTTTTAGTGTTTTGTTCACTGACTTCAGATATTATTGATGCTGAGCTACAATTGTGGTTGACAGTTCTGGGGAAGTAATGTAAGCAGCCGACTGAAAATAGTACATAAGCAAAGAAAATACCTAAAATAAAAATGCTGAGATCACACTGACAACAATTCATTGACTATATGTATATATTATCACCATTATTGACACTGTTTAGGGTAATTCATATGTATCCCATACCATAACATAATTGCTCATTGAATTGGTCCATTTCAGTGGAGGGGCCATTAGACATTTGATCATTGTTAGGATCAAAGAATGAAGCTTCATCGGTGACGTGACTAAAAAGTCCCCACTCGCATAATTTCACACTTGGTTTGGCAGGTGCCTGGATTACAGATGGTTCAGTAGTTATTAAATGTATTGAATTATCTCTGTTTGCATTGCTTCCCTCATTCAGTCATGCTGCTGTCTGTGCTGTGGGATGGGAGAGGAGAAGGATGACCGTGTTTGCTGAGTCGACCTGAAGGTTCTCGTGTTGATTTGCACAGTTTAATGAGCCAGATTGTCACAGTTCAACTGGCCTCATCCATTGGACTGATGAGACACACAAACACACGCATGCATGCGTGCACACACACACTGGACTCATCCAGTTGACTACTCAACAAGCTGCAAATACCCTAGGGGACGTAAAGTCATAATTTATGGACAATATGCCTGATTAGCATAAGCATTACTGTAAACTGTACTATTTATATGTACATACTGCACACCAACACTCAGGAAAACATGTTGGCCAAGGCTTTGAATAACATTACAATCAACGGGGCGTGTGAATGGTTAGATATGAATTACTAGCAATGTGAGCTGTTATTATTTGGATGCTGATGGCTGTCAGATTATGGGTAGTCTTCTGGGATAATGGTTTTGACTCCAATCAGTGTCCAGTTGACTCCATCTGTGACGAACACACAAAGGCACACATGCGCTGCCAGACAGCATCGATGAGGTTCTGAATACACTCCTTCTTTAGTGCAGCACTCGTTCCTGATGGGGATGGCAAACCTCAATTCAGCCCAAAAGGAAAAGAGGGAAAGAAAACCCTATCTTGTCTTGCCTTAACATCTCTGTACTGCAACCTGTGACCATGCCAGACCTCATCTCCATCCACAACAGTGGCGGTCAGTGCCGTTTAAGATGAGGGAGGACCATTTTATTTTAATGAGCATGGCCTTATTTCTATTACAGCATATTGGATGACTTTCATTCATATTCCATTCACCCAGTGAATTGAATATGCGATAGGTTCAGGCTACTACATGATACTCTAATTTTCCCTATACCCATCATGAGGTTGCTACAACCTTGGCTATGAATAAAAGTTTACAATGTAGGTGCACACAGGTCAAGAGACAAATTTGAGGTGACAGACAGTGACACATGGATAGACAGTGACATTCAATACCGCCTTGCACATTCTTGCCTGCATCTTGCTGATATAGGGTGTAATCATTAGTCCAACAGTTGCAAATTAGAGTTTCTATTGGCAAAAAATCAGGTATGTTTATCCTTGTTTTGTTCCGTTTGCTTCCATTTAAGAAACGTTTTTTAACAGAATCGGCGGAATGAATACATCCCTGATCGCGTAAATACAGTTCACTTTCATAGCAGCCACGTTGTATTCCTTCGATTGTGGACTTCAAGCACAACACATCAGCTGTATGTGACCAGGCAAAAAACCTTTCCATACCAAACCGCTACACACAGCCTACATCGTTGTCACCATATTAGCTCAAGTAACGTCATAGTCAACATAGCTAATAGAACTAGCGCGTTAGTAAACCCTCTACAATCATGCAGTAACATTACAGTGTACAGTCAGTAAGCAGGTACATCGGTGGCTCCGGGTGGCAAAAAAATTATAAAACCAAAAGCTTACCTTGACATGGAAGAATTCCAGTGTTGTGTTGGAAAGTCATAGCCAGCTAATTAACATATCATCCCTCTGTTTGAGCACGGTGTTTCAGTAGGGTAAACTAGCTAGCTGCATTTGCTAGCTAAGTAAATGAAAGGGAAAGTGACATTTTTTTTCAATCTCTCTATTTCTCTCTTGCTTCTCCTGAATTTTGGGAGAAAATTATTTCTTAAACTGTTCAACTTTTGTCTTTCTCTCTCTTTGAGTCAACTACTTACAACATTTTATACACTGCAGTGCTAGCTAGCTGTAGTTTATGCTTTCAGTACAAGATTAATTCTCTGATCCTTTGATTAGGTGGACAAAATGTCAGTTACTGCTGCAAGAGCTCTGATAGGTTGGAGGACGTCTTCCGGAAGTTGTCACAATTACTGTGTAAGTCTATAGAAGGGAGTGAAAACCATGAACCTCCTAGGTTTTGTTATTGAAGTCAATGTACCCAGAGAAGGACGGAAGCTAGCTGTCATCCGGCTACACCATGGTGCTACCCTACATAGTGCTGTTGAGGCTACTGTAGACCTTCTTTGCCAAATAGTGTTTTAGTCAAATATTTGGTGACGTGATTATATTTAGTATAATTTTATCTAAAAAGGATAACTTGTTAAATGTTTTAAACATTTTATTTTTATGAAATTAACTGAGGAGGATGGTCCTCCCCTTCCTCCTCTGATAAGCCTCCATTGATCCACAAGTAGCTTAGTACTCCAAGGGCCACCTACCAAAGTGACCCAAAAAACGGAACTACATTTCAGCAACACTATGTAGATGTTAAGAACATGAATAAGACATGTGACTTATGACACAATTCAGCTACATTGACCACTTTCCCAAGAAGTTACATAAAAACTTAGAGGGGATGAAATCTTAGTCTACTTCTCTGCTATGTAAATTTGAAATCAGAACATAAATAACTTCTACCAATCAAGAGGTACAGCTGTTTTCGTAACCGCATCAACTACACTTTCTGAGCATGTTGACTGACATGTTGACCACTTTCCCAACAGCTTGGACAAAAAAACGTACTGTTTGAAATCTTGGTCTACTTTTGTTTTTCAAATCTAAACTCAGAACATAAATATCTTCTACCAAAAAAATCTAGTACTCGAGAAGCACTTACGATTATGCCACACAGCTCACCCCAACCCACTAAACTAACCCACGCATTAACCCAACTACAATGGTGACCCCACTTACTATAGCTAACCCATGGCCTACCTATCTAAAACATTCACTATTACTACTACAATGTACTGCTACTAGAACTTCTGGTCTATCAACAATTGATAAAACATTCAATTCATTTACTACACAAGCCTCAATTTTTCAACAATAACACATTTCGAAACTTCCACTAGAGGCGCCATCATATTTCTCTCCCCAAATAATAGACTAAAATGCCTTCCACTAACATAAACATTAAGGATGTAACAATTCACTGATACACATGTGTCCTCTACTTCAGTGTCAAACTGCATGTAACTGTGTTGACCGTCATTAATCTACAAGTCATTTTGCATTCCATTGCCGAACAACCCCCAGGCAATATCAGTAGCATAGTCCACCCACCTGCGGCCTGTTCCTGATATGCACATCTGCGCAGCACCTTCAGCATTAAATGCTAAAATGACTTGAGTGATATTAGGCTTTATTGGTTGAGTGACAACCTAAGTAATTTGCTAGGTTTTTGTTATCTATGCGCTGTTGAAAATTGTTTTACCAGAATAAAAGTAAGCTACCGGAGACACACCGCTCATCTGGCTATACCCACGGAAGGGGGCTTACAATAGATGTGATTGAGTTCAGGATGACCGGCAGCAATAGTTTTGGTCGTTTTGCTTCAAACAATCAGTTTAAAGCAAAAGTGTACAACACTTTATGAACACCTGCTCTTTCCATGCCAGAGACCGACCAGGTGATTCCAGATGAACACTATGATCCCTTATTGATGTCACCTATTACATTCACTTAAATCCGTGTAGATGAAGGGGAGGAGACAGGTTAGAGAATGATTTTAAGCCTTGAGACACGGATTGTGTGTGTGTGCCATTCAGAGGGTGAATGGGCAAGACAAAATATTTAAGTGCCTTTGAACGGGGTATGGTAGTAGATGTCAGGCCACCGTTTTGAGTGTGTCAAGAATTGCTGTTGGGTTTTTCACTCTCAACAGTTTCCCGTGTGTATCAAGAATAGTGCACCACCCAAAGGACATCCAGCCAACCTGGCATAACTGTGGGAAGCATTGGAGTCAACATGGGCCAACATTCCTGTGGAACGTGTTGGTCAATTTCAGATGATCATTTCTATATAATTATCAAACTTATACATTGGTAGTAGAAGGGAAACACAAACTCTTTGTTTAAGTATTAAAATTCTCCTTTAGTAATGCAATTCTAGACAGAAGTTGGTACAGAGTACAGTATATGATAGCTCTCCCCAGGTTCTGCGAGGTGTCTAAGACATCCTGCAGCTTATATAGGTTCATAACATTTCACAATAGATAAGTCTAAGCATCTTCTGCCAGGTGGCGGTTTCCATCAGTCCTGCGGTGGCCTTGTGTTCTCATAAAACCAGTCATATTCTCAGAACCTCA